>NC_053024.1:596845923-597454196 GCF_003073215.2 Triticum urartu | reverse complement strand
CAAGCTTGCCTTTCACGCCAAGGAAAGTCCCTTCCGGACACGGGACGAAGTCTTCAATATTGTATCTTCATAGTCCAGGAGTCCGGCCGAAGGTATAGTCCGGCTATCCGGACACCCCCTAATCCAGGACTCCCTCAGTAGCCCCTGAACCAGGCTTCAATGACGATGAGTCCGGCGCGCAGATTGTCTTCGGCATTGCAAGGCGGGTTCCTCCTCCAAGTACTTCATAGAACATTTTGAACACAAAGGCAGTGTCCGGCTCTGCAAAATAAGTTTCCACATATTTCCATAGAGAGAATAATATTTACAAAAATCTAATCTGCTGACATATTCCGTAGCGTGACATCACACCACGGCCAAGTCTTTATTCGAATCGTTTTACTGTCCCACCTCAGCGCGTTTAGCGAGGCGGTTTCCTTGGCACGTCTTGTCAAAGCAGAGATCGTGTCCCCTTATTCTGGGATTCTCATCAATACGGGCATGGGTAACCCAACCGCACCATTGATTACGGCGCTCGGGAGATAATCGAGTTTTACCAGGCTGGTGGGGACGCATAGTCGCATCTACCTATATAAGGGGATAAGGATCCACCTTTTCATCCACGCCTTCTTCCTCCTTTGCCTATCCATTTCCGCGCACTCAAGCTCCAGCGCCCAAGTCCGCACCCCCCACCTTAACCTCCCCCAGCCATGTCCGGAGCGGGAGGCAAGTGGATGGTCTCCTCCGTCACGGAGGGACACATCAAAAAACTGAGGAAGGCCGGATACTTGTCTAACGACATTGCGCACCGGCTTCCCGAAGAGGGGCAGCTCATCCCCACCCCTAGGCCCCATGAGAGGGTGGTGTTCCTCCGCCATTTCCTCTGCGGACTGGGCTTCCCTCTCCACCCATTTGTCCGGGGGCTCATGTTCTACTATGGCCTGGCCCCGAACTCTGTCCTCAATATCTCGGTGTTTATCATCGCGTGTGAGGCTTTCTTCTGCATCCGCCCCCATTTCGGCCTATGGCTCAAGACTTTCAATGTCAAGCCGAAGGTGGTGCGTGGCACCTAGGCGGAGTGCAGAGGCGCCATGGTGGGCAAGATGCCCAACGTCCTATGGCTCGAGGGCTCCTTCGTGGAGTCCCTAAAGGGGTGGCAATCGGGGTGGTTTTACATCACCGAGCCGCGCGACCCTGAATGGGTCGCAGCCCTCGAGTTCCGATCCGGACCCCCCACGCGGCTCACCTCCTGAAAAGAGACGGGCCTGTCATGGGGTAAAGAAGGAGAGCTGACCGGACTCCAAACATGCGTCCAAACCCTGGTGGACAAGAAGCTCAAACTTGTCAATGTAGTCCAGGTTATGCTCATCCGCCGGATCCTCCCGTGTCAACAACGGGCCTTCAACCTGTGGGAGTTCGACCCGGCGCAGCACCGAACTCTAAGCAGGCTCTTCGACACGACGTACGAAGATGCCTGGAAGGTGCTTTTCAAGGGCGCTGAGGCCCCCGCATCCGCTACCGAGCATCGCGGATTTAGCACGCAGCGTCACGCTCGTGCGGTAAGCTGTTTTTACCTTTTACAGGGTATTAGCTTTTCATAGTTTGACTCCATGCGGGATCTAAGCTCCCTTACCTTTGACAGGATTGGCAGGAGACGTCCGGACAGATCAACTGTCCGGCTCCTTTGCCCGAAGGCCCAGCGGATGCTTGCTTAGCGAAGCTGCTGGTTCCAGCACCCTATGTGGTGCCGGAGAAGAAGGCTAAGAAGGCCACGGGGACTCGAAAGAGTGCCCGGCGCCAGGAGGTGTCGGATTCATCATCCGACGATTCCAAGGCGCACTCCTCCCGTGAAGACGAGGAGGAGGAAGAAGAGACCTCTCCCCCTCCAGCGGGGGAAGGGAAGAAAAGGAAGGCCGCCCCAACTAGGGAGGCCGAAGGGTCCAAGAAGGGGAAGACCCTTCCTTCGGACTACTCCACCAACGCCGACGACGGCGAAGAGGAGTGGCCGCACAGGGCCAAGCCCCTGGCGATATCGTAAGTATCCGGATACCAGAGTGATTCATAGTATTCCTCCATTGCACAGCTTTTCCTTATGTCAAACATGTTTATGCAGTCCACCCAAAGACCGGCTCGACGTGTCGTCGAGCGGTTCCCTGGATTCGTTGGATGTGAATTCGCTTCCGACGGCTACCTCCCCCCACCCTACAGACGACACCGAGGTGCTGTCCCAACAGGTTCCAAGCCAGGAGGAGGTGGTCCTGGAGGCGCCGCAAGGCGACCTCCCGGACTCCAGGCGCAAAGGGGATAAAACCCCCAAGGGCTCCGAGTCCGGCCTTGAGCCGGACACCGTGCCGGAACCTTCAACGGTTCCGGACTCTGGTAGGAAGCCTCCTTCCAAGAGGAGCAAGCCTACCGAGCCGGCAACCTCCGTTCAACCGGAGGCACCGGATAATTTGCTGGAGGTGCTTAACGGCGCCTCCATCGACGAGGAGCACCGCACTATTATGAGTGCGGTGATCCAGAAGGTTCAGTCCGCCAAGAGCGGACTGACTGAAGCCTGTGCCAGCCTTCTAACAGGCTTTGAGGTAAGTGAAGAATATGTAAAAATATTACCGCATAGACAGTAGCCCCTGATGCTCTGTTCGGCGTTCGGAAAGAAAAGCCGAATAGAGGATCTAATAACATTCGCAGGAGTCTAACATAATCAAGTCAATATGTGTATGCAGGCTTTGCTGCTGGCCTCCACCTCACTGACTGCGGAGGTGGATACGCTGAAGCAAAACCTCGCGCGGTCCGAGAACAAGATCGGCCATGCCAAGAGGCAACTCGAGGAGAAGGAAAGGTAAGTAATACCTTGCGCAAGTATATAGAGAAGATGTGGTTGCAAAAATGACAGGATCAACGTGCTATTATACGGGCCACAACCGAGGTGGAAACCCTTAAGCAAGCGCTGTCCGAGGCCAAAAAAAGAGCGGCCGCGGAGCGCACGGAGAGAGGGAAACAAGAGGCGCGGGTGGAGGAGGTGCAGAAAGAGCTCCAGGCTCTCATGAAAAAACACAAGAGTTTGGAGCTTGACGCAAAGATGCAAGCGTCCGAGCTTGCGGCAGCCCTCAAAAGCGTGAAGTCTGCCAAGGCCGAAGCCCAGAAAGCCCTCTGAGAAATTGAAGCGATGAAGAAGATAGCGGCAGGTAAGGCATTCATTATGCAAAGCAAGCACGTGAAAGTGAATTACTTGTTACTTACCCGAGTCCGGAGCTCTCCAGGAGCATTCACAGATTTGCCCCACAGTGCGTCTGATGCCGCCGCCTACTACCGAGCCGAGGAGGGGAGCTCGACGGAGAAGGTGTTCTGGTCTCAGTATGCTGAGGCCGGACACCTGGTGCCTTTGAGCGACCAGCTGAAGCAAATGGTCGAGCTCCACAAGGTGGCCGAACAGGCCATAAAGGGCTTCATAGTTCGGCTTTGGCCTGGAGAGGCTCTGCCTGGGAGCTACTTCGGGCTGGTGAGGCGGCTGGTGGATGCCTATCCACGGCTTGAAGTAATCAAGCGCTCCGTCTGCATCGAAGGTGCCCGTAGGGCGCTTGCCCGTGCTAAAGTGCACTGGAGCAAGATGGATGCGAAGAAGCTGGTGAAGGACGGGCCGCCGCCGGTCAAGGAGCATGGCGTCCCGGAAGCGTATTATGAGGGCGTCCTGAAGGGTGCCCGCTCTATAGCGGATGAATGATCCAAAGATGTAATTTTTGAGTAAACTCGCATTTGTGATCCTGTACGCTGAAAACTTGTTCATATGCGCTAAGAAACGCTTTTGAATTTAAAATATTACCTTCTGTGTGGCCGTTTATCAAATTTGAGAGATGGCGAGTCGTCGGCTTCTGCCCCCATGCCACGAGTGCTGGGGTGTTCGGGATAAACATGAGCGCTCTTTTTCCCATTCTTGGGTCCTTCGAGGGAGGCGCTCAACACAACGAACAAGGCAATCAGACTATAATGCTTGAACACTCTCACTTAGCCATAGAATTCTATAATTTTAAATTTCGGCGAAGCCCCTAGTGTTCGGAAGACCGAGTTCGGGGCGCTATCCACGCCTAGGCCGGACAAAGCCGACTCCTCGCTCTAAGCGGCATAAGTCTTTAGGGACTCGAAAACCTCTCGAACAGCGACCAGCTCTCGCCTCATCATGACGGTCAGTTTTAGCTTTCTCTACTGAGGTGCTTAGCCCAGCTCAACTGGGGCACAATCGCAGTAGTTCTCCTAGTGCTACCTTAGCCGATATAACGGAACGTAAGGCACCAAAACATAGGAGCCGGGCAAACCCAACTATTGACCCAAGACATGATTTGGAGCCGATGCATATAATGCTATAAGTTCAGGGTGCCGCAGTTGTGAAAAGTGTTCGGACTTCTCACACAGTATTGTGGGGTACTTAAGCCCCTGGCGTATTGGTCGTACCAAAGTGTACGGGTGCAACATGTCATTAATGAACATATATTCGTAAAGAAGAGTAATGCAATAATAGACGGAAGCTATGCATTGTTTTGTTTAAAAAAGCTGCAATCAAAGCAGAACGATACAAATAGTGCGATAAGCAAAAAATGGGACTATTTAACGTGTCCTTTCCAGGGGTGAGCTGCGGAATGGTATGTAAAACAGGTATACTGCTCGTTATAGAGACCACCTTAGAGTTCCATAGTGCGGTGTAGCTTTCTGCTTCCCTGGTTGTATCGTTTGTGCGGCAATTGTACTACCGGACAAGCCTTCCGAAGAATGGAGTCCTGAAAATAAGAGAAAATTAAGAAATCGGCAGCCCCTAGTGCGGTTTAAGCCGCGTTTCGGGCGTGCCGTAATGGTGCCCCTCCCCCTGTGCCCATGGTATTTCCAGAGCGTAGTTATGTACGCGCAACACTGGTTTCGCAAGTTCGCGAGAGCTGGGGTTGGGTCCGCATTGCTACGCTTTCTCGGAACGTGCCAGGCGATCTTGTTGTAGGTTACTCCGGGCGCGCTTGACGATGTCCAGACGTTTAATGGCCGTACTGGAGAATTGCCTTGAGAGGCTGCTTTGTACTTCCGCTGTGATAGCCGCTATATGCTCCTCCGTTCAGAGAGAGCGTTCGGTGTTTCCATTGACCGTGATGACTCCTCGTGGGCCTGGCATCTTGAGCTTGAGGTATGCGTAGTGCGGCACCGCATTGAACTTAGCAAATGCGATTCGCCTGAGCGATGCGTGATAGCCACTGCGGAACGGGACTATGTCGAAGATTAACTCCTCGCTTCGGAAATTATCCGGAGATCCGAAGACCAGTTCAAGTGTAACTGAGCCTGTACAGTTGGCTTGTACACCTGGTATGATGCCTTTAAAGGTCGTTCTAGTGGGTTTAATGCTTGAGGGATCGATGCCCATTTTCCGCACTGTATCCTAGTAAAGCAGGTTCAGGCTGCTGCCACCGTCCATAAGGACTCTAGTGATGTGAAATCCGTCAATAATTGGGTCTAGAACCAATGCGGCGAATCCGCCATGACGGATGCTAGTGGGGTGGTCCCTTCGATCAAAAGTGATCAGGCAGGAAGACCATGGGTTGAACTTTGGGGCGACTGGCTCCATCGCGTATATGTCCCTTAGCACACGCTTCCGCTCCCTCTTGGGGACGTGGATTGCGTATATCATGTTCACCGTCCGTACTTGTGGGGGAAAACTTTTCTGTCCGCTGTTGTTCGGCGGCCGGGGCTCCTCCTCGTCATCGCTATGCAGCCCCTTGTCTCTACTTTCGGCATTTAACTTGCCTGCCTGCTTGAACACCCAACAATCCCTGTTGGTGTGATTGGCTGGTTTTTTGGGGGTGCCATGTATCTGGCATGAGCGGTCAAGTATTTGGTCCAAACTGGACGGGACCGGAGTATTTCTTTTGAATGGCTTTTTCCGCTGACCGAGTTTAGAGCCTCTGAATCCGGCATTAACTGTCGTATCCTCAGCATTGTCGCTGTTAATGCGGCGCTTTTGTTTGTTGCGACGCAACCTGCGACTGCTGTCCTTGGTATCCGAATTACCAGGGCTCTTGGTCATGTTATTGCTGTGAGCTAGCCAGCTGTCTTCTCCCGCGCAGAAGCGGGTCATAAGTGTCATGAGGGCTGCCATAGATTTCGGCTTTTCCTGTCCTCGGTGTCGTGCAAGCCACTCGTCATGGATGTTATGCTTGAAGGCTGCTAGGGCCTCTGCGTGCGGACAGTCGACGATTTGATTTTTCTTGGTTAGGAACCGTGTCCAGAATTGTCTGGCCGATTCCTCTGGCTGCTGAATTATGTGGCTTAGGTCATCGGCATCTGGTGGTCGCACATAAGTGCCCTGGAAATTGTCAAGGAATGCGGCTTCCAGGTCCTCCCAACAACCAATTGATTCTGCTGGCAAGCTGTTAAGCCAATGCCGAGCTGGTCCTTTAAGCTTGAGTGGGAGGTATTTGATGGCGTGTAGGTCATCACCATGGGCCATGTGGATATGAAGGAGATAGTCCTCGATCCATACCGCAGGATCTGTTGTGCCATCGTATGATTCGATGTTCACGGGTTTGAAACCCTCGGGGATTTGATGATCCATTACTTCATCTATGAAGCATAGTGGGTGTGCGGCGCCTCTGTATTGGGCTATATCACGACGCAGCTCAAACGAGCTTTGTCTATTGTGTTCGGCCCGGCCGGATTTACTGTATCCGGCATGACGAGTACCGTCTCGTGCCGTGGGGCGCCCACGTGATCCGTAGATCGATCTTGTTTGCCTTGCCTTGTCCTCCAATATATCTCGCAGGTCTGGCACATTTTCCCATGCCTTGGTATTTTTTGAGCGGCGCCGGGGTGCGGCTTGAGTGGAGGGCCGAGAGGCCTCTCTGTCACGGCCACGGGGTGGCCGGTCGGCCGCATCATGCGCTGGTGATGTAGGTTTAGGTGCTTCCTCCTCTAATTGGGGTAGCAACCTGCGCTTTGGGTAGCTCTTAGAGGGGCGTTCGAGTTCATACTCTTCGGCCGCAAGGACTTCAGTCCATCTGTCCACTAGCAAATCTTGATCAGCTCTAAGTTGTTGCTGTTTTTTCTTGAGGCTGCTCGCCGTGGCCATAAGCCTGCTTTTGAAACGCTCTTGTTCGGCAGGATCCTCCGGCACGACAAATTCGTCGTCGTCGAGGCTTGCCTCATCTTCGGAGGGAGGCATATAATTATCGTCCTCGACCTCTCTGTCTGCCGCTCTTTCATGAGGGCTGGCTTCTCTATCCTCCTGTGCTGAATCTTGCTGGAGGTGGTTGTCTTCGGCACTTTCTGGGGTGTTATTATCTCCCGTGCTGGAATCACCATTTTTGCTTTGGCGGGATTTAGAGCGGCGCCGCTGACGCCAGCGCTTAGGCTGCTTCTTGGAGGGGTCATCCTCCGCTGCTCCATCGCCATTGCCTTCTTTTGGGGTGTCCACCATGTATATATCATATGACGAGGTGGCTTTCCAGTGCCCTATAGGCGCTGGTTCTTGATCGTCTCCTTTATCGGCGTCCATACCGTCGATGTCTTCGGAGTCGAAGTCGAGCATGTCGGTTAAATCATCGACAGTGGCTACGAAATGGGTGGTGGGTGGGCTTTGAATTTCTTCATCATCCGCACCCCAACCTTGCTGACCATAGTCCGGCCAGGGCTCTCCTGATAAAGAGAGAGAGAGACTTTAGTGAATTCAGAATATCGCCGAAGGGCGAGTGCTGAAAGATGTCCGCCGCGGTGAACTCCATGATCGGCGCCCAATCGGGTTCGATCGGTAGGGGCGTGGAGGGCTCGGAGTCAGGAGAGGAGTCCGGCTCCTTGGAGTCACGGGCTTCGCAGAGAATAGGGCTAGTGTTCGGCTCGATCGCCGTAGAGATTGCAGCCCCTGAGGCGGTGTCTAACCACCCATCCTCGATTGGTGTGATCGGCTCTGAGCTAGGGGTCGGAGCGGACACAGGTGCGGCCTCCAGGGCACTGTTCGGCGGCAGAGCTAGATCATGCCCATCGTGACAGTGCGGCGCGCTCGGCTGTGGCTCAAATCCGTCGAAGATCAAGTCTCCACGGATGTCGGTCGTGTAGTTCAAACTTCCAAATCTGACCTGATGGCCAGGGGCGGAGCTTTTGATCTGCTCCAGATGACCAAGCGAATTGGCCCACAGTGCAAAGCCGCCGAATACGAAGATCTGTCCGGGGAGAAAAGTCTCACCCCAGATTGCATCGCTGTTGATGATCAGAGAGGCCATCGGGCCTAAAAGTGATGACACAGAGGAACTCTCAATGAAAGCACCAATGTCGGTATCAAAACCGGCGGATCTCGGGTAGGGGTTCCCGAACTGTGCGTCTAGGCCGGATGGTAACAGGAGGCAGGGGACACGATGTTTTACCCAGGTTCGGGCCCTCTTGATGGAGGTAAAACCCTACGTCCTGCTTGATTAATATTGATGATATGGGTAGTACAAGAGTAGATCTACCACGAGATCAGAGAGGCTAAACCCTAGAAGCTAGCCTATGGTATGATTGTCGTTCGTCCTACGGACTAAGACCCTCCGGTTTATATAGACACCGGAGAGGGCTAGGGTTACACAGAGTCGATTACAATGGTAGGAGATCTACATATCCGTATCGCCAAGCTTGCCTTCCACACCAAGGAAAGTCCCTTCCGGACACGGGACGAAGTCTTCAATCTTGTATCTTCATAGTCTAGGAGTCCGGCCGAAGGTATAGTCTGGCTATCCAGACACCCCCCAATCCAGGACTCCCTCAGTGACCATAGCTGAGAATACTGACAGCTTATTTCCTGGGGTGACAGCAACGTTGCATTGTTCCAACATGCGGGCCCACCGTTTTTCTTCGCAGGTGAAAGTTCACGGAATGCACAAGCATTTCGTAGCATTGTTTCAATGTTGGTCAAACTCACTGGCTCCGCCACCACCACCTCCTCCTCCTCTTCCACCTGAGCATCAGGCAGATCAAGATGGTGATCTGCTGCTTCCACGTAGTCAATAACATTGACGTTCACAGCTTCACCATGATGGACCCACCTAGTATATGTGACCAACATCCATACAAGTGTAGATGATTTTGCACAGTTGACTGGGGTCTTGTAACTGAATTCATACGACTGCTACACGGGCAGAGCACATCTAATTTCGGACCATCGTACTCAGCTCTGATAAAGTTCATGAAGTTTTCAACCCCCTCGACATATGCAGCAAAGAATCTTCGAGCAGAAGTTATCCAAGTCATGTCCATCTGTTAGACATACAAATTAGTTCTTCTACTAGATATTACAGGAAAAACATATATGCTTTTTTATGAAGTCCAGAAAAAAATACCTAGGTCGATGTCTAAAGCTATGGCAAGATATTTAGACAAGCAGATCTAAGTAACGAAATATATGTAAAGCTAATTCAGCAAACAGATTTGAGTGCCAAATTATGGCAGGCTGTTTCAGTAGTCAATGAGGCCGAGCACACAGCCATCGAACTATCGAAGGCCATCGCAGCAACAAAGATCGAGTATAAAATGGTGTAGAGCTATTTCACCTAATAGATTGGCTACTAGACCATGGCAATCTACGTCACAATAAATATATGGCAGGATATTTTAGCAACTAATCGGCCTTGGCATGCCATCTCAGCTAAGCAGATTGAGTGCAGAACAGGGCAAGGAAGCTTCTTAAGCAGAGCATATTGACAGTAAACTACTTCGGCAAACAGTGAGATTAACAGCGTCTATCAGCTAACATTCAGCGCTACACCGAAATGAACGGGGCCTCAGTCTAGAATGCGCGTACCGTGGGAGAAGCTGACCGTCGTGCGTCTCCACACGAACATCGCCAGCGGTGGCGGCGCTG
Source organism: Triticum urartu (assembly GCF_003073215.2). NCBI lineage: Eukaryota > Viridiplantae > Streptophyta > Magnoliopsida > Poales > Poaceae > Triticum > Triticum urartu. The sequence goes on along the minus strand of NC_053024.1, from coordinate 597,444,358 downwards.
ACCGCCGTGCGCCTCCACAAGAACGTAGCCAGAGGTGGCGGTGCGGCTAGAGGATGGCAGTCCACGAGAGCGTACTGTGGGAGCGAGAGGATCGCCGAACCGTGGCGCCGGCGTATCGGCGCGGTGGGGAGGGCGGCTTTGGCGGAGCGAATGGAGTGGAGGGGGGCAGGGGGAGGGGGGTTTGGGGAATATTATTGGCTAGTTGGCCGAAGGGCGGTTGAATCGGATTTGGGGGGAATTTTTGGGTGTGGGGGGAGGATTTTCGCGCGGTGGGCGGGGGAGTTTGGCGCATGGTCGGTTTCTCCAAGTGCAGTCCCACGTGTCAGTGAAGAGGCAAGCCGAAGCGCGTTCCGTTTGCGTGAGCCGTGTGCAGGACCGAATGTGTGTGGGGTGCAATGCGGCCGCGACAGGAGTGATGTGAGTGTACCGCATTTTTTCCTTTTAAACTTGGTGCTTCGCCCCCACAAAAAAATATATTGCTTCGCGCGATCCATCGATACTACTACTAGTAATCCGGTAATCCCGACTAAAACGGCGCGGCCGGGTCTTTTCCCATGTGATATGTTGGGAGGTTGGCTTAGTTGGGTTTTTTAGGACAAGTAATGCTACACCTACGTAATCCCACCCTTTCGTAGGTTCCCGTAGATGTAGAAAGATGTGTCCGATCCTGCAATATAGGTCGTCCAATCTATATCTAACGGATAGGAAGGAAACTATGACAATTTACCCACACTCCTCTCCACATTTGCAGATAAGGCTTTCCCTCGTTCATCCTTTTCTCCCACAAGATCTTGATCTTACGTGCAACGCACGGGCATCTTGCTAGTACTCCTACAATATGTATATTATTGTGAAAGTTCATATACACCGGCCGAGATTAATGCAAACATGGCAGATTTTCATTACATTTCGAACTTTTATAGGACAAAAAAATAAAAGAAACCTGACCCTAAACCTATTCTACGGCGGCGACCGACGTCCTCCATCTGTGATCTCCATGTACGGGGGCGGGGTTCAAGACCCGTGAAGTGAAGGTGCAGTCTCCGGCGAGGAAAAGTAGAACACGGGAGACGGACCAGCCAGTTGGCACACCATGCCCTGCCACCTCCCATGCCCTACTCATCCTCGGAGGAGTCCCCAACCTCGGCAGTGTCGGACGTTGGATGGCGGAAAGTAGGACGTGTGGCTGACGGTGCTCCCGTCGTCGGCCGCCAGTGTGGCCACCGCTTGTGCGGCGACTTCAGCGAGGGCGGCGACCTCGAGCTCCATCCCCGAAGACAAGCTCTCCCGCAGAGCGTTCGCGCTTGCGGTCATGGCGGATGTGGTTCCAGGTAGGAGGACGATGCGCTATGGTGTGGAGGTTAGCTGGGCGTTGCCGCTTTAAGTAGCGCATTCCGGTGAGGCCAAGCGTCCGGGTGCGTCATTAAGTCGCCGGAGTTGTTCCTCGGGCACCGAGCCTCTTAATGACGACATACGAACGGACGGCATGAATGCGGGCAGCTGGCGCCGGCTGGGAACGCACCGCGCGACAGTGCGAGGGATGAGGGTTTTGGTGTGCCGGGGTAGTCAGCTGCGGTCGTGGCAACGTTGGAGATGCCCTTTGCTCACATGCGATCCCCGCATGTCATTGAAAAAGCAAGACGACCCGGCATGGTCTTAGGTCCAGAGGATGCAGTTGGCCGCGCTACACCACTCCGCGGACGCGTCGCGGCGCCCCGTGCATCCTCGACGAGCCGGGTGTTGGGGTGTGTTTGGATTGTGGCCAAAGTGCACCTTGCCAAAATTTTGGTCATGACCAAAAGATTGGTCTTTGTTTGGGTGGTTGCCATTTTTTTGGCATGCCAATGAACTCTAGCAAACTCTAGTTCATTTTTATTGCCAATGTCGGCCAAATCATGGGCAACCAATACCTCAACCAAAATTTTGGTCATGACCCAAAGATTGGTCTTTGTTTGGATGGTTGCCATTCTTTGGCATGCCAATGAACTCTAGCCAACTCGAGTTCATTTTTCTTGCCAATGTCGGCCAAATCATGGGCAACCAATACCTCAACCAAAATTTTGGCTACCCAATGCTTTGATGGGGCAACCTTGGGCACAAACCAAACATACCGTTGGTCGTGCCACAACACTAACGCCACCCTCGGCAAACTGAAACCGACCGTGTCTAGCGACGATATGAGCGTGTCGCTCACCGCGGTCTCCGTGTCCAGAGGCGGTGCTGGAGCTGCGCCCCGTTGTTGGCCCCAACGACCCACATGAACGGTTGTCGGTGGTGAGGAGGTCGTGGGCCAGCTCCTCCATTGGACTAGTCTGCGCTACATCGTCCCGATGGGTGTGCCCCACATGTCTGTTTCCCTGTTTTCCCGGCCATATTCGAGCGTCAGTGCTCCGTGTTGCGCATTAGGCCTTTCACTATGTAGGCCAAGCGAGACAACTTATTGTTTATTTGAGCCGTTCAAGTATAATCATGTGGCGTTTGCTTATTTCTCATTCCTCTCCAACCCTCTTCTCCATCGATCATGTCGCCCTCCAGTCGAGTCCATCCTCCCGCATGCCTCATTTGAACATTCTGCCCAGTATCATTCACATGTACCCACCCTAGTCCTCTTTCAATAGATCTCCGGACCTCGACATGAAATCGAGAGGGAACGAGTGGGGGCACGTGATACCTAAGGCGGATTCAAAATTTTGAACCGATGATCATAGCATCCGCAAATCATATATAAAGGGTATTCAATGTTCGTTTCATTTTTGAACATACAATATACTCCCTCCTATCCTTTCTACTCCCTCCTTCCATCTATATTGGGCCTAATGCATTTTTCAAGACCGCCTTTGACTATTGACAAGATTAATAGTACATGACATGTATAATGCGAAAATTATATCATTGGAAGCTCCTTTCACATACGAATTTGATGGTATGCTTTATTTAAGTTGCATGTCATATATTATTGCTCTACCTTTTGGTCAAAGTTAGCCTCGAAAACGCATTAGGCCCTATACAGATGGAAGGAGGGAGTATTTTACATATAAGTTTTATGTGTAGTCAAAGTATATCTACTTTGATAAAAAAGGTATCAACATTCAACAACACCCAATCAATATTGTTAGATTCGTATGTACTCCTAGATTTGTACTCGAGATGGTTTCCAATTTGACTATTGACAAGATTAATAGTACATGAGATGTATAATGTGAAAATTATATCATTGGAAACTCCTTTCACATACGAATTTGACCGTATGCTTTGTGTAAGTTGCATGTCATATATTATTACTCTAACATTTGGTCAAAGTTAGCCTCGAAAAACGCATTAGACCCTGTATGCTTTGTGTAAGTTGCATGTCATATATTATTACTCTAACATTTGTGTAAGTTGCATGTCATATATTATTACTCTAACATTTGGTCAAAGTAGTATAGTGGAAGTGGATCCTCTGACGTAGGTATCCCTGCCTTACCCTCCCTTTCGGTCACTTACTGGCGGACCCCATGCTTGCTAGGCCCCGCATGTCAGTTACTCAATGGGTTCGGCCACGTCAGGGGATCTTCATCCGTAGTAATACTCCCTCTGTTTTTATTTACTCCGCATAAAACGGAGGGAGTGGTGGTATAATAAATGACGCGGGCGGGGGAGGGGGAGGGACGTCGGTTTGCTCTCAACTGCGGTCCCACAAGTGAGCGAAAACACAAGACGAAGCGTGTTCCATTCCGTGGGCGACGTGGTGGGTCCAGCATGTCGGGCTGCAATGCGAACGCGACAAGAGCGATGTACAGTCAAAACTGATGGACCGGTCATCACCGGAACCACTATTCACACCAGAACCTTCGCTGCTCGGCCTACGCCAGCCACTGCCCTAAAACCACACCAAATCTCTAGCCCATTCCCCCACCTTTCGATCCCCTAGCCCGCATCAAGCGTCCCCTAGTTCACCGGAAAGCCATGGTGTGCCGCAAGATCACTTACTACAAGATGCTGACGCCGGAGCACCGCGCAGAAATCGCGATGGCGGTCGGCGCCACAGACCTCCGTTCCCAAGCTCGCTTTGCGGCGGGCCAATCCCCGAGTTCTCTGGAGCCAAGCTACGAGGAGGAGGAAGCCGATCCAATGTTCATGGTTGAGGTCACAGCACAGAAGGCCCCCGATGGGTATGAGACGATGGACATTGACTTCGTGTCGGTGTCCGAGTCCCGCATGGTGCAGGTGGACCAGCGGTTCAACATGGCAATACTAAAGGAGGACCGAGAGGCAGAGGCTCAACTCGACGCGGAGCGCGCGCATGCCGCTGCCATCGAGGCTCTCCTGCGGGCGGAACCGGATGTCGTGGATGTGAACCGGGCGGCGGAGGCTCAACTTGAGGCGGAGCGCTCGGATGCCGCTGCCATCAAGGCCCTCCTGCAGGCGGAACCGGACGTCCTGGACTTGAACCGGGCGGCGGAGGCTTGACTCGACGCAGAGCGCGCGGATGCCGCTGTCATCGAGGCCCTCCTGCAGGCGGAACCGGACGTCCTGGACTTGAACCGGGCGGCGGAGGCTTGACTCGACGCAGAGCGCGCGGATGCCGCTGCCATCGAGGCTCTCCTGCAGGCGGAACCGGACGTCCTCGACTTGAACCGGGCTGTGCTCTCGTCCGTGCAGAGCGCACGCACGCTCCACTTGAACGAGTAGGTGGAGGCCGAGGACAACCACGGTGTGGAGACACACGTCGGCAGCAACGACTGGTTCGCGCCGGCAGCCAAAGACGACGAGGCCGTCTCTTTCCGCGAGCAGTGATAGTTTTTCTTTATGTAGTTGTTTTCATGGATCTTTTCCTATGTAAAAATATATATTTGTTATGCAAGTCGCCTAACTTGAGCCAGTCTACCATTTCAGGCGGTTGGATGAATATCCTACGTCTCCTAACCCTTCTTTCCTTCTTCCTCACCTCTTCTTCTTCCCCAACAGACCACCGCACGGGCCGTACGGATACTCCCCAACATGCGGTTGGATAAACATACTCTATGAACAAAAATTATGTGTCAGCGATAGGATGGCTGAGTTTGTTGTGTTCACATGCGATAGCACGTGTGAGTGAGGGTGTGTTCCCTTGGTTGGGTTTGCGGCGTGCAGGAGCGACTGTGTGAGGGTGCGGTGCGACCGCGGCGTGCAGGAGCGACCGTGTGAGGGTGCGGTGCGACTGCGATAGCCATGCGCAAGTGTACCTCCTTCTCATTTTGAAAACTTTAGGCAAGCTTGGCAAAAATGTGTGGCGAAGTTTGGCAATGCAAGGCCTAGACCCAAACAGGATAAGTACGTACTCCCTCCGTTTCTTTTTAGTACGTACTAGGAGTACTAGTGTTAAAAAAGAAAGGCTGGGCTTTCCTTCGCGGGATTTAATCGATACAAATCCTCGTTTCACGTGTCAATTAATGCGTATTTTCTTCTCCAAAGACCAAAGAGCTAACCATCTCACTCCTCATCGCTTGATTAATACAGCGCCATGCAAACCAACCTTCTCACTTCCGCATGCATGCAGGGGATATTAATGTGCTTGGTTTCTAACCCCATCAATTTTTCCTCGATTAGTGTTAGTGGCCCTTTCCAAATTGTAATTTTGATATATTGGCCTTGTGTACAAAAAAATGGAGGTAGTAACTATATTTGACTTCCTTCCCCATTGCGGTGACGTCGACGATATTTTTTTTGTGGTGGTTTGGCGAAGTGCGTTCGACGGAGAACACCATTTGCATCCAGGAAGTCCTTTACTAGTACTACTAGGAGTAACTAATGCGGTGAGATGGCTTCTCGAAGAAGACGATGGACAAGCGGAGTCAGCGAAGAGTGAAATGATGGTTGCTTCGTCCGTGCTTTTGTGATTTGACGCCTCACTGCTTTGTGATTTGTGATAGAAGGGACAAGGGAGTAGACTCTGTGCTCTATACTGTAGTACTACATGCGTCCAAGCATGGGAGAAAGAGGAGAGACGTTGCATTTTTCTATTCCTTCAATCAACCAATCATGGAGCTTCGGTTCCATCTTTTTCGCTTTGGCAACACCGTCCACAATGGTTCCCATGATGCCAAAAGCTATTTTCACATTTGGCTACATATTGTGGATGCCCTTAACCGTACCACTTGCTTTTGCTCCTGTGTGCTATCTATACAAATCTCAATTATATTGATCTAAAAAATTATAGAATCGAGATTAGTAAAAAGGAGGTGATTTTGCCGCGCGGATGGCGGGGGAGGTTTCTTATTTGAGCAATGCTACATCCACGTAATGGTTTACGTAAAGTTACGAACTGATGTGATGTGGGACTATTTGATTGGATTAAAGGAGAGGATTAGGCCCACCCCACCTGAAAATCAGGGGGGCATATATATATTAGATGGAAAGTATACGTAGCAGCTACGTAGCCCTTTGTAAGTCTAGGATTAGGCTTCTTATTTTCGGAGGACGTTGTCCTGGCGGTTTGCTAACATGCGGTCCCACGTGTCAGTGCTTTACCAAGCCGATCCGCGTCCCACATGAGGCAGAACAACAGCAGAAGCAACACATGGTTAAGTTGAAGAAGATGAGGGAGAAGCGGATTCAGCAACGAGTGAAATGATGGTTGCTTTGTCCCTCCAACTTAACTGCGGGAAAGGTGCAGCTTTGTGATTTGACGCCTCATTGCTCATTACTACGCCGGCGCCATGACTGGGGTGCTTCACCCCGGCTGCTCTGCACTGTATTCTGGTATGGCACGTGGACCCGGTAGCTTGATGTCCCACATGTTGGCGAAAGGGACTAGCAGATTTATGAAAGTGAGCACTCCACTCTCACGACGGAGGAGTAGACGACACGACGGCCCAGTGAACTGTCAATTGTACTGTATAGTACTAGTATAGTTTTGTTGTTTCGCACGATCCATTGATACAAACCCGATTAAACAGGAAAGGGCGGGATTTTTCCCGCACGGTAGATGATACTGGCCATACATTTCAAAGGCAATTTTAATGTATGCAAACTGAATAATTATAAGTAACAATATGATATCTAGTAAAACTAAAAACACATATGATTTATTGTGTTAGAGTGTAGTAGTAGTGTTGTATTGCATAGTTGTTAGATGTAACATGTGAGAACGTGTAGAGATGTAGTTTTGGAGGGCCTACAGAGAGAAAAGTGTAATACGGTCACCGAACTTCAGAATAAGCTGATTACGGTCACTATATACGTTTTGCAGTGATTATACGGTCACTTGCTCACAGCTCAGCATCGGATTGCACTCTGTTGACCAGCCAAATAGTCTGTGTGGCGCCATGTTGACTAGTTAAATTGACCATGTTCGTTGTGGGTCCCACCTGTTAGTTCGCATAGGCAAAAGGTCAGATAAACATAAATTTATGCAGGCGCGACAAGGCCCCAACCCGTGCGCGGGAATCACCTAGTTGTGTATGTGTCTGTCAGGGCCTGATGTGTGCGCATGCACGTGTAGGTTGAGCACTTGAGCGTGAGAATGTGTGTTGGTCGTGTGGTGTACTGGTGTGTGCATGCATGCGTGCGTGTGTGCGTGTGAGTGTTGCGTGCGTGCATGGCTGCGTATGTACATGTGAGTGTTGCGTGCGTGCGTGGGTGCATGTGTTTGTGTGAGTGTTGCGTGGATGTAGTTCGTGTGCATGCGTGCTTGTGTGTATAATCACCACACCAGCTCATGTGTGTTAAAACAGATGGCTCAGCATACCAATACAAGGCCACCTTGTCCGTTGTGCCCGCGGTCATGACTTCGAACCACCGTCCAAATATTTTTTTGTCGTTTGTTTTCATTCTTACTAGCAAGATGCCTGTGCGTTGCACATAACATCAAGATGCATTTGTATGACTTGTTTATCTTGTGAGAGAAAAGGATGAACGAGGGAAGGCCTTATTTGCAAATGTGGAGAGGTGTGTGGGTACCTTTTTGCAAAATTGCCATAGTTTCTTGCCTATCCGTCAGATATAAATCGGATGGCCTATATTGCAGGATGGCAGGCACACCATCATTACCAACTCTGTTTTTTATAAGAGTGTATTTTATGTATTTTATAAGAGTGTAGATGTAGAGTAGATACAAGTCGACAGATGGGCCCGATGGTAGTGAGATAATGTGATGCAACACTAGAGGTGCCACGTGGAGCGTTTAACTGGTCAACTAGTCATGTCATGAGCAAATACAGAGTTGTACGGTGAGCCCGTGACTGCATAATAACCACTAAACATAAATGGTGACCATAATGAGTGGATTCTGAAGTCCAATGTACGTATCGTGCTTTCGCTTCAAATACAATAATCGTCATTGCATATATCGCGAGAGAAAGATGAAACATGCTTGAATTTTCTGGGGGGGGGCTTACTTTTAGAGGACCTGGAGATAGTTTTGTATGCTTACGTGAAAGGGCGTACAGGGGGGTATGCGATGGAGAGAGAGATGCTCTTCGTTTCTCTTTATTATGACTAACTTTGTATATAGTATAAAAATATACAAATTCATAGTGCGGAATAAATATCATTGTGGGCACCATGCAATGCAAATTAGCGTTCGTACTCCTCCATATAACTTTGTAATGTTGTATATATGTAGAAACTCTAAAATGTTTTTTTGGCCACACTTCATTCAAAAGGAATGTTGTATGCGAAATAAACGTGAAGAGAGGGCTTTTTAGATCAATGGGGTATGTGATGTAACATGTGTGAATGTGTAGTTGATGCATTTGGCGGGGCCTAGAGAGGTATGTGTGTGTATTACGTATTTGAGAGAGGCATGGATAGAGGGGCCGACGGGGGGGCGTGGGAGAGATAGCACGAGAAATGAGAGTGGTCTAGAGAGAGAGAGACGAATATGACGTCACGACAAGAGATTCCATTCCGTTGAGTGTGTATATGCAAGGGGGGAGGGAATAGAAGCACCAGGAGAAATTTTCTATGTGTATGGTGTTTGTGTTGGTATTTGTGGGTGTGAGAAGATAATGAGACGTGGGGGCAGAGGGTGTGTCACCGCGTGAGGTCCGGTGGGTCGAGGTGAGGCCCTTCGTTCTGTTCCGTCCTGCGCCACATTGGTTGGCCCGTGACGCATTTAGGAAGACCCATTGATGACTAGTCGTACAAGACAAAGATAGCAGAATTGTGAAGGACTCTGTGTCCACTGACAAAGCCGGCTAGGATTTGTAACCCTAGGTTCTTGGACTAAGGTAACCCCTTTATCTCTGATATTACTATTCATCCAACATAACTTTAAGGGGCATCCTACAGAATGCTCTGCTAGAATCATACTCGTCGATTAGGAAGAGAGGTGTCAGACAATGCGTGAGAGACAGGCGTAAAGATAATGTGCGTACATGAGACACGTAGGCAGGTCCATGTATATAGAAAGGGTTGATGAGGATTGTGCGTGTGTATGTTTGCGAGAGGAAGAGTGCTTGTGATAAAGGTTAGTGAAAACAGTTGTAAATGGTTACGAGAGAGAGGGAGGGTTATATCTAGAGCATGTGTGCGAGAAAGACACCTCGGGAGAGAGTGTGTGAGCATGTGTGAGAGACCACCGATGGAGAGTGAAACTACATGTAAAAGACTGCTCTATACATCGATTAAAGATATAAATTGTATCCAAATATTAGGATGGGATCATGATATTTGCAATTCGCGTAAGGAGCGGTCATTGATCCATCAGACATCTAGATTCTATCGAATTTGAGCATGTCTATGTTATTATTCGACGCAATTGATCCACATAGTTGGTATTTTGAACTCCAGACAATGCATCGCTTTAGCAATCGAATATAAACATGAGTATAGTTCATGTTGTGTGTGTAAAGCACATTATACATACGAAAGTTACACAATGGACATTATAAATAGCTACTACCTATGAACTAGCATACATTTGAATTCAACTTAAGGTGGTTTAAAAAAATCGAATTCAACATGAAGTCCATTCAATTATTTGAATTTGATATCATGGCATTTGTAAACCATACCTAAATTATGGGGGCACCAATCTTTGCTCTGATTTTGTACATAATAGCATATGTAGTCGTGTGCAAAATAGATTCAAATTTAGCTCCTCCATTCCAAAATAATCGTAGTTATAGGATTTTCAAGTGTCAAAATTTCAAAAAGAAGCGGATAATTTAATGAGGTTTTCAAACATACAAGGTCAAATATAACGTTGTATATTTAGGTCAATCCTCATAGTTCAAGAGTACTCTAAACGTGGATGCTTGTGTTTCAAAATTTCGAACGAAGCGCCAAAAGAGCCTCTACTCGCCCGAAACTGCGTGAGACCAATGTTTGGTAGTACAAGGAAATTACTTTTCTAATAACTCCGACCCGTGAAACCTACCAGCCCGACGTCCAAAGGTCTAAACCGGGGTAGGTTTGTAGCTTCATCTAGACGCCACGCAACTGCATCCGAAAAACATTCATACACAATGGCGCCTAAGCACACATGCGCGCGGCCGAAATCGCTCCCACCCACTATTTGGGACACCTGGGATTACCATCCTACCCCCGACCCGCAGTAGGTCCAAAATTTAAGAGGGGGGGCAAAGTTTGTACTTTCCCCAAATTTCAAACAAGCGCGTCCCATCTTCTGTTCAAAAAAGCCAAAAATAAGCGCGTCCCAGACCGAAACATTGTTCCCCCGCACCCTTCTGATTCCCCATTCGTACTCTGTGGGCGCCAAAACTACCTCTCCACCAGCCGCTAAACCCCGATGTCCTCCGTCCGCCACCCCATCCCACCCATCAACCGCCGCCCTCCTCCATCACGCCGGAGCCGATACCCCGACGTCGTCATCCACCGTAACCTCAATCCCAACGCCCTCCACGGCTAGTAGTTGAAGCCGAGGTCGAGCCGTCCGTACCCGAGCCAGTTCAACCACGCCGTCCTGCGCCTCACCGCTGCCGCTCCAACTTCACCACCCTCCACCGCACCGGAGCTGTTCCTGCTACGCCGTCCTTCGCCACCTCGGATCTGCTTCCCCTCCGCCGACATACGTCCACGGCAACACAGTCAACAATTTGGCCATGGGTTTGTCCAAGCATGCACCCTCCAGAACATCGGTTTCCCCGGTAAAAACAAGAATATTGGCGCGACATGTGGGGGTGACCACACCGGCAACCGAAAAAGGTACTCCTCTTCCCTTATTCGTGCAAATCTTACGTCTCTGCTTGCACGGTATTCATCCCACAGAAGACACTAGTTGACCGCTTCTTCTTGATACTAGATGTTCCTAGTAACTCGTGATGCACAAGGTTTCTCCTCATATACTATTTCACCTTAGCTAGAGGTCCGTCGCCCCCCTGAATTTCAATTTCTGGCCACTTGATTCCCAATTAACGAAAACATTCCCCGGCGTAACAGGCGCTAGTACGCCTATTACGCCGGGGAATCAGGGCCTTGGTGTTTATCATAGGGCCGTGTGCGGCCTAGAGCTACTGGCGCCTGATCTGGAGGTCGGCCGGGATTAAAGGGATGGCCTGGGGGCGCTGCCAAGCACGGCGGTGGTGTGAGGTCGATGGGAGGGCGGGGCGGCGGAGGCAGGGGTCTGGGCCGTTGGTCGCTGGCGGTTCGAGAAAGATCGTCAATAGTTACTGACAGGAGGTAGACGAAGGCCATCTGCCCGTTCCTTATAGATCGGACGGTTCATTAAAAAAATCGACTGACCTATTTATTTTCAGTCGACTGTTATCTTAGATATGACCACATGTGGTGGTGTGCTGGAGGAGTACCTGCATTTCCTATGCTCATATATTACAAAATCATATGGAGTAGAATCTAATTTTGTTTGCCATGCAATGTTGTAGAGCTATCATATGTCTCCTGTCATTTATTTTTCAGCCACCTACTATCAGCTACTTTTACAGTGCACTAGTTCTGCACACACTTCACCCTTACTCTCACTGTTGTGTTTTTATGCAAGGGTATTTCAGACTCTGCTGCCATGAGAGAAGCCAAAAAGAGAAGAGATAAGTCGCTCCAGCTTGTTGTGCGGCTAGGCAAGACACGTTTCAACGCTTTAATGGGTGCAGTGTCAGCAGATGGAGACGGGGAACGTAGCTCTGGAGTTGATGACCTCGCTCGCAATGAACCACCATCCCAGGTGCTTGCTTTAACTTCGCGGTGTCATATGTGGTTACATGTTCCATATGGTGTCTAGCTTGTATTCGAAAGGCCGAAGTCGATAAGATAAGGGAAGATATTTTTTTTACATGAACCACCATCCCGTGAGCACCAGAAGACAAATAGCTAGTCAGGGCACTGGCCGAGCCAGTGACAAGCCCAGCAAAGATAGGAATCACCTGGAAGCCAGCTAAAAAGCTACGATGGTGGCGAAGCAGCCCGCCTCCCACCAGGCTCTCAGGTCCTAGATGATCATGCTCACCACTCCAGCCGGATGTCTAGCTTGTATTGCTTCCAATTTGGTTAAATTGCATCTGCTTAGCTTACACATTATACCTTTGAATATGACATGCCTTTCTGTTTTTGGTACATACTAGTACATCTGTGTATTAACCATGTTCTTACATCAAACTAATGTTCTTGTGTATCCCTCATCAATCACTTATGACGAGGCAGGCAGGCAAGGGGACTACTCCTCATTTAAAGAATGCAGCATCAGCCTCCCGACATGATTCTCAAGAAACAGAAATGCTACATGAAGATAGTGAACGTAGCTCTGTAGTTGATTACAGCATTTCCCCTACACTAGCATCGCAGGTGCTTGCTCTAACTTGGCAGCGTGATATGTGGTTGCATGTTGCATATGGTGTCTAGATTGTAATTCTTCCAATCTGGTTAAACTGCATGTGCTAGTCTGCTTAGCTTATACATTATACCTGTTAATGTGACATGCCTTCCTGTATTTAGTACATAGTACATCTGTCTATTAAGCATGTCCTTACATAAAACTATTGATTTTTTGTATCCCGCATCAATCAACATGGCGAGACACCTTTAGTATATGCAGTGCGATATTAGTTGCATCTTTCATATGATTTATAGCATGCGCTGCTTCTAATTTGTTGAAATTCCATTTATGATGGGATGCTTTTAACTTGGCAGAGTCATATTGGTTGCATCTTTCATGTGGTGTCTAGCTTGCATTGCTTCTTATTTGCTGGAATGGTTTCTGCTTAGTTTACACAAACAGTTGTGAACATGCCATGCCGTCCTGTTTTTCGTACATATTCCATCCTGGTATCATGTGTTTGCCTTACATCAAAGTAGTGATTGTCAGTATCATGCATGAATGAGTTTTGAAGAGACAATTTTATTGCTTTTTCTTGTCGGTTTTACTTGACAATTCAAAATCAATAAAGCGGAAGGAAGTTAGCAAGGCAGCGGATAAAGGTGCTCCTTCCGAACAGAGGGCCTCTACAGTTTCTACTCCTCCACACCCCCAAGATGATTTCCAAGACAACACATGCATAGACACTCAACAAAGCTGTGTTTATGATGAGCACGTCTCCCCTAGTGGAGCATCACCGGTGCTCCCTCTAACTTGGCACTGTTATATGTGGTTGCATGTTATGTGTGATATCTAGCTTGTATTGCTTCTAATTTTGTTGAATTCCATCTGCTTACTTTACACATTATACTTGAGTAAGACACGTGTTCCTGTTTCTAGAACATACAATATCTGTCTATCACACCATGTTCTTACATCATATTACTACTGTTGTGTAACCTGCAACAATCACTTATCATAAGACACGTTTGACTTCGGAGTGTGATACAGGTTACATCTCACATTCTTTTCTAGCTTGTACTACTAATTTGTTGAAATGGCACTTATGACGAGACAGTTTTAACTTGGTAGAGTGATATTCGTTGCATCTTTCATATGGTGTCTAGCTTTCATTGCTTCTAATTTGTTGAAATGCCTTCTCCTTAGTTTACACATCATAAGCTGTGAATATGCAATGGCACTAATGACGAGAGACCTCTAACATGGTAGTGTGATGTTGTTTGCATCTTGCATATGATTTATTTCTTGTACTGCTTCACATTTCTTTAAACGCCATTTATGATGAGACACTGTTAACTTGGCAGAGCGATATTTGTAGCATCTTTCATATGGTGTCTACCTTCCATTGCATTGCTTCTAATTTGGTGAAATGTCTTCTTCTTAGTTTACACATCATAGTTATGGTTATCTCTTCCGTCCTGTTTTTCATACATATTACATCCTCCTATCATGTGGTTGTCTAACATCAAAGTTCAGTTCGTCTGCATCACGCATCAATTTGTTCTGAAGAACTAAATTGTTATTCATTTTTCTTGTCGGCTTGACTTAACATGGCACAGAGAAAGAGGAAGAAACACAGAATGGCAGGGAATGAGAAGCGGATGAATCCTGCAGATTCTGCTGGTACTGATGGTGCAATAGAAGGTCAAAGTCCAGCAGAAAATTCTACAAACACGGCATCCCATGCTACACGAGTTGCAAAAAAAGACAAACAGAAACAAATAGCTGCCACCAAACAAGCAGAGACAGCTCTAGTTCTTGCAACACCTACCACAGTACTACCAGCTGCACGACGTACTCGTGCGTCAACTGAGCTAGCAGCACGTTCCCAAGCTCCCTTGCCACCTGACACTACTTCCCAAGCACTCTTGACACAAGACGAGTTGGCAATATCAGATGAACCTTGTGAGCTTCAATAGCAAGAAGGTAGTTGCTGGAGTCAAGTTACAGTTGCATGCTTCTTTATATGTAGTCTCACAGTTTGATGTACACTAACACTTCCTATGTTTGTTGTTGGACTAGCACCTAGGCGCAAGAGGAAACAAACATCAGGGATAATGCTCGATAGGTTAACTAAATCTAGAGGAGGAAGAATGGAGATCTGTTTTGAGGCATGTTTAAAAAGGCCAAGTGATGCTACAGAGTCAGCCAAGTTAGTATCAGAGGCAGCAGTTGCTGTTAGGTGTCATGTATGTATCCTCCCAACATGGATTCAGTACAGGAATGACAAAGACGAAACCCAGTTCAACACCTTCCTCGACCATTTATCTGTAAGTATGGTTATGTATGGCAACTAGTAATATCGTCTTGCTCTGTCCAATACTTTCTAGGTTGATGATAATGAGACTCCCATAATTTTCAACAGATGAGGTTCAAGTTGGATAGCCAAGATGATGCAACCAGACAAGCTTGCACCCATGTTTTCAAGTCTGCTCTGCGACAGTATCGGTATAACTTGAGGAAAACTCACTCTGAAGGCAAGGCTAACAGTGAACTTGCCCAAACATCTCCGGTGGAAAATATATCTGATGAAGACTGGAGAGGCCTCGTTGAACACTGGTCCGATCCGAAGTATCAGGTACATTATATATATGTCATCAGATCACATGTTGAAGTCCTATTTACGCATGTGCCATACAAATCTATCTTCTTGTAGGTGAACTGTTCAAAGAACAAGGCCAACCGTACGAAAGTGAAATTCCAACAGACGACGAGATCTCATAGCTATATTGCACACTGCGAGGCTCTTGTAATTAGCTGCTGTTTCACTCTTTTCGTTGTACCATATTATCAGATCTATATTGACTTGTTCCAAATGCAGAGGAAAGCCCGCAAGGACCAAAAAGTACCTGAACCAAATGCTGTGGAAATCTTCAAGGACTGTCACACCAGCAAGAAGAAGGGCATGACTACACCAGTCAAAGCCGTTGTTGTAAGTCCTTAATCCTCATGCCTTTTAACTACTACTTACTCTGACTTGTGCCTTGAACTGCATGGTTTGCAGCCAATGTCTATTACTCTTTTCAATTTTATACACAATTGTCTTAATGTATCATTGCACCTTACAAGGTTTAAAAGAGAGGAGTGATGTTCCTTTCATCTTGACCCGTAATCTAGTTCCGTGCTGGACTTGCCCACACAACGTTACAATTGCCTGTTTGTCTGCTCTCAGTTGTTTTGTGATATGAATGACGTCATACTATGCTTACCGTATTATAAACTTCGTCTCTTCATCCTTAGCCCTCAATACAATGTGAAGAAATAGACAATACATTAGCGAAGGTACATGGTCATATGTTTGGAACCTGGTTTTATTATGTACTTTGCAATAAAATACAACTAATATTTTACATGGGTTCACCAGAATAAGTTCTGTATATAGACCAAAGCTATTTTGTTTGGTTTTGCTGCCTCCTTAATATCTTCTGTTCTGGTACTACTAATGTAAAACCTCAACTTTTTAGCGAGCTGTGGAAAAAATGGTGGAACCGCCACCTTCTGAAGGTGGCGAAGCAACTATAACCGCAATGTCAGCTCTTGCTGCAGTGGGTCAGTACATGTCCACTAACAGTGCCAAAAGCACGTTCCTGCGTAATACTGGGTTGGTTGTTAAGGCAATATCGTCCAAACTGCCTCATGATCAAGATATGCAAGTTCAAAGCAATGTTGTATCTGCGCTCCAGACACAAGTCCATTCCCTAACAGAGACCCTTTGTGAAACAAGGAGAAACATTGCTCAATGTCATCAAGATATGCATGGTTTTGAAACCAGACTATCAGACATTTGCTATGTTGTTCAGGAGCCTAGGGGAATGAAGGCGAGGGTTATGGTGCTCCATCGGACAATACAACATGAAAATGTAACAGTCAGGTCAAATGAACTGAGCTTCTGAACTTCTGGTGGTGCATTTATCTGCTAGACTGTTAAGTTTTATGCCAACCTTCCTTTTGTTATATAGTTGTAATTTGTTTTGGTGCGATACAAAATGTATTCTTAACGTGCAGCCACCGCCTGAAGAAAACAGCAAGCCATTTTTGTATAGTGTAGGGTGTTCCCTATATTCGCACTGGTGGCGATCTTTGATGCCGAGTGGATGTAATCTGTGCAATCGCCTTAATAGCCTAGCGTTAGTTTCAGCCTTATTTATTTCCTAGTCTTCTTTTTCCCTGGTTTGCTAGTGGCCGCAACTACCATGGGCCATATACGGGCCGTAGGATCCATGGGTCACCTACGGGCCGTCGATAAATGGGCCTGTAATCGGTGGGCCTCGGGCCGTCGGATAAATGTGTCTACATGGGCCATAATCGGGCGTAATTGGTATCGGCCCAGCACGGTAACAGGCCGTTAACAGACGTAGGACAGCAAAGGCTTAATTCTGTCATAGGCATAACGGGTCGTTAATGGGCCAGAATATAGGACGGGCTGGAAACGGGGCAACGGGTTAACAGGCCAGAAACGGGCCGACTCTTGCCATGGGCCGATTTTGACCCATTAGGGTAACATGCCAGTAACGGGCCGACTCTTGCCATGGGCCGAATTTGGCCCATTAGTGGAACAGGCCAGTAACGGGCCGGAAGTAATCGAGGGCCGAAAAGGAGCCCAAGAACATATGGGTCGTCAATAGGACGAAAGCTAACACGGCCTGGAAACGGCCCATGTAAATCACGGGCCGTTAACGGGTATAAAGAAAATTACTGTTCATTATGGGCTAGACTCACCGTGGGCCTGTAATGGGCCGAAAGATACGAAGGCCTCATATGGGCCGAAAGACGTCGTGGGCCATACATGGGCCGAAAGTGAAATGGGCTGGTATTATATTCGACGGCCCACATGACGTTGTTGGGCCGATTTCCTTTAGGGCCTAACGGGCCGTGAGTTAATGGGCCGTAAAATGGGCTATTTGCGAAGAGACCGTTAACAGGCTTTTCATGGGCCAGCCCGTTAACTTTTGACCAAGTCAAACGGGCCAGCTTTGTAAGCTAAATGGGCCACTGTTGGGCCGTGCCACGTGTCGACATATCATAGGCGCCTATCTGGCCCACTGACGAGCTGACACGTGTTTCGTCCGGCCAATAAGAATTTTACACGTGGAAATTTCCCATTGGTCGGGGCTGTTAATGGGTTATCGGATCCAAAACCCGACCCGATAGCTTAACGGCGTTCCGTTACGGTGGATGCCACGTGTCGGTCACCCTTGACGAAAGCACTTCTATGACGCGCGATTTATCGTCATGGAAGTGGACACTTCCATGATGATAATTTTGGTAATGTCATGGAACACTTCTACGACAGCACAGGTATGACTATCTTGATTCTGTCATAAATTTGTCATGGATGTACATGCATGACAAAAAAAGTGACCTACTATGACAAACACGTATCATCACGGAAGTGTATTTTTTTGTAGTGAAGTTGCTTGCTAATTTATTTCCTTATTGTCTTGTTTATTTGTTTTCTTGTAGTCAGTGCAGTTCTTTTTCCGCGGTTTGCTAGTAGCCGCAATAACCTATTTTTTAAAACTAGGCCACAATAACCATGGGCTACATATTTACTGTAGTTAACATGGGCCTCCTATGAGCCGTAGAAACAATGGGCCTTCTACGGGGCGTAGAAACAATGGGCCTTATACGGTATGTAGACACAATGGACCTTCTACGGACCGTATCATCAATGGGTCTTCTCTAGGCCGTATGATCGGTTGGGCAAACATGGGCCAATAACAAACCACATTATGGTCGTAAATGGGCTAGAGTTGAAATCGTCCGTTCATGGGCCGACCATAACGGGCCGTCGTTAATCGGCATTATTTGATGACGCTATGAAAACGGTCCAACGTATTAATGGGCCACAAACGGGCCGACTGTAACCACGTGCTGAATTTGGCCCACAAGCAGAAAATGATAGTAACGGGTCATAA
The DNA here is from genome assembly GCF_003073215.2 of Triticum urartu. Classification (NCBI taxonomy): domain Eukaryota; kingdom Viridiplantae; phylum Streptophyta; class Magnoliopsida; order Poales; family Poaceae; genus Triticum; species Triticum urartu. The sequence continues at coordinate 597,425,686 of NC_053024.1, read as the reverse complement.
GTAAACTAATGTTGGAAATGAGCCCAAGAATAAATGGGCCCTAAGAAGGCTGAAAGATAACATGGGCTGTGTAACGCCCTCGATGCGGCTATATCTCCCACGTGTCGAAGCACGACTTAGAGGCATAACCGCATTGAAAGCAATGTCGCAAGTGAGGTAATCTTCACACAACCCATGTAATACATAAGGGAAAGAGATACATAGTTGGCTTACAATCGCCACTTCACACAATACATGAATAAAGCATTACATCATCCAGATACAATCAAGGTCCGACTACGGAACCAAAATAAAAGAAGACTACCCCAAATGCTACACAGATCCCCGATCGTCCCAACTGGGCTCCACTACTGATCAACTAGAAATGGAACAACATAACGAACACGATCTTCATCGAGCTCCTCCTTGAGCTCAGTTGCATCACCTGCACGATATCATCGGCACCTGCAAGCTGGTTTTGAATGAATCTGTGAGTCACGGGGACTCAGCAATCTCACACCCTCGCGATCAAGACTATTTAAGCTTATAGGTAGGGTAAAGGGTATGAGGTGGAGCTGCAGCAAGCGACTAGCATATATGGTGGCTAACATATGCAAATGAGAGCGAGAAGAGAAGGCAAAAGCACGGTCGAACAACTATGATCAAGAAGTGATCCTAGAACAATCTACGTCAAGCATAACTCCAACGCCGTGTTCACTTCCCGGACTCCGCCGAGAAGAGACCATCACGGTTACACACGCGGTTGGTGCATTTTAATTAAGTTCAACTTCAGGTTTTCTACAACCGGACATTAACAAATTCCCATCTGCCCATAACCATGGGCACGGCTTTCGAAAGTTCAAATCCCTGCAGGGGTGTCCCAACTTAGCCCATCACAAGCTCTCACGGTCAATGAAGGATATTCCTTCTCCCAAGACAATCCGATCAGACTCGGCATCCCGGTTACAAGACATCCTCGACAATGGTAAAACAAGTCCAGCAAAGCCGCCCGAATGTGCCGACAAATCCCGATAGGAGCTGCACATATCTCGTTCTCAGGGCACACTCAGATAGGTCAAGCTACGAGTAAAACCAGCCCTCAAGTTTCCCCGAGGTGGCCCCGCAGGCTGCCCGTTTCGGACCAACACTTAGAGAAGCACTGGCCCGGGGGGTTAAAATAAAGATGACCCTTGAGTCTGCAGAACCCAAGGGAAGGTGGTAGGTTGTTAGTGCAAATGGTAAAACCAAGGCCGGGCCTTGCTGGAGGAGTTTTATTCAAGGCAAACTGTCAAGGGGTTCCCATTATAACCCAACTGTGTAAGGAACGCAAAATCCGGGAACATAACACCGATATGACGGAAACTAGGGCGGCAAGAGTGGAACAAAACACCAGGCATAAGGCCGAGCATTCCACCCTTTACCAAGTATATAGATGCGTTAATTAAATAAGAGATATTGTGATATCCCAACAAATATCCATGTTCCAACAAGGAACAAACTCCAATCTTCACCTGCAACTAACAACGCTATAAGAGGGGCTGAGCAAAGCGGTAACATAGCCAAACAATGGTTTGCTAGGGCAAGGTGGGTTAGAGGCTTGGCTTAACAATATGGGAGACATGATAAGCAAGTGGTAGGTATCGCAGCATAGGCATAGCAATAGAGCGAGCATCTAGCAAGCAAAGATAGAAGTGCTTTCGAGGGTATGATCATCTTGCCTGAAATCCCGCAAGGAAGAAGAACGAGTCCATGAAGAAGACAAAAGGACGTAGTCGAATGGGTCCTCACAAACGCGATGTTATCGGAACCAACCCCAAGAAGCAACACCGGAAAGAAGCACACAACATAGTAAACAACCAACACATGAACATGGCATGATATGCGGGATGCGGTATGTGATGCATATGCATGATTTGAAAAGGAATGATTGAACCTGGCCTCAACTTGGAAATCCAAGAGTGCCACTGGAAAGAGGAGTTGATTTCGGTTGAAATTGATATAAAGATCACCGGAATCGGATGCATGGTTTAGAAATGGCAAGCAAAACAAATATGACACCGGTCTGCGACTAACAGCAAGTAGCCTTCTAAATGCATCAAGAAAAATATGCTACAGCACTCAAACATGGAAACAAAATACATGGCAGAGATCCACTCATGATGCTTGACAAAAGATGAACAGTGAGCTACGGCTAATTCACTCATTAACAGGTTCAAACAAGCATGGCAAAAGTGCAAAAGATAACAGGTTACAGACTTAGTGAAATTAACAGCATGTCAGGAATTTATCATCAGGAAGCAAAGTTTAGAGCACGATAACTATATGCTACAGGAACATATAATGGCAAAGCAAGGAATGGCATGAAGCTACTCAAAGCATATAACAAAAGTCCCTTACTGACCATAAGCCAAAAGGGATCATAAAATACAATTGCAAGCATGTGAACATAGCAAAAACATAAACAGATTCAGACTTAGTGAAAAACTAGAGCATGCAAAACAGATTAACAGGTAGGCATGTTTACGAGCTCGATGCACTCACTACAGAGCATGGCATGACAAACTAAGCATACACCCACCAAGAAGACATGGCATAGAAGCTAGACATGGCAAGAACAACATTATAGCATGCACGGATCAACAACAACAAGCTCGGCAAAATCGCTAAACATGTTAACAATCTGCCAGGAACATTTTATAGCAAAAGTAGAGCTCGATTGACTCAATCTAGGGTGATCCATAATTTCCAACAAAGACATGGATGGATAGAGCACAACAATATCTATAAAACATCCTTACTGATCATGCTCAAAAGAGGCACGGATCACTAGGAAACAACATGAACATATGGCATAAAAATAAGGGCAGGGCAAGGACTTAGTGAAATTCTAAGTCCCTGAAATCAGCATCATTGAGTAAGATACTTTGCATGCTTGTGCTATTCACCACAAAGATCACAAAAATACATGGCATATACCCCTGTAAAGATGGCATGGCATACATCAAAACACATGTAGAGCTCATGATCATAGCATGCACACATTAATCATGGCAAAAATGACAAAAGACCATTTGCTGAAACAGATCTGAAATAATCATCACATAGCCCTCTTCCAACAGCATTTCGGGCATCCAGATGAGCTCAAATGAAAATGATGCAATGAGATGAAATGATGTACTCATCGAGACGAACATTTCGATATGCTACACGCACGAATCGGAGCCACGGTGAGGAAGTTATGATGTAATGAAGTATGCTCAAAATTACTGGGACTTCGTAGAATTTTACCCTCGCGAGAAGTCAACGCGGGACGAGGTGGTGCGGGATGAGAGGATCCGGGGCCGCGGGGAGGCTGTTTGGTTCGTGGAGCGGGTGGATCTGATCCACTCACTCCGGATCCGGCCGGAGAAAGCTCCGGCGAGCTTGAGGCCGGCGACGAGGTACTCCAGCGAGCGGTGCCGGCGGTAGCCGGAACGGGACGAAGGACGACGGCGTGAGGGCTGACGGTTCCACGACGAGGGAAGGCCGGTGCGAGGAGGAGCCGTACCGCGCGGCGGTGGCACCATGGCGTGGAGCAGCGGCGGGAGGCGGCGCTCCGGCAAGGTCGCGGCGCGGGGCGCGGAGGCAGGCGGCAGAGCAAGTCAACGCGGGCGGCGCGCGGCATCGGGAGAGCTCGGGCGCGGGGCGCGGGCAGCACGGGCCGGGCGGGCCGGCCTCGGGCCCGTAGGGCCGCGGCGGCGCGGGAAGAGAGAGGACGGTGAGGTGGTGGTGCGCGATAGGCTGGCGACGGCGGCGGGGTGATGTGGCGCGACGCCATTGGCCGGAGCGAGGTGGAGGGCGGACATGTCCGGCGGCTGGGATTTTTGTCCGGTGGCGTGAGGTAGAGGAAGGCTAGGGTTAGACCGCAAATTTCGGAGGGGATCACTTATTTATAGGTAGAGGGAGCTAGGAGAGTCCAAATGAGGTGCGGTTTTCGGCCACGCGATCATGATCGAACGGCTGAGATGATGGAGGGGGTTTTGGTGGGTTTTGGGCCACTTTTGAGAGGTGTTGGGCTGCAACACACACGAGGCCTTTTCGGTTCCTCGGTTAACCGTTGGAGTATCAAACGAAGTCCAAATGACACAAAACTTGACAGGCGGTCCACCGGTAGTAAACCAAGGCCGCTTGGCAAGTCTCGGTCCAATCCAAAAACATTTAGTACCCGCACATGAAAAGAGGTAGAAAGGGACACCGGAGGACATAGGAGCGCCGGAATGCAAAATGGACAACGGGGAAAATGCTCGGATGCAAGAGACGAACATGTATGCAAATGAAATGCACATGATGACATGATATGAAATGCATGGCACGCAAGCAATGACAAGGCAACAACATCGAATAACTGGAAGACACCTGGCACATCGGTCTCGGGGAGTTACAACACTCCACCACTACGAGAGGATCTCATCCCGAGATCTAGAATGGCACCGGAGGGAAAAACGGAAGAGAGAAAGAAAAGAGGTAAAACTAAGTTGCTTCTTTGACAAACGAGTGAGACCAAAGAACCTTGAAAAGGTTAAGCCATTTCGAGAAAAGAATACAACGGAGATGAACGAATTTGAAAGCACTCCGTTAAGAAAGGGGAAAAGAAAGAACCGATTCAGGTAGCACTACGGTTTAGAAGGGATGCACGACTTGATAAGGTGAAAAGAACTTGAGCAAAAAGGTCACAACACTCCGGTTAAATGGATAAGCATGAAAAGAATAAGGTCCTGACAAAAATAAGAAGAAGGGTTGAAGAGAGCAACATCACAATGCCTCTGGAAGAAAAGAGAGAATGGAATGGAATGAACGGAGGAGAGAACAATATCTTCTATCTCGAATGAGCATGAAAAAAAGGCATCCTTAGGAGAAGGGTCGAACGGAGTTGTTGGAAAAACAACAACGAAAAGGATAAGCTTGATATGGACTTATAGAAGACATCTCAAAAATTATGAGGTGACAACTTGCCACTCACGGAAAAGATTTGATTGGATTGATATGAATAAGGAGACGAGAAAATATTTCACCGGGAGGGTAGATGGAGAACTTGGATCATATATTATCACCATTAATAGCATTAATCCTTAGGGAAAGCTTTAGGTGAAATATAACCCCAGATAACTCCAATGACGAGATTGATGGATTTAAAATACCTCATTCTTAACAACATGTGAATCATGAGACATGAAATCAAATTATCAAGAATGACATAATACCACCTCGAATGATACGGTTGAAATAATTGCACTTTGAATGCAAGATAAAGAATACTTGAGCTCCTCTAAAAAGAATCTCGATGAACACTTCGAGAAGGAATTAAATCCTTGATGAACCACCATGTAGAACCTTCATGAAGAACTCCGGTAAACAAAGGAATGTTCTAACGAAAAGAAAGATGAAAAGAGTAAGGTTGAAGCCTTGTAATGATTAGATGAAGCTTTGCAGCGAGATAAAGTGGAAACTTGGAACTCCGGAAAAGAAAAGATGAAATAAGTGAAACCGAGAATTTTGATGAGCCTCCGGAATAAGGAATTGAGTTCACTCGATGAAACAAGAATAAGAATTACATTATGCTTCTCCTTCACCAATTAAATTAATGACAAACAATGGATTTGACACACTACTTATTCTCGTAGACAGGATTAAGATAGATATAGCACAACCTGGGAAGGTCTCCAACGAACCACCGGTAGGATTGAAACAACGAATGAATTGATATGATAAACGAAGGAAGAGAATCCTGAATGAACCACCGTAAGAATTAAAATGGCAGAAGAAAAGATAAAGGAACACCGGGAAGAATTATGAAATGAACTAAGATACTTGAGAGAATTTAGATACAAGAGGACGAATAGATCACAAACTTAATAGAGAATATTTGAATGATGCACCGGTAAGATTTGGAGAATGAGAGCTGAAAGCTGAGAATGAATAAATTCTGAGATGATGGGCTCCGGAGAAACAAACTGAAAAGAATCTTGAATTGCTCCGGATAGGTGAAAAGAATTCCCATGATCAAAACAAGTATGAGAGGATGGCAACAAGCTGGAATCACGAATCTTGAAGAGAATGGAGCAAGATTGAGAGAAAAATCTTCTTCGGTCTTCAAGTGTTGTGAAAGACGATGCGAGACACCACCATGAATTATTGAGGCACGCTGGAATGAAGAATGGAAAAGTTGAGCCAACGATGAAAAGAATTTGAAATATCTTGGAGAAATACCGATGACTGATGATGAATCATTCTTACGTCAAACTTTGAAAATAATTTAGGATAGCTCCGGGAAAATTTAGAAGAGTCAGGTAAGATCCTGGGAAAAGACCTGTGGGTTAGGGCCCACTCAAAAGAAACACCGTTGAAGTGATTGCTTGAAAAGAGAGATTCCACCGGTTGAATTAAATGGCTTGAATGAGATAACATCCTCGAAAGAGTTTGAATGAATGAGAATAAGCACTAGCATCTTATGAGATATCCTCAGCACTCCAGAACAAATGAATATCAAGCGGGGAATGATTATGAGGTGCACCGGCATAAGAAAAGCATTGGGCAAAAAGAAAAGACTATGCTCAATACCCAAGCTTGAATTGAATCCAGAGAGAATGAATAATGATGAACTTGAGGCTCCGCTAGGATCTTCATGAGAATCACCGAATAAGAACATTGACGAAAAAGAATGGAAATACTTCACATCAATAAGATGGATACTTGATTAAGAAATCCGAGTCCTTGAAGAAAAAGGGTGGGTGGGCGGGAAAAACAAAGGCAACTTGGAACGGATGAAGCAAACACCGTTGACGAAAAACTGAGATTGAATCTTGAGGATGTTGAAAATGAACGGATCCACTAGAAGAGAAACTCATCGGTTAAAAAGGATTGACATGACAATCTCGATGATCAAGAAGGATTGCATTCACATAGGAGTATGAGAACACTGTTTAGGAAAGGTATGGAATCAACATTTGACTCCGAAGCAACTCGAATACCACAACTCAAAACAAAACAAAGCATTGGCTTGCAGAATAAGCCGGAACAAACATATGACAGAGATTTCGTCCGAAGTTTTCGTGGTGGGGCCTACACGGGCTCGATCGTACAGCACCATCATGTACAAGGTAGTGCACATGACATACGGAGCGTCCCCGAGTCGGCATAGCCAAGGACTCTTTAAGACACAACGAGACCATTGTAAAACCAACCGTGAATAGGTGGACCACTAGACGTTGAACCCCAATTTCATATCATACGTCTGACAGAAAGATATCCTAAGAGCTACTTGAATTCCCACTTATAAACTCCCGAAACTTAAAGAAGCACTGGCCCGATGTCCGATGTCCTAATATAGCCTTCCAATATATCGATCTTTACGTCTCGACCATTTCGAGACTCCTCGTCATGTCCGTGGTCTCATCCGGGACTCCGAACAACCTTTGGTACATCAAATCACATAACTCATAATAGAAATTGTCATTTAGCGTTAAGCGTGCGGACCCTACGGGTTCGAGAACTATGTAGACATGACCGAGACACATCTCCGGTCAATAACCAATAGCGGAACCTGGATGCTCATATTGGCTCCTACATATTCTACGAATATCTTTATCGGTCAAATCGCATAACAACATACATTGTCCCCTTTGTCATCGGTATGTTGCTTGCCCGAGATTCGACCGCCGGTATCATCATACCTAGTTCAATCTCGTTACCAGCAAGTCTCTTTACTCGTTCCATAATGCAACATCCCGCAACTAACTCATTAGTCACATTGTTTGCAAGGCTTATAGTGATGTGTGATACGTCTCCGTCGTATCTATAATTTTTTATTATTCCATGCCAATATTCTACAACTTTCATATACTTTTGGCAACTTTTTATACTATTTTTGGGACTAACATATTGATCTAGTGCCCAGTGCCAGTTCCTGTTTGTTGCATGTTTTTTGTTTCGCAGAATATTCATATCAAACGGAGTCCAAACGGGATAAAAACTGACAAAGATTTTTTTGGAATATATATAATTTTTGGGAAGAAAAATCCACGCGAGACGATGCCCGAGGGGGCCACGAGGCAGGGGGCGCACCCCAGGGGGGCAAGCGCGCCCCTGACCCTTGTGGCCACCCCGTAAGGCGGTTGATGCCCTTATTTCGCCGCAAGAAAGCTAATATCCGGATAGAGATTGTGTTAAAATTTCAGCCCAATCGGAGTTACGGATCTCCGGGAATATAAGAAACGGTGAAAGGGTAGAATCTGAGAACGCGGAAGCAGAGAGAGACAGAGAGATAGATCCAATATTGGAGGGGCTCTCGCCCCTCCCACGCCATGGAGGCCATGGACCAGAGGGGAAAGCCTTCTCCCATCTAGGGAGGAGGTCAAGGAAGAATAAGAAGGAGGGGGCCCCTCTCCCCCTCGCTTCCGGTGGCACCGGAGTGCCACCGGGGGACATCATCATCACCGCAATCTTCACCAACAACTTCACCGCCATCATCACCAACTCTTCCCCCTCTATGCAGCGGTGTATCCTCTCTCTTACCCGCTGTAATCTCTACTTAAACATGGTGCTGAACTCTATATATTATTTCCCAATGATGTATGGCTATCCTATGATGTTTGAGTAGATCCGTTTTGTCCTATGGGCTATTTGATGATCAAGATTGGTTTGAGTTGCATGTTTTATTATTGGTGCTGTCCTATGGTGCTCTCCGTGTCGCGCAAGCGTGAGGGATCCCCATTGTAGGGTGTTTCAATATGTTCATGATTTGCTTATGGTGGGTAGCGTGAGTGACAGAAGCACAGACCCGGGTAAGTAGGTTGTTTGCATATGGGATAAAGAGGACTTGATGCTTTAATGCTATGGTTGGGTTTTACCTTAATGATCTTTAGTAGTTGCGGATGCTTGCTAGAGTTCCAATCATAAGTGCATATGATCCAAGTAGAGAAAGTATGTTATCTTATGCCTCTCCCTCATATAAAGTTGCAATAATGATTACCGGTCTAGTTATCGATTGCCTAGGGACAAATAACTTTCTTGTGTGACAACAAGCTCTCTACTAAAACTAACTTAGTTATGTTTTTATGTAAACAGCCCCTACTTTTTATTTACATGCTCTTTATTATCTTGCAAACCTATCCAACAACACCTACAAAGTACTTCTAGTTTCATACTTGTTCTAGGTAAAGCGAACGTCAAGTGTGCGTAGAGTTGTATCGGTGGTCGATAGAACTTGAGGGAATATTTGTTCTTCCTTTAGCTCCTCGTTGGGTTCGACACTCTTACTTATCGAAAACTGTTGCGATCCCCTATACTTGTGGGTTATCAAGACCTTTTTCTGGCACCGTTGCTGGGGAGCCATAGCGTGGGGTGAATATTCTCGTGTGTGCTTGTTTGCTTTATCACTAAGTAATTTTTATTTGATGTTCTAAGTTGTTCTCTATCTTTAGTTATGGATATGGAATACGAAATACCAAAAAAAATTAGGTGCACCTGCTACTCATGGAGATGGGGAACCTCCTAAAACCCTCGATGCTCATTATGTGAAAGATATTATGTACTACTTTGATAATCCTGAGAAAATCCCATTCAATTATGTTATGGGAGACACGTTGGATCAACGTGAATACTTAAGGGATTATCGCTTGACTCAAAAAGGGAAACTATTATGGGATCAAATTTATATGTTGAAGTGGTATGCTAGGCAACTATGCTTGAGATATGATTATACTTGCTGCTCTAGGATGAAGTCTCCACACCTTCCCTTTTCATGCAAATTTAATGATAATGAAACCTTGGCTTCTTATGCTAGAGGTATATATGATTACTATGATGTGGAACAAATAGAAGAATTTGTTGCTTTTAAGGGTGCTTATGAAATTGAATCTTCGTTTGAAAAGTATGAAGCTTTTGATGATGATGTTTATAGGCCTGAAAATTTTTCTATATTGAAATATTGCTATGAGAATTATGAATACAATTCCTATATTGATGCATTTATTGAGAAAGTCTCCGCTGTCCAAGAAGAGACTAATATTTTGCAGGAGTCTATGGAAGAAGAAATTGATGAAACTATGAGCTCATTGGATGAAAAAGATGAAGAGGAGAGCGAAGAACAAAAGGAGGAAGAGCGGATTAGCTACCCATGTCCACCTTCTAATGAGAGTAAATCTTCAACTCATACATTGTTTAATTTCCCTTCGTGCTTACCGAAGGATGAATGCTATGATAATTGCTATGATCCCGTTGATTCTTTTGAAATATCCCTTTTTGATGATGCTTGCTATGCTTGTGGCCAAGATGCCAATATGAATTATGCTTATGGAGATAACTTGCTATAGTTCCTTATGTTAAACATGAAATTGTTGCTATTGCACCCACACATAATAGTCCTATTATCTTTTTGAATTCTCCAAACTACACTATATCGGAGAAGTTTATGCTTATTAAGGATTATATTGATGGGTTGCCTTTTACTACTACACATGATGATTTTGATAGATATAGTATCCATGTGCTTGCTGCTCCTACTTGCAATTATTGTGAGAGAGGAACTATATCTCCACCTCTCTATGTTTCCAATATGATAAAATTGCAAGAAACTGTTTATACTATGCATTGGCCTTTACTATGTGTGCATGAATTGTTCTTTTATGACATGCCGATGCATAGGAAGAGAGTTAGACTTCATTGTTGCGTGATATATGTTACTTTGTGCTCACTACTAAATTACAAATCATTGTTAATTAAAATTGGCTTTGATATACCTTGGGATCCGGGTGGATCCATTACTTGAGCACTATATGCCTAGCTTAATGGCTTTAAAGAAAGCGCTGCTAGGGAGACAACCCGAAATTTTTAGAGAGTCATTTATTTCTGTTGTGTGCTTTAATAAAGTTTAAGAATAAAAATAATGTGCCAAGATTTTCCTTTAGGATGTTTACTTTGCTTGTTGGTTTGTACGGTGTAGGACAGAAACTTTGGCTGTAGTGCGAGATTTTACATTTTTTACTGGAACGTCAAATGGTTCTGATTATTTTTGCACTATCTTTCTATACAAATTTTTTATTTTTCCTAATTTTGGTATAATTTTTCAAGTATCAGAAGTATGGTGAATGTTCAGATTATTACAGACTGTTCTGTTTTAGACAGATTCTGTTTTTGATGCATAGTTTGCTTGTTTTGATGAAACTATCAATTTATATCAATGGATTAAGCCATGGAAAAGTTATATTACAGTAGACACAACGCAAAAACAAAATATGAATTGGTTTGCAACAGTACTTGGAGTAGTGATTTGCTTTATTATACTAACAGATCTTACCGAGTTTTCTGTTGAAGTTTTGTGTGGATGAAGTGTTCGATGATCGAGAAGGTCTCGATGTGAGAAGAAGGAAGAGAGGCAAGAGCTCAAGCTTGGGTATGCCCGAGGCACCCCAAGTAAATATTCAAGGAGACTCAAGCATCTAAGCTTGGGGATGCCCCGGAAGACATCCCCTCTTTCTTCAACAAGTATCCGTATGTTTTCGGATTCGTTTCGTTCATGCGATATGTGCAATCTTGGAGCATCTTTTGCATTTAGTTTTCATTTTTTATGCACCATGCTGGTATGAGATAGTCCTTGGTTGATTTATAGAATTCTCTATGCACTTCACTTATATCTTTTGAGTATGGCTTTATAGAATGCTTCATGTGCTTCGCTTATATCATTTGAAGTTTGGATTGCCTGTTTCTCTTCATATAGAAAACTGCCATTTGTAGAATGCTCTTTTGCTTCACTTATATTTGTTAGATAGTGGGCATATATTTTCTAGAAAGAATTAAACTCTCTTGCTTCACTTATATCTATTTAGAAAGATGACAGGAACTGGTCATTCACATGGTTAGTCATAAAATCCTACATAAAACTTGTAGATCACTGAATATGATATGTTTGATTCCTTGCAATAGTTTTGCGATATAAAGATGGTGATATTAGAGTCATGCTAGTGGGTAGTTGTGGATTAGTAGAAATACTTGTGTTGAGGTTTGTGATTCCCGTAGCATGCACGTATGGTGAATCGTTATGTAACAAAGTCGGAGCATGAGGTATTTATTGATTGTCGTCCTTATGAGTGGCGGTCGGGGACAAGTGATGGTCTTTTCCTACCAATCTATCCCCCTAGGGGCATGCGTAGTAGTACTTTGCTTTGAGGGATAATAAACTTTTGCAATAATTATGTGAGTTCTTTATGACTAATGTTGAGTCCATGGATTATACGCACTCTCACCCTTCCACCATTGCTAGCCTCTCTAGTACCGCGCAACTTTCGCCGGTACCATAAACCCACCATATACCTTCCTCAAAACAGCCACCATACCTACCTATCATGGCATTTTCATAGCCATTCCGAGATATATTGCCATGCAACTTCCATCATCATCATATACATGACTTGAGCATTCATTCTCATATTGCTTTGCATGATCGTAAGATAGCTAGCATGATGTTTTCATGGCTTGTCCGTTTTTTTGATGCCATTGCTACGCTAGATAATTGCACATCCTGGTACACCGCCGGAGGCATTCATATAGAGTCATATCTTTGTTCTAGTATCGAGTTGTAATATCGAGTTGTAAGTAAATAAAAGTGTGATGATCATCATTATTAGAGCATTGCCCCGGTGAGGAAATGATGATGGAGACTATGATTCCCCCACAAGTCGGGATGAGACTCCGGACGAAAAAAAATTAAAAAATTAAAAAAAAGGCCAAAAAAAAGAGAAGGCACAAAAAAAGAAAAAAAAAGAAAAAAATGAGAGAAAAAGAGAGAAGGGGCAATGTTACTATCCTTTTACCACACTTGTGCTTCAAAGTAGCACCATGTTCTTCATATAGAGAGTCCCTTGAGTTATCATTTTCATATACTAGTGGGAATTTTCATTATAGAACTTGGCTTGTATATTCCAACGATGGGCTTCCTCAAATGCCCTAGGTCTTCATGAGCAAGCAAGTTGGATGCACACCCACTTAGTTTCAGTTTGAGCTTTCATATACTTATAGCTCTAGTGCATCCGTTGCATGGAAATCCCTATTCCTCACATTAACATCAATTGATGGGCATCTCCATAGCCCATTGATTAGCCGCGTTGATGTGAGACTTTCTCCCTTTTGTCTTCTCCACACAATCTCCACCATCATATTCTATTCCACCTATAGTTCTATGCCCATGGCTCAAGCTCATGTATTGCGTGAGGGTTGAAAAAGCTGAAGCGCGTTAAAAAGTATGAAACAATTGCTCGACTTGTCATCGGGGTTGTGCATGATGTGAATATTTTGTGTGGTAAAGATGGAGCATAGCCAGACTATATGATTTTGTAGGGATAACTTTCTTTGGCATTGTTATTTTGAAAAGACATGATTGCTTTATTAGTAGGCTTGAAGTATTATTGTTTTTATGTCAAATGATAGACTATTGCTTTGAATCACTCGTGTCTTAATATTCATGCCATGATTAGATATGTGATCAAGATTATGCTAGGTAGCATTCCACATCAAAAAATTATCTTTTTTATCATTTACCTACTCGAGGACGAGCAGGAATTAAGCTTGGGGATGCTGATACGTCTCCGTCGTATCTATAATTTTTGATTGTTCCATGACAATATTCTACAACTTTCATATACATTTGGCAACTTTTTATACTATTTTTGGGACTAACATATTGATCTAGTGCCCAGTGCCAGTTCATGTTTGTTGCTTGTTTTTTGTTTCGCAGAATATCCATATCAAAAGGAGTCCAAACGGGAGAAAAACTGACGGAGATTCTTTTTGGAATATATATGATTTTTGGGAAGACAAATCCACGCGAGACGATGCCCGAGGGGGCCACGAGGCAGGGGACGCGCTCCTGACCCTCGTGGCCACCCCGTAAGGCGGTTGATGCCCTTCTTTTGCCGCAAGAAAGCTAATATCCGGATAGAGATTGTGTTAAAATTTCAGCCCAATCGGAGTTACGGATCTCCGGGAATATAAGAAACGGTGAAAGGGTAGAATCTGAGAATGCAGAAACAAAGAGAGACAGAGAGACGGATCCAATCTCGGAGGGGCTCTCGCCCCTCCCACACCATGGAGGCCATGGACCAGAGGGGAAACCCTTCTCCCATCTAGGGAGGAGATCAAGGAAGAAGAAGAAGAATAAGAAGAAGAAGAAGAAGAAGAAGAAGAAGAAGGAGGAGGGGGCCCTCTCCCCCTCGCTTCCGGTGGCACCGGAGTGCCACCGGGGGCCATCATCATCACCGCAATCTTCACCAACAACTTCACCGCCATCATCACCAACTCTTCCCCCCTCTATGCAGCAGTGTAACCTCTCTCTTACCCGCTGTAATCTCTACTTAAACATGGTGCTCAACGCTATATATTATTTCCCAATGATGTATGGCTATCCTATGATGTTTGAGTAGATCCGTTTTGTCCTATGGGCTATTTGATGATCAAGATTGGTTTGAGTTGCATGTTTTATTATTGGTGCTGTCCTATGGTGCTCTCCGTGTCGCGCAAGCGTGAGGGGTCCCCGCTGTAGGGTGTTGCAATATGTTCATGATTTGCTTATGGTGGGTGGCGTGAGTGGCAGAAGCACATACCAGAGTAAGTAGGTTGTTTGCATATGGGATAAAGAGGACTTGATGCTTTAATGCTATGGTTGGGTTTTACCTTAATGATCTTTAGTAGTTGCGGATGCTTGCTAGAGTTCCAATCATAAGTGCATATGATCCAAGTAGAGAAAGTATGTTAGCTTATGCCTCTCCCTCATATAAAATTGCAATAATGATTACCAGTCTAGTTATCGATTGCCTAGGGACAAATAACTTTCTTGTGTGACAACAAGCTCTCTACTAAAACTAACTTAGTTGTGTCTTTATCTAAACAGCCCCTACTTTTTATTTACATGCTCTTTATTATCTTGCAAACCTATCCAACAACACCTACAAAGTACTTCTAGTTTCATACTTGTTCTAGGTAAAGCGAACGTCAAGCGTGCGTAGAGTTGTATCGGTGGTCGATAGAACTTGAAGGAATATTTGTTCTGCCTTTAGCTCCTCGTTGGGTTTGACACTCTTACTTATCGAAAACTGTTGCGATCCCCTATACTTGTGGGTTATCAATGTGCATTACCGAGAGGGCCGAGAGATACCTCTCCGATAATGGGAGTAACAAATCCTAATCTCGATCTGTGCCAACTCAACAAACACCATCAGAGACACCTGTAGAGCATCTTTATAATCACCCAGTTACGTTGTGATGTTTGATAGCACACAAGGTGTTCCTCCGGTATTCAGGAGTTGCATAATCTCATAGTCAGAGGAATATGTATAAATCATGATGAAAGCAATAGCAATAAAACTAAATGATCATTTATGCTAAGCTAACGGATGGGTCTTGTACATCACATCATTCTCTAATGATGGGATCCCATTCATCAAATGACAACACATGTCTATGGTCAGGAAACTTAACCATCTTTGATTAACGAGCTAGTCAAGTAGAGGCATACTAGGGACACTCTGTTTTGTCTATGTATTCACACATGTACTAAGTTTCCGGTTAATACAATTCTAGAATGAATAATAAACATTTATCAAGATATAAGGAAATATAAATAACAACTTTATTATTGCCTCTAGGGCATATTTCCGTCAGATGCATAGCAACGAGAGGGGAGAGTGTGTCTACGTACCCTCGTAGACTGTAAGCGGAAGCGTTTCACAACGCGGTTGATGTAGTCGAACTTTCTTCGTTACCCAACCGATCGAGTACCGAACGTACGGCACCTCCGCGCTCAGCACACGTTCAGCTCGGTGACGTCCACGCCTTCTTGGTCCAGCAAGACGGCGAGGTAGTGGATGAGTTCCGACAGCACGACGGCGTGGTGATAGTGATGGTGAATCTATCTTCGTAGGACTTCGCCTAAGCACTACGAAAATATGACCGGGGGTGTAAACGGTGGAGGGGGCACCACACACGGCTAGGCAATTTTCGGTTGTGCGCTAGGCGCCCCTCTCCCACATATATATAGGTGGGAGGGAGGGAGGAGAAGCCAAAGAAGGCGCCCAAGTAATAGGAATCCTACTTGGGGTCTCTCCCAAGCCGCGCCCCATGCCTTATATAGGTGCGGGGGAAAGGCAGGGGAGGGTGCCCCCCCTTTCCTTTCTCCCATGAGAGGGAAAGGAAGGAGGGGCTAGCCCTCCCCCTTTTCCTTCCCTAGGGCTGGCCGACCAGGGAGAGGGGCGCACCAGCCCCCTGTGGCGTTCGTTGATGATATAATGTTATATGAGTTATATGATTTGGTGACCGAATGTTGTTCAGAGTCTCGGATAAGATCACAAACATGATGAGGAGTCTCAAAATGGTCGAGAGGTAAAGATTGATATATAGGACAAGGGTATTCGGACACCGAAAAAGTTTCAGAGGGTGACGGGTACTTATCGAGTCACCGGAAGGTGTTCTGGGCACCCCCCCCCCCCCGGCAAAGCTATGGGCCTTATGGGCCAAGTGAGGGAACACACTAGCCCACAAGGGGCTGGTGTGCCCCCCATAGCTGGCCGGCCCTAGGGGAGAAGGAAAGTGGAGACTAGGTCTCCCCTTTTCCTTCCCCCTCCTGCTCCTTCCTTTCTCCTTTGGGAAAATATGGCAGGGGGCGCAGGGCAAGGCAGGGGCCCTAGGGGCCGGCGGCCAGCCCTAGGGCGCGCCTGGCTGCCTCCCCTCCCCTCCCACCTATATATACATGGGGAGGGGACGCCATACAAGAACACAACATTGTCTTAGCCGTGTGCGGCGCTCCCGTCCACTGTTTACTCCCTCAGTCATATTTTCGTAGTGCTTAGGCGAAGTCCTGCGGAGATCGCATCACCATCACCGTCACCACTCCGTCGTGCTATCGGAACTCATCCACTACCTCGCCGTCTTGCTGGATCAAGAAGGCGCGGACGTCACCGAGCTGAACGTGTGCTGAACGCAGAGGTGCCATACGTTCGGTACTCGATCGGTTGGATCACAAAGAAAGTTCGACTACATCAACCGTGTTGTGAAACGCTTCCACTTACGGTCTATGAGGGTACGTACACATACTCTCCCCCTCGTTGTTATGCGTCTTCATGGATAGATCATTGCGTGTGCGTAGAATTTTTTGTTTTCCATGCAACGTTTCCTAACACAGCCGCCCCCCAGCCGCCGAGTTCGGCCCAAACTGGGCGCAAATTAGGCCAAAATTTGGCACAAATTCAACAAAAGCTAATTTTTATCACATAGTTCATCACAGAAATCAATACAAATCAAATAGTTCAATGAAGCAATCTCACAATTCGAACGCAAATTAAAACACATCGAACTAGGCGTTGCCCTTGAGCCTCCATAGGTGCTCCACCAGATCATGCTACAGTTCTTGATGCACCTATGGGTCTCGGATCTCCTGACGCATATTGAGGAAGGCAACCCATGCAGCCGGTACCTGGTGATCAACAGCTGCAAGAGGACCCTGTCTGAAATATGGTTCAGTGTTAAACACTAGCTCTTCCCGCTCGCTCTCAATGATCATATTGTGCAAGATGACACAACAATTCATCACCTCCCACATCTGAGATTTTGACCAGGTCAGAGCGGGTTACCGGACAACAGCAAATCGAGATTGAAGCATACCAAATGCCCGCTCGACATCCTTCCCGCAAGCCACCTGCCACTTAGCAAAGTAGGAGTTCTTGCCTCCTAGCATAGGGTTTGTGTTAGGGATATAACTACCAGGTATGACCCGCCCAGGAGGGTCCGGGTCAATCTTAATGGCGGGTTTCTCAAAGAAGCCCGACAAGTATACAAGGCGACGGTTCATTATAAGACTTGTAGCAGGCCCAAGCCCAGAGGCGGCTTAAAGCCCATAATTGTAAACCGCCATGTATGAGTAAGACTTGTAAAGTAAGGCATGTAAAAGAAGTCACTGAGTCGGACACGTTGTATGAGCCGGCCGGGACTCTGTAGGCCGCTAGGCATCAACCCGTGTATATAAGGGGACGGCCCGGCGGCGATTTAGGGCAAGAAACAACAGATCGAGAGCCAAGCTAGCGTATTTCGCTCCTTGGTCATCAAAACCTAGCAATACCACAACAATTGGACTAGGCTTTACCTTCACCGCAAGGGGCCGAACCAGTATAAACCTCTCGTGTCCTTTGTCCCGATTAACCCCTTTAAGGTTCCTAGTTGCGATGGCTCCATGACTAAGTCCTTTCACTAGGACATTTGTTGTGACAATTCCACGACAATTTGAGATAGTCTTCACAAATTTGGACCATCTCGGATAGATGCCATCTACTAGGTAGTATCCCTTGTTGTAGTGGCGTCCATTGACCTCGAAGTTCATCGGCGGAGCATGACCTTCAACAAGCTTGGCAAACACATTCGAGCACTGCAGTACGTTGATGTCATTGTGAGTTCCTGGCATACCAAAGAAGGAGTGCCAATTTCAGAGGTCCTGTGTTGCCACTGCCTCAAGTACCACACTGCAAGCTCCTTTGGCGCCTTTGTACATCCCCTGCCAAGCAAATGGACAAGTTTTCCATGCCCAATGCATGCAGTCGATGCTTCCAAGCATCCCAGGAAATCGTCTTGCTGCATTCTGTGCTAGGATTCAAGCACTGTCTTCAGCATTGGGTGATTGCAAGTATTATGGTCCAAACACTTCCACCACTACCCTGCAGAATATGTGCAAACACTCAATGGTGGAGGACTCGACCGTGCGTCCATAGTCTTCATGTATATCACCGGGAGCTCCGTATGCAAGCATCCTCATAGTTGTCGTGCATTTCTGGAGTGAGGAGAATCCAACTGTGATGGTGCAATCCTTCTTGCAAATGAAATAGTTGTCGAACTCCCGGATGACATTCACAATCCTGAGGAAGAACTTCCGACTCATTCGATAACGGCGCCGAAATACTTTCTCGCCGTGCAGTGGAGAGTCGGCGAAGTAGTTGGCGTAGAGCAAGCAACAGTGCTCCATTCGACGCCTCTGCTTGCTCTTGCGGCGGCCCGGCGCCGAGCCACCTCGCCGCGGCTTTGCATTGTTCGCGAATAGGCCGACCAAGTGGCGAGGATCATGAGGTGCTCTTCGTCGTCGGTGTCGGCCTCGACTTCCTCCTCCATCAGAGCCGCGAACGCCTCCTCGTAGTCGGAGTCCATTGCCGAACACCTGGCGGGCATGGTGGGTGGTCAGCCGCCGGTATCCTCGCCTGCGTGGTCGGAATGCTGGAAAGCTCGCCCAGGAGTGGGATGGAGGCTGTCGCGGTGAAACCCTCTCTTTCTAGCGGGGAAATGGCCTTTCTAGCGGCGAAGCAGCGGCTGTGGGCAGGTGGGCGGCGCCGGGATCGGCATGGTGGGGAAAGGGGAAGTGGCGTCCCACGGGGCGCGGGTCGAATCTGGACGCCTCTTCTTGCTCTTGCGGCGGCCCGGCGCCGAGCCACCTCGCCGCGGCTTTGCATTGTTCGCGAACAGGCCGACCAGGCGGCGAGGATCATGAGGTGCTCTTCGTGGTCGGTGTCGGCCTCGACTTCCTCCTCCATCAGAGCCGCGAACGCCTCCTCGTAGTCGGAGTCCATTGCCGAACACCTGGAGGGCATGGTGGGTGGTCAGCCGCCGGTATCCTCGCTTGCGTGGTCGGAATGTTGGAAAGCTCACCCAGGAGTGAGATGGAGGCTGTCGCGGTGAAACCCTCTCTTTCTAGCGGGGAAATGGCTTTTCTAGCGGCGAAGCAGTGGCTGTGGGCAGGTGGGCGGCACCGGGATCGGCATGGTGGGGAAAGGGGAAGTGGCGTCCCGCGAGGCGTGGGTCGAATCTGGACAGGGTAAGGCGTTTCTCGCCTGACAGTGGTGGCCCAAGCGCCACTTTTCCTTCCGCCGGAGCCCTGAAGTGCCCCCAATGCGCTAGGTTCGGCCTGAAATCGCCAGGCAAAAAAATGGGCCAAACCGGCGAAATTCGGCGTCGTGTAGAGTGACTGGCTTTTTTTTAGGCCATCACGGCAGGAGCAGGCCACGACGGCCCACTGCAGATCTGAGGTCGTACTACGCCTGGGCCGGCCCATGCAGGAAAAGTAAGCAGTGTAAAAAGCAACGAAATAATAAAATGCGTTGGTACCGATTCGAACTCAGGATATGCAGCCAATAGACGCACGAACAGCCACTGCAGCTGCTCAGTCCCAGTGATGGATATGCAGCGCGACGTCTTTTGAACTAAGTGTATTTCAGGTTCCAAATATATTACTTTTTCAAAACATTTCATGAAAATTCTGAATATTTTTTTAAAATTCTGAAAAAATAATTCAAAACCAGGACCAAGTTCTCGAAAAATTGTCACGAATTATTGGATTTTTCACCAAATTTAAAAGTGGGAAGGTTGTATAAATTTGTGAACAAATTTTGAAAACAAGAACGTTAATTAAATTTCGAACAATTATTGGCAAACATGTTTTAAAAGATCTGAATAAGTTTTGAATGTGCGAACAAATGTTAAAACGGGATCTTTTAAGAAATTTTGCATTTTTGGGGAAAATGGAACAGTTCTTTGAAAATATTAAGATTTAAAAAAATGGATATTTTTTTGTACCCGTGAACAAGTTTTCAAACTGTAAACAAAAATTAGGATTGAGCAAACATTAATTGTAACTTAAGAACATTTTTAGTTAATGAATAAAATTTTAGAACAGGACATTTTTTGAACTCATTTTCATTTTTCTAAAAGAGAAATATTTTTTCAAAGATACAAACATTTATTGAAAATCAAGAACATTTTTTGAATTTGTGAAAAAATAATAATAACAGGAACATTTTTTGAACTTATGTACATTTTTCGAAAAGGGGAACATTTTTCAAAGACGCAAACATTTTTTGAAAACGAAGAACATTTTTTGAATTTATGAAACAATAATAATGACAGGAACATTTTTTGAACTTCTGAATTTTTTTTAAAATAAAGATAATTCTGAAAACAAAAAAAACAGAATAAAAAGGAATTCAAGAAGAACTAAAAAACGAAATAAAGAAGCAGAAAAAAAAATAAAATAAATTTTAAAAATACCATTTTTTAAATTATAGGGCATTTTTACCATTTGTGACCAAAATTGGAAAAGCAGGAACAATTTTTATACTTCTGAACAAGTTTTGAAGACCTGAAGAATTTTCGAAAATCATGAACATATTTCGAAAGTTGTGAAGAAATTTGCAAAACCAGGAACACATTTTAAACTTCTGAACAATATTTGAAAACATGAACAGTGTTTGGAAATTTAATCACTATTTGAAATACCAAACTTTTTTCTCAATTTATGAACAATTTTTGAGAAAAGGAATGTTTAAAAATTCTGTGTCCAAACTTTTTCTAAAAAGAAAATCAATTTGAAACAGAAAAAAAATATTGAAAAGGAAAAGAAAAATTAGATTGAGCAAACATTAATTGTAATTTGAGAACAGTTTTTAGTTTATGAACAAAATTTTAGAACAGGACATTTTTTGAACTTATTTACATCTTTCGAAAAGGGGAACATTTTTTCAAAGATACAAACATTTTTTAAAAATCAAGAACAGTTTTTGAATTTTGAAAAAATAATAATAACAGGAACACCTTTTGAACTTATGTACATTTTTCGAAAAGGGGAACATTTTTTCAAAGATGCAAACAGTTTTTGAAAATGAAGAACATTTTTTGAATTTGTGAAACAATAATAATAACAGGAACATTTTTTGAACTTTTGAATTTTTTAATTTTTTAAAGTTAATTCTGAAAACAAAAAAGAGAATAAAAAGGAATTAAAGAAGAACTAAAAAACGAAATAGAGAAGCAGAAAAATAAAATAAAATAAAATATATTTAAAAAATGTCATTTTTTCAATTATAGAACATTTTTACCATTTGTGAACAAAATTGGAAAAACAGGAACAATTTTTATACTTCTGAACAATTTTTGAAGACCTGAAGAATTTTCGAAAATCATGAATATATTTTGAAAGTTGTGAACTGTTGAATATTAGTTGGGCTACAGGCCCACTTAACAATTTTAGAAAATCCCTAAGGGCCCATGCTGTCAATTTTGTGATGGGAAGTTTAGTCCCACATGGCTAGTTGAGAGAGATGTACACCAACTTATAAGGTGAGCTCTTCTCCCACTAGTATGAGTTGGTGTGAAGGAAGGAGAGGTGTTCCACACGCGCGCTCCTCCGCCGCCCGCCTCGCCACGCCTCAACGCGTCGCGGGTTGCGGGAATGAGCCGATGCAATGTTTTGCCGGTCAAAATTGGAGAGTCCATTACAGACACAAAATGAATGCGAGACGTCATATTCATTGCAAAAATGAAAACGTCCATAATAAATATGTTTTATTGTGGAGATGGTTTTATTGCTGGACCGTTCTCCTACGCGACTGGCTATGTATATGAGGCATCGCAGCTCAGCCAAACACACTTCACACCTCCATTGCTCCCTGGTCGTTCCTTTCACTGCTGCTGCCCTCGGTGATCCCATCCCGTCTACCGCGTACACGGCTGACGGGAGAGCAGGCCTCCGAAACCTCGCTTCTCCAGATCCTGTACGGGAGAGAGACAATTAGGTTTTTGGGGAGCGTCTCCTACGCGACTGCTCGCCTCGATTCAACTACTTCATCTACGTCGACTACTTCTGCGTCACCTTTGTCTTCACCATGAGCACTAACCCCGATCGTGCGGCTGCCGAGAAGGCCGCTGCTGACAAGAGGGTCGCCGACGAGGCCGACGCCTCCGCTGCTTCTACGGCCTACTGGAGGGTATAATACATTTACATCGATCCTGTTTACTTTCATGTGTGCAGTACTAGTGGTTTGCGTAGATGTTTCTACTATCTGCCTAGTACGTGTGTACATCATCAAAATTCAGTATGTCATTAGCACTGCCTATGTCATATTCATAATTTATTATTGGATTAAATTAATCGAACAATTGCTTAATTTCTCAACAGTCCAAAAACCTAATATGTGTAGGCAATTTTTGATCCATAGTTTTGCTGCTGCACTGAAATCAGCCCCATTTACGGGGACATACTTTAAGCGTTGGCAGACTAAAACCGTCTTATGGCTCACCGCCATGAACGTGTTCTAGGTCGCCGGTGTTACTCCCACGGGAACGATCGCTTCTGAATAGGAGAAGGCGTTCAGGGAGGCCACCGTCGTCTTTGTTGGATGCGTTCTGAGCATGATCGGAGATAAGCTGGTTGATGCATACTTACATATGAGGGCTGCCAAGGACTTGTGGGAGGCGCTCGAATCTAAATTCGGCCCAACGGGTGCTGGAAGCGAGATGTATATTATGGAGCAGTTCCACGATTACAAAATGGTCGAAAACCGTTCTGTATTGGAACAGGCTCATGAGATACAGTGCATTGCTAAGGAGTTTGAGCTTCTCAAGTGTGTGCTGCCGAGAAAATTTGTCGTGGGTTGCATTATCGCTAAGTTACCCAATTCCTGGAGGAACTTTGCCACTACTCTAAAACATCAGAGGCGTGAATTCTTAGTTGAGGATGTCATTGGCCATCTGAGTGTCGAGCAGAATTCGAGGGCAAAGGACTCGCACGGAAAAGGGACCGAAGGGACCTCTGTCGCCAATGTGGTGCAGAAGAACTTCCACCCCCACAAGCCCAAGGGGAAGACTGGTGTCCAACAGAATACCGAGTTTAAGAAGAAGGGCAAGAAGACCTTCAAGAAAGATAAGAAGAAGGATGGTTGTTTCACTTGTGGTTCAGATGAACATTGGGCTGCCAAGTGCCCAAACAAGTTTAAGAAGCCAGGACAGGACTCCAAGACTGTCAACATGATTGTGAGCAACGATGAGAGTGGGCCATCTGGGTATGGTAATTTGTTTACTGTATTTTCAGTTTGTCAGTCTATCGATTGGTGGATTGACACAGGTGCAAATATTCATGTGTGTGTTGACATTTCATTGTTTTCTTCCTATCACGCCACAGGGAATAGTTTTATACTAGTGGGGAATGGCGTGAGTGCTTCTGTTCATGGTATTGGCACGGTCGATCTGAAGTTTACTTCGGGGAGGATCATGCAACTGAAGAACGTGCAGCATGTCCCCACCATCAAGAAAAATCTCGTTAGTGGTTCCCTTCTATGTAGAGAAGGGTTTAAATTGGTATTCGAGTCTAATAAAGTAGTTGTTATGAAATATGGAATGTTTGTTGGAAAAGGTTATGAATGCGGAGGTATGTTCCGTTTTTCCCTCGCTGATTTTTGTAATGAAGTCGTGAACAATATTCATCCGAGTGTTAATGAAACAGAAGTTTGGCATTCACGTCTTTGTCACATTGGTTTTTGTAGTATGACGCGGTTAGCAAAATTGAATTTAATCCCAAAGTTTCACTTTAGACAAAGTGTGACGCTCCTGATTTGACCGTACACTAATCATACACGCAAACGTGTACGATCAAGCTCAGGGACTCACGGGAAGATATCACAACACAACTCTACAAAAAAATAAGTCATACAAGCATCATATTACAAGCCAGGGGCCTCGAGGGCTCGAATACAAGAGCTCGATCATAGATGAGTCAGCGGAAGCAACAACATCTGAGTACCGACATAAGTTAAACAAGTTTGCCTTAAGAAGGCTAGCACAAACTGGGATACAGATCAAAAGAGGCGCAGGCCTCCTGCCTGGGATCCTCCTAAACTACTCTTGGTCGTCGTCAGCGGCCTGCACGTAGTAGTAGGCACCTCTAGTGTAGTAGGAGTCGTCGTCGACGGTGGCATCTGGCTCCTGTACTCCATCGTCTGGTTGCAACAATCGGGTATAGAAAAGGGGAAAAGGGGGAGCAAAGCAACCGTGAGTACTCATCCAAAGT
Organism: Triticum urartu; assembly: GCF_003073215.2. NCBI lineage: Eukaryota > Viridiplantae > Streptophyta > Magnoliopsida > Poales > Poaceae > Triticum > Triticum urartu. The sequence goes on along the minus strand of NC_053024.1, from coordinate 597,400,815 downwards.
ACTCGCAAGCAAGGAGCTACACTACATATGCAATGTATCAAATGAAAGGGGTAATATATGTGAACTGAACTGCAGAATGCCAGAATAAGAGGGGGATAGCTAGGCCTATCGAAGACTACGCTTATGGAAACCTCCATCTTGCAGCATGTAGAAGAGAGTAGATGGTAAGTTCACCAAGTATCATTGCATAGCATAAACCTACCCGGTGATCCTCCCCTTGTCGCCCTGTGAGAGAGCGATCACCGGTTGTATCTGGTACTTGGAAAGGTGTGTTTTATTAAGTATCCGGTTCTAGTTGTCATAAGGTCAAGGTACAACTCCGGGTCGTCCTTTTACCGAGGGACACGTCTATTCGAATAGATCAACTTCCCTGCAGGGGTGCACCACATTTCCCAACACGCTCGATCCCCTTTGTCCGGACACACTTTTCTAGGTCATGCCCGGCCTTAGAAGATCAACACGTCGCAGCCCTACCTAGGCACAATAGAGAGGTCAGCACACCGGTCTAAATCCTATGGCGCAGGGGTCTGCGCCCATCGCCCGTTGCACACCTGTACGTTACGAACGCGGCCGGTAAGCAGACTAGCCTCCCTAATATAAGAGCAGGCGTTCCGGTCCAATCCAACGCGCGCCGCTTAGTCGCTGACGTCAAGAAGGCTTCGGCTGATACCACTACGTCGAGTGCCCATAACTGTTCCCGCGTAGTTGGTTAGTGCGTATAGGCCAGTGGCCAGACTCAGATCAAATACCAAGATCTCGTTAAGCGTGTTAATTGATGTAACCGCGAACGCCGACCAGGGCCAGGCCCACCTCTCTCCTAGGTGGTCTCAACCTGCCATGTCGCTCCGCCACAAAGTAACAGTCGGGGGCCGTCGGGAACCCAGGTCCACCACTACCTGGATGGAACCACCTGCCCCTTCAGCCCCCACATCAGAGTCACATGCGGGTACTCTACGAGCCGATCCAACTTTAGTCACCACCTGTATAGTATTTATGTATGTATGTATATACCCGTGATCACCTCCCGAGTGATCACGGCCCGATAGTATAGCATGGCAGACGGACAAGAATGTAGGGCCACTGATGAAATACTAGCATCCTATACTAAGCATTTAGGATTGCAGGTAAGGGTAACAACTGAAGCAACAATGACAGGCTATGCAACAGAATAGGTTTAACCGAAAGTAGTAACATGCTGCACTACTCTAATGCAAGCATGTAGAGAGAAGAATAGGCGATATCTGGTGATCAAGGGGGGGGGCTTGCCTGGTTGCTCTGGCAAGAAGGAGGGGTCGTCAGTGATGTAGCCGTACTCAGTGACATCAGCGCCGGTCTCGGGGTCTACCGGAGAAGAAGAGGGGGAGAAATAGTAAATACGGAGCAAACAAAGCATCATAAAATATAACAAGGCAATACGCGGTGCCAGGGGTGATCTAACGCAGAGATAGGTGATGCCGGCAAAGGGGGAAAACATCCGGGAAAGTATTCCCGGTGTTTGGGATATTTGGACGGACGGACCGGAGGAGGGGGGACGGTTGTAGGTTCGCTATGCTAGGGACGTGTGGCGGACGAATGGGCTGCGTATCCGGATTCGTTTCGTCATTCTGAGCAACTTTCATGTACAAAGTTTTCCGATCCGAGCTACGGATGAATTTCTACAATTTTGTGAAGTTTTTAAACATTTTCTGGAATCCCTGAAATTGCCTAAGTCCTCAGTTTTAAACATCACTTAGTTGTTTTGCGGAGGCTATAGCTAGCATTCTGTACATCCTTTGAATTAGTGCCTTATATCAAATCTGGGAACTCTGCTGTGATCTACATGATAGTCTCAGGTCCATCTACATTAGTGTCCATTTGCTTGATCATATATTTGTTTGAAAAGTGCTATTGGATGTCAATTCCAGAATCTGTTTTTCAGTTCTTCCGGTTAACAAAACATAGATATTTGTCATTTTCATAGGAATTAATCCACGCATTATCTGAAGTAGGTCCAATGGAACAAAATGAAGCTTGTTACATCTACTTTCCGTTTATATAATTTTTCCCCATGTTAGGACTTGTCTTATCGCTATTTAGGGGCTGTTTAGCGGGCTAGTCATTGTAGAAATACAAAAGCTAGCTACTGCTACAGCCACACACGGCGCACACACACACACTGGACACACACAGCACGCAGACACTTGGCCATGGCCTTGGCCTGGACGGCCGAAAGCAGCAGCATAGTGGTGTTGTAACATAGCAACGCAGCAACAGGGTTGAGCAGTAGCAGCGCGGGCAGCAGATGCGGCTAAGCAGCAAGCAAGGCAGCAGCGCAGCGGACTGAAAAACAGCAACTAGCAGCCATATGCAGCGGCAGAAGACGCAACGCGCGGCAAAGCAGGATGCAGCGCAGGCGTAGGTGCGGGTGCGTGCGGGCGAGCATGCGTAGGGCGGACAAGGTTGCGGCCGGAGGCGAGGGGCGGCTCACTGGACGCTGCCGGCGCGTGCGCAGGAGCTCAACGGCGAGCACAGACCTCACCGAGATTGCCACACAGGCGACGGATGGATGCGCAGCCGGTCTAGTTCGAACGCTCGCAGCACGGCACGTCGGACGGGGGTGGTAGTGGTGGTTGGGGTGGCCGGAGGTGAGCACAGCGTCGACAATGGCGGCTGCCGGAGTTCGGGCGTGCCCTGATACGTCTCCATCGTATCTACTTTTCCAAACACTTTTGTCCTTGTTTTGGACTCTAACTTGTATGATTTGAATGGAACTAACCCGGACTGACGCTGTTTTCAGCAGAATTACCATGGTGTTGTTTTATGTGCAGAAACAAATATTCTCGAAATGACCTGAAACTCCACGGAACATCTTAGAAAAAACAATAAAAAATCCTCGCCAAAGATGAAGACCAGGGGGCCCACACCCTTCTCATGAGGGTGGGGGGTGCCCCACCCCTAGGGCGCGCCCCCCTACCTCATGGGCCCCCTGGAAACCCTCTGACGCCAACTCCAACTCTATATATTTGCTTTCGGAGAGAAAAAAATCAGAGAGAAGAAATCATCACGTTTTATGATATGGAGCCGCCGCCAAGCCCTAAAACCTCTCGGGAGGGCTGATCTGGAGTCCATTCGGGGCTCCGGAGAGGGGGATTCGTCGCCATCGTCATCATCAACCATCCTCCATCACCAATTTCATGATGCTCACCGCCGTGCGTGAGTAATTGCATCGTAGGCTTGCTGGACGGTGATGGATTGGATGAGATTTATCATGTAATCGAGTTAGTTTTGTTAGGGTTTGATCCCTAGTATCCATTATGTTCTGAGATTGATGTTGCTATGACTTTGCTATGCTTAATGCTTGTCACTAGGGCCCGAGTGCCATGATTTCAGATCTAAACCTATTATGTTTTCATGAATATATGTGAGTTCTTGATCCTATCTTGCAAGTCTATAGTCACCTACTATGTGTTATGATCCGGCAACCCCGAAGTGACAATAATCGGGACCACTCCCGGTGATGACCATAGTTTGAGGAGTTCATGCATTCACTATGTGCTAATGCTTTGTTCCGGTTCTCTATTAAAAGGAGGCCTTAATATCCCTTAGTTTCAATAGGACCCCGCTGCCATGGGACGGTAGGACAAAAGATTTCATGCAAGTTCTTTTCCATAAGCACGTATGACTATATACGGAATACATGCCTACATTACATTGATGAATTGGAGCTAATTCTGTGTCACCCTATGTTATGACTGTTACATGATGAACCGCATCCGGCATAATTATCCATCACTGATCTGGTGCCTACGAGTTTTCCATATACTGGTTTAGGCTTATTTACTTTCCTGCTGCTACTGTTACAATCACTACAAAATACCAAAAACATTACTTTTGTTGTCTTTACTTTTGTTGCCGCTACCGCTACTATCATATTACTTTGCTACTAAACACTTTGCTGCAGATACTAAGTTTCTAGGTGTGGTTGAATTGACAACTGAGCTGCTAATACTTGAGAATATTCTTTGGCTCCCCTTGTGTCGAATCAATAAATTTGGGTTGAATACTCTACCCTCGAAAGCTGTTGCGATCCCCTATACTTGTGGGTTATCAAGACTAATTTCTGGCGCCGTTGCCGGGGAGCATAGCTCTATTCTTTGAGTCACTTGGGATTTATATCTGCTGGACACTATGAAGAACTTGAGAGATCCAAAAACCAAGATCTATCCCTCAACTACGAGGGGAGGTAAGGAATTGCCATCTAGCTATGCACTTGATTCACCTTCTGTTATGAGTAAGTTTGCGACACCTACACCTGCTTCTGCTATTCGTTCTGATATGTCGCATGTTATTGATGATGCCACTTCTGCTATGCATGATACTTATGATGAGACTACCTCTATGTCTGATACTATTGTGCCACTTAGTGATTTTCTAGAAGAGCGACTTGCTAGGGCTAGAGAGATTGAAAATATTGAATCTGATTATGAAGATGAAAGTGATGATGAAGAATCACTTGTTATTCCTGAGGGTTATTTATTTGATCAAGATGCTTCTTTAGCTATTTTAGCTTGCAGAGATAGATATGAGATTAAGAGGTTATTAATTAAATGGAACAAAGAATCACTTAGAGATAAAATGAGGCCCGACCCTGCTTTTGCTACTTCACCCATATGTGTTCCTGATAAAGATTATGAATTCTCAGTTGATCCTGATATAATTACTTTGGTTGAATCTGATCCGTTTTATGGCTATGAATCTGAAACTATTGTGCCACATCTTACTAAGTTAAATGATATAGCTGCCCTGTTTACTAATGATGAGAGATCGCGTTACTTTTATATACTCAAAATATTTCTGTTCTCATTAAAGGGTGATGCTAAGATATGGTTTAATTCTCTTGATCCTGGTTGTGTGCGTAGTCCCCAGGATATGATTTATTACTTCTCTGCTAAATATTTCCCTGCTCATAAGAAACAAGCTGCTTTGAGGGAAATATACAACTTCGTGCAAATTAAAGAAGAGAGTCTCCCACAAGCTTGGGGGAGGCTTCTCAAGTTACTTAATGCTTTGCCTGATCGTCCTCTTAAGAAACCTGAAATACTTGATATCTTTTATAATGGACTAACCGATGCTTCCAGAGATTACCTGGATAGTTGTGTTGGTTCTCTTTCCAGGGAAAGAACACCGGATGAAGCTGGAATTCTATTGAATAATATGTTGACAAATGAAAATAATTGGGCACCTCCTGAGCCATCTCCTGCTCCAATTACTGAGCCTATTCCTAAACCAACTCCGAAGAAGAGAGGTGTTCTATTTCTCAGTCCCGAAGATATGCAAGAGGCAAAGAAATCTATGAAATAAAAAGGTATTAAAGCTGAAGACGTTAAGAATTTACCTCCTATTGAAGAAATACATGGTCTTAATATACCGCCTGCTGAAGAAACATATAATCTTAATTATTTATTTACTGAAGAACCTACTGATCCCGATATCCCGACACAGGTAGTAAAGGTAAATTCTCTCTATAGATATGATAAAACTGAAGTCCCTCCTACTAAAATTGCTAGTCAGTGCTTGGATGAGTTTGATAACTTTATGTTTAAGCAAGACGACTTCAATGCTTATTTTGGTAGACAATTAAAAGAAAATGCTTATATGATTAGACGCTTGGGTGATTATATGGCTAATATTAAAGGTGAACTTAAACTTGTTAGCAAACATGCTTCTAAGGTTACCACTCAAGTAGAACAAGTACTTAAGGCTCAAAAGAAGTGCTTAATGAAATGAATAATAAGAAAAATGATAATGTTGTTAGAGTGGCTACTAGAACTGGTAGAATGACTCATGAACCTTTGTATCCTGAAGGCCACCCTAAGAGAATCGAGCAAGATTCTCAAAGAAATAATATTGATGTTCCTAGTTCTTCTAAAAAGAAGAAGAAGAAAAATGATAGAACTGTGCAAACTTCTAGTGAACCTATTGCTGAACCACCTGATAATCCAAATGATATTTCTATGTCTGATACTGAAACACAATCTGGTAATGAACATGAACCTAGTAAAAATATTAATGATGATGTTCATGATGATGCTCAACCTAGTAATGATAATGATGTAGAAATTGAACCTGTTGTTGATCTTGATAACCCACAATCAAAGAATCAACGTTATGATAAAAGAGACTTTGTTGCTAGGAAACATGGTAAAGAAAGGGAACCTTGGGTTCAGAAACCCATGCCTTTTCCTCCAAAACCATCCAAGAAAAAGGATGATGAGGATTTTGAGCGCTTTGCTGAAATGATTAGGCCTATCTTTTTGCGCATGAGATTAACTGATGTGCTTAAAACAAATCCTTATGCTAAATATATGAAGGATATCATTACTAATAAAAGAAAGATACTGGAAGCTGAAATCTCCACCATGCTTGCTAATTATACTTTTAAGGGTGGAATACCAAAGAAACTTGGAGATCCCGGAGTACCTACTATACCTTGCTCCATTAAAGAAATTATATTAAAACTGCTTTATGTGATCTTGGAGCTGGTGTTAGTGTTATGCCTCTCTCTTTATATCGTAGACTTGACTTGAATAAGCTGACACCTACTGAAATATCTTTGCAAATGGCTGATAAATCAACTGCTATACCTGTCGGTATCTGTGAGGATGTGCCTGTTGTGGTTGCAAATGTTACTATTTTAACGGACTTTGTTATACGTGATATTCCCGAGGATGATAGTATGTCTATTATTCTTGGAAGACCTTTTCTTAATACTGCAGGGGCTGTTATTGATTGCAACAAAGGCAATGTCACTTTTCATGTTAATGGTAATGAGCATACGGTATACTTTCCGAGGAAACAACCTCAAGTTCATAGTATCAATTCTATTGGAAAAATTCCATCGATTATATTTGGAGGTTTTGAATTTCCTCTCCCTACTGTCAAGAAGAAATATGATATTCTTATTATAGAGGATGTGCATATCCCCGTTAAGGTAACTTAGTGTTATTCGAAATTTCTCCGGTTTCATGATTATCGGAATGAGTTTGTTAACAAGACTTGATCAACCTTGTTAGTGGGTTCTTTTTTATGAGCATGAGATGGATGAAACTAGAAGCACAAACTTCTGTACCCCACTTTTACTTTCTGTCATTTATATTAAATAAAGTAAAATTAGTATTTTCTGTCTATTTCCTGACTTATCCGTGCAATATAAAAATATCCCGAAAATAAAAGTCCTCAGAATGCCATGCCAATTTAATAAGATTTTTTCGGGAATATTTGAGAATTTACTGTGCAAAAATTACCGCGGGAGGAGCTGCCACCTGGCCACGAGGGTGGTGGGCAACCCCCCCTAGGGCGCGCCCCCTTCCTCGTGGGCCCACAGTGGCCCTCCTCCATTTATCCCAGCACCCATCTTCTTCCTCTATCTCACACAAACCTGAAAAACCAACTCAAGCACGAGTTCCAGCCACTTTTGCTGTGATTTTCGATCTCCTTGCTCAAAGCACCTCTCGCAAAACTGCTTGGGAAGATTGTTCCTTGGTATGTGAGTCCTCCATTGGTCCAATTAGTTTTTGTTCTGGTGCTTTATTCTTTGCAATTTTGTGCTGCATAGGTGACCATGTTCTTGAGCTTGCATGTCAAATTTATATGGGTCTAAGTAGTTCTAATGCTTGATATAGGCTCTAGGCACTTGTAGGAGTAGTTGCTATCAATATTATTGAGTTTGGTTTACTTTTATTTTGAAGTTACTAAAAATTTCAGAATTTTTTAGAGAAAAACAATATGCTTAGGAAGATGTTCCAAGGTGGTTCCTCTAAGAAGAAAGGACCCGGGATTGCTATGCGCGATGCTGACGAGGATCCACCAAGAGACGCTCCAGTACGGCCTTGCGAATGGCCGTTGGAAAATTTTATGGACCATGCGGGAATTAAAGTAGAATTCAAATCATATTTGCGCAATGCCGGTCTTGAGGATTTTGAGGCTAACAAATGCCCCCAGTATCATGATCTCACAAGTTCATTTGTGAGGAGGTTTGAGTATTCATCTTCGCGTAATTCTCCTTCAGTCATGTTTGATCTTTATGACAAATCTTATACCATGGACTTAGAGGATTTCACTTCTGCTTGCAAACTTCCATCATGGGGTAGTGTTAGGGATCCCCCTAAATCTGAATTTAGAAACTTTCTTGCTAGTATAACTGTGGGGGAATCTAGAGATATAACGCAGGCTACCATAGAGAGCATTCACTTTCCTGCTATACGTTATTTTGCTCTCTTCATCAGTAGATGCATAAATGCTAAGGATGAAGTATGTCACATGTGTGTCCCTGATCTTAGCATTCTTAGGAGTGTTGTGTTAGGAGACCAATCTTATCATATGGGAGCCATTGTAGCTCATAGGTTGCATCATAATAGACATAATGAAGATTTCTTTGGAGGAATTTATGCAACCCGCTTAGCTCATTTTCTTGAGATAGACATTCGTGAGGGTGATACGAAGTTGCCTCCTGCATATTTAGATTATGACTCTATGGCTTCGCACCAGTTTGTCGAGAGGCCTGAATCACCTCTCTTATATCGCTTAATTTTTGATAAACGACGTATTTTCCATATTGCTCTCCCTGCTCCTGCCTTCTTTGATTCACAGACAAAAGAAAGATATGTTATTACCAGAGAGGAGGCAGAAGAGTACGAGAGGAGAGCGGAGGCAGCTCGACTCCACGCTGCAGCACAGCAGGCAATAACCGCTGCACAACAGTATGATCCCAACTATTCCTCCTCATCACAGTACGGCCCCAACAACTATTATTATAGATATCCGCCAGGCCAGCCGTGTCCATAGACCAACTTAGCCCAAAAGCCTAAGCTTGGGGGAGTACGTATTTCTCACCGACATTACATTTATGTTCACACACACTCATTGCTAGATGTCGGTGCTCATACTTTTTCACTGTAATATCCATGCTAGTTTATTTTATTTTTCCTGCTTTCTTCTTGTGTGTTTGTTAAACCTTAAGAAAAAACCAAAAAAAATAGTAGTAGTTTATTTTTCTGTTGTAGTAGTAATAATTAAAAAGAAAACCCAAAAATATTTCCCGTTCTTCTTTTGCTTGTTGGGAGCTTTCCCGTGTAAATAGTTTTATTTCTTTTCTTTTCTTTGGGGGTCCATAGGAGAAGACCATAATTAAATTGTTGAAGTGGCTCTTATATGCATTATTGTGGATTTAACCAAGAGCCCATATTGCCTTGTCTTCTCCTGTTTATTGAATGCTCGCAGATTCCACCTTAGTCCAATGCACGTGCACTCTTATTATTATTCACACCGTTCGGTCGTGCAAGTGAAAGGCAATTATGATGATATATGATGGACTGACTGAGATGAGAAAAGCTGGTATGAACTCGACCTCTTTTTTTTTGTAAATATGATGACTCCCTCGGTCTTGATTCAGCTTATCATGAATAAACATGTTTGCAATGACAATTAGAGATCATAGTTGCTTGTGCCATGCTTGATTAGCTATGAGTTATAATGATTTACCTTGTGTGCCAACATGCTATTGGGATGATTATGATGTGGTATGATGGGGTGGTATCCTCTTTTGAATGATTTAAGTGACTTGACTTGGCACATGTTCACGCATGTAGTTGAAACAAAACCAACATAGCCTTCACAATATTTATGTTCATGATGGATTATATCTTACTCATGCTTGCATCCAATGTTTATTAATTTTAATGCATGTACATGGCTGTTGTCGCTCTCTAGTTGGTCGCTTCCCAGTCTTTTGCTAGCCTTCACCTCTACTAAGCGGGAATATTGCTTGTGCATCCAATCCCTTAAACCCCAAAGTTATTCCAGATGAGTCCACCATACCTTCCTATATGCGGTATCTACCTGCCGTTCCAAGTAAATTTGTATGTGCCAAACTCTAAACCTTCAAATAAACATTCTGTTTTGTATGCTCGAATAGCTCATGTATCAACAAAGGTTGTCCTTATCTTCCGTGTTAGGCGGGTTATTCTCAAGAGGAGTGGACTCCGCTCCTCACTCACGAGAAAATGGCTGGTCACCGGGATGCTCAGTCCCATGCTTTATGCAAACTAAATCAAAATTAATTGCAAACGAAACTCCCCCTGGGACCTGATGTATGTTGGAGGCACTCGTTGTTTCGAGCAAGCCATGGATTGATGCTTGTTGGTGGAGGGGGAGTATAAAATTTACCATTCTGTTTGGGAACCGCCTATAATGTGTTTAGCATGGAAGATATCGCCATCTCTTAGTTGGTACGTTGACAATGAAAGTATACCGCTCAAAACACAATTTATCTCTATTTCAAAACCGAGCCCTGGCACCTCTACAAATCCCTGCTTCCCTTTGCGAAGGGCCTATCCATTAAGGACAGTATAACCAAGCCTAAAGCGAGCTCTCTCAGCGACTTGGGTTTCTGGTCGTCCGTTTTCGCGATCTAAACATTTCTGGCCGTCAGATCTAATGTGTAAAATCATCTCTCCCGCAACTGGCCCAGCTGTCCTATGGGCTGCTATTCCAGAGGCCGAATCCAAGCCCTGTGGTAAACTGGGTCGGTTATGCCAGCCCATTAAGCTAACACTGTGTTCTCGCTCGACAGGGGATGTGGATCGTCCGCTCATTGCGCTCGCTACTTGCTGCTCGCTGGACAGAGGAGGTGGATCGGTGACTGGGAATCCAGCCGCCCCCGACGCGCGCGATGCGTTCGAGCAGGATGGTAAAGCGCGCGAGCCATGCTGGGCGACGCGGGCGATCTGTCCAGGATCCGGATCCAAGCCAAGAGCGCGGGCGCGGCGTTGCCGGCCGCGACCACGACGACTTTGATCCAGCGGCGGACAGGCCACTGTTCTGTCTGTTCATCTCTCTGCCCGCGTGTCCTGCCAGAGTTTGATTCCAGCCGCTAGCACCAACTCTCCACCTTGGGTTCGTCCACTAAGAATTCAATCACCGTCCTCTAGCACTCCTCCCGGCCAGATGGTTCGGCAGCCTATGTACCTACAGGAAAATCCTCCTTCTCGTTATGAGAGAGATTGTTCTTGGGATTTTAATGTGTGCAGGCTACGGGTGACAAGCCGGTGGTTCCATCAGTTAGAAGTGTAGCGTTTTCTTGATCTCTTTTCTCTGTCAGGTCAAATTACAATAATATTTTTCTAATGCGATTTGGAAAGTTTTATCAAATCCACTGAGCAAATGAGACTGCAATACTTGGTTTGTGCTCTATAATTATAAGACTTGATTATAAATCCTGCTTATCTTTTTCATGTGAACTATAATTATTTTTCTTTTTCCAGCTATTGAAATTTGTAGATGAAGGGCATGTTCTATACCATGATTTATGATTTGGCACATCAGTAACATCCAAGAGAGGATATTCTTCTAACTTTACTTTACAATGTGAGTATATCCTACTCTAAATTTCTCATGTTCAACCGGCAGCATCTGCTCTATTTTGATGTTTCTATCATTCCTTCCAAATTATGCACCTAAGCGTAGGATAAAAGTATTCAAGTTAAACAAGTTGATATTTGATTATCAAGCGATGAAGTAGATTCATAATATGTTGACTGGTGCAGTACGAAAGTGGACAAAAGTGATTTTATTGGGATCCAGCTGACACGTTCGAGCGAGATCCAAGTGAAGCGCGCAGCATTGCCAGCCACGACCATGATGACCTGCTCGAGTGGGATTCCAAGACGACTGGCCTGGCAGCGGAAGCCAGCGTCTAGGGATCGCAAAGGTGAGCAGTCACACATCCACGAGGTTTGCTTCTCTTCGAGTTCATCGGCCGCCTTGGGGTCCTAGGCAACTTGTCCTGATAAGCTCCTCTGCAACACCACTCCCCTCAAGCCAGGCACGACGTTTGATCAACACGCGCCTCCACTCTCCTATGGGTTATGGTCGTAGCTTCTTCCCACAACCCACGATGTTGAATATCAAATGATTGTCCATTTGTCGTACTACAAAACAATGTGCAAGTATAGAAAATGCAGCCAAATATTTATCATGCTCACGCTAAATCACAAACACACTGGAGGTGCACCGTTAAACAAAAGTAAGTCCCAATACATGCCAAAGTATACGCATCTTTTTGTCTAACATGGCAGTTTGAGAGACCCATAGCTTCTGGTAGAAAAATTGGAGAAAGAAATACATATTTCCTGGAAGTGTTATTCATGTCTTACATGCTCGCACATTAAATTGTAGTTTATGCTAGCTTAATTTGTAGTTATGTCCGTAAACACACACTTCATATGTTCTCCCTGTGCCCAAAAAACCTCATCTTTAAGACCAAGTGCATATGCATCATATAATGATGGGAAGTGTTAGAACATGTAGCCAGGTAGGCAGGTGGTTATATTCATCTGGCCTGCCATGGTTCTGGGATGTTTGCTCCTGCTGAATTGTTAATTGTGTAGCTGTAACCATATTCTTGAAGCAACTTGAGTATAGAGCACCCAAAAATAAAAAACAACATAGAGTACAAGTGTCGCTGGACTGCATATGAAACATATTTACGGAAATTTATAGAGTACATAGAATGGAACTCTTCATAACTCACACCGCAGTGGTTTACAACTGGTTCATGAATGCGAATAAATAGATTCGAGTTTGTCTAATCATTGCAGAACCACCTAATATTCAGTCAGACAATATATTGCAGTGATTATTAGTGCTTTTTTTGAAAAGAAATGCAAAATATGCATTACTACGTGGACGAAGCTGACTCGCTTGCCACTAAAGCTTTTACATCAGCAGTTACATTGTCTGCATTTAGCTCATCATACAGGTTCATGGAACATCCTTTGTGTGCAAGTACATGAGCTAAATTATTACAATTCCTACTAGCAAAGCTAAAGGTGATCTAATTAAAGTTTTGGCAGTGCTTAGGTAACTTATGGTATAATTGATGTTCAACATTACTTTATAAAAGATCATCATTTCTTCTGTATTTACCTGGTCAGTTCATTTATATTGCAATCAACTATATCGAAAGAATGTGTCAATCTATAGTGATACTGGAGTATATAGAAACTGATTAAGTAGTGTTGCTAGCACTAAAATGGCACAAAGAGATACAGAAGAAAAAACACTTCTGAGGTGATCATGACCATTGTGTAATTCACAAAGTTGATTATGTTACTTTTGTGTAGTGTATCTTCCATGGTGACATAATCTCTGTCAATGTTTGTACAGCAAAGCATGTACTAAGTTCTTTGTTGAATCAAGCCTACAGTATTCTGAGTCTACCAGTGAAGCTTTATTGTGGTCATATACAATATCTCATTTTTCTAAGAGGCTGACATATATATTATAAAGTGCCACAATAATTGAAGACCAACAGGAACCGTTTTTTGGCATACTTTAAGCGCAACTACACTGCAGCTTCTCAAGGTATGCAAATTATGTCCTCTCACACACCCCTTGCTTAATCTTTCAATTATGTCCAAAAGATGGGTTCACCAAGTACAAAGTTTGTCTTACCATTGTTAGCTCCCCATTTCATTCCCTACAGAGCTCTCCTTAACTATACGACTGGATATTCTTTCAAACACAAAATATAACACATCTGAGGTTCAGTTTGTTTCTACATGCCAGTAGCACCACAAATGATAGGGAAAAAACCTGACAATCGCATCATGTAGACCAGACAATGTTCCAACTCAGATAGCTGCCCTTATTTATCAATATTTTATTGTTTACTTTAGTGTTAGTGAAAATTGTCTTACTGGAATCCTTCCATTCTCTAATATCCAATTTTATTGTCAAGCAGAAATCCATATTTTATTCTCTACAGGGCCATGTCCTTAATTGTAAGACTGGGTATTCTTTCAAATATAACACATGTGAGGTGGAGTTTGTTTTCTTCTTGGCAGTAGCATCACAAATGATATGTAAAAAAACAAATCGACACGCACATCATGTACCAGACAATGTTCCAATTGAGATAGCTTCCCTTATTTATCAAAAATTTATCTTGACTTCAGTGTCAATGAAAATTGTCTTATTATAACCTTCCGTTCTGTAATATCTTATTTATTGTCAAGCAGAATTTTTCTTCTTAGTTCCTTGTTGCCTACACAAGATCACCTTTTGGGTGCATGCTGCAATTGTTTAGAAGACATCAATAAGAAATAGAACAATTAGAGAGTAAAAGTCCGATGACCAATACCGACTAAGCCATATGAACACATTGAAAATGTTGTAATAAATTATCAGCTTCATATATTTATGTAAATTTCGGTGTCCATATACTTATGTAAGCTCCTAACATTCTATTGTAGAAATAGACGGGCGCAGCAACGCGCGCCATCGATGATCTAGTTTACTTTTATGTTGAGTCATCACCCTCTTATTAAAAAGCACTAGCTGGAGAGCACAGCCATCATTTGCATTCATCACTGTTAATTTATATTGGGTATGACTATGATTGGATCTCTTTTACCATGAATTACAATGTCTAGTCAGTCCTTGATCTTTAAAGGTGCTTTGCATTTATGTTTTGCGGTCTCAGAAAGGGCTAGCGAGATACCATCTTGTTATATCATATTATGATTGTTTTGAGAAAGTGTTGTCATTCGAGATTTATTATTATGACTTGCTAGTTGATTATGCTATTGATATGAGTAATTATGAGACCTGAGAATTATTGCAAGCGTGGTTAGTTATGATCTATGCTGAAAACTTGAATGCTGGCTTGACATAGTTACAACAACAAGAGCAAACACAGTTTGTAAAAGTTTTTCTTTCTTTCTTTCAGTTTGTCAACTCAATTGCTTGAGGACAAGCAAGGGTTTAAGCTTGGGGGAGTTGATACGTCTCCGTCGTATCTACTTTTCCAAACACTTTTGCCCTTGTTTTGGACTCTAACTTGTATGGTTTGAATGGAACTAACCCGGACTGACGCTGTTTTCAGCAAAATTACCATGGTGTTGTTTTATGCGCAGAAAGCAAATATTCCCGGAATGACATGAAACTCCACGAAACATCTTAGAAAAAGCAATAAAAAATCCTCGCCAAAGATGAAGACCAGGGGGCCCACACCCTTCTCACGAGGGTGGGGGCGCCCCCCCTAGGGCGCGCCCCCTACCTCGTGGGCCCCCTAGAAACCCTCTGACGCCAACTCCAACTCTATATATTTGCTTTCGGAGAGAAAAAAATCAGAGAGAAGAAGTCATCACGTTTTACGATACGGAGCCGCCGCCAAGCCCTAAAACCTCTCGGGAGGGCAGATATGGAGTCTGTTCGGGGCTCCGGAGAGGGGGATTCGTCGCCGTCGTCATCATCAACCATCCTCCATCACCAATTTCATGATGCTCACCGCCGTGCGTGAGTAATTGCATCATAGGCTTGCTGGACGGTGATGGGTTGGATGAGATTTATCATGTAATCGAGTTAGTTTTGTTAGGGTTTGATCCCTAGTATCCATTATGTTCTGAGATTGATGTTGCTATGACTTTGCTATGCTTAATGCTTGTCACTAGGGCCCGAGTGCCATGATTTCAGATCTAAACCTATTATGTTTTCATGAATATATGTGAGTTCTTGATCCTATCTTGCAAGTCTATAGTCACCTACTATGTGTTATGATCCGGCAACCCCGAAGTAACAATAATCGGGACCACTCCCGGTGATGACCATAGTTTGAGGAGTTCACGTATTCACTATGTGCTAATGCTTTGTTTCGGTTCTCTATTAAAAGGAGGCCTTAATATCCCTTAGTTTCCAATAGGACCCCGCTGCCATGGGAGGGTAGGACAAAAGATGTCCTGCAAGTTCTTTTCCATAAGCACGTATGACTATATACGGAATACATGCCTACATTACATTGATGAATTGGAGCTAGTTCTGTGTCACCCTATGTTATGAATGTTACATGATGAACCGCATCCGGCATAATTATCCATCACTGATCCGGTGCCTACGAGTTTTCCATATACTGGTTTACGCTTATTTACTTTCCCGCTGCTACTGTTACAATCACTACAAAATACCAAAAACATTACTTTTGTTGTCTTTACTTTTGTTGCCGCTACCACTACTATCATATTACTTTGCTACTAAACACTTTGATGCAGATACTAAGTTTCCAGGTGTGGTTGAATTGACAACTCAACTGCTAATACTTGAGAATATTTTTTGGCTCCCCTTGTGTTGAATCAATAAATTTGGGTTGAATACTCTACCCTCGAAAGCTGTTGCAATCCCCTATACTTGTGGGTTATCATGCCCGGACTCGGAGCTGCGGGGCACGGGGAGATGGTTTGGTGAGTGTCGCGGGTTCCTGGAGAGCCAAGGAGCTCGCTGCAGAGCTCGGACGCAAGCTGTGCTTGTCGTGGCTACGGTGACGAGGCGAGAAGCGGCGACAGGATTTGGCTACGACGGAGACTAGCGCTAGAGGACGAGCACGAGCAAGCTAGCAGAGAGGATTTATGACGGAGCTCACCTAGGAGCTCAAGGAGGCTCGTTGAGTGAACGGGAGCAGCAGGGGTCGATGGATTTGGTGATGAACGCCAGCGACAGCAGAGGAGGACTCGGTCGATCCCGATGCGGTGGCGATCTTCTACTCGAGCTCGGGGTCGGAGAGGAAGAAGCGGGCGGCGACTGTGCTTGCAGACGTAGTCCTAGGTGGTAGGGAGGTCGCTGTCCGCGCGGGTGAGGGTGACCATGGCGACGGAGGTCTTGGGTCATCGCGGGGAAGAAGAAGCGGCGCGAGCGGAGGGGGAAAGTCGGGTTAGGGTTCGACCACGGGATCAGGGGAGGTCTTATACGACGTGGGGCATCGCCGGATGGATGCCGCGCGCGGCATCCGCGCCACGGACGGCGCACGAGCGTCCACCACGCCCTGATGAACAGGGTTGAAGACGACCTGGTGATGGGCTGGGCCTGGCACTGTGCGTGTTGGGCCATGTACACTGGTTTCCTTTTTTATCCTTTTTTTGTTATTACTTTTCTGTTTTATTAGTCTCCTTTTATTTTAGTTTTTTTATATTTAGCACCTAACTTAGTACTAAAATTAAGTCCACTGCCACAAAATGTTGAACTCCAAAATAAATTAGTTTAAAATTTTATAAACTATAAAAGGTATTTAACTAATTGTTTTTGTTGTTGTTTTATTTATTCAAGAGCATTTAATTATTTTATAAAAGTGTAGTCTCTCCATCCTAATTACCTATGCAATATTTGGTTCACTCCGAACATTTTATTTTTAATATTTGAAAATTTTATTGTTTGCTTGATTTTAAATTTGAATTTCCGAAACGGTTTTGAACTAACACGAGACTGTCAACAGTAACCGAGGTGATGTGGCATTATTAGTAGAGGATTACTGTAGCGTAATTATCCGGGCGTCACACAAAGGTTCTAATTGCCATTCGTGTGTGCAAGCAAAGCAACCTCGCAAGCCCCATAAGGCTGCGGAGGAGAGACATTTGGCGTCGTTAGAACTCATACATTCTGATCTTTGTGAGATGAATGGTGTATTGACTAAAGGTGGAAAAAGATACTTCATGACACTGATAGATGATTCTACTAGATATTGCTATGTATATCTTTTAAACACTAAAGATGAGGCTCTACATTACTTTAAAATCTATAAGGCAGAAGTTAAGAATCAACTTGAAAATAAAATAAAACGAGTTTGGTCAGATCATGGTGGAGAGTATTTCTCTAATGAGTTTGATTCTTTCTGTGCGGAACACGAAATTATTCATGAGAGGACGCATCCCTATTCACCTCAGTCAAATGGGGTTGCCGAACGGAAAAACCGTACTCTGACAGATTTGGTTAATGCCATGTTAGATTCATCAGGTTTATCCAAGGTATGGTGGGGGAGGCTATATTGACATCACGTCATGTCCTGGATAAAGTTCCGACAAAAGACAATGAGATCACTCCCTATGAACAATGGGGAAAGAGAAGAACGACACTCTCATACCTACGTACTTGGGGCTGCTTGGCGAAAGTCAATGTGCCAATCCCCAAAAAGCGTAAGCTTGGACCAAAGACCGTGGACTGCGTTAATTTGGGCTACGCTAAGAATAGCCTCGGCTATAGATTTCTGGTAGTGAAATCTGAGGTACCTGACGTGAAGGTCGGTATGATTATGGAGTCTAAAGATGCTACATTCTTTGAGGATATTTTTCCTATGAGAGATATGCAAAGCACTTCTAGGCTGGAATCTGATGAGACTCCTGAACCCGCCATTCCGATGGGATATTATGAACAGACACATGATGAAAATCCTGAGGAGGATGACAAGGAAACCCTTGGTAGGGACAAGAGACAGAGGACTGCAAAGTCTTTTGGTGATGATTTCCTTGTATACTTTGTGGATGATACTCCCACTTCTATTTCAGAAGCTTATGCGTCTCCGGATGCTGACTACTAGAAAGAAGCGGTCCGTAGCGAGATGGACTCCATTATGGCTAACGGGACATGGGAAATCACTGAACGCCCCTATGGCTATAAACCATTGGGTTGTAAATGGGTGTTCAAAAAGAGGCTTAGGCCCGATGGTACGATCGAAAAGTACAAGGCTAGGCTTGTGGCCAAGGGCTATAATCAGGAAGAAGAGAAAGATTTTTTCGATACTTATTCACCTGTGGCCAGACTGACCACCACTCGAGTATTACTCTTGTTGGCGGCCTCGCATGGTCTTCTCGTCCACCAGATGGATGTTAAGACGGCTTTCCTGAACGGAGAGCTAAACGAGGAAATCTACATGCAATAGTCAGATGGCTTTGTGATAGATGGTCAGGAAGGAAAAGTGTGTAGGTTGCTGAAATCTTTGTATGGCCTGAAACAAGCACCTAAGCAATGGCATGATAAGTTTAATACAACTTTGACATCTGTTGGTTTCGTTGTTAATGAAGCTGACAAATGTGTATATTATCGACATGGTGGGGGCGAATGAGTTATATTGTGCTTGTATGTTGATGACATACTGTTATTCGGACACAACCTCAAAGTCATTGAGGAGGTCAAGTCGTTTCTATCTCAGAACTTTGAGATGAAAGACCTTGGTGTGGCTGATGTTATCTTGAACACCAAGCTACTGAGAGATAATGAGGGTGGGATTACATTTCTGCAATCCCATTATGTTGAGAAGGTGTTGAGTCATTTTGGATATGCGGACTGCATGTCATCTCAAACACCATATGATCCTAGCATCTTGATTCAAAAGTCCAAAGGCACGGCTACAGATCAATTAAGATACTCTCAAATCATTGGTTCACTTATGTACCTAGCGAGCGCTACGAGGCCTGACATCGCCTTTGCTGTGAGCAAACTGAGTCGGTTTGTTTCAAAACCAGGTGATGTACATTGGCGTGCTGTTGAAAGAGTTATGCGCTATCTGAAGGGTACTATGAACTATGGACTTCACTATACCGGATACCCGTCGGTACTTGAAGGGTATAGTGACGTGAATTGGATCTCTGGTGCTGATGATATGAATGCCACAACTGGGTATATGTTTACTCTTGGAGGTGGCGCTGTTTCCTGGAAGTCTTGCAAACAAACGATCTTAACGAGATCGACAATGGAAGCGGAATTAACAGCATTAAACACATCTGGTGTCGAAGCAGGATGGCTTTGAGATATTTTGATGGACTTGCCATTGGTTGATAAACCGGTTCCGCCTATCCTTATGAACTGTGACAATCAGACTGTCATCACTAAGGTGAAGAGTTCAAAGGACAACATGAAGTCCAACAAACACATAAGAATGAGACTAAAAACTATCAGAAAACTAAGAAACTCCAGAGTGATAGCGTTGGAGTATGTCCAAACGGCTAAGAATCTAGCAGATCCCTTTACAAAAGGGCTATCGCGTGTTGTGCTAGATAATGCATCGAGGGAGATGGGTATAAAACCCACATGAGTTGCCATTGTGGTAACCCAACCTATGTGATCGGAGATCCCGTGAAGTAGGACCTGGGAAAACAAACTAGTGGTTAACCGAGGAGAGTATTTTTGACTAACCCACTCCGTTGGAGATGCACAACTCTCGGTAATTGTATGGTAGGTTGATTTTTGTCTTAATGTGTTCCAAGGCTTATAAAATCAAGATGCTATCCTACAGAGCGATTTTTGGAGGAACACACTTATATGAGTCTGACTACTAGTCATAGTCTATGAGATTAGGGTGATCTCTAGTAAGTTCATGAACAGGCCAGGAGTGACCAATATGCTCCACCCGAGGGGTCAGCCTTCGGCAACCTAGTGCTAGTAAGACACTTGATGAAACTTCTTCACGCCAAATTGACAATTCAAGGCCTAGTCCATTGTTCAGTTGTGAAAGAGTGTAGTTATTTGTTCTAGGTGGATGTTCAACCTTAACGGGTCTCCACTGAAAATACTGGTATATCAAAACAGAGTTTGGAACAGAGGACAACACCATGGGCCTTCGGGGTCTGGTGGGGGATTGCTGAATATTAGTTGGGCTACAGGTCCACTTAACAATTTCAGAAAATTCCTAAGGGCCCATGTTGTCAATTGAGTGGTGGGAAGTTTAGTCCCACATGGCTAGTTGAGAGAGATGTACACCAACTTATAAGGTGAGCTCTTATCCCACTAATATGAGTTGGTGTGAAGGAAGGAGAGGTGTTCCACACGCGCGCTCCTCCGCCGCCCGCCTTGCCACGCCATGACGCGCGCGTGCGCCACGGGTTGCGGGAATGAGCCGAGCTGATGCAATGTTTTGCCGGTCAAAATTGGAGAGTCCATTACAAACACAAAATGAATGTGAGACGTCATATTCATTGCGGAAATGAAAACGTCCATAATAAATACGTTTTATTGTGGAGATGGAAATGTCTGTAATTAAACGCGTTTTTATGGAGATGAAACGTCTGTAATTAAATGGTTTTATTGCTGGACCGTTCTCCTACCCGACTGGCTATATATATGAGGCATCGCAGCTCAGCCAAACACACTTCACACCTCCACTGCTCCCTGGTCGTTCCTTTCATTGCTGCTGCCCTTGGTGATCCCATCCCGTCTACCGCGTACACGGTTGATGGGAGAGCAGGCATCTGAAACTCCGCTTCTCCAGATCCTGTACGGGAGAGAGGCGATTAGGTTTTTGGGGAGCGTCTCCTATGCGACTGCTCGCCTCGGTTCAACTACTTCGTCTACGTCGACTACTTCTGCGTCACCTTTGTCTTCACCATGAGCACTGACCCCGATCGTGCGGCTGCCGAGAAGGCCACTACTGACAAGAGGATCGCCGACGAGGCCGACGCCTCCGCTGCTGCTACGGCCAACTGGCCTACTGGAGGGTATAATACATTTACACTGCTCCTGTTTACTTTCATGTGTGCAGTACTAGTGGTTTGCGTAGATGTTTCTACTATCTGTCTAGTACGTGAGTACATCATCAAAATTCAGTATGTCATTAGCACTGCCTATGTCATATTCATGATTTATTATTGAATTAAATTAATTAAACAATTGCTTAATTTCTCAACATGAACAAATTTGGAAAAGCAGGAATACTTTTTAAACTTCTGAACAATATTTGAAAACATGAACAGTTTTTGAAAATTTAATCAGTTTTTGAAATACCAAACTTTTTCTCAATTTATGAACAAAATTTGAGAAAAGGAACGTTTAAAAATTTCGTGTCCAAACTTTTTCTAAAAAGAAAATCAATTTGAAACAGAAAAAAACATGGAAAAGGAAAAGAAACAGAAACCGAAAAAAGGAAGAAGGAAAAAAACTTGATAAAGAAAAAGGGAGAAGGAAAGAAAGTGGAAAAAAACGAAATATCTGAAAAACCCACTAAAAACCCGGTCCCAGAACTTTCTAATAGGTTCCCAAAACAAGAATCTTGTAGGACGTTAAAGCTACTGCAAATGGGCCGGCCCATATCGTTCGCTCACACTCCGACGAGCGTCATCTAGGATATTCCAAGATCTGAATAGCAGTGATCGGCCAAATAGTATCACTGACGCGCAAGTGGCTGGTTAGTGCTAATAACGACATCTTCATCACATACGGCCTAGTTAGCCGGTCATTGATAACTATCAACAGGACTAGAGAAATAGGGATATCAGTGACCGTCCACTCTAGGACACAAATTACACATGCAACACACAAGAAGCACAAATAAACATTGTATTTTCATCCAAAACTATTTCTGAACACATGAACATTTGTGGAAATCATGGATTGTTTTTTTTTTAATTCATGGTTTTTGTTTGAAATTCTATGAACCTTTTTAGAATTCCATAAAAAATACAAGTAAAGAAAGAAAAATAAATAAATAAATACAGGCACCACACGCCCCTCACTGAGCTGATCCAAATCGCACAGATGGTGTGCGATTGGTTACCTGGCGTGGGAGCGGCTATGTGCCGCTTGCGCCGATGGTGGGCCGGTCCAGTAGGACGTGGCTCATCATGTTGACATCATTCAATTCTTTTTTCTATTTTTACTTTTATTTATATTTTGAATGCATATATTTCAAAAACTTCCAAAAAAATGTTCATGTCGATGAAGAAATATTCATGCGTTTCAAAAATAAATATATGCAATTTTTTTAATGTGTATACAATTTTATAAAATATTTGTGTAATGTAAAATGTTTTGTACCGTCAAAAAATGTATGTGACATTTTATGGAAAATATTCCCACATTTCAAAAAAATGTTCGTGACATTTGATAGAAAATAATCAAGTGTTTCCAATAAATATTGTTAAAAATTAATACAATGTAAATTTCTTTGTGTAGTTTAAAAGAATGTTTATTTCCATTAAAAAAACTACAACGTGTCTTTGGAAAATGTTAACGTGTATTCGAAGAAGTATTCAAAACATCTATTTAAAAAATGTGCACCATGCAATGAAGAATATCCAATGTGTATGAGAAAATTGTTTCACATGTGCTCTAGAAATATATTCGTGCACTGAAAAAAATATAGACATGTGTTAAAAAAAGAAAACCGATAAAAACAACAAAGGAAAGCGAAAATAATCAAAGAAAACGAAGAAAACCCCCCAAAAAAATCAAAGTATAACGAGTAAAGAAAGTAAATCCAAAAAACCAATGAGAAAACAAAGAAAACCAGAGTAAAATGAAGAGAAAAAAACCCAAGAAAATCGGTGAAAACAAATAAAATCCAAGAAAAAATAAAAAAACGAAAAAGAAAAAACCCCAAGGAAAACCTGAGCAGAGCAAACCTACAGCGTGTAGCGAGCAACCGCGTTAATTGGCCGTCAGTTAGACATAGCCCGTAGGCGACTTGGAATCGGTATGGGATTCCTTAAGCAGAAAGAATCGACGAGCGACATATAAGGGCATGTACAATGATTGATAAGATAGTCTTATCTTAAATCTTGCATGTGATTTAGAGATGACAACAAAATTTGTCTACAATGGGTCATCTCTTAGTCTTATCTTCAATAACTAGCAATTCCTAAAAATATGGTGAGACATATTGTGCTAAGAGATCATCTTTTGTCTTCTCTTAAATAAGAGAAGACAAACCTTTTCTTATGAATTCTCTCTCCTCCACCTCATCATCTATCCTACGTGACACTCCTAAGATAGCACCATTGTACATGCCCTAACCCTGCGTGGCCACGGATGAAAAAGGGTGCCGCGTTAGGATTTCAACTTTTGTCAAGGTCGAGCTAGCCCTACCTCGTCTTCAATCGGAAATCCCTCTTCGCCGCGCCGCCGCTGCCCTAAATTCCACCACGCAAACACCGGCAATGGCATCGTCGCAGAGGGCAATCACCACGACTTCATCGAGGTCCAGCCTAGGGTCCGCGCGGGGAGGGCACGCGTTCGAGATATCTGGGTACAGCCAGCACAAGGGCCTTGGCATAGGCGAATCCGTCCGCTCCGCCACCTTCACTGTCGGCGGCTGCGAGTGGTCCATCGTCTTCTACCCCGACGGAGAAATGTATGAATACCAAGAATACGTCTCGGTGTTTCTTGAGCTACTGACGTTGGAGGCCGACGTAAGAGCCGGCTTCGACATGATTCTGGTCGTCCCGTCGGACCGGGCCACCACCAAGTTGATCCATCGGGTGGCTCCCATGGTTTTCGGCCACATACAACCCGACTGGGCTTCCCCAGTTCATGAAGAGGGCAGTCTTGGAATCATCACCGTACCTGGAGGACGACAGCCTCGTGATCAAGTGCGAGGTCACTGTCGTCAGGCAACCACAGGTGGAGGAGACCGCGCCGGACTTCGAGGTCCAGGTGCCGGCCTCTGATCTGTACGACAATCTTGGGAAACTGTTACAATCAAGGGAGGAAGCTGTGTGGTTTTGTGTAGCTTGAGCTACGTGGTACCCCTTATTTTAGCCATCCATTTTTGTATCATGATCCGTGCAGGCGTATTTGTCATTTTTGTTTCTCTCAAACGAAACAACCTATAAACTTCAAACTTTGCAAGACAACAAAACATTCCGTACGTGTGTTGAACGCAGAAGTGTCGTCCGTTCGGCGCTAGGATCATCGGTGATTTGGATCACGACGAGTACGACTCCATCAACCCCGTTCACTTGAACGCTTCCGCTTAGCGATCTACAAGGGTATGTAGATGCACTCTCCTTCCCCTCGTTGCTAGATTACTTCATAGATTGATCTTGGTGATGCGTAGAAAATTTTAAATTTCTGCTACGATCCCCAACACCGGGTCCGAGCAGAGGTAGCAACACTAAGGGCGAGTACATGCCACCTGGGAGTGGCCGGAGAGGCCGCAGTTGAAGCACTTGACGAGGTCGGAGGAGCGGTCGTCGGGGAGGAGAGCGATCGTAGTCGAGGCGGCGAGATCCCGGGAGGCGCCGTTGGCCGGGGCAGTGCCGTTTGCGCGCCCAAGACTGCGCTTCTTGCGCTTGCCACCGGGTCGGCCCCGTCCCGCCCCATTGCCGGCCGGGGGAGACTCGGCTCGCCTCGAGATGGCTGGTAGCGACGAACCGCGGCGGCATCGGGAGGGGGGGCTACTTCCCATGGGAGCGGCCAGGGGAACGAGCGCGGCCGCCCCAGGCCGAGGAGCGGCTGGCATCCCGATGGCGCGGAGGGGAAGGTGACCAGCGTCGAGCATCGCTCCGGTCTGCGGCCGGGAGGGGGCAAGCGGGAGCGGCCACAGCGGTCCGCGCGAGGAGGAGATCGGCGTGAGGGGGCGCGGAGGTTGTCGTGGGCGGGAGATCGATGGTCGCCACGGGAAGAGAGCTGTCGGCGGAGCTCAGACTCATGGCGAACCGCGTCGGGGGACGGGCGGGAGGAGTCGCGCCGCTCCTCCGCATGGGAGGGTTCAGGGCGGCGGTAGTCGGGGCCCCGCTTGGGGCAGGTCCCAGCGTCGTGCCACTCGCGGGGCATGGGGGCCGACGGCGAGTTCGACGGCGATGGGGGAGGGAGCGAGGTGTTGGCGGCGGGGGTCGGGAGAGCGAGGGTTAGGGCACGGGGGGAATGGGATGGGGGCGAGGGAAGCCCGCAGGCGGCCAAATAGGCCTGATAGCCGGGCAGGCCGGCCCACCAGGACCGCAGCTAAGGCTGGTCCCGGAAGCGGAGCTGCCAGCACATGCCCATGGTCCAAATCCAGGCCCAACACTAGGGCGGCCCACGACCGGGCGTCCCAGCCAGCGATACAGGGCAGCAGCGACTAGGGTTTCCCCTAGTGCTGCGGCCGCTACCGCCGCCGCGACCGGACTTCGAGGTCCAGGTGCCGCCCTCTGATCTGTACGACAATCTTGGGAAACTGTTACAATCAGGGGAGGAAGCCGTGTGGTTTTGTGTAGCTTGAGCTACGTGGTATCCCTTATCTTAGCCATCCATTTTTGTATCATGATCCGTGCAGGCACATTTGTCATTTTTGTTTCTCTCAAAGGAAACAACGTATAAACTTCAAACTTTGCAAGACAACAAAACATTCTAATTACTATGTGCGAATTTTTTTTCAGATTTTTCATGCATTTTAAGTGCAAAAAATTATTTTTTTTAATCAAAAAATCCTCGTTTTGTATATTTATGTCGGTCCAAAAAATCTGAAAGTTTTTTCACACATTGAAGTTCTAAATTTGGTTTGATCTGCAAAGTTTGAAGCCCATATGTTCTTTCATTTGAAAGAAACAAAAAAGAGAAATCTTCTTACTGTAAATTAGTTGACGAGTACGGATCTCAAAGCAATGTTGGAGGGCTGGAGATAAGAGGTTCCGTGTAGCTCAACCTACAGAGAAACTTTACCCACAAGATTGTGCTTGCAATGCGGTCACCGGTGTTCAAGGCGGAGCTTTCTGGGCCGATGAGCGACAAAAGAACACGGAGGATAACCGTCAAGGATATGCAGCCTGCTGTATTCAAGGCGTTGCTTCAGTTTATCTATACTGATTCCTTGCCTTCCATGCTTGACCTCTGCGACAGTGACCAGAAAGAAATGGTCAAGCATTTGCTTGTGGCTGCAGATAAGTATGCCATGGAAAGATTGAAGCTAATCTGCGAAGGCATTCTTTGTAGGAATCTCGACGTTGATTCTGTGGCGACGACATTAGCTCTGGCTGACCAGCATCATTGCGGCAACCTCAAAGAAGCTTGTGTCCAATTTCTCCTCACGGGGAGTAGAATGGATGCTGTGCTGGCAAGCAAAGGCTACACACACCTTAAAAGATCTTGTCCTTCTGTCATAGTTGATATCTTTGAGAGGGCAACTAAGTCTCGCAAGATTTTGTAAGTTCATGTTGGGTTATCTGGATGTAGTTATCTTACATATGACTTGGTAGTATGTAGCCACCTGAAACCAACTCTCCTTATCCTCTTTTTTTTCGAAAAGGGGGATCCCCGGTCTCTGCATCAGAACGATGCATACGGCCATACTTATTAATAAGTAAATAGGTTCAACAAAAGTCGTCATGTCTCAAACAAAAGAACGAAAAATGCTCACAAAGGGCAGGAAAAGTAAAAATAAAGCCACAACCGGATGGCATAAGAAAGGTAGGGAAACTAATTGCCTATCCTATTACATGACTGTCATTCAAACCGGTTGAAAATAGTCCGAGCTACCACCTCCCATCAGATAGATCCAGTAACCAAACGCTTCTCTGGTTATCGGAGATCTTTTGGAAACTCTTCTATGTCTTGGATGTAATGATGAATCACCTTATATGTATTCCTGTTTTATAGCTTTGCAAACTGTATGCTATATGCATATAGATCACCTGTTTCTCTAAGATTGATCAGGGCTAACAATACATTAGGTTTTACAATTTTGATCATAATTGTTCATTCCCTTTCGCAAAGCAGTTAATAATTACTTCTTTTTGTTGTGGAAGCGTGGAGCATTAGGTCGATTGCCTAAATGATGTTGGGATTATTAACCATAAAAGTTATGCCGTGCACAAGGTTTATATACTTTCTTCTTTTTTGTTCATTATCATCTTTATTTATTTATAAGATCATGAACCGTATATAACTTGAGTAAACAAGTAATTTGTCTTACACCCCAAGTGACCATAGCCCAGAGATTCCCACAATGCCAAGATTTATTTATTGTTAGTATTTAGGCTCTTGGTACCTGTATATATACCAGAGAATGTGTTGTTATGAAATGAGCAAAATCATGGCCTCCTTTTTGGTGTGCAAAAATCTGAACAACCAACATATGATGGTGAACACTGAACAATATTAGATCATGGTGATTTGTGAATCAGGGCAGTCAGCCACTGTTAGTCATACAGCATGCTGTGCACACGTCAGTGGCATCTTTTCTGACTCCTAAGTCCCTAGGTGAGTAAAGTTATTTATTCTGAATATCCAATGTAGAAACATATACTCCTACCTCCTTTTGTATAAGCCTTTAATTATAGTAAGTAAATATAGTAAATAACTAAATCTGATACTCCTGCATATATCTGTTCAGTCACTCGGCTCCACCTCTCTAATTATCCATAATCATCCCACAAGGCTACTAGCGGAAGGTGAGAGTTATGATGTTTTTCAGCTATAGGCTGTCTTATAACAACCATCCCATAAAGTATATATGTACTAATGCGATTTCCCATTCATTCTGAAGAGCATATTTACTGCTTCGAGATATCTTTCAGTTTGCATCACTTCAAAATAATGGGTAATTAGCCAGTTTGGTACCAATCAAAATTTACTATGGCCGCATCCACATTTTTTTAAATAACCCTGTGATACATTGTCGAAGGAAGATAACATGATAGCTCGCGATAAATTCTGAATTACCATCAACATAACAAATTTCCTTGCTATTGTGAAACATCTTGTTCTTAATTTTTCACTCTGCTTGTTCTTGGAGGTCATGCCATGTGTATTACTACAGATAAAGGCCCCACCTGTCATTTTTCACCTTTAAACAAATCCAAGTTTCTGAAATCACTGCTTGTTTCATACCTGGACCAATTTTTAGGCATCTATTGAAGAAGTAGACTAACATAATGCTCAACTGACCTCTTGGAAGCTGTAATTTTGAATTAAGAATCATCGAAGTTATTTTCAACTTGAATTTCAGTTGTGAAATTATAGACATAGAATTGTGTGTGCAATCCTTTTTCTTGCTCATGAATCATTATCATAGGGTATGTACGGGAAGAAAAGTCAAGAGATCAAGCTAAAACTGATGGTACAAGATGGTAAGGATTTTGAACGAAGAGAACCTGTCAAGCAACTCAAATCGTGGTATGTTGATGTTGCTTATTAGTTATGCGTGCAGCTCTTTGTCAGTTTGGCTGGCTGGCTAAATCGCACGTGTCTTTTTTTTAGAAAAGGTCTTTTTTCCTTTCTAGAATACGCATAAGCACGTGTATCATCAATTAAGAAAGGAAAGGGCAAGCGCCCGTCCACATGGTTTTACAACGTGCACGACACTGCAAACAATTGGTCCACCACCTAAACAATCGCACGCGTCTTTAAGGTTGTCATTATTTTGTCATGTGGTGTTCTACACCAGATATCTTATGCAAGTATTTGTAGTTACGGTAAGCATATTGAAATTCTACAGGTAATTTTCATTGAATAGGTGCATTCACTGTTATCTACCTTGCTTGGACCTCTGTGTATGTATGACGTGCGTGCGACGCTCACCCACTACCCAAAAAGGCTTTCGCCTCGCTTTATAAATGAAGCAACCACCAAGCAAAGAGTAACAGACAACAATGGGACACACAACACACCTACACAACGCCACCGCAGACAGGGTCTAGCACTCACACACAGACACACAGAGACCCAAGTTCCGCTGTGGGCACGGCATAACAAACCCAACATAACACCAACATACACAAAACACCCCTAGACGGCGGAGGCGGCGGCGAGAAGATGACAAACTAATCTGGTTCTGGTGGTGGCAGGGGAAGCGGTGGAGTCAACCGGAGAGCCATCGCGCGAAGCTGGGTGATGATGGAGGTGATGGCGTCTCTCTCCCTGGGACGGCTAAGCGACCGCCAGAGTTGCAAGTAACCAGACCATTTGAACAAAGCGTCAGTAGCACGACGAAGAGGGATACGCTGAATCACAAGTTTATTCCTAACAGTCCACAGCGTCCAGGCAAGGACCCCAATGGTCAGCCACCTAATGTGGCGCAACGCGCGCGGGGGGGGGGGGGGGGGGGGGGATCGCCTGGAGTTCGGCAAAGAGAGCGGGGAAGTTGGTATGGTCCCAGCTTCCACCCACAATCTCGCGGAAATAACTCCATAGGAACTGCGCAGACACGCAGGTGGAGAAGATATGGTTCGAATCTTCTTCAGGCCCACAGAGCGGGCACCGCCCATCACCAGGGCCATTGCGCTTCAGAACCTCAACGCCAGAAGGGAGGCGGCCGCGAATCCATTGCCATAGGAAGATCCTAATTTTCAAGGGGAGGCTTCCAAATGGAGGAAAGAGCCTCATGGCCGAGCGAGGGGGCGATTGCTAGATAGAGAGATTTGGTGGAGAATTGACCAGACGGCTCGAGGCGCCACCTGGCACGGTCATCGTCAGACGTGAGATCCGGCTCATGGAGAGCAATACAGTCAAGCAACTCCTGCCAGTCCGCATTCTCAGCGGGACCAAAAGGCCTCCGGAACGCAAGCCGCCCTAAGTCAATAAGGGCGGTCGCCACGGAGATCTAAGGGGCAACCGCGATGGAGAACAGGTCTGGAAAGCGGGCCGCCAGGGGCGTGTGACCAGTCCAGCGATCGAACCAGAACAGCGTGGCGGTGCCGGAACCAATCTCGATCGAGGTCCCGATCCGGAGGACAAGGAGGAGCTGAATGATGGATTGCCAGAACTGGGAGCCCCCAGATCGCTGACAGAAGGCAAGAGGCTGGCCTCGGAGGTATTTCTGCTGAATAATGCGTAGCCACAGCCACCATCTCCGCTGCCAATCCTCCAGAGCCACCGAGTCAGAAGGGCAATATTCATGCGTTTGGAGGACATGATCCCAAGGCCGCCCTTGTCGCGAGGTTTGCAGATCTCAGACCACCGGACCATGCGGTATTTCTGCTTATCACCCTCGCCGGCCCAGAAGAAGCACCCCTGAACGGTGGCAATCTCGTGATGAAGAGTCTCCGGAAGGCTGTAGAAGCTCATGATGAATAATAGGAGGCTGGAGAGGGACGAGTTAATGAGCACCGTACGGGCCGTTTTCGAGAGCCACCGACCCTACCAGGGCTCGATCCGGTGTTGGAGCTTCCCCACCGTGGGGCGCAGCTCGGCTACTGTAAGCCTGGCGTCACTAATGGGTAACCCCAGATAAGTCGTGGGGAAACACCCAAGCTGGCAGTTAAGCCGATCCGCTATGCTCTGTCGCTCGTCTTGGGCGTAGCCCAAGACCATAACCTCACTCTTGTCGAAGTTGATCCTAAGGCCGGACATCTGCTGGAAGCACAATAAGAGGAACTTGAGGTTCGAGATATCACTCTCAGAGCCCTCCACCATGATAATGGTGTCGTCTGCATATTGGAGGAGGGAGATCTCGTTGCCTCCAACAAGCTGTGAGACAATCCCCTTAATGTGTCCCGCCGCCTTGGCCTTATCGAGGATGGCCGCCAGCGCATCAACAACTATGTTGAACAGGAATGGGGAGAAGGGGTCGCCCTGGCGGACCCCACAAAATATGGGGAAGAACGGGCCGATCTCCCCATTAATGTTCACCGCGGTGCGGCCTGAAGAGACCGTCTGCATTACTCTGGTCACCCACCTATCATCGAAGCCCTTCCGAAGCAAACATTCCCGAAGGAAGGTCCAGCTGACCGTGTCATAAGCCTTGTGGAAGTCCAGTTTCAGGAAGACTGCCTTGAGGTGTTTGGAGTGCACCTCATGGAGAGCTTCGTGGAACACTAGGACTCCATCAAGGATATAGCGGCTTTGGATGAAGGCCGACTGATCAGGGTGAGTGATCCGGTCAGCTAGAGGGGCCACCCTAATGGCGTACCCCTTCGCGAGGATGGGGAATATGACGTTAATCACCGTAATCGGCCAAAATTTCCGGATGTCCGAGGCTCCCGTCACCTTAGGGATGAGAGTGATTACCCCATAATTCAGCCGGGCGAGGTCAATGGTCCCAGCCATGAACTCGTCGAATAGGGCCATCACCTCAGGTTTGATCACCTCCCAGAAGGTCTGGAAGAACTTCATCGGGAGGCCATCCGGGCCTAGAGCCGAGGAGGGGTTCATGCCCTTAATATCCGCCCAAACTTCCTCCTCCAAGAACGGGGTCGTGAGGGCCGCGTTATCCGCAGGCGAGATGCAGCAGTGGGCAGGCCAAATGTCTTGCGCAAGGGCAAGACCTCCCCGAGAGGAGGCAGAGAATAGGTCTCTGTAGAAGCCATCAACATGCGCCCGGATGTCCTCCGGCCGCTGAAGGAGGGTCGGACCATCCCACAGGAGGGGGGTGGAATTGCGGCGTCTACGGCCATTAGCAATAGCCTGGAAGTAGGCAGTATTAGCGTCCCCCTTGAGGACCCAATTCTGCGTACCCCGCAAGCGCCAGTAGGCCTCCTCATCAGTGTAGATGACCGTGAGCTGATCTTCCAAGTCGTATCTAAGCATCCATTCGTCTGCCGAAAGGCCAGCGGCGTCAGCCCGCAGGTTGAGGGCCTGGATGCCCTCAAGCAGAGCCTTCTTCCGCTTTAAGCACTGAACATCCGGATCCCCTTCCGACTTGCTTTTCCGGGCACAGGTCTTTCTAACAACTGGAACTCGTCTCCCTTTTCCTGATTCGCATCTTCTTCAGCTTTTGCTATGGTCTGTTCCTTCCTTCAGTCAGTCACAAATGTCCCGACCCACGTTTGCACCCCACCCTTTCATGAATTGCCGCGACCGCTTGGCGCAGAAGTGCCAAGAATCGACGGCCGACAGGCCCTATGGGGGCGTCCCTTGCCTCGTGCCACCTGGCGACCACTGCGGCGGTGAAGCCTGGTTGACACAACCAGAAGGTCTCGAACCGGAAGCGTGGCGGCAGAGGGGGGCGCTCATTCTCCGAATAGAGGAGAAGGGGAACGTGGTTGGAACCAATCCGCGTAATCGCCCGCAACGATGCTAGGGGACACCGAATGTCCCACTCAGGGGAAGCGAAAACTCGATCGAGGACCGAGCGAGTCGGATCAACTTGGCGGTTAGTCCAAGTGAACCTGGCCCCGACACGATCGAGTTCCCGCAGCCCCATATCAGCTGCAATCATTGAATAATTTCATACGAGGAAAGTTCACTAGATTATTGCTCTTGTATTCTTCCGTCCGATGAGGTTGAAATCGCCGCCCACTACTACCGGAAACTGGGCCGACACAACCTTCCTCCGGAGCTCAGCAAGGAAGGTCTCCGACCTGCGGTGGTCGGCCGGACCATAAACCGCAATGATCTCCCATTTAAAATTTAAGGACCTTTCAAAGACCTCCATGCTAACAAAGAACTCGCCCCGGTCCATGCGCCCAACCTCAAGGGTGGCATCCTTCGCACCTAGGAGGATGCCACCCGAGTGACTCGTACTCCCACTAGAAGGGAGCCAGTGCCAGGCGAACAGGTCGGAGCTCAGATGCTCAAGTTCCGACAAGGAGAATTCAGTACGCATCGTTTCTTGAATGGCTACAATGTCGATTCGCTCAGTTCGCATGTACTCAATGAGTTGGCGGCGCCGACCATCTTGGTGGAAACCGCGGATGTTCCAGAATAAGCCTCGCATCACGCATACATCGGGGGGCTGCTTGACCCCAAGACACGTGAGGTGCTCTGGGCGCGGAGGGCGGCGGTACGGGAGCGAGTGCGGCCCCGGATCTCAGCCAGGGCGGCCAACGCGCAGGGAGGGGCGCTCGGGGTGGTCCCGAGCGGCGCTCCAGCGGCGGGAGGAGGGCGTGCACGGGCCTCGGTGAGCCGACCATCAAGGATCTCCCGTGCATGGATGGCTTCTATCTGGACTAGCGGGGGAGCAACCTCCCCGCGGAACACTATGGCCGAGTCCGCTGCCACCTTAGCGAGGTGGCCAAGCGGAGCCGACTCCAAAGCAGAAAAGGAGCATGTAGCAGAGGTGGCCGGGATGATCATGGTACCTGACTCGAGGTTCCGGGCAGCGGCCCGGAGGGCGGCCAGCTCGGGGATAGGAAGGGTCAGGCCACCCGTCGGCCTGGCCGCCTCAATCCGAGCACTACGATGCGAAGAGGACACCGGGGTCGAGGTCGAACTGCCCCTCCTGGAGTAGGCCGCAGTCCGAGGGGGAGGGGGAGGACCGGCCACCGGAGTGGTCACCACCACCGCCAGGCCCACGGAAGCAGAGCTCGAAGGCGCCAGGAGAGGAGCAGGGGTCGTCACGCAGGGAACGCTAGGGGAGGGAGGTGGGTCCACAGGTGCGTCATCCACCATGGGCGGACTGACCGGCCGAGCCGGAGAGCCAGGTGACACCTCCGGAGGCACTGGAAGAGGAGAGGTTGGGTCCAGGGACGAGACCCCTAGCGGCGCCAACTGGAGATCGGGCGCGCGCGGGGGGGGGGGGTCGGGTCGAGCAGCGCCGGGTCGGCCCAGGCTGGAGAGGAGGCGAAGATGCCGAGGGAGATGCCGTTAGGGGAGCGGGGCGAAGATGCCGGAAATACCTGGAGGCTAGCATCAGAGGCATCGAGGCCGTCATCGGGGGACGGGGGGGCGCCGCGTGGGTACGACCCGCCCCAACCCCACCCCTGGCGGCCGGCACAAGCGGCTGGTCGTGGTGGTGGCTGTCCTCGAAGTCGTCGTCGTCCGAGCTAGAGGGGTGGCCGTGACGAGGGTCACGGTCGCCGCGGTGGCCCCCAGCGCCACCCCCATCGGTGCCGCCCCCCAGGAAGCTGTCGTCGATGCAAGGGCGTCCAATGTGGTTGGGGGGCTCGGGGGAGATGCGGAGGTCAAAGCCCTGATCATTGAAGAACACTCGGATGGTGGCACGGAGCCCGGAGGAGTCGAGAGATTTGACCTTAACCCAGACCTCCTCCTTGCGGAGGGAGAGCTCGTCGACCGCCACCACCTTGCCGAGGATGCGAGACATGTTCTGGATGACCTGCTCGGAGCGGGCGATGTCCGGGAGGCCACCAATGAGGATCCAGGCCGTGTCCAAGACCGCGACCGCCAAGGGATCCCGCACCGGCACAGAGATGTCCACCACTAACTTGTTGAGAGCTAGGGTGATGTCTCCGCTGCGGGTGCCGTACCCGTGGCTGAATGCGTCCGGGGAGACGACCGAGAACTAGCCTCCAAAGAGTAAGGTGACCTGCCAATCCCAGGTGCAGTGGTAGAGGTGGTTGAGCTCGGCCTCAATCATCTCCGGCGAGGCCACCCCATCCTTCATGGTAACAATGGCCAGGAGTGATGGTGAGGGGGCGGGGATGTTGGGCACCTCGATGTGGAAGTAGCCGAGGCCCTCAATCCCGTGCCCGTACATCATCAGCTCCTCCGCCACCGGACGGTCAGGGCAAAGGAAGGCGGGGTGGTCCGGGTGTTGGAAATATGCCCTAGAGGCAATAATAAATTGGTTATTATTATATTTCATTGTTCATGATAACCGTTTATTATCCATGCTAGAATTGTATTGATAGGAAACTCAGATACATGTGTGGATACATAGACAACACCATGTCCCTAGTAAGCCTCTAGTTGACTAGCTCGTTGATCAATAAGATGGTTACGGTTTCTTGACCATGGACATTGGATGTCGTTGATAACGGGATCACATCATTAGGAGAATGATGTGATGGACAAGACCCAATCCTAAGCCTAGCACAAAGATCGTGTAGTTCGTATGCTAAAGCTTTTCTAATGTCAAGTATCATTTCCTTAGACCATGCGATTGTGCAACTCCCGGATACCGTAGGAGTGCTTTGGGTGTGCCAAACGTCACAACGTAACTGGGTGGCTATAAAGGTTCACTACAGGTATCTCCGAAAGTGTCTGTTGGGTTGGCACAAATCGAGACTGGGATTTGTCACTCCGTGTAACGGAGAGGTATCTCTGGGCCCACTCGGTAGGACATCATCATAATGTGCACAATGTGACCAAGGAGTTGATCACGGGATGATGTGTTATGGAACGATTAAAGAGACTTGCCGGTAATGAGATTGAACAAGGTATCGGTATACCGACGATCGAATCTCGGGCAAGTACAATACCGCTGGACAAAGGGAATTGAATACGGGATTGATTGAATCCTCAACATCGTGGTTCATCCGATGAGATCATCGTGGAACATGTGGGAGACAACATGGGTATCCAGATCCCGCTGTTGGTTATTGGCCGGAGAGTTGTCTTGGTCATGTCTGCATGGTTCCCGAACCCGTAGGGTCTACACACTTAAGGTTCGATGACGCTAGGGTTATTAGGAAGACTTGTATGTGATTACCGAATGTTGTTCGGAGTCCCGGATGAGATCCCGGACGTCACGAGGAGTTCCGGAATGGTCCGGAGGTAAAGATTTATATATGGAAAGTTGTTGTTCGGGTTCCGAGAAAAGTTTGGTTTTTTCCGGTATTGTACCGGGAAGCTTCCGGAAGGTTCCGGAGGATTCCGGAGGGGTCCGGAGGTCCGGAAAATGTTCCACAACGTCCAATACAGCAGCATGGGCTGTAGGGGGGGGTGCCCTAACCTTAATGGGCCAAGGGCACCAGCCCCCCCAAGGCCCATGCGCATGGGAGAGGGGAAACCCTTAAGGGGAGGGCCTCCAGTTGACTTGGGAGGCACTCCTCCCCCCCTTGGCCGCCGCCCCCAACCCTAGATGAGATCTAGAGGGGCCGGCCCCCTCTCTCTCCCCACCTATATATAGTGGAGGGGTGGGAGGGCGGCCACACCCCTTGAACCTAGCGCAGCCCCTCCCCTCCAATACCTCTCCTCCTCCGCGTGAGCTTGGCGAAGACCTGCCGGAGAACTGCCACTCCATCACCACCACGCCGTCGTGCTGCTGTTAGACTCTCTTCCTCAACCTCTCCCTCCTCCTTGCTGGATCAAGGTGTGGGAGACGTCTCCGTTCCGTACGTGTGTTGAACGCGGAGGTGTCGTCCGTTCGGCGCTAGGATCATCGGTGATTTGGATCACGACGAGTACGACTCCATCAACCCCGTTCACTTGAACGCTTCCGCTTAGCGATCTACAAGGGTATGCAGATGCACTCTCCTTCCCCTCGTTGCTAGATTACTCCATAGATTGATCTTGGTGATGCGTAGAAAATTTTAAATTTCTGCTACGATCCCCAACACCGGGTCCGAGCAGAGGTAGCAACACTAAGGGCGAGTACATGCCACCTGGGAGTGGCCGGAGAGGCCGCAGTTGAAGCACTTGACGAGGTCGGAGGAGCGGTCGTCGGGGAGGAGAGCGATCATAGTTGAGGCGGCGAGATCCCGGGAGGCGCCGTTGGCCGGGGCAGTGCCGTTTGCGCGCCCAAGACCGCGCTTCTTGCGCTTGCCACCGGGTCGGCCCCGTCCCGCCCCATTGCCGGCCGGGGAAGACTCGGCTCGCCTCGAGATGGCTGGTAGCGACGAACCGCGGCGGCATCGGGAGGGGGGCTGCTGCCCATGGGAGCGGCCAGGGGAACGAGCGCGGCCGCCCCAGGCCGAGGAGCGGCTGGCATCCCGACGGCGCGGAGGGGAAGGTGACCAGCGTCGAGCATCGCGCCGGTCTGCGGCCGGGAGGGGGCAAGCGGGAGCGGCCACATCGGTCCGCGCGAGGAGGAGATCGGCGTGAGGGGGCGTGGAGGTTGTCGTGGGCGGGAGATCGGTGGTCGCCATGGGAAGAGAGCTGTCGGCGGAGCTCGGACTCATGGCGAACCGCGTCGGGGGACGGGCGGGAGGAGTCGCGCCGCTCCTCCACATGGGAGGGTTCAGGGCGGCGGTAGTCGGGGCCTCGCTTGGGGCAGGTCCCAGCGTCGTGCCACTCGCGGGGCATGGGGGCCGGCGGCGAGTTCGGCGGCGATGGGGGAGGGAGCGAGGTGTTGGCGGCGGGGGTCGGGAGAGCGAGGGTTAGGGCACGGGGGAATGGGATGGGGCGAGGGAAGCCCGCAGGCGGCCAAATAGGCCTGATGGCCGGGCAGGCCGGCCCACCAGGACCGCAGCTAAGGCTGGTCCCGGAAGCGGAGCTGCCAGCACATGCCCATGGTCCAAATCCAGGCCCAACACTAGGGGGCCCACGACCGGGCGTCCCAGCCAGCGATACAGGGCAGCAGCGACTAGGGTTTCCCCTAGTGCTGCGGCCGCTACCGGCGCCGGTGAAGGGGCTCCAGTGTCCATGGGGCGACGACAAGGGTGGCTAGGCGAAAAACGAAGCGAGGAGGTGCCAAAATCCGCGATGAACGGCCGAAACGGCGAGGTGCGGGCGACCACCGGCGGAGATGACGCCGCCGGGAAGGTGGCAGGCCGACAGCCAGAGGCAGCTGCCGACGAGCGCCATGAGGACCGTGCACGACCCAGGTCAGACCGCCCCACGACGCCCCACGCCGGAGCTCGGCGGCGGCGAGCGGTTCACGACCCAAGGTCGGCCCTTTGGCCAGGCGTCGGGAGGAGGGGGAGCGATTTCGGCCGACGAGCATGGGGTGGGGAGGGGACTCCCCGATTCGGCGCATCGACCAGCGTCGGGCGCAGCACAGCCCGGCGAGCCGGAGGCGTGGGCCGGACGGTGGGACGGCCAGCGGCGGAATCATCATCCTCCGCCAAATCCGCCCAGCGCAGCGGCATCGTCTCCCCGGCGGGGGCGGCAGAGCACGGGGCGGGCGGCCCAGCGGCCAGCGTCCGCGGGGCGTCGGGAGGCGGGGGGGCGGCAGAGATGCCCGGAGCAGCACAGGGTGGCGGAGGCGACGGCGCAGGCGAGCCAGCCACGGCCAGCGCGGCGCCGCGGGAGGAGAGCACTAGAGCCATCTCCCTCACTCGTGGACCAGAATGACGCTCACCCATGATAACCCACAAGTATAGGGGATCGCAACAGTTTTCGAGGGTAAAGTATTTAACCCAAATTTATTGATTCGACACAAGGGGAGTCAAAGAATACTCTCAAGTATTAGCAGCTGAGTTGTCAATTCAACCACACCTGGAAACTTAATATCTGCAGCAAAGTATTTAGTAGCAAAGTAATATGATAATAGTGGTAATGGTAATAAAAGGTAACAGTAATAAAAACAATGTTTTTGGTATTTTGTAGTGATGATAGCAATAGCAACGGGAAAGTAAATAAGCGAAGAACAATATGTGGAAAGCTCGTAGGCAATGGATCGGTGATGGAGAATTATGCCGGATGCGGTTCATCATGTAACAGTCATAACCAAGGATGACATAGAACTAGCTCCAGTTCGTCAATATAATGTAGGCATGTATTCCGAATATAGTCATACGTGCTTATGGAAAAGAATTTGCATGACATCTTTTGTCCTACCCTCCCGTGGCAGCGGGGTCCTTACGGAAACTAAGGGATATTAAGGCGTCCTTTTAATAGAAAATCGGAACAAAGCATTAACACATAGTGAATACATGAACTCCTCAAACTACGGTCATCACCGGTAAGTATCCCGATTATTGTCACTTCGGGGTTAACGGATCATAACACATAATAGGTGACTATAGACTTGCAAGAGAGGATCAAGAACACTCATATATTGATGAAAACATAATAGGTTCAGATCTGAAATCATGGCACTCGGGCCCTAGTGACAAGCATTAAGCATAGCAAAGTCATAGCAACATCAATCTCAAAACATAGTGGACACTAGGGATCAAACCCTAACAAAACTAACTCGATTACATGATAGATCCCATCCAACCCATCACCATCCAGCAAGCCTATGATGGAATTACTCACGCACGGTGGTGAGCATCATGAAATTGGTGATGGAGGATGGTTGATGATGACGATGGCGATGGATTCCCCTCTCCGGAGCCCCGAACGGACTCTAGATCAGCCCTCCCGAAAGGTTTTAGGGCTTGGCGGCGGCTCCGTATCGTAAAACGCGATGATTTATTCTCCCTGATTTTTCTCTCCCCGAAACTCAATATATGGAGTTGGAGTTGGAGTCGGAGAGGCAACAGGGGGCCCACGAGGTAGGGGGCACGCCCCCACCCTCGTGGGCAGGTGGTGGGCCCCCTGGCCTTCATCTTTTGCAGGTATTTTTCTTATTTTCTGAAAAGTGGCTCCATGAAGTTTCAGGTCATTTTGAGAACGTTTGCTCCTGCACATAAATAACACCATGGTAATTCTGCTGAAAACAATGTCAATCCGAGTTAATTCCATTCAAATCATGCAAGTTAGAGTCCAAAATAGGGGCAAAAGTGTTTGGAAAAGTAGATACGTTGAAGATGTATCAACCCACTGGCACATTAGTCGGGCAGTGTAGTTTGCCTGAGAGCGATTAACTTTTGTTTGGACTCAGGCATCTAGCTGATTGGACTGTTCGGGACTCGTGGTGACTTTGCAAGTCGCATGCAGTCGGATGTTAGGGTCCTTCAATCGGATTGCTCGACTAGATTTCTTCACTTAAACGGCAACCTTTCACTTTGGGCGGTAAACTTTTCACTTGGCCGACAACTTTTTTACTCGGACGACAACCTTCCACTCGACCGACAACTCTTTACTCGGGCGACAACTTTTCACTCAGATTTCTCGACTGAAAATTCTGTCTGATCTTGGTTTGCCTCCCCAGGTTGCATACGACCTTGGATTGAGACAATTTGTATGTCAAAATCTATCGGCTCGACGAGGCAAAAACTTTCATGTTGAACATATTTCGATTCGAGGCCATTTTGAGGTTCTGATTGCTCACACATTGCACACTCATCAATATGTGTCTGAGGTCGGGCGGCATATTTTGGTCCTAGTCGGTCCGGACCGTGTTGACTATAACTTTTGCTAATGAATTTGGATTGAGATGATTTATACATCAAAAATCAATCGCTTTGACGAGACAAAGACAACTCATGTAGAGTAATCCTTCACCTGAGGTCGTCTTGGAGGCGTAATCGGCCAAACAATGATCCGAACACGAAATATCAGAATTTTGAACACAATTTGGGCCCCTAAGATGAGGTCGGATGGTGATGATCCAAACATCAAAGTTGTTCAATTCGATGATACAAAACTTCTTCATGTTGAAAATCTTTTCATTTCAAGCCATCTTAATTGCGTTTTGTACCATGTCAAAATCTGGTGTCAACACATCGTTTGGTTGCGGTTGCCGAGGTAATAGCCGAAGAGCACGAGGCCCCATCGGCATTATGGCCACCACTCTTCCATCGGTACCGTCATTGTGGGGGTGCTCTAGAGGTCAAAGGAGTCGCGGGAGGCGACGCCGATGACCGCCACGTCGGCGAGCCGAGCCATGGCTAGGGTTAGCCGCAAGGGCACCTGCGGGTAGTACCCGCGAAGTAAACCCTTACAGCTGGGCCCAAAAACGACCGCCAAATCCTCAAAATTGAGCCTCAATTGATTCCTAGGAGTTTTACCTCTAGGGAGCTTGATTTAAAAAATTACTAGGGATTCTGAACCATATGGCTTCTTCGGATGGAGATCAAAGGGGGAAGCCCTTCTTTCAGTCCGAAAAAGAAAGTGTCAACCTGAAAACTGTGCTCCTCTCCTGCAGCTCTTGTATCTATCTTTTTCTGTGGTTTGAAACTGAATCTATCTTGTGCTGATCTCATACCATCTCCCATAACTTGTAGAGAAAATTCCTTATATAACACTATTTTAAATATTGTTGCCCTACTTGCCACTAGAAAAAAAATTCTTCTATATCTAACATCATGTGTAAATTTTATTCCATTTATAATACTTTCATCCATTTTAAGCCTTTAACGGTGTTAAATGACACCTGAAAAGATCTATTTACTCCTCATGGAATATGTGACCAAAATTTTACATGATAGTTTAGCTTCGCTATGCGACTCTGTCTGAATAGTGTTCAATGTGATTTCGTACCAACGAGAAGTTAACTTTTAAAGATTTTTCTAAAATGCAGAATATACAGGGAAGGAAACATGCATCAGTACATGCATGCGCTAGCTCATTATTTAATTAGCTTTGCACATCCATACATATTAGGTTGCTCACGTACTCTTATGTGCTACTTCCTCTTTTTCTAAATATAAGTTTTTTAAAGATTCCAATAAAAGACTACATACAAAGCAAAATAAATAAATGTACACTTTAAAATATATATATATACATCTATATGTAGTTTGTATTGAAATCTTTAGAAAGATTTATATTTAGAAATGATGGGAGTAGTATCGGCATGCATCTACGGGCTCGTAGTTCATCAGTGCCAGCAACCATACGTAAGCCCAGCGCCTGCAAAAGAATGGCCGGCATGAGGACATAACAAAGTTTAACAACACGCAAATGGAAACACAAAGTATTCGGATCCTGCAATGATCGGCACCTGCATGGATGGTGTCAGGAACAAAGCCGTGGGCCGTGCCCGAGGGCGTGCGTCTTCATCAGCGGCGTCAGCCCCGGCCCAAGTCGTAAGCGTCGGCCACGAACCGGCTCCATGGCCTTGTGCCGCGCCGGGTTCATTCCTCCGCGCAGCTTCTCACGCATGAAGGGGGAAGACAAGCCCGCTGAAACTAGACCCGCCGCCGGTGCAGCTGAGCCGATGACGACAGTAAGGAAAGAGAAGAGACGGAGGAGGAGCCGGACTCGGACTATCGCACCGTCCCGATTCGAGGCAGCTGGAGCCCAACCGGTACGGGGTTCTAGCCTACTCTAAGGGTATCCTGCCTGCCATGAACAAGGATCGCCAAGTCACCGCTGAAGCTCCGAGCGTGGGAGAGATGCCGCAGCCCCAAAGAATCGCCGGGGTGCCGCCGCCCCAAAGAACGCCTTGGAGGAATTTCTTGGGCGATCTGCAGGTACGCAAACAGGAGATCCAAATCCGATAGATCTTTCTGTTTTTTATTGGATCTGTATAGGGCACATCTAGATGTGACCTAAGTATTGCACATCTAAAAACTGACGTCATCATCATGATATAGCGAACTTACTTTTCCCCGTGGTTGTCGTTGTCGTTTGTCGTTCTTTTGGGCTCGTTGCTTGTTTCGGGTTGACAACTGGGCTTCGTTTTCTGTTGTCCAAACAATTGGGCGGGCCCGGAAAACAAAAAGGTGGACATAACTGGGCTTTAGATCTGGGCCTGTACAGCTACTGGGCGGCCGATCGGGCGGGGAGCTTGATCAGCATACGCGTACACGATGGATGGAGGGGCCATAGGCCATATGCATGAATCGTCTCGTCTCGGACTTGGACACCAGTTTGTACCAGGTTTTTGACGAGCAGCCGCCGTCCGCCCTGGAAAGAAGGATGACGACGACGACGACCGTACTCGAATTAGAGGTCGAACACAAGTTACTGCTCATCGATCTTAACGGTGGCCGGCGATCCAACCAACCAGGAGCAGCACATCGATCTTAACGGTGGGTGGCGACCCAATTAAGCAGGAGCAGCACATCGGAACAGCGGCGGCGCATGCTGGGCAGCGATCGAGCTCCTTAATTAATTCGAACCAAGCAGGGAACTGCATGTAATGGACGAGAATTGAAAAGAAGATGAGATTTTGCTGGCAAATGAAGGAAACGAGCTGTCTCTCTGTCGTCGTGGATCCAATCGAACAAAGAAATGAAAGAACTCAGCTACTGGGCCTCCCCTCCAGGGGCAACTACGAACTTATGAAAAACCACAGTTGCGAGTAGAGCATTTGAAGTGCAACTAGGGCGGCTACTAAAAAGCGCCTAAGGAAAAGTCCAGTTACAGGTCAAGTGTTGATATACAACTCAAGGAAAACTACAAACAATCCTGACGAGTCAAGGGGCTGACTTGCAACTCGGACAACTACGAACATCTAAAAAAATCCCAGTTGTGTGCCGATAGTTGACATGCACTGGGTCGGGGCCCCCGTCGGCGGTGCAACTACAAGGTCGGTCTATGGGAAACCACAGTTGCGTGCCGATAGTTGGCATGCAACTGGGTCGGGGCCCCCGTCTGGGGCACAACTACAAGGTCTATGGAAAACCACGGTTGTGAGTAGAGGATTGACTTGCAACTCGGGCGACTACAAAAACCGCCTAACAAAAAGCCAGTTGTGGGTCAAGTGTTGACATGTAAACTCGAGCAAAACTACAACGTCTATGTGAAACCGCAGTTGCGTGTCGATATATAGCTGGCATGCAACTGGGTCGGGGCCTCCGTCTATGGCGCAACTACAAGGTCTATGGGAAACCACGGTTGCGAGTAGAGGATTGACTTGCAACTCGGGCGACTACAAAAACCGCCTAAGGAAAAGACAGTTGCGGGTCAAGTGTCGACATGCAACTCGAGCAAAACTACAAAAAACAAAATCTTGACGAGTCGAGGGGCTAACTTGCAACTCAGACAACTACGAAAACCTACAAAAAAATCCCAGTTGCGTGTCGATAGTTGGCATGCAGCTGGTTCGGGCCCCCCGTCGGGGGTGCAACTAGAAGGTCTATGGAAAACTATAGTTGCGAGTTAGAAGATTAACTTGCAACTAGGAGGACTAAAAAAACCGCCCAAGGAAAAGCCCGGTTGCGGGTCAAGTGTTGGCATGCAACTCGACAAGCCTACGAAAAACCTAGTTGAGGAAACATGGTTGCGAGTTAGAGGATTAACTTGCAACTAGGACGACTACAAAAAAACCACCCAAGGAAAAGCCCAGTTGCGGGTCAAGTGTTGACATGCAAACTCGACAAGCCTACGAAAAACCTAGTTGAGGAAACACAGTTGCGAGTTAGAGGATTAACTTGCAACTAGGACGACTACAAAAAAACCGCCCAAGGAAAAGCGAGTTGCGAGTCAAGTGTTCACATGCAACTCGAGCAAAACTACAAAAACAAAATCCCGACGAGTTGAGGGGCTGACTTGCAACTCGGACAACTACCAAAACCTACAAAAAAATCCCAGTTGTGTGTCGATAGTTGTCATGCAGCTGGGTCGGGCCCCCCGTCGAGGGGGGGCATCTAGAAGGTCTATGGGAAACCACAGTTGCGAGTTAGAGGATTAACTTGCAACTAGGAGGACTACAAAAAAAGCCCAAGGAAAAGCCCAGTTGCGGGTCAAGTGTTGGCATGCAACTCGACAAGCCTACAAAAAACCTAGTAGAGGAAACACGGTTGCGAGTTAGAGGATTAACTTGCAATTAGGAGGACTTTAAAAAAACTGCCCAAGGAAAAGCCCGGTTGCGGGTCAAGTGTTGGCATGCAAACTCGACAAGCCTACGAAAAATCTAGTTGAGGAAACACGGTTGCAAGTTAGAGGATTAACCTGCAACTAGGACGACTACGAAAAACCCGCCCAAGGAAAAGCCCAGTTGCGGGTCAAGTGTTGATATGCAAACTCGACAAGCCTACGAAAAACCTAGTTGAGGAAATACAGTTGCGAGTTAGACGATTAACTTGCAACTAGGACGACTACAAAAAACCGCCCAAGGAAAAGCC
Source organism: Triticum urartu (assembly GCF_003073215.2). Classification (NCBI taxonomy): domain Eukaryota; kingdom Viridiplantae; phylum Streptophyta; class Magnoliopsida; order Poales; family Poaceae; genus Triticum; species Triticum urartu. The sequence continues at coordinate 597,355,927 of NC_053024.1, read as the reverse complement.
AGTTGCGGGTCAAGTGTTGACATGCAACTCGAGCAAAACTACAAAAACAAAATCCCGACGAGTCGAGGGGCTGGCTTGCAACTCGGACAACTACGAAAACCTACAAAAAAAATCCCAGTTGCGTGCCGATAGTTGACATGCAACTGGGTCGGGGCCCCCGTCGGGGGTGTAACTACAAGGTCTATGGGAAACAAGAGTTGCGAGTTAGAGGATTAACTTGCAACTAGGACAACTACAAAAAAAACGTCCAAGGAAAAGCCCAGTTGCGGGTCAAGTGTTGGCATGTAACTCGACAAGCCTACGAAAAACCTAGTTGAGGAAACACGGTTGTGAGTTAGAGGATTAACTTGCAACTAGGAGGACTACAAAAAAACTGCTCAAGGAAAAGCCCGGTTGCGGGTCAAGTGTTGGCATACAAACTCAACAACCCTACGGAAAACCTAGTTGAGGAAACACGGTTGCAAGTTAGAGGATTAACTTGCAACTAGGACGACTACAAAAAAACCGCCCAAGGAAAAGCTCAGTTGCAGGTCAAGTGTTGGCATGCAAACTCGACAAGCCTACGAAAAACCTAGTTGAGGAAACACAGTTGCGAGTTAGAGGATTAACTTGCAACTAGGACGACTACCAAAAACCGCCCAAGGAAAAGCCAGTTGCGGGTCGAGTGTTGACATGCAACTCGAGCAAAACTACAAAAACAAAATCCCGGCGAGTCGAGGGGCTGGCTTACAACTTGGACAACTACGAAAAACCTACAAAAATCCCAGTTGTGTGCCGATAGTTGACATGCAACTGGGTCGGGGCCCCCGTTGGGGGTGCAACTACAAGGTCTACGGGAAACAAGAGTTGTGAGTTAGAGGATTAACTTGCAACTAGGACAACTACAAAAAAACGCCCAAGAAAAAAGCCCAGTTGCGGGTCAAGTGTTGACATGCAAACTTGAAAAGCCTATGAAAAACGTAGTTGAGGAAACACAGTTGCGAGTTAGAGGATGAACTTGCAACTAGGACGACTACAAAAAACCGCCTAAGGAAAAGCCCAGTTGCGGGTCAAGTGTTGACATGTAACTCGAGAAAAACTACATAACAACAAAATCCTAATGAGTCGAGGGACTGACTTGCAACTCGGACAACCACGAAAACCTACAGAAAACATCCCAGTTGCGTGCCGGATATTTGACATGCAACTGGATCGGGGCCCCCGTCGGGGGTGCAACTACAAGGTCTATGGGAAACCACAGTTGCGAGTTAGATGATTAATTTGCAACTAGGACAACTACAAAAAAACCGCCCAAGGAAAAACCCGGTTGTGGGTCAAGTGTTGACATGCAAACTCAACAACCCTACGAAAAATCTAGTTGAGGAAACACGGTTGCGAGTTAGAGGATTAACTTGTAACTAGGACGACTACAAAAAAACCCGCCCAAGGAAAAGCCAGTCGCGGATCAGTGTTGACATGCAAGTTGAGCAAAACTACAAAAACAAAATCCCGATGAGTCAAGGGGCTAACTTGCAACTCGGACAACTATGAAAACCTATAAAAATAAAATCCCAGTTGCGTGCCGATAGTTGACATGCAACTCGAGCAAAACTACAAAAACAAATATTGACGAGTCGAGGGGCTAACTTGCAACTCAGACAACTATGAAAACAAAAAAAATCCCAATTGCGTACCGCCATTAAATCCTCGCTAAACAAACTGGTCAAAATCTGCCACACATACTGATGGGGAAAACAAAAAGAAAAGAAGTCCCCATCCCCCCTCTACCAAAAAATACACAAACGCCCTAACAGTAGTAACATCAATCTACGCATTTAGGTGCGTGCATGCACTGAACCCATGAATAAACAAACGAAAAAGGGAAAAGAACAGAAAAATGGACTGGATTTGTCGTTGCCTGCAACAACGCCCTTTCTTTTCAAAATCCAACAGGGCCCTTCTTGAATAGGGAGCGAGTGGACTGACGAAAGGAACTTTCCGGACGAAATTATAACGCGAGCAGCTCGCCCCCTCTCCTTCCCATCGGAAAAAGAAAACGGAGGCCCATAGAGTAGTCCGCGACCCCAGACAACCACGAGAAAAGCCCACACGTGGGATGGCAGCCCACACCCGCAGGAAAAACTGGTTCGCGCGCGACGGAGCGGCCCGACCGAGCGAAAACACGAATCTTAGCGCGTTTACATCGTACGGTTATAGACTTAGATGTGCGATACCTAAAGCACATCTAGATGAGCTTTAGCAGATTTGTTTTTTATTCGATCTTTTCTTGGCGAAAGAGGGTTAGCACGTATAGGTGCGCCTAGTTATTACACATCTAAGCTACTCAATCAAACTATGAAAGAAAAGAAAAAAAATTGCACAAATCTTCTTGTAATAAAATAACATGGGACTTAGATGTGCAATACTTAGAACATATCTAGATGCGCTTTAGCAAAACTGAAAGAATTTTTAGTAGATTTAAATGAAAACATTCATTGTTCTCGCTTGTTTACAGAGGCGCATCGACCTCTCAGGATTCCGGGGGCTGATCGACGTCGCCAGGCGTCCAGACCAGGCCATCAACAAGGTGAAGGAGGCACCACGGGGGCTCCCGGAGCTGATCGACGTCGTCCGTTCCTCAGGAGATTCCGGCCCTGTAAACCTCATCACCCGCGCTAGGCTGATTGCCTGTGCGGCGCCGCCGTCACATGCCGCAGCAGCTGCCACCGCCTAAGTGGTCCCTCAAGGATAGCTTGTCCGATTGCCTCGTGGAGATTTTCGAGGTATCTGTCAACTTCCCTCTCCGCGGCCATGTATGGGCCTTCGGTAGCATTCACACCACTCGCAGGGTCATCTGCCGGAGCAAAAACGCCAAGGAGTTCTACTCACGAAGAGCAAAATGGGCAAGAGACAATCCCGGAGCCGAACTCGTAGATTTCAAGGTATGATCATCGTGCTACTACTAACTGTATATATCCCTCTCTCCTTGCTAGCCAGAGGACCCAATACGATACGATGCTCACACCTACCGCATGCATGCATGAATGCAGATGACCCTGCCTCCCAGCGGGCCAAACTGCTACAACTATGCCGAGTCTGGCGTTGGCTTTGGAGTGACGATCGCCCCAACCACGAAGAAAGCCACGGAGGAGCACGCCCGGGTGGTGGTGGACTGGTACTGCACGCCCATGTCCGACAGATGCAACACCATCTCCATCCGAACCAGCATGGGCGTCGTGGACATCCTCTGCGCGGTGATAAGCGGAGCCGTGGAACTCACCATGTGTGTCGGTCTGTGCATACCCACGGAGCTATGCACGGGTCTCTACGGCCGCACCACCGCGCGCACGGACATATATGAGCCTGAGATCACGGTGTTCAACAGAGGTGTCAAGTCGGCCATAAACCCTTTACGGCATGTTGCCCGTCCACTGCCAGACTTTCTGTCCGCTGAATCATACCGCCATGTAACCCTTCCGTTGGGGCGGACTGTCCTCGCACTGCCGATTCAAGCGTCGCGCATAGTGTTCAACGGGGAGCTGGTGATAGGGGGATCTACAACCGTGAGTGTCCACCATTCCATCATTCTCGATGCTGAGGAAAGTGAGGATATTTGCAGCCCGTGGGTCAAGCACGAAAACTGCTATACTAGAGTGGCCCTGTCTATTAATTAGGTGGGCACGCTAGTGTACACACACATACATGGTGATCAGGTATGTCCGTAGATGGGTCATCAAACTATGTGTGCTGCGTAGTAGAGTACGAAGGATCCACGTGCAAGCTTGAGCCACGTTTAATCACCGTGGATGATAACGCCTAAATAGTGTGTACCATGGAAGAAGATGGGGGCTATTTTTGACATTTTGAAACTGAGAATAAGGCCATCGGAATTGCTAATTCTCAGTCAGACGACCGGAGAGCTTTCAGATCGTTTCGTTATGATACGTACAACTGGGCCACGACACATGGCAGCGGCGAGCAAATTTTATTTGGAGCTTACGACGCTTAATATAGGCCTATCGATACGGGGCGCACAACCCCTCCTTTGTTAGGTTCTAAGTGGGCCACCGGCCCATGTTATCGGCTGTGTGCGTCAAACAGGAAATCGGGATTGCTAAATCTCAGTTGACTGAGACTTAATCAAGTCACAGTCGATGCTATATTCATGAGGTCTTACGTGGAGATTCGAGCAAAATTTTCTTTTTAATTTTTCTTTTACTTTCTTTTATACGCATGTTATGTTATCTAACCAAAAATTAGTTGAGTCTTAGTCGACTGAGATCTAGCCACACCCATAGAAAATCGTGTTTAAGCCTCTGTGGCTGGTAAGAGTGAGAACTAGGGTTTGATATTTGTTTTCCCTTTTTTTTCTTTCCCTTTTTGATCTCATTGTAAACGGAGGGCTTCATATTCTTGGCTCGGCGTGAGGGGTAAGCTTGACAGTAAAGGCGGCACTACACGCCTGAACTCTTACCTGCTCCTTGTGATATCTTCCTCCCAAGGCCTCGTTCGTGATCCAAGCCTATGCGTAGCGCGAGCAATGCTGCGTGGTTCGTAGCATGGGTGATAACGTTGTCAAATTCGACGCATCGAGCCGTTCTTTCCTTACAGCCTCGGAAACACGCGTTGCACCGGCCAGTGCGCAGCATTTGGTCTATTATTTAGCCGTGCGCTCGCTCTGCTTTCATCTATTCTTGCAGAAACAACACGCCGGGCCGACCCAGTTGCACCCATAGAAAAAAAAAAAGAATCACACTGAGAAACAGCACACAAGCAATGCGTGTGCGCGGGCGGGGTGTGGGTGGGCGTTCGGTTGCTCGGCGCGACGGGAAAGAAATGGTAAGAAAAGCCAAGGCCTTCATTCCCACAGCGCGGCTCACGGTGCCCGCGGGTGCCATGCACGTTGGCCGTAGCAGCAGGAGGAAACTGGCGTCCCGGCTGGCAGGGCTCGTCCGTGTCCACGGCGCCGCCGCTCTCGGCTATCCGCCAAACCGACCAGCCAGTAGCCGCTGCCGCTTCAACTTTGAAGTTTGAACTTTGAAGGCGCTGCCAGCCAAACAGAGGGGCCCGTTAGCCGCGGCCGGTGCAAGAAAGAGGCAAGGCCGTCCCCGTCCTAGCCCTCCGTCGTCACGCCCTCAGAATCGAGCTCGTGGGATGTCCGTCCGTTCTTATCCATCCACACCACACTGGCCAGTGGCCACGGTCTTCAGTAAAAGATGGCAGTGGTATTTGGGGCGCCTTTGCTGGTTTCGACGAGGCGCCATCGCCCCACCGGCGGGCCACTAGCCTCGGCCGCCGAGAACCATCATGGCAAAAATATTGGTGCCAACCAGCCTAGGTAGCTGCTAGGTAGACGCCCGTCTACGGAAACATAGGGTTAATGTACTACGTTAAAAGACTTGGGACGAATACAAGAATCCAAAGCTTGCCCATGAAATGGTGCAATTGCTACTACTAGCTTTGGATCCGCTTTGATGGTTTCCCAATAGAAAGCAGCTTTGGGAAAAGCCAGTTCAAGGGCATGCAACTCCCCGGTGGTAACTTTTGGGAATGGGCATGGGCGATCCTTCGTCGCCAAGAAAACATGTGTTCTAAGACAAGTGTAATGTGGAGATGGTTGAGTGGTCTTTCTTTTTTATATGTACGTAATTCAACAGTTCCCGTAATGATTTAAGTGAAAAGAGAGTGTAAGTTTTATGCTAAGACAAGCACAATGTAGAAATGATTGAGAGGTCATTTTGAGTGGGCATAGCTCAACAAATCTCAGAATACTTAAGAGTGCAAATTTTGGCTCGTCCAAAGCGGAAATGTAGAATTCAATGTTGTTTCTTCGTTTTTCGAGTGTTATTTATGCACTTCCTCACTAAAAATACGCAATTTCAAATCCAATTCTCTTGTTTCTATTTATTTGCACCTACCACATCTTCGCGTGCATCAGATTACATGCGTCAAACTCAGGCAGTTGCTGTCATTGCAAAAGAAAAGAAAAGAAAGGGTAATCGCTGAGCCAAAACACTTGCTCTTTTGTTACAAAGGTCATTTGTTTGAAATGGAGGCAAAACACACATCGATGTTTCATACAAGAAAACTATGTTTATTCGAACAAATATGGCCAATCTAAACTTTATCGACTTGGGGAAATGAGGCACATCTCCTACCTCTGCTTCAAAAAGAAAGTTACTCTTTCAAAGCTTCCACTGCACAAAGTATAGCCAGCACATCATCTTTTTGATAAATTTCACTTGTTTAGTTTGTAAAAAGATCTAACATCCATATCCAAATATTAGGTTTCATATATCTATGCATCATTTGCATGCCGCTTTTTTTCTAGGGAAACATCATTTGCAGGTGCTCACTAATCAGCGTATCACACAAGACACAAGCTACTCCTTCAGAAGTTTCATGCTGCCTGTGTTATCTCAATCCAAACAAGATTATAGAGTCACTGACACGACACCCCAAAGACCAAACCGCTTCCGCCGATCACACCCCACCCCAGTCCAATCCAAAATCTCCTATAAAACGACCCCAAAGCCCTCTCACCAGCCACCACAGTCCACAGTCCACAGTCTACTGACCAACTAGTGTGCCGAGAATTCAGTGAGCCCGCTAGCTAGCTAGCTAGCCACCGCCATGGCTTCCCCTAAGCTTCTCCTCCTGCTGGCCACCCTCCTCCCGAGCTGCGGCCTCCTCGTCGCCGACTTCGCGCCGATGACCCTCACCGTGGTGAACAACTGCGCGTACCCGATCTGGCCGGGCATCCAGGGGAGCGCCGGCAGCGAGGTCCTGGAGGGGGGCGGCTTCTTCCTCCCGTCGCTCTCCCACCGCTCCTTCCCGGCGCCCGCCCACGCCTGGTCCGGCCGCGTCTGGGCGCGCACCGGCTGCGCGCCCTCCGCCGCCGGGGCCGGCCAGCTCCGCTGCGCCACGGGCGACTGCGGCGGGCGGCTCCAGTGCGGGGGCCTCGGCGGCGCGGCGCCCGCCACGCTGGCGCAGGTCTCCCTCCACCACGGCGGCGACGACCAGTCGTCCTACGGCGTGAGCGTGGTGGACGGCTTCAACGTGGGCCTCTCGGTCACCCCGCACGAGGGCCGCGGCAACTGCCCCGTCCTCGCCTGCCGCAAGGACCTCACGCAGACTTGCCCCGGCGAGCTGCAGGTGCGCGCCGGTGGCGGCGGCGTGGCCGCGTGCAAGAGCGGCTGCCTGGCGTTCGGCACCGACGAGCTGTGCTGCCGCGGCGCGTACAACAGCCCGGCCGCCTGCCGCCCCTCCAGGTACTCGGACTTCTTCAAGAGCGAGTGCCCGCAGGCCTTCACCTACGCGCACGACAGCCCCTCCCTCACCCACCAGTGCTCCGCGCCGCGCGAGCTCAAGGTCATCTTCTGCCACTAGACTGAGTGAGTCCAGCCAGGGCGGCGCTCGCCGTGCCGCCGCCGGCCGTCAGCAGCTATGTCTGGTCTGGGTCATCTCATCAGTCATGTGTGAGTGAGTGTTGGATTAGGCTTTGGAGACTGCCAGGCTGCCCGGGGTCCGGAGTGCTTGGTGTAGTTCGTGCTCTGTAGGCGTTCGCCACTCGTCTAGTAGTATCGTGTGCTGCTCTGATTCCAGTCTGAAATAACATGTTTAGATGGGCATTGATCGACAATGTTTTCAGCCACTTCTTGTGTGATTTGAGTTCAACTCCTTCAATTTTCCCTCTAGCAGCATGTGCAAGGCAGATGTGCTGCTTTCACTCCACTGCTCTGCACAGCATATAGTGCTACGGCGCTGAACTTGAACCGATTTTGACACGTTCCCAAACAAAAACTGAATCGATACCAACAAGCCAAGCCATGAACTCTGCACCGGGCACTCGAGCACAGCATACCCTGTTCGATTCGATGTCTCTCGTCTCTGCTTTTGGTAACCGGTGTCCACTCGTCATTTTCTCCGTTCAAGTTTCTCTGCGGTGTGGCCGTGTCCTTTTCGTCAGATCCTGGGATTGGCTTGTGTCTCTCTGCATCATGGCGCCTTTCGACTCGGCTTGGCTGAACGTAAAAACGTAAGCTCGTTGGTTTGTTTGTTTTCTACGTGAGATAAACGGAGTGCCATCCATGACTGAATAAATCACATCAGAAATATTTGTATGTAAGCTATGGAAAGACTTGTTGGGTTCTAATAATAGAGAAAATAATCATAAGAAATCTTGATCAATCACATCCCCTTTGCGTTTGTGGGTTTTCAGATGAACCTTGAGAGCTGAATTTGGACAGATGAGAGAGCATTGATGCGATCATCTGATCCAGGGCCGGCCCTGGGCCATGGCGAGGAGTGCGACGGCCTAGGGCCCAGCCCAAACAGGGGCCCATACCTGTGCATAGCAGTTTATATATATTACTAAAAAAATCTAATACGCAAAGGAAGCAGGCCCAGCCCCTGAAGAGAGAGGAAGCAAAGTCACGCACGAACGCAATCCCAAGATCCGTTTTCGCTCTTTCTCTCCCAGAAAACGTCGCCGGCTCGTTCGTCTCCCAACCGCCATCGTTTCTTCAGTCTTCAGTCTTCAGCAATTGATTGCCCAAAGTTCCTATAAGCGCAAGACCCCAATTCCCCAAGCTAATTAATGAATTTTCCAAGGGCCCTAGGATTTCTTCGGCTTCTCGCTTCCTATAAATACGCCCCAGGTTAGCGGAGCCGAGCCGACGACACACCACTCTGGCAGGAACGCAAGAGCAGCAGCCAGCAGTGTGTGCCCGACGACACACCACTCTGGCAGGAACGCAAAAGCAACAGCTAGCAGTGTGTGCCCCAGATTCATAGACAACCCAAGCCATTCCCAGTCATGTAATTTCTAGATCTCAACTCTTTGGCCTTGTCAATTTATTTCTGATATATGATGTTTGACCTACTTGATTCCTCTATTTTTGTACATGAAATTTCTGTTAGATAGATTCTGCTGGTGGTAGCATTGCTTAAAAATGACTTTGCAAATAGATATTCGTGTTAGCAGATGAGATCTTTAATTTTGTTACAGCTATATATTGCTACCAAAATGTGTCTGGTGCTTATCGAATTCTCTGATGCATGGTTGTGGTTGGACCGCTAGAGCCCGAGCATAACTTCTGCCAAATTGGATCAAGAATTAAGAATGTCATATATATTTAGTTTAGAGTTAAATTTAATTAAGAATGTGATACATCCATGATATATTAAGACCATATTTGCTAATGAAATTTACACTCGCTTTTATAATGAATTTTTGCGGTAGACGTGGATTTTCTTTTGTCTATTATAGTCCACGGGCCCATCATACGGAGTTCGCACGGGGGCCCCTAACATGCCAGGGCCGGCCCTGATCTGATCAAACAAGCCGGTTTTTGTATAAGCTTGGACCACCCTCCCTCCCTACCGTTGGTGCTGGAGCCAGCACGATACCCGCATGACTGCTTGAAAGCGTCGAGCGGCCGTTGCATACTCTGCATGGACGGGTAAAGGCTTTGTAAAAGGGCGGCATGCATGGCACTAGCATGACTGCACGCGGAACTACCATGAAAAGTGTTGCTTTTGGATTCAAAACTAGTCATGCTATTGCATGGGAGTGGAAGCCACTTTTGTCGTGCCAATACTGTGTTGCTTATATCGAAAGTGGCCCCTACGAAATGAGATAAACATCAATCGCCAAGTGATCATGATTTTGTCTCCGAGAGAGAGAGAGAGGAAGCCTAACCAAAGCTATGCTTGGCCAACACCACAGCAGAGGCCAGAGGCCTTCTCCTTTTTTTTTCCTTTAAGAATCACAATAGCAGAGGACCTACATGCTCATTCAAAATACTGGGCCTGTTTGTTGAATATATGTTTGTGCATGTATATTGCATAGTCCGGTCCACCTTCTAGTCATTGTATAGTTGAGATTGTAGCCCATTTTGTACTTCATATATACGTGCGCTATGCACCGATCAATACATTGAGTTGCATTGCCAAAATATTCGTTTCCAACATGGTATCATACCTACGATCCTAACCCTAACTCCTGCCGCCGCAGCCGCGATCCCATCGCCGCCGCCGCCACTGCGTGCCGCCGCTGCCGCCGCCGCGTCTCCTCGCCGCCACGCCGCCGCCCCCCTGTGTGCCGCTGCCGCCTCACGCTTCCGCCCGCAACCCGCCGCGCCGCTTCACCACGCACCGCCGCCCTCCCCTCTCGGCCATGGCCTCCCCCGGTTCCACCGGTACCACCCGCAGCCGCCGCACCAACTCCTTCGACGGCCCCGATCCCGTCGTCATCCGTGATCTCAATATTCTCGTTCGGGTTCCCGTCGTTCTCGATCAACTCACCTTCACCTACTATGCCTGGAAGACGTACTTCTTCCTTGTCTTCCGTGAGTACAATCTCCGGGATCACATCGATGGCTCCGTGGACTCCCGCTTCATGGAGGACGATGAGGAGTGGACGTCCATCGACGCCACTCTTATCCGGTGTTTTCTACACCACCATCTCGAAGGACCTCTTCCACACGGTGGTCTCCGCTGATGATGACGCTCATGCCGTTTGGACTAAGCTCAACGGCCTCTTCACCGACAACGCGCTCCAATGCAAGGTTTCTTGCATGGCGAGTTTTTTGGGTGCCAGCAGCTTGACTCGTCGGTCGACGATTATTGCATGCGCCTCAAGAAGCTTGTCGACGAGCTCCGTGACCTCGGCAAGAAGGTCTCCGACGAGCTCCTCCTCAGCACTCTCATCGCCGGCCTGAACGAAGACTTCGGGAACGCCGCCTCCAACATCCCTCTCATCACCAACCCGACCTTCCCCAAGGTCGTCGCGTACCTGAAGCTGGAGTAGAAGAGGATGCGGATGTCGCGCGCCCGGGCCACCCATATGGCTCTCACCGCCGGAACCCGCGGCGGTGCGCCGCCCACCGCTCCGGCTCCCCCACCGCGGCCCGCCCAGGGGCCCCTCCACGTGCAGCCGCCGCCCGGGTTCCCATATCCCGCGCCGCCGCCGCCGCCACCCCCCGCCGAGCAGCAGCAGCGCCGGGGCGGGCGTCGCGGCCGAGGTGGCTGCAAGCAGCCGCAGCAGCCGCCAGCTGCCCATGGCGGGGCGCCGCGCCAGCCGCAGCACCCGCTCCCGCCGGCGCCCTGGCAGGCCGGCCAGAACCCCTGGAGGGGGGTTGTTCACGCATACTCCATGCCCATACCGCCCGCCCCCGTCCCCGGTGTTTTTGGCACCCGCCCGGCCCCTCATCAGGCTCTGTACGCGGCCCCTCAGGTGTATCCGCTGGCGCCGCTCTACGGCCCCTCGGCGGCCTATGGGCTGCCTCCGGCCGGTGGGCTCGTGGCGCCGCCGCCACAGCCTCTACCGTCGGCCCCGGCCCTCCCGCCGGCACCATGGGACCCCGCGCTGCTAGCGGCCCTCCACACCGCCCCCATGCCACAGCAGTATGCCGGTGGTGGCGACTGGTACATGGACACCGGAGCCACGGCTCACATGGCCGCCAACCCCGGTAACCTTCTTACCGCTCACCCTGTTCACACTGCTGCTCGCATTACCGTGGGCGACGGTTCTTCCATGCACATCACTCATGTCGGCCATGCTGCTTTTCCTTCTAACTCCGTTCCATTACGTCTTTCTAACGTCCTCGTTTCACCTGACATCATTAAAAATCTTGTTTCTGTTCGTTCTCTTACACGTGAAAATCCTGTCATCATTGAATTTGATATGTTTGGCTTTTCTATTAAGGATGCCCGTACCCGGATGGTGCTCCACCGATGTGACAGCCCCGACGATCTCTACCCGGTCCACTCCTCCACATCCTCCGTCGCTGCACCCATGGCGCTTTCTGCTGGAGTGGACCTTTGGCATGCTCGTCTTGGTCATCCCAACCCTGCCACCCTTCGTCATATTCTTCGCATTTTTTCATTCACGTGTAATAAGATCGACGATCACACTTGTCATGCTTGTCGTCTCGGCAAACATACTCGTTTACCCTTTAGCACTTCCTCGCATGTTGCTTCATTCCCATTTGAGTTAATTCATAGTGATGTTTGGACCTCTCCTGTTGCAAGTAACACGGGCTATCTCTATTATCTTGTTATCCTTGATGATTTTTCGCACTATGTGTGGACCTTCCCGTTGCGGCGAAAGTCGGATTCTGTTGCCACTCTCACCGCATTCTACTCCTATGTCTCCACGCAGTTTGGTCGCCCCATTCATGCATTGCAAACAGACAACGGTAAGGAGTTTCGATAATCTTGCCATCCGCAACCTTCTCACCACACACGGCACGATTTTTCGTCTCACTTGCCCGTACACTTCGCAACAAAATGGTCGTGCTGAGCGCGTGCTGAGCACTCTTAATGACTGCGTTCGCACCCTCCTCTTTCACGCCAACGTGCCACCACGTTTCTGGCCTGACGCGCTCGCCACCGCATCACTACTCCTTAACATCCGTCCCTATCGCACTCGCGGGAATTTTGCTCCTCATCATCTTTTGTTCGGCACGCCACCTTCCTACACCGAGCTTCGCATTTTCGGTTGCTTGTGCTACCCTAGCATCGCCTCCACTACTTCTCATAAGCTCACACCACGGTCCGTGGCCTACATTTTTCTTGGCTATCCCCCAACACCAAAGGCTACCGCTGCTATGATCCTATCTCACATCGGGTCATCACTTCCCAACACGTTTACTTTGATGAGATGGTTTTTCCGTTTCAGCAGGTACCTTCGGATGTTGCGGCCTTGCCCGCTCCTGGTGACGGCCGCTCGGGCGCTTCTCTCAGGCCGCCTCCTGGCTTTGAGGGTGCCCGACTTGCAGTATGCCGTTCAGCAGGTCTGTCTTCACATGCATGCTCCGCGTGACTCTCACTGGACCTTGGTGAAGCGTATCCTCCGTTACATATGCGGCACTACGTCCATGGGACTTACACTGACGGCCTCCGCCTCTACCGACCTCGTCGCCTACTCTGATGCGGACTGGGCTGGCTGCCCGGACACACGGCGCTCCACTTCGGGGTACTGTGTCTACCTTGGGCCGTCTCTGATCTCTTGGTTTTCCAAGCGACAGCCCACCGTCTCTCGCTCGAGTGCCGAGGCAGAGTATCGGGCAGTGGCTAACGCCGTTGCCGAATGCTCTTGGCTTCGTCAGCTGCTCCAGGAGTTGCTTTGTGACGTTCACAAGGCCACACTCGTCTACTGCGACAACGTCTCCGCCAACCCGGTCCATCATCGACGAACGAAGCACATTGAGCTCGACATACACTTTGTTCGTGAGCAGGTGGCCCTTGGGCGCATCCGGGTCCTCCACGTCCCGACGGCGCAACAGTTTGCCGATGTTATGACAAAAGGACTGCCTACTTCTGTTTTCGAGGAGTTCAGGTCCAGTCTTTGCGTCTCCGGCGACGCTTCGACTGCGGGGGGGTGTTGAATATATGGTTTGTGCATGTATATTGTATAGTCCGGCCCACCTCCTAGTCATTGTATAGTTGAGGTTGTGGCCCACCTTGTACTCCATATATACGTGCGCTATGCACCGATCAATACATTGAGTTGCATTGCCAAAATATTCGTTTCCAACCCTGTTGGCAGCGTAGCATCAAGCTGCTGAAGAGGTATTGTTCACGCAAGGGCTACACCAAGCGAAGAAGAATACATGCCTCCTAATCGTGGGAGCCATGTCTCGCCAGCGGGAAAATATCATGTGCTATTAAGGTTTAGTTGATACCATGATACGAGCTCTTGGGAGCCGTTGGATCTCAGATCAAACGGCTTCCTGGAGCTCGTGAACATTTTGTAAAATGTCATTCAAGAGTCTCAAAATTACGCGCAGGTACAACAACACCTCAGATGCCGTCGGATTTGAGATCCGACGCTCCAAAAGCACGTATCACGGTAGCATATGAAGACCGGTATCACCTGAAACTTTCCCGCAGCGAGACCTAATGTGTGTCACCTACAGCATGATCCATTGGGCGGGCCCAACACAGTAGCTGAGCGCATTTTTAATGGTCTTTTATTTGTTTTCACTGTTCTACAGTGGTTTTTTGGGGGTTTTCCCTGTTTGTTTCCTTTTTCTTCACTTCTCAACTTTTTTTATTCACACACACTGTACATTTCTCGTGTGCATCAAGACATCTTTTTGTACATGTTTAATATTTTTCATAAACATTATACATTTATATATATGTACAAAACATTATTTTACATACATTAAGAATTTTTAAAATACATGATTAACATTTTTTTAAATATGTGTTTTGAATGTTATTTAATTGTTTAAGTACACACTGAAACATTATTATTAAAGTATGATAACATTTTTTACGTATAAACATTTTTGTAAATGTCAAAACTATTTTTTTTCAAATTCATGAACATTTTTTTAATTTAATGTACTTCTACATTTTTTGAATTGTACAAAACATTTTCTTTTTACTGCACATCCATGAGTCGAGAGAAAGTTGAACATCGATGGCTAGACAGTTGCACCAACGGTGCCTAAATTGCACACAAATAAGTTTGCGAAACAGACGCATATGAGATCTAGTTTCGAAGAGAACATCGCGAGGAATCCTATGGTGAAAGTGGATATAGATTTTGATATTCGGTTCAAAAGCTATGACATTTTTAAAGAAATCGAATTTTAAATTAAATATGTTCACACATGTTTCATCGGTGTTTTCTAGTCTTTCTTTCAAACCACATTGCATGATGCTTTTCCTGGCTAATAGGACAAAACCTTTCCTAATTTCTTTCCTAAAAGTGGAAGGATGCTATGGAGTGCTAGCAAGCGGACGCCCACTCGCTAGACGCGTCCTTCTTTAGATAGTTGTAAATTGAAGGTAGAATTAGTGAGGTTTGTAACATATGGCAGTTCATTAGGCATCATAAATGACCTTCTCCTCATATTGTTTTTTTCGCTCTCCCTAACTGTAGAAGGTAGGTTGTTGCCTCATAGATGTTCGACTGCTGATTATTGATGAATCCTTCCCAGTGTAAAAGATCATCCCGACAAACTTCACATATGCCTATAGTTAAAAGGATTTATGATTTGGGCAAAGTAAGACTATAAAGCTTTAGTGTCGGTGCAATCGGCATAAGATTCTTTCACCTCTCATGTGACATGAACTAACTATTGTCTATAGTGGCAGAGGCTGCTAATAAATCCAGGCTAAGCTCTCCCAAAATCCTTCACAACTTATCCAAGGTGGGGGACGGTGCCCCCTCCACACACACACACCATATGTACATATTCTACCTTGAATTATTTTTAAACCTCGTACTTACACTCAAAGGACAACATACGAAACCGAAATGTCATACCACATATAATTGTTACATAAAACTACACGATGAATAAATATCAGTTGAATGAAAACGTAAAATCCTTTTTCACATGTTTCAAATAAAAGTAGTCAAACGCACAACTTTATACTTTCATGGGCAGTTAGATTAGGTATTACTTGTAAAAAAGCAAAGTGACATGTTAATTTCTTAAGTTGTAAATAAGTACTATTAAGTGGAAGATGTAGAGTCATTATCATTTCCAAGTTTCTTTAATCGATCTTTCGTGTTCTTAAAAATATCGATAATCTCATTGTTACTACTTACTAATGGTAAAAAAATCTCACCCGTTAGCAAATTAGAAAATCACTCTTGGATTGATCACCCATTTTATTACATATTTTATTAACGGCAATCATATTTCAAAAGCACCGATCAATTAATTCCAAGGAAACCGGCAATATCAGTACTAGCTTCCACCCCTCGCAAATTAGCACTGATCTAAAGCAAAACAAGGAAATGAACTACTGTAGCTACACGATAACCAGCGATGAGCCAATATGGGCGTGATGCTTCCACCCCTCTACTTAATTAACAACAGTGTTATGAAGCATGAACTGTTTCACACGCAAGGAGACATCATAGAGTTGTAAATCGAAATAGCACAGCGCATGAAACTTCCAGGAAATAGAGCACACACACCGAACACACAGAGGATCACGCAGAGAACTTGAAATATGCGAACATAGGGTACAGAGGATCATGCTGCGAACTAGTGTCACAAGCCGAAGCAATGGATCTCCACGGCCAGGTGTGGGGCTACGCCTCCTCCGGCGTTTGCGGCGCCTCCTCTAGCGTTTGGGGCACCTACTCTTTCACCTCGTCCCCAGGCAGCTGCCTGCGACGCAGAGCGTTCTGGGCGCCAAAGATGCTACTCAGCCAACAGGAACCGACAAGAAGGGCGCCGATCACCATGGCAACCCCCACCTCCACAACATCTGTTGGGTTTCGTAGTAATTTCAAAAAAATTCCTACGCACACGCAAGATCATGTGATGTATAGCAACGAGGGGAGAGTGTGATCTACATACCTAGTAGATCGACAACGGAAGCGTTTGGTTGATGTAGTCGTGCGTCTTCACGATCCAACCGATCAAGCACCGAAACAACGGCACCTCCGAGTTCGAGCACACGTTCAGCTCGATGACGATCCCCGGACTCCGATCCAGCAAAGTGTCGGGGAAGAGTTCCGTCAGCACGACGGCGTGGTGACGATCTTGATGCACTACAGCAGCAGGGCTTCGCCTAAACTCCGCTACAGTATTATCGAGGACTATGGTGGCTGGGGGCGCCGCACACGGCTAAGGAATATATCACGTGGATCAACTTGTGTGTCTCTGGGGTGTCCCTGCCTCTGTATATAAAGGACTAAAGGGGGGAGGCTGGCCGGCCAAGGAGGGCGCGCCAGGAGAGTCCTACTCCCTCTGGGAGTAGGATTCCTCCCCCCCCCCAATCCTAGTTGGAATAGGATTCGCGGAGGGGGAAAAGAGAGAGGGGGGCCGGCCACCTCTCCTTGTCCTAATAGGACTAGGGGAGGGGGAGGCGCGCGGCCCATATTGGGCTGCCCCTTCTCTTTTCCACTAAGGCCCACTAAGGCCCATATAGCTCCCGGTGGGTTCCGGTAACCTCCCGGTACTCCGGTAAAATCCCGATTTCACCCGGAATACTTCCGATATCCAAACATAGGCTTCCAATATATCAATCTTTATGTCTCGACCATTTCGAGACTCCTCGTCATGTCCGTGATCACATCCGGGACTCCGAACAACCTTCGGTACATCAAAATGCATAAACTCATAGTATAACTGTCATCGTAACCTTAAGCGTGCGGACCCTACGGGTTCGAGAACAATGTAGACATGACCGAGACACGTCTCTGGTCAATAACCAATAGCGGGACCTGGATGCCCATATTGGCTCCTACATATTCTACGAAGATCTTTATCGGTCAGACCGCATAACAACATACGTCGTTCCCTTTGTCATCGGTATGTTACTTGCCCGAGATTCGATCGTCGGTATCCCATACCTAGTTCAATCTCGTTGCCGGCAAGTCTCTTTACTCGTTCTGTAATACATCATCCACAACTAACTCATTTAGTTGCAATGCTTGCAAGGCTTAAGTGATGTGCATTACCGAGAGGGCCCAGAGATACCTCTCCGACAATCGGAGTGACAAAACCTAATCTCGAAATACGCCAACCCAACATGTACCTTTGGAGACACCTGTAGTACTCCTTTATAATCACCCAGTTACGTTGTGACGTTTGGTAGTACCCAAAGTGTTCCTCCGGTAAACGGGAGTTGCATAATCTCATAGTTATAGGAACATGTATAAGTCATGAAGAAAGCAATAGCAACATACTAAACGATCGGGTGCTAAGCTAATGGAATGGGTCATGTCAATCAGATCATTCACTTAATGATGTGATCCCGTTAATCAAATAACAACTCATTGTTCATGGTTAGGAAACATAACCATCTTTGATTAACGAGCTAGTCAAGTAGAGGCATACTAGTGACACTTTGTTTGTCTATGTATTCACACATGTATTATGTTTCTGGTTAATACAATTCTAGCATGAATAATAAACGTTTATCATGATTATAAGGAAATAAATAATAACTTTATTATTGCCTCTAGGGCATATTTCCTTCAGTCTCCCACTTGCACTAGAGTCAATAATCTAGATTACACAGTAATGATTCTAACACCCATGGAGCCTTGGTGCTGATCATGTTTTGCTCGTGGAAGAGGCTTAGTCAACGGGTCTGCAATATTCAGATCCGTATGTATCTTGCAAATCTCTATGTCTCCCACCTGGACTAGATCCCGGATGGAACCGAAGCGTCTCTTGATGTGCTTGGTTCTCTTGTGAAATCTGGATTCCTTTGCCAAGGCAATTGCACCAGTATTGTCACAGAAGATTTTCATTGGACCCGATGCACTAGGTATGACACCTAGATCGGATATGAACTCCTTCATCCAGACTCCTTCATTTGCTGCTTCCGAAGCAGCTATGTACTCCGCTTCACATGTAGATCCCGCTACAACGCTTTGTTTAGAATTGCACCAACTTACAGCCCCACCGTTTAATGTAAACACGTATCCGGTTTGCGATTTAGAATCGTCCGGATCAGTGTCAAAGCTTGCATCAACGTAACCTTTTACGATGAGCTCTTTGTCACCTCCATATACGAGAAGCATATCCTTAGTCCTTTTCAGGTATTTTAGGATGTTCTTGACCGCTGTCCAGTGATCCACTCCTGGATTACTTTGGTACCTCCCTGCTAGACTTATAGCAAGGCACACATCAGGTCTGGTACACAGCATTGCATACATGATAGATCCTATCGCTGATGCATAGGGAACATCTTTCATATTCTCTCTATCTTCTGCAGTGGTCGGGCATTGAGTCTTACTCAATTTCACACCTTGTAACACAGGCAAGAATCCTTTCTTTGCTTGATCCATTTTGAACTTCTTCAAAATTTTGTCAAGGTATGTTGTTTGTGAAAGTCCAATTAAGCATTTTGATCTATCACTATAGATCTTAATGCCTAATATGTAAGCAGCTTCACCGAGGTCTTTCATTGAAAAACTCTTATTCAAGTATCCCTTTATGCTATCCAGAAATTCTATATCATTTCCAATTAATAATATGTCATCTACATATAATATCAGAAATGCTACAGAGCTCCCACTCATTTTCTTGTAAATACAGGCTTCTCCAAAAGTCTGTATAAAACCAAATGCTTTGATCACACTATCAAATCGTTTATTCCAACTCTGAGAGGCTTGCACCAGTCCGTAAATGGATCGCTGGAGCTTGCACACTTTGTTAGCTCCCTTTGGATCGACAAAACCTTCTGGTTGCATCATATACAACTCTTCTTTCAGAAATCCATTCAGGAATGCAGTTTTGACATCCATCTGCCAAATTTCATAATCATAAAATGCGGCAATTGCTAACATGATTCGGACAGACTTAAGCATCGCTACGGGTGAGAAGGTCTCATCGTAGTCAATCCCTTGAACTTGCCGGAAACCTTTTGCGACAAGTCGAGCTTTGTAGACAGTAATATTACCGTCAGCGTCAGTCTTCTTCTTGAAGATCCATTTATTCTCAATTGCTTGCCGATCATCAGGCAAGTCAACCAAAGTCCATACTTTGTTCTCATACATGGATCCCATCTCAGATTTCATGGCTTCAAGCCACTTTGCGGAATCTGGGCTCACCATCGCTTCTTCATAGTTCGTAGGTTCATCATGATCTAGTAGCATGACTTCCAGAACGGGATTACCGTACCACTCTGGTGCGGATCTTACTCTGGTTGATCTACGAGGTTCAGTAGTATCTTGTTCTGAAGTTTCATGATCATCATCATTAGCTTCCTCACTAACTGGTGTAGGTGTCACAGAAACAGTTTTCTGTGATGCACTACTTTCCAATAAGGGAGCAGGTACAGTTACCTCATCAAGTTCTACTTTCCTCCCACTCACTTCTTTCGAGAGAAACTCCTTCTCCGGAAAGTTTCCGAACTTAGCAACAAAAGTCTTGTCTTCGGATCTGTGATAGAAGGTGTATCCAATAGTTTCCTTTGGATATCCTATGAAGACACATTTTTCCGATTTGGGTTCGAGCTTATCAGGTTGAAGATTTTTCACATAAGCATCGCAGCCCCAAACTTTCAGAAATGACAACTTTGGTTTCTTGCCAAACCACAGTTCATAAGGCGTCGTCTCAACGGATTTTGATGGTGCCCTATTTAACGTGAATGCGGCTGTCTCTAGAGCGTACCCCCAAAACGATAGCGGTAAATCAGTAAGAGACATCATAGATCGCACCATATCTAGTAAAGTACGATTACGACGTTCGGACACACCATTACGCTGTGGTGTTCCGGGTGGCGTGAGTTGCGAAACTATTCCACAATTTTTCAAATGTACACCAAACTCGTAACTCAAATATTCTCCTCCATGATCAGATCGTAGAAACTTTATTTTCTTGTTACGATGATTTTCAACTTCACTCTGAAATTCTTTGAACTTTTCAAATGTTTCAGACTTATGTTTCATTAAGTAGATATACCCATATCTGCTCAAATCATCTGTGAAGGTGAGAAAATAACGATATCCGCCACGAGCCTCAATATTCATCGGACCACATACATCTGTATGTATGATTTCCAACAAATCTGTTGCTCTCTCCATAGTACCGGAGAACGGTGTTTTGGTCATCTTGCCCATGAGGCACGGTTCGCAAGTACCAAGTGATTCATAATCAAGTGGTTCCAAAAGTCCATCAGTATGGAGTTTCTTCATGCGCTTTACACCGATATGACCTAAACGGCAGTGCCACAAATAAGTTGCACTATCATTATCAACTCTGCATCTTTTGGCTTCAACATTATGAATATGTGTGTTACTACTATCGAGATTCAACAAGAATAGACCACTCTTCAAGGGTGCATGACCATAAAAGATATTACTCATATAAATAGAACAACCATTATTCTCTGATTTAAATGAATAACCGTCTCGCATCAAACAAGATCCAGATATAATGTTCATGCTTAACGCTGGCACCAAATAACAATTATTTAGGTCTAATACTAATCCCGAAGGTAGATGTAGAGGTAGCGTGCCGACTGCGATCACATCGACTTTGGAACCGTTTCCCACGCGCATCGTCACCACGTCCTTAACCAATCTTCGCTTGATTCATAGTCCCTGTTTCGAGTTGCAAATATTAGCAACAGAACCAGTATCAAATACCCAGGTGCTACTGCGAGCATTAGTAAGGCACACATCAATAACATGTATATCACATATACCTTTGTTCACCTTGCCATCCTTCTTATCCGCCAAATACTTGGGGCAGTTCCGCTTCCAGTGACCAGTCTGCTTGCAATAGAAGCACTCAGTTTCAGGCTTAGGTCCAGGTTTGGGTTTCTTCTCTTGAGTAGCAACTTGCTTGCCGTTCTTTTTGAAGTTCCCCTTCTTCTTCCCTTTGCCCTTTTTCTTGAAACTAGTGGTCTTGTTGACCATCAACACTTGATGCTCCTTCTTGATTTCTACCTCCGCAGCTTTTAGCATCGCGAAGAGCTCGGGAATAGTCTTGTTCATCCCTTGCATATTATAGTTCATCACGAAGCTCTTGTAGCTTGGTGGCAGTGATTGGAGAATTCTGTCAGTGACGCAATCATCTGGAAGATTAACTCCCAATTGAATCAAGTGATTATTATACCCAGACATTTTGAGTATATGCTCACTGACAGAACTGTTCTCCTCCATCTTGCAGCTATAGAACTTATTGGAGACTTCATATCTCTCAATCCGGGCATTTGCTTGAAATATTAACTTCAACTCCTGGAACATCTCATATGCTCCATGACGTTCAAAACGTCGTTGAAGTCCCGATTCTAAGCCGTAAAGCATGGCACACTGAACTATTGAGTAGTCATCAGCTTTGCTCTGCCAGACGTTCATAACATCCGGCGTTGCTCCTGCAGCAGGCCTGGCACCCAGCGGTGCTTCCAGGACGTAATTCTTCTGTGCAGCAATGAGGATAATCCTCAAGTTACGGACCCAGTCCGTGTAATTGCTACCATCATCTTTCAACTTTGCTTTCTCAAGGAACGCATTAAAATTCAACGGAACAACAGCACGAGCCATCTATCTACAATCAAACATACATAAGCAAGATACTATCAGGTACTAAGTTCATGATAAATTTAAGTTCAATTAGTCAAATTAATTAAAGAACTCCCACTTAGATAGACATCCCTCTAATCCTCTAAGTGATCACGTGATCCAAATCAACTAAACCATAACCGATCATCACGTGAGATGGAGTAGTTTTCAATGGTGAACATCGTTATGTTGATCATATCTACTATATGATTCACGCTCGACCTTTCGGTCTCCGTGTTCCGAGGCCATATCTGTATATGCTTGGCTCGTCAAGTATAACCTGAGTATTCCGCGTGTGCAACTGTTTTGCACCCGTTGTATTTGAACGTAGAACCTATCACACCCGATCATCACGTGGTGTCTCAGCACGAAGAACTTTCGCAACGGTGCATACTCAGGGAGAACACTTCTTGATAATTTAGTGAGAGATCATCTTATAATGCTACCGTCAATCAAAGCAAGATAAGATGCATAAAAGGATAAACATCACATGCAATCAATATAAGTGATATGATATGGCCATCATCATCTTGTGCTTGTGATCTCCATCTCCGAAGCACCGTCGTGATCACCATCGTCACCGGCGTGACACCTTGATCTCCATCGTAGCATCGTTGTCGTCTCGCCAAGCTTGTGCTTCTACGACTATCGCTACCGCTTAGTGATAAAGTAAAGCATTACATCGCGATTGCATTGCATACAATAAAACGACAACCATAAGGCTCCTGCCAGTTGCCGATAACTCGGTTACAAAACATGATCATCTCATACAATAAAAACAACATCATGTCTTGACCATATCACATCACAACATGCCCTGCAAAAACAAGTTAGACGTCCTCTACTTTGTTGTTGCAAGTTTTACATGGCTGCTACGGGCTTAAGCAAGAACCAATCTTACCTACGCATCAAAACCACAATGATAGTTTGTCAATTTGACTCCGTTTTAACCTTCGCAAGGACCGGGCGTAGCCATACTCGGTTCAGCTAAAGTTGGAGAGACAGTCGCCCGCAAGCCACCTATGTGCAAAGCACGTCGGGGGAACTGGTCTCGCGTAAGCGTACGCGTAATGTTGGTCCGGGTCGTCTCGTCCAACAATGCCGCCGAACCAAAGTATGACATGCTGGTAGGCAGTATGACTTATATCGCCCACAACTCACTTGTGTTCTACTCGTGCATATATCATCAACATAAATAACCTAGGCTCGGATGCCACTGTTGGGTTTCGTAGTAATTTCAAAAAAATTCCTACGCACACGCAAGATATTGTGATGTATAGCAACGAGGGGAGAGTGTGATCTACATACCTAGTAGATCGACAACGGAAGCGTTTGGTTGATGTAGTCGTACGTCTTCACGATCCAACCGATCAAGCACCGAAACTACGGCACCTCCGAGTTCGAGCACACGTTCAGCTCGATGACGATCCCCGGACTCCGATCCAGCAAAGTGTCGGGGAAGAGTTCCGTCAGCACGACGGCGTGGTGACGATCTTGATGCACTACAGCAGCAGGGCTTTGCCTAAACTCCGCTACAGTATTATCGAGGACTATGGTGGCTGGGGGCGCCGCACACGGATAAGGAATAGATCACGTGGATCAACTTGTGTGTCTCTGGGGTGTCCCTGCCTCTGTATATAAAGGACTAAAGGGGGGAGGCTGGCCGGCCAAGGAGGGCGCGCCAGGAGAGTCCTACTCCCTCTGGGAGTAGGATTCCCCCCCCCCCCAATCCTAGTTGGAATAGGATTCGCGGAGGGGGAAAAGAGAGAGGGGGGCCGGCCACCTCTCCTTGTCCTAATAGGACTAGGGGAGGGGGGAGGCGCGCGGCCCATATTGGGCTGCCCCTTCTCTTTTCCACTAAGGCCCACTAAGGCCCATATAGCTCCCGGGGGGTTCCGGTAACCTCCCGGTACTCCGGTAAAATCCCGATTTCACCCGGAACACTTCCGATATCCAAACATAGGCTTCCAATATATCAATCTTTATGTCCCGACCATTTCAAGACTCCTCGTCATGTCCGTGATCACATCCGGGACTCCGAACAACCTTCGGTACATCAAAATGCATAAACTCATAGTATAACTGTCATCGTAACCTTAAGCGTGCGGACCCTACGGGTTCGAGAACAATGTAGACATGGCCGAGACACGTCTCTTGTCAATAACCAATAGAGGGACCTAGATGCCCATATTGGCTCCTACATATTCTACGAAGATCTTTATCGGTCAGACCGCATAACAACATACGTCGTTCCCTTTGTCATCGGTATGTTACTTGCCCGAGATTCGATCGTCGGTATCCCATACCTAGTTCAATCTCGTTGCCGGCAAGTCTCTTTACTCGTTCTGTAATACATCATCCGCAACTAACTCATTTAGTTGCAATGCTTGCAAGGCTTAAGTGATGTGCATTACCGAGAGGGCCCAGAGATACCTCTCCGATAATCGGAGTGACAAAACCTAATCTCGAAATACGCCAACCCAACATGTACCTTTGGAGACACCTGTAGTACTCCTTTATAATCACCCAGTTACGTTGTGACGTTTGGTAGTACCCAAAGTGTTCCTCCGGTAAATGGGAGTTGCATAATCTCATAGTTATAGGAACATGTATAAGTCATGAAGAAAGCAATAGCAACATACTAAACGATCGGGTGCTAAGCTAATGGAATGGGTCATGTCAATCAGATCATTCACTTAATGATGTGATCCCGTTAATCAAATAACAACTCATTGTTCATGGTTAGGAAACATAACCATCTTTGATTAACGAGCTAGTCAAGTAGAGGCATACTAGTGACACTTTGTTTGTCTATGTATTCACACATGTATTATGTTTCCGGTTAATACAATTCTAGCATGAATAATAAACGTTTATCATGATTATAAGGAAATAAATAATAACTTTATTATTGCCTCTAGGGCATATTTCCTTCAACATCTACCACCTCCATCGCCATCATTGGCTTCTGCTTCGAGACGGGTGGACACGCACATGCTCCAAGCACCACCGGCACCAAGAAGGCTACAACAACCACCTTGCTCATCCGAGCACCCATGACTTTGCCTTCCATTCACCTGATGACTGATGTTTTTGTTTTGTGGGTTATAAGCAGGGGTGGAGCCAAGATGCTTTGCCAATGGGTTCACTAAGAATTTGGGCATGAACTAACTATTGTCTGTAGTGGCAGAGGCTGCTAATAAATCCAGGCTAAGCTTTCCCAAAATCCTTCACAACTTATCCAAGGTGGGGGCCGGTGCCCCCCCCCACACACCATATGTACATATTCTACCTTGGATTATTTTTAAACCTCATACTTACACTCAAAGGACAACATACAAAATGAAATGTCATACCACATATAATTGTTACATAAAACTACATGATGAATAAATATCAGTTGAATGAAAACGTAAAATCCTTTTTCACATGTTTCATGGGCAATTAGATTAGGTATTCCTTGTAAAAAAGCAAAGTGACATGTTAATTTCTTAAGTTGTAAATAAGTACTATTAAGCGGAAGATTTAGAGTCATTATCATTTCGAAGTTTCTTTAATCGATATTTCGTGTTCTTAAAAATATCGGTAATCTCATTGTTACTACTTACTAATGGTAGAAAAATCTCACCCATTAGCAAATTAGAAAATCACTCTTGGATTGATCACCCATTTTATTACATATTTTATTGACAGCAATTATATATCAAAAGCACCGATCAATTAATTCCATGGAAATCGGTAATATCAGTACTAATTTCCACCCCTCACAAACTAGCATCGATCTAAAGCAAAACATTGAAATTAACTACTGTAGCTACACGATAACCAGCGATGAGCCAGTATGGACGCGACACTTCCATCCCTCTAGTTAATTAACAATAGTGTTATGAAGTATGGACTATTTCACACGCAAGGAGACATCACAGAGTTGTAAATCGAAATAGCACAGTGCACGAAACTTCCAGGAAATAGAGCACACACACCGGACACACAGAGGATCATGCAGAGAACTTGAAGTATGGGAACATAGTGTACACAGGATCATGCTGCGAACTAGTGTCACAAGCCGAAGCAATGGATCTCCACGACCAGGTGTGGGGCTACGCCTCCTCCGGTGTTTGTGGCGCCTACTCTTGCACCTCCTCCCCAGCCAACTGCCTGCGATGCCAGAGCGTTCTAGGCGCCAAAGATGCTACTCAGCCAGCGGGAACCGACGAGAAGGGCGCCGATCACCATGGCAATCCCCACCTCCACAACATCTACCACCTCCACCGCCAGCATTGGCTTGTCCTTCGAGACGGGTGGAAACGCACATGCCGCTCCAAGCACCACCGGCACCAAGAAGGCTACAATAACCACCTTGCTCATCCGAGCACCCATGACTTTGCCTTCCTATCACCTGATGACTGATGTTTCTGTTTTTTTGGGTTGTAAGGAGGGGTGGAGCCAATATGTTTTGCCAATGGGTTCACTAAGAATTTGGGCATGAAGTAACTATTGTCTGTAGTGGCAGAGGCTGCTAATAAATAGAGGCTAATCTCTCCCAAAATCCTTCACAATTTATCCAAGGTGGGGGCCGGTGACCCCCCTCACACACACACCATATGTACATATTCTACCTTGAATTATTTTTAAACCTCATACTTACACCCAAAGGACAACATACAAAATGAAATGTCATACCACATATAATTGTTACATAAAACTACACGATGAATATATATCCGTTGAATGAAAACGTAAAATCCTTTTTCACATGTTTCAAATAAAGTAGTCAAATGCACAACTTTGTACTTTCATGGGCAGTTAGATTAGGTATTCCTTGTAAAAAAGCAAAATGACATGTTAATTTCTTAAGTTGTAAATAAGTACTGTTAAGCGGAAGATGTGGAGTCATCATCATTTCCAAGTTTCTTTAATCGATCTTTCGTGTTCTTAAAAATATCAGCAATCTCATTGTTACTACTTACTAATGGTAGAAAAAATCTCACCCATTAGCCAATTAGAAAATCACTCTTGGATTGATCACCCATTTTATTACATATTTTATTGACAACAATCATATATCAAAAGAACCGATCAATTAATTCAATGGAAATCGGCAATATCGGTACTGGTTTCCACCCCTCGCAAACTAGTACCGATCTAAAGCAAAACAAGGAAATTAACTACTGTAGCTACACGATAACCAGCGATGAGCCAGTATGGGCGCGACACTTCCACCCTTCTAGTTAATTAACAACAGTGTTATGAAGTATGAACTATTTCACACGCAAGGAGACATCACAGAGTTGTAAATCGAAATAGCACAACGCATGAAACTTCCAGGAAATAGAGCACACACACCGGACACACAGAGGATCATGCAACGAACTTGAAATACGGGAACATAGGGTACAAAGGATCATGCTGCGAACTAGTGTCACAAGCTGAAGCAATGGATCTCCACAGCCATGTGTGGGGCTACGCCTCCTCCGGCGTTTGCGGCGCCTCCTCCAGCGTTTGGGGCACCTACTCTTTCACCTCCTCCCAGGCAGCTGCCTGCGACGCAGAGCATTCTGGGCGCCAAAGATGCTACTCAGCCAACAGGAACCGACAAGAAGGGCGCCGATCACCATGGCAACCCCCACCTCCACAACATCTCTCACCTCCACCGCCAGCATTGGCTTGTCCTTCGAGACGGGTGGACACGCACATGCCGGCACCAAGAAGGTTACAACGGCCACCTTGCTCATCTGAGCATCCATGACTTTGCCTTCCTATCACCTGATGATTGATGTTTCTGTTTTGTGGGTTATAAGCAGGGGTGGAGCTGATAGGTCTCCGTCGTATCTACTTTTCCAAACACTTTTGCCCTTATTTTGGACTCTAACTTGTATGATTTGAATGGAACTAACCCGGACTGACGCTGTTTTCAGCAGAATTGCCATGGTGTTGTTTTATGTGCAAAAAACAAATATTCTCGGAATGACCTGAAACTCCACGGAACATCTTAGAAAAAATAATAAAAAATCCTCGCCAAAGATGAAGACCATGGGGCCCACACCCTGTTCACGAGGGTGGGGGACGCCCCCCTACCTCGTGGGCCTCCTGGATGCCCTCCGACGCCAACTCCAACTCTATATATTTGCTTTCAGAGAGAAAAAATCAGAAAGAAGAAATCATCGCGTTTTACGATACGGAGCCCCCGCCAAGCCCTAAAACCTCCTGGGAGGGCTGATCTGGAGTCCGTTCGGGGCTCCGGAGAGGGAGATTCATCGCTCTCGTCATCATCAACCATCCTCCATCACCAATTTCATGATGCTCACCGCCGTGCGTGAGTAATTCCATCGTAGGCTTGTTGGACGGTGATGGGTTGGATGAGATTTATCATGTAATCGAGTTAGTTTTGTTAGGGTTTGATCCCTAGTATCCACTATGTTCTGAGATTGATGTTGCTATGACTTTGCTATGCTTAATGCTTGTCACTAGGGCCCGAGTGCCATGATTTCAGATCTGAACCTATTATGTTTTCATGAATATATGTGAGTTCTTGATCCTATCTTGCAAGTCTATAGTCACCTACTATGTGTTATGATCCGGCAACCCCGAAGTGACAATAATCGGGACCACTCCCGGCGATGACCATAGTTTGAGGAGTTCATGTATTCACTATGTGCTAATGCTTTGTTCCGGTTCTCTATTAAAAGGAGGCCTTAATATCCCTTAGTTTCCAATAGGACCCCGCTGCCACGGGAGGGTAGGACAAAAGATGTCATGCAAGTTCTTTTCCATAAGCATGTATGACTATATACGGAATACATGCCTACATTACATTGATGAATTGGAGCTAGTTCTGTGTCACCCTATGTTATGACTGTTACATGATGAACCGCATCCGGCATAATTATCCATCACTGATCCGGTGCCTACGAGTTTTCCATATACTCGTTCTCGCTTATTTACTTTTCCGCTGCTACTGTTACAATCACTACAAAATACCAAAAACATTACTTTTGCTGCCTTTACTTCTGTTGTTGTTACCACCACTATCATATTACTTTGCTACTAAACACTTTGCTGCAGATACTAAGTTTCCAGGTGTGGTTGAATTGACAACTCAGCTGCTAATACTTGAGAATATTCTTTGGCTCCCCTTATGTCGAATCAATAAATTTGGGTTGAATACTCTACCCTCGAAAGCTGTTGTGATCCCCTATACTTGTGGGTTATCAAGACCAATTTCTGGCGCCGTTGCCGGGGAGCATAGCTCTATTCTCTGAGTCACTTGGGATTTATATCTGCTGGACACTATGCAGAACTTGAGAGATCCAAAAACCAAGATCTATCCCTCAACTACGAGGGGAGGTAAGGAACTGCCATCTAGCTCTGCACTTGATTCACCTTCTGTTATGAGTAAGTTTGCGACACCTACACCTGCTTCTGCTATTCGTTCTGATATGTTGCATGTTATTGATGATGCCACTTCTGCTATGCATGATACTTATGATGAAACTACTTATATGCCTGATACTACTGTGCCCCTTGGTGAATTTCTTGATGAACAAATTGCTAGGGCTAGAGAAAAAGAAATTATTGAATCTGAATACGATGATGATAGTGATGATGAAAATATTCCTGTTATTCCTGAGGGCTATCTTTTTGATATGGAATCTTCTGCCGCTATTTTAGCTTGCAAAGATAGATATGAGCTTAAGAGGTTATTAGTTAAATGGAACAAAGAATCACTTAGAGATAAAATGAAACCCGACCCTGCTTTTGCTACTTCACCTATATGTGTTCCTCATAAGGATTATGAATTCTCTGTTGATCCTGATATAATTACTTTGGTTGAATCTGATCCGTTTTATGGCTATGAATCTGAAACTGTTGTGACACATCTTACTAAGTTAAATGATATAGCTGCCCTGTTCACTAATGATGAGAGATCGCGTTACTTCTATATACTCAAAATATTTCCGTTCTCATTAAAGGGTGATGCTAGGATATGGTTTAATTCTCTTGATCCTGGTTGTGTGTGTAGTCCCCAGGATATGATTTATTACTTCTCTGCTAAATATTTCCCTGCTCATAAGAAACAAGCTGCTTTGAGGGAAATATACAACTTCGTGCAAATTAAAGAAGAGAGTCTCCTACAAGCTTGGGGGAGGCTTCTCAAGTTACTTAATGCTTTGCCTGATCATCCTCTTAAGAAATCTGAAATACTTGATATCTTTTATAATGGACTAATCGATGCTTCCAGAGATTACCTGGATAGTTGTGCTGGTTCTCTTTTCAGGGAAAGAACGCCGGATGAAGCTGAAATTCTATTGAATAATATGTTGACAAATGAAAATAATTGGGCACCTCCTGAGCCAGCTCCTGCTCCAATTACTGAGCCTATTCTTAAACCTACTCCGAAGAAGAGAGGTGTTCTATTCCTCAGTCCCAAAGATATGCAAGAGGCAAAGAAATCTATGAAAGAAAAAGGTATTAAAGCTAAAGATGTTAAGAATTTACCTCCTATTGAAGAAATACATGGTCTTAATATACCGCCTGTTGAAGAAACATATGATCTCAATTCTTTATTTACTGAAGAACCTCCTGACCCCGATATCCCGACACAGGTAGTAAAGGTAAATTCACTCTATAGATATGATAAAGCTGAAGTCCCTCCTACTAAAATTGCTAGTCAGTGCTTGGATGAGTTTGATAACTTTATGTTTAAGAAAGACGACTTCAATGCTTATTTTGGTAGACAATTAAAAGAAAATGCTTATATGATTAGACGCTTGGGTGATTATATGGCTAATATTAAAGGTGAACTTAAACTTGTTAGCAAACATGCTTCTATGGTTACCACTCAAGTAGAACAAGTGCTTAAAGCTCAAAAAGAAGTGCTTGATGAAATGAATAGTATGAAAAATGATTATGCTGTTAGAGTGGCTACTAGAACTGGTAGAATGACTCAGGAACCTTTGTATCCTGAAGGCCACCCTAAGAGAATCGAGCAAGATTCTCAAAGAAATAATATTGATATTCCTAGTTCTTCTAAAAAGAAGAAGAAGAAAAATGATAGAACCGTGCAAACTTCTAGTGAACTTATTGTTGAACCACCTGATAATCCAAATGATATATCTATGTCTGATGCTGAAACACAATCTGGTAATGAACATGAACCTAGTGAAAATATTAATGATGATGTTAATGATGATGCTCAACCTAGTAATGATAATGACGTAGAAATTGAACCTGTTGTTGATCTTGATAACCCACAATCAAAGAATCAACGTTATGATAAAAGAGACTTTGTCGCTAGGAAACATGGTAAAGAAAGGGAACCTTGGGTTCAGAAATCCATGCCTTTTCCTCCGAAACCATCCAAGAAAAAGGATGATGAGGATTTTGAGCGCTTTGCTGAAATGATTAGGCCTATCTTTTTGCGTATGCGATTAACTGATGTGCTCAAAACAAATCCTTATGCTAAATATATGAAGGATATCATTACTAATAAGAGAAAGATACCGGAAGCTGAGATTTCCACCATGCTTGCTAATTATACTTTTAAGGGTGCGATACCAAAGAAACTTGGAGACCCCGGAGTACCTACTATACCTTGCTCCATTAAAAGAAATTATATTAAAACTGCTTTATGTGATCTTGGAGCCGGTGTTAGTGTCATGCCTCTCTCTTTATATCGTAGACTTGACTTGAATAAGTTGACACCTACTGAAATATCTTTGCAAATGGCTGATAAATCAACTGCTATACCTGTCGGTATCTGTGAGGATGTGCCTGTTGTGGTTGCAAACGTTACTATGTTAACGGACTTTGTTATTCTTGATATTCCCGAGGATGATAGTATGTCTATTATTCTTGGAAGACCTTTTCTTAATACTGCATGGGCTGTTATTGATTGCAACAAAGGCAATGTCACTTTTCATGTTAATGGTAATGAGCATACGGTACACTTTCCGAGGAAACAACCTCAAGTTCATAGTATCAACTCCATTGGAAAAATTCCATCGATTATAATTGGAGGTTTTGAATTTCCTCTTCCTACTGTCAAAAAGAAATATGATATACTTATTATTGGGGATGTGCATATCCCCGTTGAGGTAACTTAGTGTTATTCGAAACTTCTCCGGTTTCATGATTATCGGAATGAGTTTGTTAACAAGACTTGATCAACCTTGTTAGTGGATTCTTTTTGATGAGCATGAGATGGATGAAACTAGAAGCACAACCTTCTGTACCCCACTTTTACTTTCTGTTATTTATATTAAATAAAGTAAAAATAGTATTTTTCTGTCTGTTTCCTGACTTATCCATGCAATATAAAAATATCCCGAAAATAAAAGACCTCAGAATGACATGCCAATTTAATATGATTTTTTCGGGAATATTTGAGGATTTACTGTGCAAAAATTACCGCGGGAGGAGCTGCCACCTGGCCACGAGGGTGGTAGGCGCTCCCCCCTCTAGGGCGTGCCCCCCTGCCTTGTGG
Organism: Triticum urartu; assembly: GCF_003073215.2. Taxonomy (NCBI): domain Eukaryota; kingdom Viridiplantae; phylum Streptophyta; class Magnoliopsida; order Poales; family Poaceae; genus Triticum; species Triticum urartu. The sequence continues at coordinate 597,323,456 of NC_053024.1, read as the reverse complement.
GCCCACGGTGGCCCTCCTCCACTTATCCCAGCACCCATCTTCTTCCTCTATCTCACACAAATCCGAAAAACCAACTCAAGCATGAGTTCCAGCCACTTTTGCGGTGATTTTCGATCTCCTTGCTCAAAGCACCTCTCACAAAACTGCTTGGGGAGATTGTTCCTTGGTATGTGACTCCTCCTTTGGTCCAATTAGTTTTTGTTCTAGTGCTTTATTTTTTGCAAATTTGTGTTGCATGGGTGACCATGTTCTTGAGCTTGCATGTCAAATTTATATGGTCAAAGGTAGTTTTGATGCATGATATAGGACCTAGGCACTTGTAGGAGTAGTTGCTATTAATATTATTGAGTTTGGTTTACTTTTATTTTGATGTTACTAAAAAATTCATAATTTTTTAGAAAATGATGAGGAGATTATTGAGGGGCTCATCGAGCCAAAGCTCGAAGGAAAAGGCACCGAAGCCTAAGTATAATTTGCCGCACACCGCGGAGATTCGGGCGTGTGAATGGCGTTCTGATTATTTCTTGAGAGCAGCCGAGATCTATGAAGATTTTCATGAATTGGCTCACAATGCAGGCCTCACCGCTTTCCTCCACGACCAATGCGATCAGTATCTCTTATTCACAAATACCTTTGTGCAAAACTTTCATTTTCATTCTAGGAACTCACCACCTACGGTGGAGTTTCATTTATATGATGAGCATAAGGAGATGTCACTTTATGATTTTTGTCGGATTTGTTTAGTCCCTCTTGAGGGCAAGACAGAAGAACCACATCATGATGATGTGGTTGGGTTTATTGATACTATCACTGTAGGAGAAACTAGGAAGGTTTTACGATGCACGAATCACTAGCATACATTTTCCTGTTTTACGTTACTTTGCCTTATTTGCTAGTCGTTGTTTAATTGGACGCGAAAACTGTGGAAACCTTAGTATCCCTGATATAATTATTCTGCTCCACGGTTTATACAGTGATAACACTTTTAGTATGGGCGGCATTATTGCTAGATGGTTATGTATAAACCGTACCAAAGGCCCCATCTTTGGAGGCATCTATGCTACACGCCTAGCCGTACATTTTAACATACCTATTAGGCATGCTGAGAAGGAAGAAAAGGTTCTGCCCCGTGTTTATTTAGATCATAAAAGTATGGTGGCACATGATTTTATTGTTAAGGATAGGGCAGGAGACCTTAAATATCAATTGTTCTTTAACAAACATCATCCTGAGACTATTATCATGCCTGCTCTTTCTTTGTTTGATTTGACTGTAGGCACGTACCTTGTTCCGTTGACTACTATTCATGTGACGCCCGGATACTTAAGCTATAGTGAACCTCTATTAATGACGCCACGTCACCTCAATTACCGTTGCTGATCTCGCGTTAGATTGAAACCGATTCGAATCCAAATTAAAAAATCAGGCAAACAACAAAAGTTTTCAAACAATGAAACTAAAATGTTCGTGTCGTGCCAGAAAATGCATAGGTGATTGTGGTGGTGAAACCAAACTTTTATGAAATGCTTAACTGCACTAAAATGATTTAAATAGTAGCAAACCTAATTATTTCAATGCCTTTACTAATTAATAAAATATCAAACTAAATTATTTGGGGACTAGACTTTTTGTGACAGTGGACTAAATTGAAATACTAGATTAGATGCCTAGTATATATTTTACAAAAAACTAAAACAATAGGAAACAGAGATAAAACAGAATAAAAGAAAAATAAGAAAGGAAAAACAAACTAACAAAAAGAAAAGGAAATGAGAAGACCCCCCAGCTCCCCATGGGCCTCGGCCCATCCCACACGGCCCAACCGGCCACCCCATGCTGCCCCCTGGCCTATTAGGCCACCCCACACACCCGAACCCTAACCACCAGACCCCCCCACTTCCCCACACGCACCCACGCTCCTTTCCTCTCCTCCCCCCCGATTTAGGATCTGGATCGGGCCACGTCCCGACCCCGCCGCTCGCCCCGACACCGCACCCTCTCCGGCGCCCCGACGCCAAACGCCCGCCTCTCCGTCACCTGCCGCACAGGCGCCCACCCCCTCGACCCGAGCTAAATCGGGGGCTCGACCCCGCGGCGCCCCGAGCCTCGACGCCGCTCCCTGCCACCTCAGCGCCATCGCCTCACCTCGCCCCCGACGCCCGTTCGCGCCGCCCGTCGCCGTTGGCCGCCGCCGTCCGGAGTGCTCCATCGCCTGCCTGCCTCCTCCACGCCGACGTCGTCCCCGGCATCCTCCCCGCGCCCCACTGCCCGGATCCCTACAGCCCCCGGTGAGGTCCCGGGCCTTCCCCCTCGCCATTCCCCCGTTCAGCTCGCCGTCGACCGCACGACGCGAGCCCCGCTCGTTCGCCCGCGGCCTGCCGGCGACGCCCGCTCGCGCCGCCCGCATTGACCTTCCCCGCTCGTCGCTGCACCTGCTGCTGCAGATGCTGCGTCCCACCGCGCCGACCGTCCCCGTCCTTTCCTCCCCCCGCGCACGCGCACACGGCTGCGGCCTCCTCACCGCGCCGCGCCTGGAACGGCGCCCCGGCGCACGCATTCTCCCCTGCCGCCTGAACCGTGCCGCCTCCACTCCGGCGCGCCACGCCACCCAGTCACCCCGCCTCTTGCCTCGGCTCCGCCGCGCTAGGACGCGCCGGCGTCGCCCTCGCCTCATGCCGGATTGCCGCGCCTGCTGGTCGCAGCCAGCTTCGCCACGCCCCGCGCGTCCCTGGGCGAGCACCGTAACGGGCGCCCATGCGCCCGCATCCATCGCTCGTTCGCCCGCACTGCTGCCCGTTTGCCCGGGTCCGCTATGGCCTCTCGGCCCAATGACATATGGCCCCTGCCCACAGAACATTTTGAAAAAAAGGAATTAAAAATAATATATATAATAAATAAATGATTAAATAAATAATTAATAATTAAATTAATTAATTAATTCACTGAATTAATTCTGATTAAAATTAACTAATTAGGATTAATTAATCTAATGGCTAATTACGCTAATTAACTACTGTTAATTATCTAACAGAGTATGATAATGGGGCCCACCCCTAATTAATACTAATTAGGTTAATTATAATGTTTAATTAAAATGTGTCACTGACCAGTGGGACCCACTGGTCAGGTTGACCAGTCAACTCTGTTGACTGCTGACGCCAGCATGACATCATGCTAATGTCATAAATCCAATTTTGAATTAATTTAAATAATTAATTAAATTCCAGAAATTAATAAAATCTTTAGAAAATCATATCTTTTAAACCGTAGCTCGGATGGGAAAACTTTGTACATGAAAGTTGCTCAGAACGACGAGAAGAACCCGGATACGTAGCCCGTTCGTCCGCCACGCATCCCTAGCATAGCAAACATGCAACTTTCCCCCTCCGGTTCATCTGTCCGAAAACGCAAAACACCGGGAATACTTTCCCGGATGTTTCCCCCCCTCCACCGGTATCACCTCATAATGTGTTAGGGCACCCCTAGCACCGCTACTTGCCATGTCATGCATCGTCATGCATTTGTTTGCATCACATTTATTGTTCCCCCCCTCTTCTCTCGCTAGACACCGAGACCGATGCCGCTGCTACTCAGTACGACTACGGTGTTGACGGCCACTCTCTCTTGCCAGAGCAACCAGACAAGCCCCCCTTTGATCACCAGATATCGCCTACTCTTCTCTCTACTGCTTGCATTAGAGTAGTGTAGCATGTTACTGCTTTCCGTTAATCCTATTTCGATGCATAGCCTGTCATTGTTGCTCAAGCTGTTGATACCTTACCTGCAATCCTAAGTGTTTAGTTTAGGATGCTAGTTTACCATCAGTGGCCCTACATTCTTGTCTGTCTGCCATGCTATACTATCGGGCCGTGATCACTTGGGAGGTGGTCACGGGTATATACTTATACATAATATATGATACTTGTGGTGATTAAAGTCGGGTTTGGCTCGTAGGAGTACCCGCGAGTGATTCCGATGTTGGGGGCTGAAGGGGAAGGTGGCTCCATCCCGGTAGAGGTGGGCCTGAGTTCCCGAAGGCCCCCGACTGTTACTTTGGTGGCGGAGCGGACAGGGCAGGTTGAGACCCACCTAGGAGAGAGGTGGGCCTGGCCCTGGTCGGCGTCCGTGGTTATTTCAAAATAACATGCTTAATGAGATCTTGGTATTTGATCTGAGTCTGGTCACTAGCCTATACGCACTAACCATCTACACGGGGACAATTATGGGCACTCGACGTCGTGGTATCAGCCGAAGCCTTCATGACGTCAGCGACTGAGCGGCGTGCACCGGGTTGGACCGCGTAACACAACTTCCTTTGTAATGGAGGTTGCTAGGTCTGCTCACCAGCCGCGTACGCAACATGCAGGTGTGCAATGGGTGATGGGCCCAGACCCCTGTGCCATAGGATTTAGACCGGCGTGCTGACCTCTCTGTTGTGCCTAGGTAGGGCTGCGACGTGTTGATCTTCCGAGGCCGGGCATGACCCAGGAAAGTGTGTCCGGCCAAATGGGATCGAGCGTGTTGGGTTATGTGGTGCACCCCTGCAGGGAAGTTAATCTATTCGAATAGCCGCGATCTTCGGTAACAGGACGACTTGGAGTTGTACCTTGACCTTATGACAACTAGAACCGGATACTTAATAAAACACACCCTTCCAAGTGCCAGATACAACCGGTGATCGCTCTCTCACAGGGCGACGAGGGGAGGATCATCGGTTAGGATTATGCTACACGATGCTACTTGGTGAACTTACCATCTACTCTCTTCTCCTGCTGCAAGATGGAGGTTACCAGAAGCGTAGTCTTCGATAGGACTAGCTATCCCCCTCTTATTCCGGCATTCTGCAGTTCAGTCCACATATGACACCCTTATTCCATTTGATACCAATGCATACATATGTAGTGTAGCTCCTTGCTTGCGAGTACTTTGGATGAGTACTCACGGTTGTTTTGCTTCCCCTTTTTCCCCTTTCCTATACCCGATTGCTACGACCAGATGTTGGAGCCCAGGAGCCAGACGCCACCGTCGATGACGACTACTACTACTCGGGAGGTGCCTACTACTACGTGCAGCCCGTTGATGGAGACCAGGAGTAGTTTAGGGGGATCCCAGGCAGGAGGCATGCGCCTCTTTCGATCTGTATCCCAGTTTGTGCTAGCCTTCTTAAGGCGGACTTGTTTAACTTATGTCTGTACTCAAATATTGTTGCTTCCGCTGACTCGTCTATGATCGAGCTCTTGTATTTGAGCCCTCGAGGCCCCTGGCTTGTAATATGATGCTTGTATGACTTATTTTATTTGTAGAGTTGTGTTGTGATATCTTCCCGTGAGTCCCTGATCTTGATCGTACACATTTGCCTGTATGATTAGTGTATGATTGAATCGGGGGCGTCACAAGTTGGTATCAGAGCCGACTGCCTGTAGGAATCCCCCTTCCACACTCCTTGGCCGAAGTTGAGTCTATACATTACAAAAAAACTTTTACTAACATGGCTGTGTGCCTTACAGGCCCACGTCGCCATCTGGGTGGTATTAGGATCTTTACTCCTCAATCCTTACCCTGGGACTCTGATCTCTCTTCTATTCGGGTTAAATGATTTTGCTAAAATCTAACTCTAGGTTCTCGTTACCACTTCCTGCCGGAGAACCCTTTCATTACGGATGGTCGACTGCTTCAACAGAAGATTCTGACAATACTCTCCGATATTTTCTCGAGACCTTGTGCCTGTTGTTTTTGCAATTCCCTACTACCGAAAAATCCCTATGGATAAATACGTACACCTGTCGTTCTTACTTTTATTCCCAGTTGGTCTTGTTATTACAAGATACCCCGTAGTACTCGTCGTTGTTTCGATAATCCTTTGGGCTTACTGCCTTGTTGTTCTTTGTCACCTGAATACCCCTACGGATAATTCTCGCACTTATCGAGTATCCGCTCATCCCCCAGTTGTTCATGTGTTTCACAATGGTCATCGAAATACTATTCGATCCTCCAAAAATCCTTAGTAGCTTATTGCTCTGCAATACTTGTCTGCTTGCATGATGGATGCTTTCCATATGTCTGGCAATATTCGTTAGTATCCTTAGGCACCGTCATTTTGATCCCTTTGATTCAACATGAGTGCGAATGCACGCAATCATCAATTGATCCTTTTAAATTATCTTTCCGGCTCAGACGTCATTTTAAACATGAGTTGGTTCTCAACAGATCCAATTGCCGTCGATTGTACCCCTAAGGCTATTCAACTTATCCATCCCTAATCAAAACATCGCTTCTGATCCCTTGATTTCAAAATCATAATTCCTTTGCATTTGAGCTCTGGATTTGTCAGTTGTTTCCATAATCCAATGCCTTTGCATTGTTACTTCCTCTGTGTAACACCCCAGATGTGATTTACCCAATATGTACTCCAACTCTTGCCGTTTCCGGCCTTAAGTTATTTTATTTTCTCGGGTTCGGGTCTTTGTCTCCGTGTGTTGTTATCATTGTCATGCATCTCATATCATGTCATCATGTGCATTGCATTTGCATATGTGTTCATCTCATGCATTCGAGCATTTTCCCCGTTGTCCGTTTTGCATTCCGACACTTCGTTCTCCTCCAGTGGTCATTTCTACCTTTCTTTCGTGTGTGGGGATTAAACATTTCCGAACTGGACCGAGACTTTCCAAGCGGCCTTGGTTTACTACCAGTAGACCGCCTGTCAAGTTTTGTACCATTTGGACTTCGTTTGATGCTCCAACGGTTAACCGAGGGACCGAAAAGGCCTCGTGTGTGTTGCAGCCCAACACCCCTCCAAGTTGGCCCCAAACCCACCAAAACCCTCTCCATCATCTAGAGCATTCGATCACGATCACGTGGCCGCAAACCGAACCTCATTTGGACTCTCCTAGCTCCTCCTATGCCTATATAAAGACCCCCTCCGAAATCCGGATCCCCTTCTCCCCCAAAACCCTAGAGTCAGCTCCCCTCGCCGCCGGACGTGTCCGAATCGGGCCGGACACGTCCGCCCGATCCGCCGCCACCACTCAGCTCGCGCCACGCGGCCCATCGCCGCCTCCCTCCGCCGCCGGCCCGGAAGCCCGGATCGGGCCCCCGCGGCCCAAGCCGGTGCGCCGCCCCGCGTCTTCGTCTTCCCCGCGCCCGATCCGCCACCTCGTCGGCCAGCTTCATCTCCGGCCGAACTCCGGCGCCGCCCGGCCGCCCTGGCGCCACCCGGCCGCCCCTGTCGCCGCCCTGCCGCGGGCGCCCTCGCCGCGCCGCCCATCGCCGACCGGCCGCGCCGTCGTCGTCCCCCTCGCCAGATCCGGCCGGCCGCTCCTCCGGCGAGCTCCGGCCACCGCCCCTCTTCTCCGGTGAGCGGATCCGGCCGCCTCGGTTCGCGTGCCACCAGATCAGGATCCAGCTACAGGAAACCCTAATGGTTGACTTCTTTTTTTTCTTCTAAGTCTGCAGTTCAAATGCCCATGTTCATCGTGCTATAACTTTGCATCCGTAGCTCCGTTTTGGGCATATAGCATATAAAAATGTTCGTCTCAGAGAGTACATCATTTCATTCCATTGCATCATTTTCATTTGAGTTCATCTTGATGCCTGAAATGTTGTTGGAAGAGTGCTACTTGAGATAATTGTCAGATCTGCTACTCCATTTAGATATTTGTCATTTTTGCCATGATTATTGTGTGCATGATATGCCCATGAGCTCTACATATGTTTTGTTAAGGGTTTTGCCATCTTTCCAGAGGTGCAACCCGTGTATTTTTGTGATGTGTGTGGTGACTAGCATAAGCTTGCAAAGTGAGGCACTTGGTAATGCTGATTTCAGGGACTTAGCGCATTCCCACTAAGTCCTTGAACTGTTTATCTCATATGGCCATATGTTCATGTTGTTTCCTAGTGATCTGTGCCTCTTTTGAGGATGATCAGTAAGGATGTTTTGTTAATCTTGTAGTGCTCTATCCATAAAGTCTTTGTTTGCAATTATGGAGCACCTTAGCTTGAGTCAATCGAGCTCTACTTTGTCATTTCGTGAATCTGGGCAGATTGTCTACTTGTTAGCGATTTTGCCGGTGATGTTGTAGTTGATCCGTGCATGCTATGCTATTGTTCTTGCCATGTCTAGCTTGCATTTTGTGTATTCTTGATGGATGTATGCTTAGCTTGTCATGACTTGCTTTGTAGTGAGTGCATCGAGCTCGTAAACATGCCTACTTGATATCTGTTTCAGCATGCTCCAGTTTTCACCAAGTTTGAGAACTGATTATGTTTTTGCCATGTTCACATGCTTGCAAATGTATTTTCTGTTCCCTTTTGGCTCAAGGTCACTAAGGGACTTTTGTTAAGCTCTTTGAGTAGATCCATGCCATGCTTTACTTTTCCATGTTCAGGTCCTGTAGCATATAGTTTTCATGCTCCGAAGAGTGCTATCTGATCTGAAATTCCAGACAAGTGTTAATTTCACTAAGTCTGAGATCTGTTTACCATATGCATTTTTGCCATGCTTGTTTGAACCTGTTAATGGATGAATTGGCCGTAGCTCAGTGCTAGACTTTTGTTAAGCATCATGAATGCATCCCTGCCATATATTTTGTTGTCATGTTTGGGTGCTGTAGCATGTTCATCTTGTTGCATGTAGATGCCTACTTGCTGTAAATCGCAGAACGTGGTCATATTTGAATCGCTTGCCATTTCCAAACCGTAACTCCGATTCCGGCGTTCTTTATATCGTTTTCAAGCGATTTCATCTCATCTTTCCAGTGGCACACTTGGATTCCCAAGTTGAGGCCAGGTTCATGCATCCCTTGTCAAATATTGCATATGCATCCCGCATAGCATACCATCCTTGCATCATATTGTTTGATCCTTGCACGTGGTTGATTGTGTCCTTGTTGCTTGTTTGTCTTGTTTGGGTAGAGCCGGGATATGAGTTCGCTAACGAGGAGCCCGTTGAGTTTGCTTTCGAGGATCTAGTCAACTCTGACAACTTTGCAGGCAAGATGATCATACCCTCGAAATCACTACTATCTTTGCTATGCTAGATGCTCGCTCTATTGCTATGCCAATGCTACGATGCCTACCACTTGCTTTCAAGCCTCCCAAATTGCCATGTCAAACCTCTAACCCACCATGTCCTAGCAAACCGTTGGTTGGCTATGTTACCACTTTGCTCAGCCCCTCTTATAGCGTTGCTAGTTGTAGGTGAAGATTGGAGGCCGTTCCTTGTTGGAACATTATTTACTTGTTGGGATATCATTATATTATCTTGTTATCTTAATGCATCTATATATTTGATAAAGGGTGGAAGGCTCGGCCTCTCGCCTAGTGTTTTGTTCCACTCTTGCCGCCCTAGTTTCCGTCATATCGGTGTTATGTTCCCGGATTTTGCGTTCCTTACGCGGTTGGGTTATAATGGGAACCCCTTGATAGTTCGCCTTGATTAAAGATTTTTCAGCAATGCCCAACCTTGGTTTTACCATTTGCCACCTAGCCCCTTTTTTCCCTTGGGTTTCCGGAGCCCGAGGGTCATCTTATTTTAGCCCCCCCGGGCCAGTGCTCCTCTAAGTGTTGGTCCGAACTAGAGTCCCGTGCAGCGCCCCCTCGGGGAAACTCGAGGTTTGCTTTTAGTTGTATGGAGCGCTCATCTGAGTGTGCCCTGAGAACGAGATATGTGCAGCTCCTATCGGGGTTTGTCGGCACATTCGGGCGGTGTTGCTGGTCTTGTTTTAACCTGTCGAAGTGTCTTGAAGAACCGAGATACCGAGTCTGATCGGAACGTCTCGGGAGGAGGTCTATTTCCTTCGTTGACCATGAGAGCTTGTCATGGGATAAGTTGGGACTCCCCTGCAGGGATTTGAACTTTCGAAAGCCATGCCCGCGGTTATGGGCAGATGGGAATTTGTTAATGTCCGGTTGTAGATAACTTGAACCTTAAATTAATTAAAATGAGTCAACTGAGTGTGTTACCGTGATGGTCTCTTCTCGGCGGAGTCCGGGAAGTGAACACGGTGTTGGAGTAATGCTTGCGCAGGTTGTTCTCTAGTTTCTCGCTGACGCTTTGCCTCCTCTTCTCGCTCTCTTTTGCGAACAGGATAGCCACCACTTATGCTAGTCGCTTGCTGCAGCTCCACATATTTTACCTTGCCTTTCCTATTAAGCTTAAATAGTCTTGATCGCGAGGGTGCGAGATTGATGAGTCCCTGTGGCTCATAGATTACTTCCAAACCAGATGCAGGGCCTGATGATTTCGCTCCAGGTGACGCGCTTGAGCTCAAGTGGGAGTTCGACGAGGACTCTCAACGATACTATGTTTCCTTTCCTGATGATCAGTAGTGGTGCCCAGTTGGGGTGATCGGGACCGTGTCGCATGTTGGGTTATCTTTTATTTTGGCGCCGTAGTCGGGCCATGAGTGTTTGGATGATGTAATGTTATTTATCTACTTGATTGACGTGGCGAGTGTAAGCCAACTATGTTATCTCCCCTTTTATTATCTATATATTACATGGGATGTTGTGAAGATTGCCTAACTTGCGACATATGCCTTAAATGCGATTATGCCTCTAAGTCGTGCCTCGACACGTGGGAGATATAGTCGCATCGAGGGTGTTACAAGTTGGTAATCAGAGCCTTCCCCGACCTTAGGAGCCCCATTGCTTGATCGTTTTAGCAGCCGAGTTGTGTCTAGAAAAATGTTTTGAGTCATTTAGGAATTATATATCGGAGAGTTTAGGAATTCTTTTTACTTCCCAGTCTCCTCATCGCTCTGGTAAGGCATCCTGACGTAGAGTTTTGACTCTTCTCTTCTCAAATTTCACTAAAAAAAAATTTAGGATCACGCGGGTATCTTGGAATCGTTCCGATGGTTTTATGACGAGAACATTGTCTTGGTGCCTCCTGTCAGGGGTTTTGTGGAAGTGTCCCGGGGAGTTGAGCTCTGAGGTGTTGTCGTCATAATTTTATCGTTGCAGTTCTGGAATACCTGAGTCTACTACGCCGACATCGAAAATCTCTTTTATGCAGTTCGTTGGTGAGATAACCTCGATGCCACCCAGTACTGGGGCGGGAGTTCAGGAGTATCGCCATAACTTGTATAACGGATGCTTTTCAAAGGTTGAGGTAGATGGTTTCCGAAGTTTTCTCGGTTATGTGTTGAAGGATGGATACAGCTGGATGTAGGATTTGCTAGATTTGGGTGAGATATTATGCTTCCCCTGTATCCCCAACACCTGATTGCATAACCGGAAAGGTTCAGGAGTTTCATAGGTGGGAATTCAAGTAGCTCTAGCTCTTCTTCCACGGATATTTGGTTTGAGATTGGGATTTCTTACTGAGTATTCGTTCTTGATCCGTACCTTGTTGATTTATTTCTCTACCTAAATTCTATGTGGCTTCTCAATTTATGGATATGTGACCATTTCAAGAGGAATGCATTCGTTCATTTTGTTCGGATGTGAAGACTATATGTTGCAATTTTCATTCCGTTGGATTTAGCTTCATTTTATCTGTCTATGTGCTAATGGTGGTCAACCTCTTCAGGATGGCTCCCGCTAAGAGCACCAATCAGAATCAAAATCAAGATCCGCCACCACCTCCACCTCCTCCGGAGGCATGGCAAGCTGTGATGGCCGCAAACAATGCAAACACACAGTTGATCATGCAAATTCTCCAAGAACGCAATCAAGGCAACCAAGGGAACCAAGGCAACAATCAGAATCATTTTGCTACACTCAACCAGTTCCTTGCTAACAGGCCAAAGACTTTCAGCAATTGTGTTGAGGCAACCAATGCTGACGATTGGCTCATGGATCTGTGCAAGCATTTCGAGTGCAGTAACGTCAGGCCTGAGGACTTCGTCAAGTTCTCTTCCTTCCAACTCAAAGATTAAGCTGCAGAATGGTTCCAGCAGTACAAGGATTCCATAGGTGGACGTGTGATCACTTGGGATGAATTCCGTCAAGATTTCAGAGCTCATCATATTCCTCAGAGCGTGGTTGAAAGCAAGCGTGAGGAATTCCGCAACCTGAAGCAAGGCTCTTTGTCTGTCTATGACTACAACAAGTTGTTTCAGAAGCTCGCCCGCTTTGCTAAGCAGGACGTCCCTGATGAGAAGAGCATCATGTACCAGTTCAGGGGTGGTCTCAGAGAAGAAATCCTGCTAGCTCTTGTTCTCTTTGAGCCCTTGAGGTACGATGAGTTCTACAACATGGCATTGAAGCAAGAGGCCGCTCAACTGAGGTGTGATGCTTCCAAGAAGTGAGTCAGAGACACTACTCCTTCTTCCTCTACTCAAGTGGCCAAGCAGCAGAAGTATTGGCTTCCTCCTCCTCCGTTTCGTCAGCCGTATCAGCAGAAGAGCAAAGGTGGCAGTGGATCTTCCCACCCACCCAACCCTGGCTTTCAGAACAAGACTTCGTCTCAAGCTCCAAGATCGAGTGCTCCGTATCACCATCCGCTTTCAGAGGTCATGTGCAACAAGTGCCAATAGAAGGGTCACTGTGCCAACAAGTGTCTCAACCAGAGGCGTCTTCCTCCTCCTCCTCCTGTGAGATCAGCAAGTACAGCTGTGGTCAAGCATAACCCCAAGTATGCCAAGGTCAATATGGTGAATGCAGCTCAGGCAGAGGATTCATCAGATGTCATCATGGGTAACCTTCCTGTTAACGATATTCCTGCAAAAGTTCTTTTTGACACTGGTGCATCGCATTGTTTCATTTCCAAACCTTTTGCATCAAAGTATGAGTGCGATTATCAGTATCTGCAAAGTTCCTTGCAAATTGTGTCACCGGGCAAGCAGATGACAGCTAACACCTGCGTCCCGAAGGTTACTATCACCTTGGGCGACTACAAGTTCCTTTCTTCCCCAATTGTTCTTGGTAACTCGGATATTGATCTTATTCTCGGGATGGATTGGCTTTCTAAGCACAAGGCGCATCTTGATTGTGCTACCAGGCAGATTCAATTAACTCATTCGTCTGAGGATGTAATTGTCTTTGCCGCTCGGGATAATACCATCCGTCTGTTTTCTCTCAATGAGAAGGGTGAACTCGATGCCATCTCGCAAATTCCAGTTGTTTGCGAATATCAAGACGTCTTTCCAGAAGAGCTTCCAGGAATGCCTCCTCACCGGCCAGTTGAATTCGTTATTGATCTTGAGCCTGGCACGGAACCTGTGTGCAAGCGTCCTTACTAGCTCGGACCTGAAGAGTTGAAGGAGCTGAAGAAGCAACTCGATATTCAAGAGAGAATGGGTGTCATACGGCCTAGTTCTTCTCCGTGGGGTTGTGGTGTTCTTTTTGTGAAGAAGAAGGTGTTGGGGAATGTTGCAGAAAACAAAAATTTTCCTACGGTTTCACCAAGATCCATCTATGAGTTCATCTAGCAACGAGTGATCGGATTGCATCTACATACCTTTGTAGATCACGCGCGGAAGCGTTCAAAGAACGGGGATGAGGAAGTCGTACTCGACGTGATCCAAATCACCGGAGATCCTAGCGCCGAACGGACGGCACCTCCGCGTTCAACACACGTACGGTCAGCGTGACGTCTCCTCCTTCTTGATCCAGCAAGGGGAAGGAGAGGTTGATGAAGGTCCAGCAGCACGACGGCGTGGTGGTGGATGTAGGGGTCACCACAGCAGGGCTTCGCCGTTCTACTACGAGAGGGAGAGGTATAGCAGGGGAGAGGGAGGCGCCAAGACTCAAGGGTGTGGCTGCCTCTCCCTCCCCCCCCCCTCTATATAGCCCCCCTAGGGGGTGCGCCGGCCCTAGGAGATGGGATATCCTAGGGGGGGCGGCGGCCAAAGGGTGGAGTGCCCCCCAAGCCAGGTGGGGCGCCCCCCACCCTAGGGTTCCCAACCCTAGGCGCATGGGGTGGGCCAAGGGGGGCGCACCAGCCCACTATGGGCTGGTTCCCCTCCCCACTTTAGCCCATGGGGCCCTCTGGGATGGGTGGCCCCACCCGGTGGACCCCTAGGACCCTTCCGGTGGTCCCGGTACAATACCGGTGACCCCCGAAACTCTCCCGATGGCCGAAACTGCACTTCCTATATATAATTCTTCACCTCTGGACCATTCCGGAACTCCTCGTGACGTCCGGGATTTCATCCGGGACTCCGAACAACTTTCGGGTTACTGCATATTCATATCTCTACAACCCTAGCGTCACCGAACCTTAAGTGTGTAGACCCTACGGGTTCGGGAGACATGTAGACATGACCGAGACGGCTCTCCGGTCAATAACCAACAGCGGGATCTGGATACCCATGTTGGCTCCCACATGCTCCTCGATGATCTCATCGGATGAACCACGATGTCGAGGATTCAAGCAACCCCGTATACAATTCCCTTTGTCAATCGGTACATTACTTGCCCGAGATTCGATCGTCGGTATCCCAATACCTCGTTCAATCTCGTTACCGGCCAGTCACTTTACTCGTACCGTAATGCATGATCCCGTGACCAGACACTTGGTCACTTTGAGCTCATTATGATGATGCATTACCGAGTGGGCCCAGAGATACCTCTCCGTTATACGGAGTGACAAATCTCAGTCTTGATCCGTGTCAACCCAACAGACACTTTTGGAGATACCCGTAGTATACCTTTATAATCACCCAGTTACGTTGTGACGTTTGGTACACCCAAGGCACTCCTACGGCATCCGGGAGTTACACGATCTCATGGTCTAAGGAAAAGATACTTGACATTGGAAAAACTCTAGCAAACGAACTATACGATCTTGTGCTATGTTTAGGATTGGGTCTTGTCCATCACATCATTCTCCTAATGATGTGATCTCGTTATCAATGACATCCAATGTCCATAGTCAGAAACCATGACTATGTGTTGATCAACGAGCTAGTCAACTAGAGGCTTACTAGGAACATGTTGGTGTCTATGTATTCACACATGTATTACGCTTTCCGGATAACACAATTATAGCATGAATAAAAGACAATTATTATGAACAAGGAAATATAATAATAATCATTTTATTATTGCCTCTAGGGCATATTTCCAACAGTCTCCCACTTGCACTAGAGTCAATAATCTAGTTACATTGTGATGAATCGAACACCCATGGAATTCCGGTGTTGATCATGTTTTGCTCTAGGGAGAGGTTTAGTCAACGGATCTGCTACATTCAGGTCCGTATGTACTTTACAAATATCTATGTCTCCATCTTGAACATTTTCACGAATGGAGTTGAAGCGACGCTTGATGTGCCTGGTCTTCTTGTGAAACCTGGGCTCCTTGGCAAGTGCAATAGCTCTAGTGTTGTCACAGAAGAGTTTGATCGGCCCCGACGCATTGGGTATGACTCCTAGGTCGGTGATGAACTCCTTCACCCAAATTGCTTCATGCGCTGGCTCCGAGGCTGCCATGTACTCCGCTTCACATGTAGATCCCGCCACGACGCTCTGCTTGCAACTGCACCAGCTTACTGCCCCACCATTCAAAATATACACGTATCCGGTTTGTGACTTAGAGTCATCCCAGATCTGTGTCGAAGCTAGCGTCGACGTAACCCTTTACGACGAGCTCTTCGTCACCTCCATATAACGAGAAACATGTCCTAGTCCTTTTCAGGTACTTCAGGATATTCTTGACCGCTGTCCAGTGTTCCTTGCCGGGATTACTTTGGTACCTTCCTACCAAACTTACGGCAAGGTTTACATCAGGTCTGGTACACAGCATGGCATACATAAGAGAACCTATGGCTGAGGCATAGGGGAGGACACTCACTCTTCTCATATCTTCTGCCGTGGTCGGACATTGAGCTGAGCTCAATTTCACACCTTGCAACACAGGTAAGAACCCCTTCTTTGACTGATCCATATTGAACTTCTTCAATATCTTATCAAGGTATGTGCTTTGTGAAAGACCTATGAGGCGTCTTGATCTATTTCTATAGATCTTGATGCCTAATATATAAGCAGCTTCTCCAAGGTCCTTCATTGAAAAACTCTTATTCAAGTAGGCCTTAATGCTGTCCAAAAGCTCTATATCATTTCCCATCAAAAGTATGTCATCTACATATAATACGAGAAATGCTATAGAGCTCCCACTCACTTTCTTGTAAACGCAGGCTTCTCCATAAGTCTGCATAAACCCAAACGCTTTGATCATCTCATCAAAGCGAATGTTCCAACTCCGAGATGCTTGCACCAGCCCATAAATCGAGCGTTGGAGCTTGCACACCTTGTCAGCATTCTTAGGATCGACAAAACCTTCCGGCTGCATCATATACAATTATTCCTTAAGGAAACCATTAAGGAATGCCGTTTTGACGTCCATTTGCCATATCTCATAATCATAGAATGCGGCAATTGCTAACATGATTCGGACGGACTTCAGCTTCGCTACCGGTGGGAAAGTCTCATCGTAGTCAACCCCTTGAACTTATCGACAACCCTTAGCGACAAGCCGAGCTTTATAGATGGTCACATTACCATCCACGTCTATCTTCTTCTTAAAGATCCATTTGGTTCTATGGCTCGCCGCTCAACGGGCAAGTCAGTCAAAGTCCATACTTCGTTTTCATACATGGATCCTATCTCGGATTTCATGGCTTCCAGCCATTTGTCGGAATCCGGGCCCGCCATCGCTTCTTCATAGTTCGAAGGTTCACCGTTGTCTAACAACATGATTTCCAAGACAGGGTTGCCGTACCATTCTGGTGCGGAACGTGTCCTTGTGGACCTTCGAATTTCAGTAGGAGCTTGATCAGGAGTATCTTGATCATCATCATTAACTTCCTCTCTAATTGGTGTAGGCACCACAGGAACATTTTCCTGAGTTGCGCCACTTTCCGGTTCAAGAGGTAATACTTCATCAAGTTCTACTTTCCTCCCACTTACTTCTTTCGAGAGAAACTCCTTATCTAGAAAGGATCCATTCTTGGCAACAAAGATCTTGCCTTCGGATCTGAGGTAGAAGGTATACCCAATAGTTTCTTTAGGGTATCCTATGAAGACGCATTTTTCCGACTTGGGTTCGAGCTTTTCAGGTTGAAGTTTCTTGACATAAGCATCGCATCCCCAAACTTTTAGAAACGACAGCTTAGGTTTCTTCCCAAACCATAATTCATACGGTGTCGTCTCAACAGATTTTGACGGAGCCCTATTTAAAGTGAATGTGGCAGTCTCTAAAGCATAGCCCCAAAAAGATAGTGGTAAATCGGTAAGAGACATCATAGATCGCACCATATCTAATAGAGTGCGATTACGATGTTCGGACACACCATTACGCTGAGGTGTTCCAAGCGGCGTGAGTTGTGAAACTATTCCACTTTTTCTTAAGTGTGTGCCAAATTCGTGACTCAAGTATTCTCCTCCACGATCTGATCGCAAGAACTTGATTTTCCTGTCATGTTGATTCTCAACCTCACTCTGAAATTCCTTGAACCTTTCAAAGGTCTCAGACTTGTGTTTCATTAAGTATACATACCCATATCTACTCAAGTCATCAGTGAGGGTGAGAACATAACGATAACCACCGCGAGCCTCAACACTCATTGGACCGCACACATCAGTATGTATGATTTCCAATAAGTTGGTTGCTCGCTCCATTGTTCCTGAGAACGGAGTCTTGGTCATTTTACCCATGAGGCATGGTTCGCACGTGTCAAATGATTCGTAATCAAGAGACTCAAAAAGTCCATCTGCATGGAGCTTCTTCATGCGTTTGACACCTATGTGACCAAGGCGGCAGTGCCACAAGTATGTGGGACTATCATTATCAACCTTACATCTTTTGGTACTCACACTATGAATATGTGTAGCATTACGCTCGAGATTCATTAAGAATAAACCATTCACCATCGGAGCATGACCATAAAACATATCTCTCATATAAATAGAACAACCATTATTCTCGGATTTAAATGAGTAGCCATCTCGTATTAAACGAGATCCTGATACAATGTTCATGCTCAAACTTGGCACTAAATAACAATTATTGAGGTTCAAAAATAATCCCGTAGGTAAATGTAGAGGTAGTGTGCCGACGGCGATCACATCGACCTTGGAACCATTCCCGACGCGCATCGTGTAACGCCCCCAGACCGATGTGCCAGGTGTCCTCTAGTTATTTGATGTTGTTTGCCTTGTCTTTGCTTGCGTGTCATGCATTGCATGTGATGTCATCATGTGCATTTCATTTGCATACGTGATCGTCTCATGCATCCGAGCATTTTCCCCGTTGTCTGTTTTGCATTCCGGCGCTCTTCTTCTTTCCCGCAGTTCCAAGTTCTCTCAATTATTTCATCGCGAGATCCATTTAAAATCATTGCAAGGCTTCAACCTTATTCTTTTCATCCTCCATTTCGATTGATCATTTATTTTATTTCCGGAGTTCTCATGAAAGTTCTACATGATGGTTCATCAAGGATTTATATTCCTTCTCGAAGTGTTCATCGAGATTCTTTTCTAAGAAACTCAAGCTTTCTTCATATTGTAATCCGGAGTGCATTTCTGCCTATCATATCATTGGAGGTGGTATTATGTCATTCTTGATAATTTGAGTTCATGTTTTCATGATTCACATGCTGTCAAGATTGGGATATTTTAAATCCATCAACCTATTCGTTGGAATTGTCTTGGGTTATATTTCACCTAAAGCCATCCCTAAGGACTGTTGCTATCTATGGTGCTCATAAATGATCCAAGCTCTTCTTTATCCTCCCGGTGAAATACTTTCTCGTCTCCTTGTTCAAATAAATACAATTCTTTCCCATGAGTGGCAGGTTGTCACGTCATGATTTGAGATGTATTCCATAAGACCATATCAAGCTTATTCTTTTCGTTGTTGGTTTTCCAACAATTCCGTTCAACCCTTCTTTTAAGGATGCTTTTCAAATTCTATTGTGGTAGAAGATGTCTTTTTCCTCTCAATTCTTTCCTTTCCAAGAGCCAACTTATATTCTTTCTCCCGGAGGTCTAGTGATGTTGCTCTTTTCACTCCTCATCTCGGTTTGTCGAGATCATGTTCAATTTCTTCCATTTATAGTCAAAGTGCTGTCCAAATTATACCAGTCTTTTTCCTTCTCTATCTTGTTTAACCGGAGTGTTGTGCCCCTTTGCTCAAATCCTTTTCATCCTATCAAGTCTTGTATCTCTTTTCAACCGGAGTGCTATAAGAAATTGTTCTTCCTTGTTCCTCTTTTCTAACGGGGTGTTTTCAACTTCGTTCATCTCCGTTGTATTCTTTCTTTCAATTCGTTCAACTTTTCAAGGTTTCTTGGTTTCACTCATTTGTTAAAGAAGCAACTTAGTTTTACCTCTTCTCTTTCTCTTTCGTTTTCCCTCCGGTGCCATTCTAGATCTCGGGACGAGATCCTCTCGTAGTGGTGGAGTGTTGTAACGCCCCGAGACCGATGTGCCAGGTGTCCTCTAGTTATTCGATGTTGTTTGCCTTGTCTTTGCTTGCGTGTCATGCACTGCATGTCATGTCATCATGTGCATTCCATTTGCATACGTGATCGTCTCATGCATCCGAGCATTTTCCCCGTTGTCCGTTTTGCATTCCAGCGCTCTGTTCTCCTCCGGTGGTCATTTCTACCTTTCTCTCGTGTGTGGGGATTAAACATTTAAGGACTGGACCGAGACTTGCCAAGCGGCCTTGGTTTACTACCGGTAGACCGCCTGTCAAGTTTCGTACCATTTGGACTTCGTTTGATGCTCCAACGGTTAACCGAGGGACCGAAAAGGCCTCGTGTGTGTTGCAGCCAAACACCCTTCCAAAGTGGCCCAAAAACCACATAAACCTCCTCCATCATCATGGTCGTTCGATCACGATCGCGTGGCCGAAAACCGCACCTCATTTGGACTCTCCTAGCTCCCTCTACCTATATATATGTGGCCATCCCCGAAATTTTCGCGGATGAACCCTAGCCCCGCTCCTCTCGCATCGCCGGACATGTCCATCCGGTCGCCGGACATGTCCGCGCCGCCGCCACCTCACCCGGGCCAATCGGGAGCCGCCACCTCAGCGCCGCCGCCTCCCTCCTCCACTCGCGTGCCGCCATGTGTCGCCGCCTCCCTCCTCCACCGCGCGGCCCGCGGAGCCTATCGCGGGCCTGCGCGAGCCCGACCGCGTCCGCCGCTGCGCCCTGCGGGCCCGAGCGCCCCGCCGCCGCCGCTCGGGTTCCCCGCCACCGTCCGCCGCCGGCGAGCTCCACCGCCGCCGCCATGGAAGCGCCATCCCTCGCGTCGCCACCTACCACGCGCCAAGACGACGCCGGGTTCGCCCCACAGCTCCCCGTCGACCTCTCTCGTGGATCCGCTCCGCCACTGCTCGTCCTCGACTGCCGGAGCCACTGTCAACCTCCGCCGCCGCCGCGTCCAAGCTCTGTCGTCGCCGGCGTCGCCATGGACCGCCTCCACCAGGGACCGGAGCCCTCCGCCCGGATCTGGCTTGTCCCCGCTCGGATCCGGCCTCCCCCGCTGCCCACGGCCCAGTCCGGCGCCTTCACAACCTCTCCGGCCAACTCCGGTGGGATTCCGGCGAGATCCGCCGCCCGCGTTGACTTTCTGCGAAGGTCCATTTCTACTAAGTCCTCGAAATTCCCAGATCCACATGCCCATGTTCATCGCATCGTAACTTTGCATCTATAGATCCGATTTGCGCATATAGCATATCAAAATGTTCGTCTCAGAGAGCACATCATTTCATCTCATTGCATCATTTTCATTTGAGTTCATCTTGACGCCCGAAATGCTGTTGGAAGAGTGCTACTTGAGATATTTGTCAGATATGCTGCTCCATTTAGATATTTGTCATTTTTGCCATGATTATTGTGTGCATGATATGCCCATGAGCTCTACATATGTTTTGTTAAGGGTTTTGCCATCTTTCCAAAGGTGCAACCCATGTATTTTTGTGATGTGTGTGGTGACTAGCACAAGCTTGCAAAGTGAGGCACTTGGTAATGCTGATTTCAGGGACTTAGCATTTCCACTAAGTCCTTGACCTGTTTATCTCATATTGCCATATGTTCATGTTGTTTCCTAGTGATACGTGCCTCTTTTGAGGATGTTCAGTAAGGATGTTTTGTTAATCTTGTATTGCTCTATCCATCCATGTCTTTGTTTGCAATTATGGAGCACCCTAGCTTGAGTCAATCGAGCTCTACTTTTGCTACTTCGTGAATCCGGGCAGATTGTCTACTTGTTAGCGATTTTGCCGAGGATGTTGTAGTTGATCCGTGCATGCTATGTTATTTTTCTTGCCATGTCTAGCTTGTATTTTGTGTATTCTTGATGGGTGTATTCTTATATTATCATGACTTTCTCTGTAGTGAGTGCATCGAGCTCGTAAACATGCCTACTTGATATCTGATTTGCATGCTCCAGTTTTCCTCTAAGTCTGTGATCTGATTATGTTTTTGCCATGTTCACATGCTTGCAATTGTATTTTCTGATCCCTTTTGGCTCAAGGTTACTAAGGGACTTTTGTTAAGCTCTTTGAGTAGCTCTATGCCATGCTTTACTTTGCCATGTTCAGTTCTTGTAGCATATAGTTTTCATGCTCCAAAGTGTGCTACCTGATCTGAAATTCCAGACAAGTGTTAATTTCACTAAGTCTGAAATCTGTTTACGAAATGCATTTTTGCCATGCTTGTTTGAACCTGTTAATGGATGAATTGGCCATAGCTCAGTGTTCATCTTTTTTTAAGAATCATGAATGGATGCTTGCCATGTGTTTTGATGCCATGGTTGGGTGTTGTAGCATGTTCATCTTGTTGCATTTAGATAACTACTTGCTGTAAATCGCAGAACGTGGTCATATTTGAATCGCTTGCCATTTCCAAACCGTAACTCCGATTCCGGTGATCTTTATATCGTTTTCAAGCGATTTCACCTCACCTTTCCAGTGACACACTTGGATTTGGAAGTTGAGGCCCGGTTCATGCATTCCTTGTCAAATCATGCATATGCATCGCATACCGCATCCCGCATATCATACCATGTTCATGTGTTGGTTGTTTACTTTGTTGTGTGCTTCTTTTCCGGGGTTTGCTTCTTTGGGTTGGTTCCGGTAACGTCGTGTTTGTGTGGACCCGTTCGTCTACGTCCGTTTGTCTTCTTCATGGACTTCTTCCTTGCGGGATTTCAGGCAAGATGATCATACCCTCGAAATCACTTCTATCTTTGCTTGCTAGATGCTCGCTCTTTTGCTATGCCTATGCTGCGATACCTACCACTTGCTTATCATGCCACCCATATTGTTGAACCAAGCCTCTAACCCACCTTGTCCTAGCAAACCGTTGTTTGGCTATGTTACCGCTTTGCTCAGCCCCTCTTATAGCGTTGTTAGTTGCAGGTGAAGATCGAAGTTTTGTTCCTTGTTGGAACATGGCAATGTTGTTCCTTGTTGGAACATGGTTACTTGTTGGGATATCACAATATATCTTATTTAATTAATGCATCTATATACTTGGTAAAGGGTGGAAGGCTCGGCCTTATGCCTGGTGTTTTGTTCCACTCTTGCCGCCCTAGTTTCCGTCATATCGGTGTTATGTTCCCGGATTTTGCGTTCCTTACGCAGTTGGGTTATAATGGGAACCCCTTGATAGTTCGCTTTGAATAAAACTCCTCCAGCAATGCCCAACATTGGTTTTACCATTTGCCACCTAGCCTTTTCTTTTCCCTTGGGAGTCGCGCTCCTGAGGGTCATCATTATTTTACCCTCCCGGGCCAGTGCTACTCTGAGTGTTGGTCCAAACTAGAGTCCTGTGCAGCGCCCCCTCGGGGAAACTCGAGGTTTGGTTTTAGTTGTATGGAGCGCTCATCTGAGTGTGCCCTGAGAACGAGATATGTGCAGCTCCTATCGGGATTTGTCGGCACATTCGGGCGGTGTTGCTGGTCTTGTTTTAACCTGTCGAAGTGTCTTGAAGAACCGAGATACCGAGTCTGATCGGAACATCTTGGGAGGAGGTCTATTCCTTCGTTGACCGTGAGAGCTTGTCATGGGCTAAGTTGGGACTCCCCTGTAGGGATTTGAACTTTCGAAAGCCGTGCCCGCGGTTATGGGCAGATGGGAATTTGTTAACGTCCGATTGTAGAAAACCTGAAGTTTGACCTTAATTAAAATGCATCAACCGCGTGTGTAACCGTGATGGTCTCTTTCCGGCGGAGTCCGGGAAGTGAACACGGTGTTGGAGTAATGCTTGACGTAGGTTGTTCTAGGATCACTTCTTGATCATAGATTCTCGACCGTGCTTTGCCTTCTCTTCTCGCTCTCTTTTGCGTATGTTAGCCACCTTATATGCTAGTCGCTTGCTGCAGCTCCACCTCATACCTTTACCTTACCCATAAGCTTAAATAGTCTTGATCGCGAGGGTGCGAGATTGCTGAGTCCCCGTGACTCACAGATACTTTCAAAACCAGCTTGCAGGTGCCGATGAGTCCGTGCAGGTGACGCAACCAAGCTCAAGGAGGAGCTCGATGAAGATCTTGTCCTTTATGTTGTTTCGCTTCCAGTTGATCAGTAGTGGGACCCAGTTGGGGTCGATCGGGGACCTTGTCGCTTTTGGGGTTCTTCTTTTATTTTGGTTCCGTAGTCGGACCCTGATTGTATTTGGATGTTGTAATGCTTTATTCATGAATTTGTGTGAAGTGGCGAGTGTAAGCCAACTATGTCTCTTTTCCCTTATGTATTAAATGGGTTGTGTGATGATTACCTCACTTGCGACATTGCTTTCAATGCAGTTATGCCTCTAAGTCGTGCTTCGACACGTGGGAGATATAGCCGCATCGAGGGCGTTACACATCGTCACCTCGTCCTTCGCCAGTCTCCGCTTATTCCGTAGCTCCTGCTTTGAGTTACAAATGTGACCAACCGCACCGGTATCAAGTACCTAGGAGCTACTACGAGTACTGGTAAGGTACACATCAATTACATGTATATCACATATACCTTTCGTTTTGCCGGCCTTCTTGTCCGCTAAGTATTTGGGGCACTTCCGCTTCCAGTGACCACTTTCCTTGCAATAAAAGCACTCAGTCTCGGGCTTGGCTCCATTCTTTGGCTTCTTCCCGGCAGCTTGCTTACCGGGCGCGGCAACTCCCTTGCCATCCTTCTTGAAGTTCTTCTTACCCTTGCCCTTTTTGAACTTAGTGGTTTTATTCACCATCAACACTTGATGTTCCTTTTTGACTTCTACCTCTGCTGATTTCAGCATTGCAAATACTTCAGGAATGGTCTTTTCCATCCCCTGCATATTGAAGTTCATCACAAAGCTCTTGTAGCTCGGTGGAAGCGACTGAAGGATTCTGTCAATGACCGCGTCATCCAGGAGATTAACTCCCAGCTGAGTCAAGCGGTTATGTAACCCAGACATAGTGAGTATGTGCTCACTGACAGAACTGTTTTCCTCCATCTTACAGCTGAAGAACTTGTCGGAGACTTCATATCTCTCTACCCGGGCATGAGCTTGAAAAACCATTTTCAGCTCTTCGAACATCTCATATTCTCCGTGTCTCTCAAAACGCTTTTGCAGCCGCGGCTCTAAGCTGTAAAGCATGCCGCACTGAACGAGGGAGTAATCATCGGTACATGTCTGCCAAGCGTTCATAACGTCTTGTTCTGCAGGGAGAACAGGTGCTTCACCTAGCAGTGCTTGTAGGACATAATCTTTCTTGGCAGCTATGAGGATGATCCTCAGGTTCCGGACCCAGTCCGTATAGTTGCTACCATCGTCTTTCAGCTTGGTTTTCTCTAGGAACGCGTTGAAGTTGAGGACAACGTTGGCCATTTGATCTACAATACATGTTGTAAATATTTTAGACTAAGTTCATGATAATTAAGTTCATCTAAATCAAATTATTCAATGAACTCCCACTCAGATAGACATCCCTCCAGTCATCTAAGTATAACATGATCCGAGTTAACTAGGCCGTGTCCGATCATCACGTGAGACGGACTAGTCAACATCGGTGAACATCTTCATGTTGATCGTATCTTCTATACGACTCATGCTCGACCTTTCGGTCTTCTGTGTTCCGAGGCCATGTCTGTACATGCTAGGCTCGTCAAGTCAACCTAAGTGTTTGCATGTGTAAATCTGTCTTACACCCGTTGTATGTGAACGTTGGAATCTATCACACCCGATCATCACGTGGTGCTTCGAAAAAATGAACTGTCGCAACGGTGCACAGTTAGGGGAAACACTTTTCTTGAAATTATTATGAGGGATCATCTTATTTACTACCGTCGTTCTAAGTAAACAAGATGCAAAAACATGATAAACATCACATGCAATCAAATAATAATAGTGACATGATATGGCCAATATCACATAGCTCCTTTGATCTCCATCTTGGGGCTCCATGATCATCTTGTCACCGGCATGAGACCATGATCTCCATCATCATGATCTCCATCATCGTGTCTCCATGAAGTTGCTCGCCAACTATTACTTCTACTACTATGGCTAACACGTTTAGCAATAAAGTAAAGTAATTTACATGGCGTTTGTCAATGACAGCACGTCATACAAAAAATAAAGACAACTCCTATGGCTCCTGCCGGTTGTCATACTCATCGACATGCAAGTCGTGATTCCTATTACAATAGCATGAACATCTCATACATCACATATATATCATTCATCATTCATCACAACTTTGGACATATCACATCACAAAACACTTGCTGCAAAAACAAGTTAGACGTCCTCTAAATGTTGTTGCAAGTTTTACGTGGCTGCAATAGGGTTCTAGCAAGAACGTTTTCTTACCTACGTGAAAGCCACAATGTGATTTGTCAACTTCTATTTACCCTTCATAAGGACCCTTTTCATCGAATCCGCTCCAACTAAAGTGGGAGAGACAGACACCCGCCAGCCACCTTATGCAACTAGTGCATGTCAGTCGGTGGAACCGGTCTCACGTAAGCGTACGTGTAAGGTTGGTCCGGGCCACCTCATCCCACAATACTGCTGAAGCAAAATAATACTAGTAGCGGCAAGAAAGTTGACAACATCTACGCCCACGACAAATTGTGTTCTACTCGTGCAAAGAGAACTACGCATAGACCTAGCTCATGATGCCAAGATGGAGATCAAAGGAGCTATGTGATATTGGCCATATCATGTCACTATTATTATTTGATTGCATGTGATGTTTATCATGTTTTTGCATCTTGTTTACTTAGAACGACGGTAGTAAATAAGATGATCCCTCATCATAATTTCAAGAAAGTGTTCCCCCTAACTGTGCACCGTTGCGACAGTTCGTTGTTTCGAAGCACCACGTGATGATCGGATGTGATAGATTCCAACGTTCAAATACAACGGGTGTAAGACAGATTTACACATGCAAACACTTAAGTTGACTTGACGAGCCTAGCATGTACAGACATGGCCTCAGAACACAGAAGACCGAAAGGTCGAGGATGAGTCGTATAGAAGATACGATCAACATGAAGATGTTCACCGATGTAGACTAGTCCGTCTCACGTGATGATCGGACACGGCCTAGTTAACTCGGATCATGTTATACTTAGATGACTGGAGGGATGTCTATCTGAGTGGGAGTTCATTGAATAATTTGATTTCGATGAACTTAATTATCATGAACTTAGTCTAAAATCTTTACAACATGTATTGTAGATCAAATGGCCAACGTTGTCCTCAACTTCAACGCGTTCCTAGAGAAAACCAAGCTGAAAGACGATGGCAGCAACTATACGGACTGGGTCCGGAACCTGAGGATCATCCTCATAGTTGCCAAGAAAGATTATGTCCTACAAGCACCGCTAGGTGAAGCACCTGTTCTCCCTGCAGAACAAGACGTTATGAACGCTTGGCAGACACGTACCGATGATTACTCCCTTGTTCAGTGCGGCATGCTTTACAGCTTAGATCCGGGGCTCCAAAAGCGTTTTGAGAGACACGGAGCATATGAGATGTTCGAAGAGCTGAAAATGGCTTTTCAAGCTCATGCCCGGGTCGAGAGATATGAAGTCTCCGACAAGTTCTTCAGCTGTAAGATGGAGGAAACCAGTTCTGTCAGTGAGCACATACTCACTATGTCTGGGTTACATAACCGCTTGACTCAGTTGGGAGTTAATCTCCCGGATGACGCGGTCATTGACAGAATCCTTCAGTCGCTTCCACCGAGCTACAAGAGCTTTGTGATGAACTTCAATATGTAGGGGATGGAAAAGACCATTCCTGAAGTATTTGCAATGCTGAAATTAGCAGAGGTAGAAATCAAAAAGGAACATCAAGTGTTGATGGTGAATAAAACCACTAAGTTCAAAAAGGGCAAGGGTAAGAAGAACTTCAAGAAGGACGGCAAGGGAGTTGCCGCGCCCGGTAAGCAAGCTGCCGGGAAGAAGCCAAAGAACGGACCCAAGCCCGAGACTGAGTGCTTTTATTGCAAGGAAAGTGGTCACTGGAAGCGGAAGTGCCCCAAATACTTAGCGGACAAGAAGGCCGGCAAAACGAAAGGTATATGTGATATACATGTAATTGATGTGTACCTTACCAGTACTCGTAGTAGCTCCTGGGTATTTGATACCGGTGCGGTTGCTCACATTTGTAACTCAAAGCAGGAGCTGCGGAATAAGCGGAGACTGGCGAAGGACGAGGTGACGATGCGCGTCGGGAATGGTTCCAAGGTCGATGTCATCGCCGTCGGCACGCTACCTCTACATTTACCTACAGGATTAGTTTTGAACCTCAATAATTGTTATTTAGTGCCAAGTTTGAGCATGAACATTGTATCAGGATCTCGTTTAATACGAGATGGCTACTCATTTAAATCCGAGAATAATGGTTGTTCTATTTATATGAGAGATATGTTTTATGGTCATGCTCTGATGGTGAATGGTTTATTCTTAATGAATCTCAAGCGTAATGCTACACATATTCATAGTGTGAGTACCAAAAGATGTAAGGTTGATAATGATAGTCCCACATACTTGTGGCACTGCCGCCTTGGTCACATAGGTGTCAAACGCATGAAGAAGCTCCATGTAGATGGACTTTTAGAGTCTCTTGATTACGAATCATTTGACACGTGCGAACCATGCCTCATGGGTAAAATGACCAAGACTCCGTTCTCAGGAACAATGGAGCGAGCAACCAACTTATTGGAAATCATACATACTGATGTGTGCGGTCCAATGAGTGTTGAGGCTCGCGGTGGTTATCGTTATGTTCTCACCCTCACTGATGACTTGAGTAGATATGGGTATGTCTACTTAATGAAACACAAGTCTGAGACCTTTGAAAGGTTCAAGGAATTTCAGAGTGAGGTTGAGAATCAACGTGACAGGAAAATCAAGTTCTTGCGATCAGATCGTGGAGGAGAATACTTGAGTCACGAATTTGGCACACACTTAAGAAAAAGTGGAATAGTTTCACAACTCACGCCGCCTGGAACACCTCAGCGTAATGGTGTGTCCGAACGTCGTAACCGCACTCTATTAGATATGGTGCGATCTATGATGTCTCTTATCGATTTACCACTATCTTTTTGGGGCTATGCTTTAGAGACTGCCGCATTCACTTTAAATAGGGCTCCGTCGAAATCCGTTGAGACGACACCGTATGAATTATGGTTTGGGAAGAAACCTAAGCTGTCGTTTCTAAAAGTTTGGGGATGCGATGCTTATGTCAAGAAACTTCAACCTGAAAAGCTCGAACCCAAGTCGGAAAAATGCGTCTTCATAGGATACCCTAAAGAAACTATTGGGTATACCTTCTACCTCAGATCCGAAGGCAAGATCTTTGTTGCCAAGAATGGATCCTTTCAGAGAAGGAGTTTCTCTCGAAAGAAGTAAGTGGGAGGAAAGTAGAACTTGATGAAGTATTACCTCTTGAACCGGAAAGTGGCGCAACTCAGGAAAATGTTCCTGTGGTGCCTACACCAATTAGAGAGGAAGTTAATGATGATGATCAAGATACTTCTGATCAAGCTCCTACTGAAATTCGAAGGTCCACAAGGACACGTTCCGCACCAGAATGGTACGGCAACCCTGTCTTGGAAATCATGTTGTTAGACAACAGTGAACCTTCGAACTATGAAGAAGATAGACGCGGATGGTAATGTGACCATCTATAAAGCTCGGCTTGTAGCTAAGGGTTATCGACAACTTTAAGGGGTTGACTACGGTGAGACTTTCTCACCGGTAGCAAAGCTGAAGTCCGTCCGAATCATGTTAGCAATTGCCGCATTCTATGATTATGAGATATGGCAAATGGACGTCAAAACGGCATTCCTTAATGGTTTCCTTAAGGAAGAATTGTATATGGTGCAGCCGGAAGGTTTTGTCGATCCTAAGAATGCTGACAAGGTGTGCAAGCTCCAACGCTCGATTTATGGGCTGGTGCAAGCATCTCGGAGTTGGAACATTCGCTTTGATGAGATGATCAAAGCGTTTGGGTTTATGCAGACTTATGGAGAAGCCTGCGTTTACAAGAAAGTGAGTGGGAGCTCTATAGCATTTCTCGTATTATATGTAGATGACATACTTTTGATGGGAAATGATATAGAGCTTTTGGACAGCATTAAGGCCTACTTGAATAAGAGTTTTTCAATGAAGGACCTTGGAGAAGCTGCTTATATATTAGGCATCAAGATCTATAGAGATAGATCAAGACGCCTCATAGGTCTTTCACAAAGCACATACCTTGATAAGATATTGAAGAAGTTCAATATGGATCAGTTAAAGAAGGGGTTCTTACCTGTGTTGCAAGGTGTGAAATTGAGCTCAGCTCAATGTCCGACCACGACAGAAGATATAGAAGAGATGAGTGTCATCCCCTATGCCTCAGCCATAGGTTCTATTATGTATGCCATGCTGTGTACCAGACCTGATGTAAACCTTGCCGTAAGTTTGGTAGGTAGGTACCAAAGTAATCCCGGCAAGGAACACTGGACAGCGGTCAAGAATATCCTGAAGTACCTGAAAAGGACTAAGGAAATGTTTCTCGTTTATGGAGGTGACGAAGAGCTCGTCGTAAAGGGTTACGTCGACGCTAGCTTCGACACAGATCTGGATGACTCTAAGTCACAAACCGGATACGTGTATATTTTGAATGGTGGGGCAGTAAGCTGGTGCAGTTGCAAGCAGAGCGTCGTGGCGGGATCTACATGTGAAGCGGAGTACATGGCAGCCTCGGAGGCAGCGCATGAAGCAATTTGGGTGAAGGAGTTCATCACCAACCTAGGAATCATACCCAATGCGTCGGGGCCGATCAAACTCTTCTGTGACAACACTGGAGCTATTGCACTTGCCAAGGAGCCCAGGTTTCACAAGAAGACCAGGCACATCAAGCGTCGCTTCAACTCCATTCGTGAAAATGTTCAAGATGGAGACATAGATATTTGTAAAGTACATACGGACCTGAATGTAGCAGATCCGTTGACTAAACCTCTCCCTAGAGCAAAACATGATCAACACCAGAATTCCATGGGTGTTCGATTCATCATAATGTAACTAGATTATTGACTCTAGTGCAAGTGGGAGACTGTTGGAAATATGCCCTAGAGGCAATAATAAAAGGATTATTATTATATTTCCTTGTTCATGTTAATTGTCTTTTATGCATGCTATAATTGTGTTATCCGGAAATCGTAATACATGTGTGAATACATAGACACCAACATGTCCCTAGTAAGCCTCTAGTTGACTAGCTCGTTGATCAATAGATAGTCATGGTTTCCTGACTGTGGACATTGGATGTCATTGATAACGAGATCACATCATTAGGAGAATGATGTGATGGACAAGACCCAATCCTAAACTTAGCACAAGATCGTATAGTTCGTTTGCTAGAGTTTTTCCAATGTCAAGTATCTTTTCCTTAGACCATGAGATCGTGTAACTCCCGGATGCCGTAGAAGTGCTTTGGGTGTACCAAACTTCACAACGTAACTGGGTGACTATAAAGGTATACTACGGGTATCTCCGAAAGTGTCTGTTGGGTTGACACGGATCAAGACTGGGATTTGTCACTCCGTATAACGGAGAGGTATCTCTGGGCCCACTCGGTAATGCATCATCATAATGAGCTCAAAGTGACCAAGTGTCTGGTCACGGGATCATGCATTACGGTACGAGTAAAGTGACTTGCCGGTAACGAGATTGAACGAGGTATTGGGATACCGACGATCGAATCTCGGGCAAGTAACGTACCGATTGACAAAGGGAATTGTATACAGGTTGCTTGAATCCTCGACATCGTGGTTCATCCGATGAGATCATCGAGGAGCATGTGGGAGCCAACATGGGTATCCAGATCCCGATGTTGGTTATTGACCGGAGAGCCATCTCGGTCATGTCTACATGTCTCCCGAACCCGTAGGGTCTACACACTTAAGGTTCGGTGACGCTAGGGTTGTAGAGATATGAATATGCAGTAACCTGAAAGTTGTTCGGAGTCCCAGATGAGATCCCGGACGTCACGAGGAGTTCCGGAATGGTCCGAGGTGAAGAATTATATATAGGAAATGTAGTTTCGGCCATCGGGAGAGTTTCGGGGGTCACCGGTATTGTACCGGGACCACCGGAAGGGGCCCGGGGGTCCACCGGGGGGGCACCCATCCCGGAGGGCCCCATGGGCTAAGGTGGAGAGGGCAACCAGCCCATAGTAGGCTGGTGCGCCCCCCTTGGCCCACCCCATGCGCCTAGGGTTGGGAACCCTAGGGTGGGGGCGCCCACCTGGCTTGGGGGGCACTCCACCCCTTGGCCGTCGCCCCCCCTAGGAGATCCCATCTCCTAGGGACGGCGCACCCCCTAGGGGGCCTATATAAAGGGGGGAGGGAGGGGCAGCCGCACCCTTGAGTCTTGGCACCTCCCTCTCCCCTGCTACACCTCTCCCTCTCGTAGTAGAACGGCGAAGCCCTACTGCGGTGACCCCTGCATCCACCACCACGCCGTCGCGTTGCTGGATCTTCATCAACCTCTCCACCCCCCCCCCTTGCTGGATCAAGAAGGAGGAGACGTCACGCTGACCGTACGTGTGTTGAACACGGAGGTGCCGTCCGTTCAGCGCTAGGATCTCCGGTGATTTGGATCACGTCGAGTACGACTTCCTCATCCCTGTTCTTTGAACGCTTCCGCGCGTGATCTATATCACCGGGCAAGCAGATGACAGCTAACACCTGCGTCCCGGAGGTTACTATCACCTTGGGCGACTACAAGTTCCTTTCTTCCCCAATTGTTCTTGGTAACTCGGATATTGATCTTATTCTCGGGATGGATTGGCTTTCTAAGCACAAGGCACATCTTGATTGTGCTACCAGGCAGATTCAATTGACTCATTTATCTGAGGATGTAATTGTCTTTGCCGCTCGGGATAATACCATCCGTCTATTTTCTCTCAATGAGAAGGGTGAACTCGATGCCATCTCGCAAATTCCAGTCGTTTGCGAATATCAAGACGTCCAGGAATGCCTCCGCACCGGCCTGTTGAATTCGTTATCGATCTTGAGCCTGGCACGAAACCTGTGTGCAAGAGTCCTTACAAGCTCGGACCTGAAGAGTTGAAGGAGCTGAAGAAGCAACTCGATATTCAAGAGAGAATGGGTCTCATCCGGCCTAGTTCTTCTCCGTGGGGTTGTGGTGTTCTTTTTGTGAAGAAGAAGGATGGAACGGACCGACTTTGTGTTGATTACCGTCCATTGAACAAGAAGACCATCAAGAACAAATACCCACTTCCCAACATCAATGAGCTGTTCGAACAACTCAAAGGTGCCCAAGTATTCTCCAAGCTTGATCTCCGTATGGGTTATCATCAGATTCGAATCCGTGAGGAAGATATTCCCAAGACGGCTTTCAGGACAAGCTATGGTTCATATGAATACACTGTCGTGTCTTTTGGCCTCGTCAACGCTCCTCCGACTTTCTCTCGCATGATGAACTTCATCTTCAACGCCTACACCAATGACTTCGTTTTGGTCTATTTCGACGACATTCTGGTTTTATCGAAGAACAAGGAAGATCATGCCAAGCACTTGCGTTTGGTACTCGATAAGCTGAGGGAACACAAGTTCTACGCCAAGTTCTCCAAGTGCGAATTTTGGCTCGATGAGGTTCTTTATCTTGGTCATATCATCTCTGCCAAGGGCATTGTGGTGAATCCTGAGAAGGTGTCTGCAATTGTGAATTGGGAACCTCCTCAGAACGTGAAGCAACTCCGTAGCTTCCTCGGTCTCGCAAGCTATTGTCGAAGATTCGTTGAAAACTTTTCTAAGATCGCGAAGCCTCTCTCTAATCTTCTCCAGAAGCACGTCAAGTACGTTTGGTCTCCGGAGTGTGACATTGCTTTCAACACTTTGAAAGAGAAATTGATCACTGCTCCAGTTCTCACTCCTCCTGATGAATCCAAGCCGTACAAGGTCTTTTGTGATGCCTCTCTCCAAGGTCTTGGCGCAGTGTTGATGCAAGAGAATAAAGTTGTTGCTTATACCTCTCGCCAATTGAAGCCCAATGAGAAGAACTACCCCACTCATGATCTCGAGTTGGCGGCAGTTGTGCATGCTCTTTTGACTTGGAGACATCTCTTATTGGGAAGAAAAGTGGACATTTTCACTGATCACAAGAGTCTCAAGTACATCTTCACTCAGCCTAATCTCAACCTCAGGCAAACTCGATGGGTCGAAATGATTCAAGAGTATAATCCGAGTATCGAGTATACTCCAGGCAAGGCCAATGTGATTGCTGACGCATTGAGCAGGAAAGCTTATTGCAACAGTCTGATTCTCAAGCCTTATCAACCCGAGCTTTGTGAAGCTTTCCGCAAACTTAATCTGCAAGTTGTTCCTCAAGGTTTCCTCGCCAACCTTCAAGTCTCTCCTACCTTGGAAGACCAGATTCGCCAAGCCCAGCTTCTTGATGCTATGGTGAAAAAGGTGAAGATTGGGATTGCCAAGAGTCAACCCAAGTACAAGTGCTACCGCCTTGATGACAAGGACACTTTCTTCTTCGAGGATCGTATTGTTGTGCCCAAAGGTGACCTCCGTAAAGTGATCATGAACGAGGCTCACAATTCTCTCCTCTCCATCCACCCTGGGAGCACGAAGATGTATCAGGACCTCAAGCAGGCTTATTGGTGGACTCGAATGAAGCGCGAGATCGCTCAATTCGTGAATGAGTGTGATGTCTGCAGAAGAGTGAAGGCAGAACACCAAAGGCCAGCGGGTCTCCTCCAACCTCTTGCCATTCCAGAATGGAAGTTTGACCACATTGAAATGGACTTCGTGACTGGGTTTCCAAAGTCCAAGCGTGGCAATGATGCTATATTCGTTGTCATCGACAAACTCACCAAAGTGGCTCACTTTCTGCCTATCAAAGAGTCTATCACGGCAGCTCAATTAGCGGAACTATATACCTCTCGAATTGTCTCTCTGCACGGTATTCCACAAGTGATCTCTTCAGACCGTGGCAGCATCTTTACCTCCAAGTTTTGGGATTCTTTTCAGAAGGCCATGGGCACCAACATCCGCTTCAGCACAGCTTTCCATCCTCAAACTAGCGGTCAAGTCGAGCGTGTCAACCAGATTCTTGAAGATATGCTCAGGGCTTGTGTGATCTCTTTCGGCATGAAGTGGGAGGATTGTCTTCCTTATGCTGAATTCTCCTACAACAACAGTTTTCAAGCAAGTTCGAGCAAGGCCCCATTTGAAATTCTGTATGGCAGGAAGTGCCGTACCCCTCTCAACTGGTCTGAAACCGGTGAACGTCAGCTTTTGGGTAATGACTTAATCACAGAGGCAGAGGAAATGTGCAAAGTCATTCGAGATAACCTCAAAGCAGTCCAATCCCGCCAGAAGAGCTACTATGACAGTAAGCACCGTGATTTGGCTTTCGAGATCGGAGATCATGTTTACCTCCGCGTCTCTCCTATGAAAGGTACTCGTCGCTTCGGTATCAAAGGGAAGCTTGCCCCTAGATACGTGGGACCTTTCAAGATTGTCAGCAAGAGAGGCGATCTCGCCTATCAACTCGAGCTTCCTTCAAACTTTGCAAATGTTCATGATGTGTTCCATGTCTCTTTGCTCCGAAAGTGCTTCAAGACTCCTGACCGCACCGTCAACTTCGAGGACATTGAGCTCCAAGAAGATCTCTCTTATCGTGAGCACCCAGTTGCTATTCTTGAAGAGACTGAACGCAAGACTCGCAACAAGTCAATCAAATTCCTCAAAGTCAAGTGGTCACACCATTCCAACCGTGAAGCTACCTGGGAACGCGAGGATCACCTCCGTTCTGAATACCCGTCGTTCTTTCAGTCCTAGATCTCGGGACAAGATCCTTTCCTAGTGGTGGAGTGTTGTAACACCCCGGATGTGATTTACCCAATATGTACTCCAACTCTTGCCGTTTCCGGCCTTAAGTTATTTTACTTTCTCGGGTTCGGGTCTTTGTATCCGTGTGTTGTTATCGTTGTCATGCATCTCATATCATGTCATCATGTGCATTGCATTTGCATACGTGTTCATCTCATGCATTCGAGCATTTTCCCCGTTGTCCGTTTTGCATTCCGGCGCTTCGTTCTCCTCCGGTGGTCATTTCTACCTTTCTTTCATGTGTGGGGATTAAACATTTCTGGACTGGACCGAGACTTGCCAAGCGGCCTTGGTTTACTACCGGTAGACCGCCTATCAAGTTTCGTACCATTTGGACTTCGTTTGATGCTCCAACGGTTAACCGAGGGACCGAAAAGGCCTCGTGTGTGTTGCAGCCCAACACCCCTCCAAGTTGGCCCCAAAACCCACCAAAACCCACTCCATCATCTAGAGCGTTTGATCATGATCACGTGGCCGCAAACCGCACCTCATTTGGACTCTCCTAGCTCCTCCTATGCCTATATAAAGACCCCCTCCGAAATCCGGATCCCCTTCTCCCCCGAAACCCTAGAGTCAGCTCCCCTCGCCGCCGGACGTGTCCGAATTGGGCCGGACATGTCCGCCCGATCCGCCGCCACCACTCAGCTCGCGCCACGTGGCCCATCGCCGCCTCCCTCCGCCGCCGGCCCGGAAGCCCGGATCGGGCCCCCGCGGCCCAAGCCGGTGCGCCGCCCCGCGTCTTCGTCTTCCCCGCGCCCGATCCGCCACCTTGCCGGCGAACTTCGTCTCTGGCTGAACTCCGGCGCCGCCCGGCCGCCCCTGGCGCCGCCCTGCCGCGAGCGCCCTCGCCGCGCCGCCCATCGCCGACCGGCCACGCCATCGCCGTCCCCCTAGCCAGATCCGGTCGGCCGCTCCTCCGGCGAGCTCCGGCCACCGCCCCTCTTCTCCGGTGAGCGGATCCGGCCGCCTCGGTTCGCGTGCCGCCAGATCGGGATCCAGCTACAGGAAACCCTAAGGGTTGACTTCTTTTTTTTCTTCTTCTAAGTCTGCAGTTCAAATGCCCATGTTCATCGTGCTATAACTTTGCATCCGTAGCTCCGTTTTGGGCATATAGCATATCAAAATGTTCGTCTCAGAGAGTACATCATTTCATTCCATTGCATCATTTTCATTTGAGTTCATCTTGATGCCCGAAATGCTGTTGGAAGAGTGCTACTTGAGATAATTGTCAGATCTGCTACTCCATTTAGATATTTGTCATTTTTGCCATGATTATTGTGTGCATGATATGCCCATGAGCTCTACATATGTTTTGTTAAGGGTTTTGCCATCTTTCCAGAGGTGCAACCCATATATTTTTGTGATGTGTGTGGTGAATAGCACAAGCTTGCAAAGTGAGGCACTTGGTAATGCTAATTTCAGGGACTTAGCATTTCCACTAAGTCCTTGACCTCTTTATCTCATATGGCCATATGTTCATGTTGTTTCCTAGTGATCCGTGCCTCTTTTGAGGATGATAAGTAAGGATGTTTTGTTAATCTTGTAGTGCTCTATCCATCCATGTCTTTGTTTGCAATTATGGAGCACCCTAGCTTGAGTCATTCGAGCACTACTTTTGTCATTTCGTGAATCTGGGCAGATTGTCTACTTGTTAGCGATTTTGCCGGTGATGTTGTAGTTGATCCGTGTATGCTATGATATTGTTCTTGCCATGTCTAGCTTGCATTTTGTGTATTCTTGATGGGTGTATGCTTAGCTTGTAATGACTTGCTCTGTAGTGAGTGCATCGAGCTCATAAACATGCCTACTTGATATCTGTTTCAGCATGCTCCAGTTTTCAATAAGTCTGAGAACTGATTATGTTTTTGCCATGTTCACATGCTTGCAAATGTATTTTCTGATCCCTTTTGGCTCAAGGTCACTAAGAGACTTTTGTTAAGATCTTTGAGTAGCTCCATGTCAAGCTTTACTTTGCCATGTTCAGGTCCTGTAGCATATAGTTTTCATGCTCCGAAGAGTGCTATCTGATCTGAAATTCCAGACAAGTGTTAATTTCACTAAGTCTGAGATCTGTTTACCATATGCATTTTTGCCATGCTTCTTTGAACCTGTTAATGGATGAATTGGCCATAGCTCAGTGCTAGACTTTTGTTAAGCATCATGAATTCATCCCTGCCATGTATTTTGTTGTCATGTTTGGGTGTTGTAGCATGTTCATCTTGTTGCATGTAGATGACTACTTGCTGTAAATCGCAGAACATGGTCATATTTGAATCGCTTGCCATTTCCAAACCGTAACTCCAATTCCGGCGTTCTTTATATCGTTTTCAAGCGATTTCATCTCATCTTTCCAGTGGCACACTTGGATTCCCAAGTTGAGGCCATGTTCATGCATCCCTTGTCAAATATTGCATATGCATCCCGCATCGCATCCCGCATAGCATACCATCCTTGCATCATATTGTTTGATCCTTGCACGTGGTTGATTGTGTCCTTGCTGCTTGTTTGTCTTGTTTGGGTAGAGCCGGGATACGAGTTCGCTAACGAGGAGCCCGTTGAGTTTGCTTTTGAGGATCCAGTCAACTCTGACAACTTTGCAGGCAAGATGATCATACCCTCGAAATCACTACTATCTTTGCTATGCTAGATGCTCGCTCTATTGCTATGCCAATGCTACGATGCCTACCACTTACTTTCAAGCCTCCCAAATTGCCATGTCAAACCTCTAACCCACCATGTCCTAGAAAACCATTGATTGGCTATGTTACCGCTTTGCTCAGCCCCTCTTATAGCGTTGCTAGTTACAGGTGAAGATTGGAGGTCGTTCCTTGTTGGAACATTATTTACCTGTTGGGATATCATTATATTATCTTGTTATCTTAATACATCTATATATTTGGTAAAGGGTGGAAGGCTCGGCCTCTCGCCTAGTGTTTTGTTCCACTCTTGCCGCCCTAGTTTCCGTCATATCGGTGTTATGTTCCCGGATTTTGCGTTCCTTACGCGGTTGGGTTATAATGGGAACCCCTTGATAGTTCGCCTTGATTAAAGCTTTTCCAGCAATGCCCAACCTTGGTTTTACCATTTGCCACCTAGCCCCTTTTTTCCCTTGGGTTTCCGGAGCCCGAGGGTCATCTTATTTTAGCCCCCCCCCCCCCGGGGGGGGCCAGTGCTCCTCTGAGTGTTGGTCCGAACTAGAGCCCTGTGCAGCGCCCCCTCGGGGAAACTCGAGGTTTGGTTTTAGTTGTATGGAGCGCTCATCTGAGTGTGCCCTGAGAACGAGATATGTGCAGCTCCTATCGGGGTTTGTCGGCACATTCGGGCGGTGTTGCTGGTCTTGTTTTAACCTGTCGAAGTGTCTTGAAGAACCGAGATACCGAGTTTGATCAGAACGTCTCGGGAGGAGGTCTATTTCCTTCGTTGACCGTGAGAGATTGTCATGGGCTAAGTTGGGACTCCCCTGCAGGGATTTGAACTTTCGAAAGCCGTGCCCGCGGTTATGGGCAGATGGGAATTTGTTAATGTCCGGTTGTAGATAACTTGAACCTTAAATTAATTAAAATGAGTCAACTGAATGTGTTACCATGATGGTCTCTTCTCGGCGGAGTCCGGGAAGTGAACACGGTGTTGGAGTAATGCTTGCGCAGGTTGTTCTTTAGTTTCTCACTCGCGCTTTGCCTCCTCTTCTCGCTCTCTTTTGCGAACAGGATAGCCACCACTTATGCTAGTCGCTTGCTGCAGCTCCACATATTTTACCTTGCCTTTCCTATTAAGCTTAAATAGTCTTGATCGCGAGGGTGCGAGATTGCTGAGTCCCTGTGGCTCACAGATTACTTCCAAACCAGATGCAGGGCCTGATGATTTCGCTCCAGGTGACGCGCTTGAGCTCAAGTGGGAGTTTGACGAGGACTCTCAACGATACTATGTTTCCTTTCCTGATGATCAGTAGTGGTGCCCAGTTGGGGTGATCGGGACCGTGTCGCATGTTGGGTTATCTTTTATTTTGGCATCGTAGTCGGGCCATGAGTGTTTGGATGATGTAATGTTATTTATGTACTTGATTGACGTGGCGAGTGTAAGCCAACTATGTTATCTCCCCTTTTATTATCTATATATTACATGGGATGTTGTGAAGATTGCCTAACTTGCGACATATGCCTTCAATGCGATTATGCCTCTAAGTCGTGCCTCGACACGTGGGAGATATAGTCGCATCGAGGGTGTTAGAATCTGGTTGTGTGCCGATGCTCACGTCAGCTCTGTTATGGACCGGCAGATCCTTTAATGGATTTTATCCGGCAGAGTCCTTCATATTCAATAACCTTGTGAGCCTTCCCTCGGATACATAATGCCTTTGGTAAATTGTATCATGTACTTTCTCAACCTTGCTCTACTTTCGAGCTTGTGATATTTACCCTTGAAACTTGTGGTATATGTTTCTAAGAAGCCCCTATGGGTTGAACATATGCCTTCTCTAAACTGTGTGAACTCAAAAGTTTTCATGAGTCATACACTTCCGGTATTTTGCCAGATGAAATTTCAACACTACAACTTCTTCAAAAGTGAGAAGTGAATGAAAGGTTATGCATTGGAGAAGTGGGAGTCGACCTTGAACTTTGTGTTCATGCCCATGGACACGATGTAGATCTTATCGTTAAAGCTTCTCTTAAATTAAATTATTCCTTTGGTATAAGTTCATCTTATATCTGGGATCTGGCCTTTTGCAATCGTGGTTCTGACCATGTTCTCCTTTAAATACCATTTCGCGTGCAAGTTTAAGCGCTTGTCTTCTGTAGAGCAATACCCCAGTCCAACCTCTACTTTGATCTGTCATCGAGTATTACCCCCTCTGGTATCTCGAGATTATCACGGAACTGCATAACTTCTTATGAGTTCTTCTTCAAGTATTATTTGACTTTCGCTGCATCATCATTTGACTTGATGTCATCGCCAACCGATTACATCTTCATGAAATCTCTTGACAAATGTGTCATGGTCATCATCAACATCCTGAGCTCTTCCAAGTTATATATCGAATTCTTGATGAGAAATACCATCCTCGAGTTCTTGATGAGAAATACCATCCTCACCCCTCAATGGTTTGTGTTATCATCGACCACTTTATTGCCTCCCGTTCAACACAAACTTATTCGTGTTTTGTGTTATACCTTGAGATCCTTGCTATCCAGCATTTGTTCTTCTTTACCTTGGAATATTACCACCTTTTATGTCAAGAATGACATGGTAATTTTACCACCTCTTGAGAATTCTTGATATAGTAATATCTCTCGCCTTTTGCGTTCATTTCTTGGTCTTCGTGTTGTTTCTAACCGGAATACTGACAAATGGTCTGTGATGTGTAAATTCTAAACTTCTAGCAACCCTATTGCTTTGAAGTTATTGGTCTACAATTTCATTCTAAGTCTATTGCTTATTGAATCATCATTCGAACATTGATCATGCTACCTAGTCCAGATTCCTGGGTGCACCCTTCTATCATTGTTCAGTTGTGTATGTTTCCCTCGAGCATACATCATTATATCATTTGATCCGACAAATGATATTTCCTTGTTCACATAATTGTGGAAATCAATCCTTTGGAAATCTCGATGATTTGTTGCTGAGCCTATCAGCCACCTCCTCATCCTCTCCTTGGTTTACTGAAGAACTCTTGTTTCAGAGCTCACTTCCATAGATCATTTCTGAGAATCTCACAATGTCATCTCGTCAAATCGTGTTGGACCTTTTCTTCTCAGGCATCCTGAGTCTGAAGTATCCTGACACCAATCAGATATGGATCCCGGTCAGATATGATGGTTGGGACTCATTTTCCAAGAGTTATAATGTTGGTCTTTATATGACCTGCTAAGGTGATGTCATGCCTAGCACACCTGGCTGGAGGGCCTATTGTTATAGTTCTTCCTTTTAGCAAGATTATCCATTCTTCCATGAGGAAATTGTAAGGCTTATTCTACAAGTTGTTCCTGATGGATCCTTCGTGTATCCGAAGTGTAATCTTTGCTTGACGGCCATGTCAATGCTATCTCGAAGCATGTCTATGGTACTCCGATTTTCAACAAAAACGTTTGAAGCCCAATGCTAAATGTTTCCTGCTCGATTATCCAAACACCGTTGTATGGGTAATATCATGAAAATTCTCTCCCCTGCCTAAAGAGTTTACTACATTATATCATGTCATGGATATCATGCTCTGCTCGTCCTTCCGAAGGTTATACCTTTGAAATATGTGTTTAAACACATTTTCATTTCCATTGTTCTATTTAATCTGATAATCATATTTTTCTTTCCATTTGTTGGGTTAACGTTTCTTGTGATCTATATGATCTAAGCAGTAATATTCTCCTGCTTAGGTAAACACCTCGGTTTACAACTCTGTTAGTGTGACCCTGTTACTATTGCTAACGACATCCTGGTAACCCCCGATGGACGAGAACTTTGCCTATTGGTCCGCCTCGTTCAACGAGCAGGAAAATGGTTCTCTTCGTCCCTCGCCCTTGGTACCAACGTTGTTGCCAACATAACTGACAGGCTATCCTCTGCCATGCCTTGCTACCATGACCATGCAATATGTCGGCGTCCTTCCTACTTTTGGACCACATGGTGGGCCCATAACCCACAGTTCCACAGGATCGAAACCTGACTCTCATGCACCCCCTGTTCCCAAGGTTCTTCCTCGCGTGTGGCCTCGTATGTAATTCACGAGCCACCTTCCGAGGGATCATCAAATATGTTACCGGACGCAATACTTATTCCCGATTTCTTTGAGCCCCTTTCACGCCCTGTTTCAGGCATCGAACGGTTGCCTGCTCGCTCGAAACTTCCCATGAAACCTCATTACTTTGCTCTCGATATTTTCTTAAGTTTCAATTCGAGAGTTACTTTCTACCACCTTCCCCGATGTTATCGACCAGATAGTCAACCTTGTAGAGGTTCGTTCTCCCGAAATAACCCCCTTATTCTTTCGTAAGTATGATGGAACCCCCAAAGAAAGGATGTCGACTTCATCTTGATGACCTGAAGCAGAAAAATGAAGACATCAATATAATGGATCGACCACTTCGAGAGGAGCAACCAAGACCGAGAAGATTCGTTAGAATTTCGTAACCAAACCTTTCCCCCTTAGACCCCTCTTAAATCTCGGGACGAGATTTCTTGTAGTGGAGGAGAATTGTGACGCCCGGATACTTAAGCTACAGTGAACCTCTACTAATGACGCCACGTCACCTCAATTACTGTTGTTGATCTCGCATTAGATTGAAACTGATTCGAATCCAAATTAAAAAATCAGGCAAACAACAAAATTTTCAAACAATGAAACTAAAATGTTCGTGTCGTGCCAGAAAATGCATAGGTGATTGTGGTGGTGAAACCAAACTTTTATGAAATGCTTAACTGCACTAAAATGATTTAAATAGTAACAAACCTAATTATTTCAATGCCTTTACTAATTAATAAAATATCAAACTAAATTATTTGGGGACTAGACTTTTTGTGACAGTGGACTAAATTGAAATACTAGATTAGATGCCTAGTATATATTTTACAAGAACTAAAACAATAGGAAACAGAGATAAAATAGAATAAAAGAAAAATAAGAAAGGAAAAACAAAACTAACAAAAAGAAAAGGAAATGAGAAGACCCCCCCCCAGCTCCCCATGGGCCTCAGCCCATCCCACACGGCCCAACCGGCCCACCCCATGCTGCCCCCTGGCCTATTAGGCCACCCCACACACCCGAACCCTAACCACCAGACCCCCCCCCCACTTCCCCGCACGCACCCACGCTCCTCTCCTCTCCTCCCCCGGATTTGGGATCTGGATCGGGCCACGTCCCGACCCCGCCGCTCGCC
This sequence comes from Triticum urartu, assembly GCF_003073215.2. Classification (NCBI taxonomy): domain Eukaryota; kingdom Viridiplantae; phylum Streptophyta; class Magnoliopsida; order Poales; family Poaceae; genus Triticum; species Triticum urartu. The sequence goes on along the minus strand of NC_053024.1, from coordinate 597,280,285 downwards.
CCGACACCGCACCCTCTCCGGCGCCCCGACGCCAAACGCCCGCCTCTCCGTCACCTGCCGCACAGGCGCCCGCCCCCTCGACCCGAGCTAAATCGGGGGCTCGACCCCGCGGCGCCCCGAGCCTCGACGCCGCTCCCCGCCACCTCATCGCCATCGCCTCACCTCGCCCCCGACGCCCGTTCGCGCCGCCCGTCGCCGTTGGCCGCCGCCGCCCGGAGCGCTCCATCGCCAGCCTGCCTCCTCCACGTCGACGTCGTCCCCGGCATCCTCCCCGCGCCCCACTGCCCGGACCCCTACAGCCCCCGGTGAGGTCCCGAGCCTTCCCCCTCGCCATTCCCCCGTTCAGCTCGCCGTCGACCGTACGACGCGAGCCCCGCTCGTTCGCCCGCGGCCTGCCGGCGTCGCCCGCTCATGCCGCCCGCGTTGACCTTCCCCGCTCGTCGCTGCACCTGCTGCTGCAGATGCTGCGTCCCACCGCGCCGACCGGCCCCGTCCTCTCCCTCCCCCCCGCGCACGCGCACACGGCCGCGGCCTCCTCCCCGTGTCGCGCCTGGAACGGCGCCCCAGTGCGCGCATTCTCCCCTGCCGCCTGAACCGTGCCGCCTCCACTTCGTCGCGCCGCGCCACCCAGTCACCCCGCCTCTTGCCTCGGCGCCGCCACGCTAGGACGCGCCGGCGTCGCCCTCGCCTGATGCCGGATTGCCGCGCCCGGTGGTCGCAGCCAGCTTCGCCACGCCCCGCGCGCCCCTGGGCGAGCACCGTAACGGGCGCCCATGCGCCCGCATCCATCGCTCGTTCGCTCGCACCGCTACCCGTTTGCCCGGGTCCGCTATGGCCTCTAGGCCCAATGACATATGGGCCCCGCCCGCAGAACATTTTGAAAAAAAGGAATTAAAAATAATATATATAATAAATAAATAATTAAATAATTAAATAATAAATAAATAAACTTAATTAATTCTGATTAAAATTAACTAATTAGGATTAATTAATCTAATGGCTAATTAGGCTAATTAACTACTCTTAATTATCTAACAGAGTATGACACTGGGGCCCACCCCTAATTAATACTAATTAGGTTAATTATAATGTTTAATTAAAATGTGTCACTGACTAGTGGGACCCACTGGTCAGGTTGACCTGTCAACCCTGTTGACTGCTGACGCCAGCATGACATCATGCTGATGTCATAAATCCAATTTTGAATTAATTTAAATAATTAATTAAATTCCAGAAATTAATAAAATCTTTAGAAAAACATATCTTTTAAACCGTAGCTCAGATGCGAAAACTTTGTACATGAAAGTTGCTCAGAACGACGAGATGAACCCGGATACACAGCCCGTTCGTCCGCCACGCGTCCCTAGCATAGCAAACACGCAACTTTCCCCCTCTGGTTCATATGTCCGAAAACGCAAAACACCAGGAATACTTTCTCGGATGTTTCCCCCCCTCCACCGGTATCACCTCATACCGCGTTAGGGCACCCCTAGCACCGCTACTTGCCATGTCATGCATCGTCATGCATTTGTTTGCATCATATTTATTGTTTCTCCCCCCTCTTCTCTCACTAGACACCGAGACCGACGCCGCTGCTACCCAGTACGACTACGGTGTTGACGACCACTCTCTCTTGCCAGAGCAACCAGACAAGCCCCCCTTTGATCACCAGATATCGCCTACTCTTCTCTCTACTGCTTGCATTAGAGTAGTGTAGCATGTTACTGCTTTCCGTTAATCCTATTTCGATGCATAGCCTGTCATTGTTGCTCCAGTTGTTGATACCTTACCTGCAATCCTAAGTGTTTAGTTTAGGATGCTAGTTTACCATCAGTGGCCCTACATTCTTGTCTGTCTGCCATGCTATACTATCGGGCCGTGATCACTTGGGAGGTGGTCACGGGTATATACTTATACATAATATATGATACTTGTGGTGATTAAAGTCGGGTCGGCTCGTAGCAGTACCCGCGAGTGATTCCGATGTTGGGGGCTGAAGGGGCAGGTGGCTCCATCCCGGTAGAGGTGGGCCTGAGTTCCCGAAGGCCCCCGACTGTTACTTTGTGGCGGAGCGACAGGGCAGGTTGAGACCACCTAGGAGAGAGGTGGGCCTAGCCCTGGTCGGCGTCCGTGGTTATTTCAGAATAACACGCCTAACGAGATCTTGGTATTTGATCTGAGTCTGGCTACTGGCCTATACGCACTAACCATCTATGCGGGGACAGTTATGGGCACTCGACGTCGTGGTATCAGCCGACGCCTTCGTGACGTCAGCGACTGAGCGGCGTGCGCCGGGTTGGACCGCGTAACGCAACTTCCTTTGTAATGGAGGTTGCTAGGTCTGCTCACCGGCCGCGTACGCAACGTGCAGGTGTGCAATGGGCGATGGGCCCAGACCCCTGCGCCATAGGATTTAGACCGGCGTGCTGACCTCTCTGTTGTGCCTAGGTAGGGCTGTGACGTGTTGATCTTCCGAGGCCGAGCATGACCGAGGAAAGTGTGTCCGGCCAAATGGGATCGAGCGTGTTGGGTTATGTGGTGCACCCCTGCAGGGAAGTTAATCTATTCGAATAGCCGTGATCTTCGGTAACAGGACGACTTGGAGTTGTACCTTGACCTTATGACAACTAGAACCGGATACTTAATAAAACACACCCTTCCAAGTGCCAGATACAACCGGTGATCGCTCTCTCACAGGGCGACGAGGGGAGGATCATCGGTTAGGATTATGCTACACGATGCTACTTGGTGAACTTACCATCTACTCTCTTCTCCTGCTGCAAGATGGAGGTTACCAGAAGCGTAGTCTTCGATAGGACTAGCTATCCCCCTCTTATTCCGGCATTCTGCAGTTCAGTCCACATATGATACCCTTATTCCATTTGATACCAATGCATACATATGTAGTGTAGCTCCTTGCTTGCGAGTACTTTGGATGAGTACTCACGGTTGCTTTGCTTCCCCTTTTTCCCCTTTCCTATACCCGATTGCTGCGACCAAACGTTGGAGCCCAGGAGCCAGACGCCACCGTCGATGACGACTACTACTACTCGGGAGGTGCCTACTACTAAGTGTAGCCCGTTGACGGTGACCAGGAGTAGTTTAGGAGGATCCCAGGCAGGAGGCCTGCACCTCTTTTGATCTGTATCCCAGTTTGTGCTAGCCTTCTTAAGGCGGACTTGTTTAACTTATGTCTGTACTCAGATATTGTTGCTTCCGCTGACTCGTCTATGATTGAGCTCTTGTATTCGAGCCCTCGAGGCCCCTGGCTTGTAATATGATGCTTGTATGACTTATTTTATTTGTAGAGTTGTGTTGTGATATCTTCCCGTGAGTCCCTGATCTTGATCGTACACATTTGCGTGTATGATTAGTGTACGATTGAATCAGGGGCATCACAATTCACGCCTATCGGAACCCTGCACAAGCCGAGGAGCCAGAACCGGAACCACAATTTGATCCTTCACGGCAGTCTAACTATCAGTGGGATCCGGAGATGATTGCCAGCCAGTGGCAATCGGAGCCTTCTTCTTCCTCATCATAGTACGACCCCAACAACTATTATTATGGATATCAGCCAGGCCAGCCGTGGCAATAGACCAACTTAGGCCAAAAGCCTAAGCTTGGGGGAGTACGTATTTCTCACCGACATTACATTTATGTTCACACACTCATTGCTAGATGTCAGTGCTCATACTTTTTCATTGTAATATCCATGCTAGTTTATTTCTTTTTCCTGCTTTCTTCTTGTGTGTTTGTTAAACCTTAAGAAAAACCAAAAAAATTTAGTAGTAGTTTATTTTTCTGCTGTAGTAGTAATAATTAAAAAGAAAACCCAAAAATATTTCCCGTTCTTCTTTTGCTTGTTGGGAGCTTTCCCGTGTAAATAGTTTTATTTCTTTTCTTTTCTTTGGGGGTCAGTAGGAGAAGACCATAATTAAATTGTTGAAGTAGCTCTTATATGCATTATTGTTGATTTAACTAAGAACCCATATTGCCTTGTCTTTTCCTGTTTATTGAATGCTCGTAGATTCCAGCTTAGTTCAATGCACTTACACTCTTATTATTATTCACATCATTTGGTCGTGCAAGTGAAAGGCAATTATGATGATATATGATGGACCGACTGAGATAAGAAAAGCTAGTATGAACTTGACCTCTTTTGTTTTTGTAAATATGATGAGTCCCTCGTTCTTGATTCAGTTTATTATGAATAAACATGTTTGCAATGACAATTAGAGATCATAGTTGCTTGTGCCATGCTTGATTAGCTATGAGTTATAATGATTTACCTTGTGTGCCAACATGCTATTGAGATGGTTATGATGTGGTATGATGGGGTGGTATCCTCCTTTGAATGATTTAAGTGACTTGACTTGGCACATGTTCACGCATGTAGTTGAAACAAAATCAACATAGCCTTCACGATATTTATGTTCATGGTGGATTATATCCTACTCATGCTTGCATCCAATGTTTATTAATTTTAATGCATGTACATGGCTGTTGTCGCTCTCTAGTTGGTCACTTCCCAGTCTTTTGCTAGCCTTCACTTGTACTAAGCGGGAATACTGCTTGTGCATCCAATCCCTTAAACCCCAAAGTTATTCCAGATGAGTCCACCATACCTTCCTATATGCGGTATCTACCTGCCGTTCCAAGTAAATTTGTATGTGCCAAACTCTAAACCTTCAAATAAACATTCTGTTTTGTATGCTCGAATTTCTCATGTATCAACAAAGGCTGTCCTTATCTTCCGTGTTAGGTGGGTTATTCTCAAGAGGAGTGGACTCCGCTCCTCACTCACGAGAAAATGGCTGGTCACCGGGATGCCCAGTCCCATGCTTTATGCAAACTAAATCAAAATTAATTGCAAACAAAACTCCCCCTGGGACCTGATGTATGTTGGAGGCACTCGTTATTTCGAGCAAGCCATGGATTGATGCTTGTTGGTGGAGGGGGGTATAAACTTTACCATTCTGTTTGGGAACCGCCTATAATGTGTTTAGCATGGAAGATATCGCCATCTCTTAGTTGTTACGTTGACAATGAAAGTATACCGCTCAAAATACAATTTATCTCTATTTCAAAACCGAGCTCTGGCACCTCTACAAATCCCTGCTTCCCTCTGCGAAGGGCCTATCCATTTACTTTTATGTTGAGTCATCACCCTCTTATTAAAAAACACTAGCTGGAGAGCACAGCTGTCATTTGCATTCATCACTATTAATTTATATTGGGTGTGACTATGATTGGATCTCCTTTACCATGAATTATAATGTCTAGTCAGTCCTTGATCTTTATGGGTGCTCTCCATTTATGTTTTGCGGTCTCAGAAAGGGCTAGCGAGATACCATCTTGTTATATCATATTATGATTGTTTTGAGAAAGTGTTGTCATCCGAGATTTATTATTATGGCTTGCTAGTTGATTATGCTATTGATATGAGTAATTGTGAGACCTGGAAATTATTGCAAATGTGGTTAGTTATGATCTATGCTGAAAACTTGAATGTTGGCTTGACATATTTACAACAATAAGAGCAAACAGAGTTTGTAAAAGTTTTTCTTTCTTTCTTTCAGTTTGTCAACTGAATTGTTTGAGGACAAGCAAGGGTTTAAGCTTGGGGAAGTTGATACGTCTCCGTCGTATCTACATTTCCAAACACTTTTGCCCTTGTTTTGGACTCTAACTTGTATGATTTGAATGGAACTAACCCGGACTGACGCTGTTTTCAGCTGAATTGCCATGGTGTTGTTTTATGTGCAGAAAACAAATATTTTCGGAATGACCTGAAACTCCACGGAACATCTTAGACAAAATAATAAAAAATCCTCACCAAAGATGAAGACCAGGGGGCCCACACCCTGTTCATGAGGGTGGGGGGCGCCCCCTAGGGCGCGCCCCCCTACCTCATGGGCCCCCTGGATGCCCTCCGACGCCAACTCCAACTCTATATATTTGCTTTCGGAGAGAAAAAATCAGAGAGAAGAAATCATCGCGTTTTACGATACGGAGCCGCCGCCAAGCCCTAAAACCTCTCGGGAGGGCTGATCTGGAGTCCGTTCGGGGCTCCGGAGAGGGGGATTCGTCGCCGTCGTCATCATCAACCATCCTCCATCACCAATTTCATGATGCTCACCGTCGTGCGTGAGTAATTCCATCGTAGGCTTGCTGGACGGTGATGGGTTGGATGAGATTTATCATGTAATCGAGTTAGTTTTGTTAGGGTTTCATCCCTAGTATCCACTATGTTCTGAGATTGATGTTGCTATGACTTTGCTATGCTTAATGCTTGTCACTAGGGCCCGAGTGCCATGATTTCAGATATGAACCTATTATGTTTTCATGAATATATGTGAGTTCTTGATCCTATCTTGCAAGTCTATAGTCACCTACTATGTGTTATGATCCGGCAACCCCGAAGTGACAATAATCGGGACCACTCCCGGTGATGACCATAGTTTGAGGAGTTCATGTATTCACTATGTGCTAATGCTTTGTTCCGGTTCTCTATTAAAAGGAGGCCTTAATATCCCTTAGTTTCCAATAGGACCCCGCTGCCACGGGAGGGTAGGACAAAAGATGTCATGCAAGTTCTTTTCCATAAGCATGTATGACTATATACGGAATACATGCCTACATTACATTGATGAATTGAAGCTAGTTCTGTGTCACCCTATGTTATGACTGTTACATGATGAACCGCATCCGGCATAATTATCCATCACTGACCCGATGCCTACGAGTTTTCCATATACTAGTTCTCGCTTATTTACTTTTCCGCTGCTACTGTTACAATCACTACAAAATACCAAAAACATTACTTTTGCTGCCTTTACTTCTGTTGCTGTTACCACCACTATCATATTACTTTGCTACTAAACACTTTGCTGCAGATACTAAGTTTCCAGGTGTGGTTGAATTGACAACTCAGCTGCTAATACTTGAGAATATTCTTTGACTCCCCTTGTGTCGAATCAATAAATTTGGGTTGAATACTCTACCCTCGAAAGCTGTTGCGATCCCCTATACTTGTGGGTTATCATGAGCCAAGATGTTTTTCCAATGGGTTCACTAATAATTTGGGCATGAACTAACTATTGTCTGTAGTGGCAGAGGCTGCTAATAAATCCAGGCTAAGCTCTCCCAAAATCCTTCACAACTTATTCAAGGTGGGGGGGCAATCCCCCCCCCCCCCGACAATATGTACATATCTCTACCTTAGATTGTTTTTACAACCTCATACTAACACGCCGCTGCATCCACCACCTTGCTCGTTTAAGCACCCATGACTTTGCCTTTCTATCACCCGATGGCTGATGTTTCTGTTATGTGGGTTATAAGTGGAAGTAGCGAGGTACGTTCCGGGTAGCTTCATTGTGAAGGGTAGGTCTATAGCCCCATACAAAGCCCTATTCCTTCACCATTCTTGTAATTCCAAAAAAACTACGCTTTTTTGCTTTGTCTACAATCTATTCTCTAGGTGATTTTTGTGAGACAGTAGTACAACGCATAGAGCAACTCCAATAGCTTCTCTATCCGAAAAAGAATTTACTGTTTACAAAGAGTTGATGCAAAAATACTCCACCCAACACCTTCCGTAAACCCAAAAGTTTTTTTACGGCATCCCGTATAATTTCCCCCAACCCCCCTCACGTTTACGGGAAGATGACTCTTCCCGTATAATTTGACGGGCATCAAACCGTCAGAACTTTCATGAGAGGAAACCCTCGCACCGCCATGCAGCTGCCGCAGCACCACGCCATCAATTCCACACCACCGCCACATCAGGCCGTTGCCGCACCGCCCGACATCGCAGCTTGCCGGCCACAGCCGCACGTGACACTAATGTGTGGGCCCTAGGACATTAGCTAGGCTTGTTTAATAAAAACAAAAAAACTAGGAGAATATGTTTACGGGTTGAGAAAAGTAGTCATCGGACAATTTCCCCTAAGTTAACAGGCATCCCATAAAACGATTCTGACGGGAAGTTTTTTAGGGGAACTATTAAAGTTGCTCTTGTCAAATCTCTAGCTCGTCACCTAAAAAAACTTAATCCATAAAGAAATTAGGCCAAGCTAGTGTGATTTGTTGGTATGTGGACAGGCTACTGTTCAGGAAGCTAATGCTATGGCCAACATTATCAATCATTTTTGTTCTGTGTTGGGTCAAACTACAAATTGGGCCAAGTCTGCTATTATGTTTAGTGCTCATGTTAGTCAGGCTGTTATTCAAGATATCAAGCAGATTTTTCCTGTTTCTAACATGGATGCTAATTTTTCTTATCTTGGTCATGCTCTTATTCTTCCTGTTAATAATAGATTTGCGGCCTACAATTTTGTTTTGGATAAATTCATGAATTAGCTTCCTGCTTATAAGGCCAACTTGCTCTCTCATGCAGCTACCAAACTCACTGCTAGTATTAGGAACTTTTGGTGGACGGATATCAGAGAGAATAATTCTAGCAAAAGCTTGTGTCTTAGGACTTGGAAGGATATTTGTAGTTCTAAAAAAGAGGGTGGTCTTGGTATTAGGAACTTACAAGCCATTTAATGAAGGCTTGATGCTTGCAACTGCTTGGCGTGTAGCGAAAGATTCTTCTTCCCATCTTCATCTTGTACTTAAGTCCAAATACTTCCATGATGCTTCCGTGTGGACTGCTAGCCCTTCCAATCCAAAATCAGCTTTTTGGCCCTCCATTCTCAAAATGCTGCCCAAACTCAAAGCTCATTCTTTTTATCAGATTACTCAAGGTAATATTTCTATATGGAGCACCCCATGGTGCTCGCGTTGGAATGCTATTTATGATCATCTTATTATTCAACCTTCAGGATATAGTTACCCTTCTCTTGTTAAAGGTCTTTGTTTTCCTGATATGAAAGAATGGAATTCTACCCTCATTTATTCTCTTTTCCAACAGCCTCTTGCTTCTACTATTATGCAGACTGATATTATTCAAGAGGACAGTCCGGATATTCTATGTTGGGACCTTACTCCTAATGGTATATGTACTTATAAATCTATTTATAAGCTGTGTTTGCAGGATATTCATGCCAATCCTAGATTTGCACCTTCTCGGGTTTCTTCGCATGTCAAGAATCTTCTAAATATGGTCTAGAAACAAAAGATGATGATTCCTAGGGTAAAAACTTTTCCTTGGAGGTTCCTTCGAAAAGCTCTTGCCACGGGTTCAAGAGCTGGCCGCTTCTCTGTGCACATCTCTCAACTTTATAGCAGATGTGGTCAGCCAGAGGATGAAATGCATTTATATTTCCTTTGTGATTTTGCTAGAGCTACTTGGTTTCTAAATCCTTGGTGCGTTAGAATGGATATTTTAGTTCAAAGTAATCCTAATATTCATAGTATTTTCCTTGCTCTGATTAATATGAATTATCCACATGCTTCTCTGCCCAACATTCTCAACTTTATGTGGTGTCTTTGGAAAGCTAGGAATGATTATCTTTTTAGTAGGAAAAGAGCTCTTCCTCATCATATTAACACTTCCGCTATAGCTCTGTGTAATGAACTCAATGATTATGTACATATTTCTTCTCAGCTCCAATCCAATAAGATGGTCGGTGCTTTACCTCTTACTAATCAACGCCTTGGACTATTAGAAAAGTCCAGGTTGATTTCTTCTGCTACTTTTCAGATCTTCGGTCCCAGGTGTTTCACATCTCTAGGGAGATCTCATGAGGTTCTAACATCAGCGGTGAAGCCTAATATATGTTGTTTCGCTTCAGCTCATCGAAATATGACTTGCTCTGTAGTTTTTTTCTCTCTAGTTCTCAATCTCAGGGCTTTGTAATTTATGATGTATGATTGTTACTAGTCTGGAATGAAAAGGTTCGGCGTCTCGTGCGCCTTTTGTTGTTAAATTAAAAAAAAGGATTTCACCTTCTGGTCCACCGGCGTCGCGTAGACCGCACTACTGGTGTCGCGGAGGAGACGTGCGACCGCGTGCGGTTGCATAGTAGTAGTACGTACTATGAGACGAGCAGCGGAGACAAACCTATGCTCCGATCGTTATCCCCATCGCCATCGCGGCGGCCGCGCGGGGGCGCCGGCCGGTGAATGAATCGATATGCATGGGCCCTACGGCCGTCTCCGAGCGCGGAAGATCTCCCGAATCTGTTTCAGCTGGAGTCTGCTAACGATGGTTAAGGGCGTGGCAGCCGGCGACTCGTCCAGGCCAGTCCGTTCCGTCTCCTTCCCGCGCGCATCGGCCACAGCGGGGTGAGGCGTCGCACGGGATGGCACTGTTTCAGTCGGCGGCGGCCTGGCTCGTCCATCGTCGCCGTCATCATCGTGTCGCCCTGGGGGTCGGTGGGGGGAGAGAACGCGAACGCGAACACCAACGCGGGCTCGCGCGGCTGCAGCGCCGCTACGCAACCTTTGTCGGCCCATTTGCGCGTCGCCGTCAAGGGGTCGCGTACCCGTAAAAAGGACGAGGGGGCCCGCGCCCGCGCAACTTGCTCGCAGTGGGCCCGGATCCGGCTGTGTGGCTCCGCCGGGTCCAACCGAGGCTCCTGTGTAAACAAATGCGTCAGAATCCTCCGGTTTGTGCTTTGGTTCGCCGCTCAATTCATGGTCCAGAACGACGGCGCCATCCGGGATTGTTGATGGTCGGTCTGTATATTTTCGCAAAAAAATATACTGTAGTATGAAATAATTGTTCTTCAGTCGTGATAACCATCAATGCAAGTCGAATGGTTTTTCGCCCCAAAATCAAGTCTTATAAACTGCATATATACTTGAGAAATGATTTTATACCGCATCCTTTTCAAAATATAAAGTGTATTATTACTTTCAAAAAGTTAACCTTCTTCTATGTTTGACTAAATTCATAGAGACAAACATTAACTTCCACATATAAAATGCGACTGTGTCCGATAAAATACGGGCCTTCTCCTCCTCCGTCTTCCGTTGGCGGAAAGAAGGGGTGGGGATCCCGGATATTCGTCGTGACGTTGTGGTTAGGTCTCGTCGGATTGGCATTTCATTGCCTAATGGTGGTGTTATGCCGATCAAGAATAACATTTTTTCGCGACTGCTGGTGCATCTCGTTGGGGGCAGTCTCATCGATTATTTGTAGTAGATAGGGGAGATCATCTGGTTGTTGCTCTTCTGAAGTGGTGGTTTTGTGTGTGTCTTCCTGTTACGTAGCGGAGTGGACATCGACTCTTGGTGTCTTGTCCTCTGACTCTTTCTCTGGTCTGTCACATTCGACCAATTTCAGCGTCATTTGGGAGCTTATAAGGTCAGGTCGGCCTGACTCCGTTTGGCCGGATTTGGGGTTGTCCTCCAACCTTCTTTGTCGCTTTTTTTTCATGCGGTGTTATGTTTCCCTAGATCATTGTTGTCGGCATCTTCTGGCTTCGGCCGATGAGTTTGGGCCGTTGTGTCAACAATGTCTCCTTGGTCTTGATGGTGTTTCATGGGTCTAGAGGCATCATCAAGCTCGCTCACCGCGCGCCCCCGTCGAGTGCAGGACGAAGACGACGTCAATTTCTCAAAAGATACATATGCAATTTCTATTTTTTTATAAGGGTGTTCTTTGGTCAATTGTTTTGACAAGTGAGTGCCACAAAAACTAAAAGACATGTTTTATAGCACGACAATTCTTTTTTTTCGCGAATACACAAAGCTTGCGTATCATTCATTGATAGAAGAAGTTAGAGTGAGTACATGGGGTGGTACAGCTCATGGCACGAACGCAAAAGGCGTGAACATGGTTGCCGAAGCAGAGAGACATGAAATGCTCGACCCAAAAAAAAAACACAGCTAAACTCGCCAACCAGGAAAGCAACCCAAGCAACAACTAGACGATCAACATCTCCACATCTAGCACTGAGGACGCCACGAGCAAACAAGACAACCCCTTCACAAAGGAGAACGACACCAAGACGTAGTCTTCGTCCGATCCGAAAAATTGGACCTAGGGTTTCCCCTGCTACTCGAAGAGGGGCACGGATAACGGCCATGACAGAGCCTTCAAGAAGGGGACTACACCCACGAGTGTCGCCGCTGCCAGCAAAAGATGCAGGGACTTCGCCCTGGCCATGTCCCGAGCAATCCCAAGCTGCCGGAGTACGAGCCGGAGAAGAGGAAGTCGGGCTTAAGCTGGAACTGCGACTGCCGGGAGGGGAGCCACGCTCAACGCCGAGGAGGCACCGGGCGCCACCGGAAGTGCGAGCTCTGAAGGAGGGCGAGGTATCATGGTTGACACGCAATTCAACACACAATGTTGTACGACGCTGAGTGTTGACCGAAAAAAATGCAACATGTTCAACAATTAGGTGTAGCGGAGATGCGTATGTTGAGATGGATGTGTGATCACACAAAGAAAGACCAGTCCGGGGTGATGATATACAAGATAGAGTTGGGGTAGACATGGACAATTGACTGCGAGATATTATGTGGTTTAACTCTAGCCTACCGCATTTTGTTTATGATTAAAGGTTTTATTGTTGTTGTTGTTGTTGTAATGGTGGTCAACTTTTTTGACATGGAATGAGGCCTTTTTCCTAATATCTAAAGAAAAATAAGTCAATAAGAGTAGTACTGGAATGAACTTCGAAATTAAAAACGCAGTCAAGATTAAAAACTCGAAATGAACTCCCTCACCTTTGCCCGAAATGGACTTGGCATCTACATCGGCGCTCCAGCGGCCACCGGACTCCCCCCACTATAATTGGCTCCGCTGGCTGCTGCTGCCACTCATCAACAACCTCTCCGCTTTCTCCTTCCCGTCTCTCTCCTCTGGTCCCGATTCCCTTCTCCGAGCTCCTCCCCCCTATAAATAAGGCGGCCCGCGGCGGCCATCAATTCCCGTCACCGCCCACCGAGGCCGCGAATTATTCCTCCGCCCCGCCCGCCGCGAAAACCCTAGCCGCCGCCGATCCCATGGCCACCGCCTCCAGCCAGGCGAGCCTCCTCCTCCAGAAGCAGCTCCGAGGTGCGGATCCGGCCGCCGCCTCCCGCTTGATCCGTCCACGCGCCTCGCTTTTCTCCCCCCGCCCGGTCTCGGCTGATCTGGGTTGCCGCTGTTTTATGCAGATCTCGCGAAGCACCCCGTCGATGGGTTCTCAGCCGGGCTCGTCGACGACAGCAACGTCTTCGAGTGGCAGGTCACCATCATCGGCCCGCCCGAGACCCTATAGTGAGTCCGGATTCCCCTCCGATTCGCATCGCCTCCCGATTTCGCATCGCCGTGAATTCTGCCTGTTTTGTGGGTCGGTGACTGGCTCTGAAATTCGTTAGCGCCTCAGGTAGGCAGCGTAGCATGGGGTCGAATTTTCGTTTTATCTAGATTGTTGTGGCGTGTTGGCATGGCTACCCTGCCCGTAATACATGGCGGTTGAGTTCCATTTGCGCTGTGCGTGTGGGAGCGCGCAGCCGTACAGGCAACTCTGTTTGCTCTTTGCTGGGCAGATACATCTGGTGATGGTGTGGAATTGGGTCTGCCGCGTTGCGGTGCGCAGATTCAAGGAAATTTGAGGTAGATCGTTTCATCATGTTAGTAGGTTGAGATATATGTATCATCTGTTTGGAGTTTAGTATAATATGCCGATGGGGTAAATTGGGTTGCTCGCCCCATTCTGTGCTGGTGAGGTTCATCGTGGTTTGGGGGTTGATTCTTCCACTTCTTCGGTAGCACTCTGCTTTTGTAAAATGCCGGGCAAGTTTGTGAGGCTTCTCTCAAGTAGTGACTAGTGACGCCCTGAAGTTTCATTCTAGTTTCATCAGGTGATTTGGTGCATGAGGGGATTTTTCATAGCAATCACAAAATTCCCTTTCTGATGAAAATTTAAGTTGAGAGTAAACGCATCCAAGTGAAGTAAATTGATCCTTGCTGTTACTTAATGTCCAGATAGCGAGCTGAGACTATACATTTTTTAGGCCAGAGTTGTGCAGATACTAATAAGTGATAATAGTGTGGATCAATGAGGTCAATGTGCATATGCACCGCCGAACACCTCTCTTTGTTTCAAAACCTGTGCTCTCATTCATAGAGATGGGTTTGAGTTGTAAAGGGAGCATGTCAACCACTTTCGTTTAGACCATCACTTGTACTCCCTGCCATTTGTTTGAAGTGTACCAAGCCCCAATTTGAATTGCTTTGTTGGTTTGTTCTCTTCCTGATTGAAATTGCTTGTAGCAATTTGGCATATTTGGTAAAACATGTTCGTATAAATATTAATTTATTTAACAAGCATACACTATCTGATCCTTTTTACAATGCTGAAATTTTCTGTTCTCTTTATCTGGAAGAGAACTGGCGATGATCTAAGGAGCTTTGTTGTTGTTTTTGGATGGCTTAGATATTGCTTTCTTGCTTTGAGATTTACTTTGGGGCTGTATTGTATGGATCTTGCGTCATCTTGGCCTCTTCTTCTAATACAAAAAGACATGCATTTGGGTGTTGGGGGGGGGGGGGTATCGTATCCTTTGATCTGCTCAGTAACGCTGATTTCCTTTTTGCAGTGATGGAGGCTATTTCAATGCAATAATGAGCTTCCCACAAAATTATCCGAATAGCCCTCCAACAGTCAGATTCACTTCTGAAATGTGGCATCCTAATGGTCTGATTTCCACAATTACAACCTCATGTGCTTGTACGATCCATCAATCTGACATTATGCTATTTTTTCCCAGTTTATCCGGATGGGCGGGTATGCATTTCTATTCTTCATCCACCTGGTGATGATCCCAACGGATACGAGCTCGCGAGTGAGCGTTGGACACCAGTCCATACGGTAGTGCTTCTTATTTAGTGTCTACCACGCTAAAATTTTGCTTCTGTTCCATTTCTTCTGCTTAATGCCTTTATCTGCTACATTTGTCGCCATACATCATCAAACATCATTCAAAAAGAAAAAAAGGACCCTGTAATGCAATGTAATGCCAACTGTAAAAGAACGCAAAAATTTAAGTTCATTGATAACTAAGTCTTTAGTCTGAAGCAAGTTGGGGTAGGCTAGACCTGAAACCTGTAAGATCTCAAAACGAACTCATGGTTTTGGCACGTGCATAGCCAACTTTCACCCACCCCTATCCATGGCTAGTTCTTTCGTGACATTCCAGTCCTTCAGATCTCTCTTTACAAACCTCTCTTACATTAGCAACACGCTTGAACCGTCCACTATGCACTGAAGCTTCTGGAGGCATGTGTTGTATATGCCCAAACCATCTCAGACGATGTTGGACAAGCTTCTCTTCAATTAGTGCTACCCCAACTCTCTCATCTATACCATCATTTCGGACCCGATCCCTTCTCATGTGGCAACAAATCCATCTCAACGTGCACATCTCTGCTACACCTAACTGTTGAACATATCACCTTTTAGTCGACCAACACTCAGCGCCGTACAACCTTGCGGGTCAAATCACTGTCCTATAGAACCTGCCTTTTAGCTTTTGTGGCACTCTCTTGTCACAGAGAACGCCAGAAGCTTGGCGCCGCTTCATCCATCCGGCTTTGATTCCATGGCTCACATCTTCATCGATATCACCATCCTTCCGCGGCATGACCCCAAATATTGGAAGGTGTCCTTCTGATGTACCACCTGCTCATCAAAGCTAACCTCCTCCTCATGCCTAGTAGTACTGAAACCGCACCTCATGTACTCATTTTTAGTTCTACTAAGCCTAAAACCTTTCCATTCCGAAGTTTGTCTCCATAGCTCTTAACTTTCTATTAACACTTGTCTGACTATCATCGACTAGCACGACATCATCCGCAAAGAGCATACACCATGGGGTTCCTTTATCCCTTGTGACCTCATCCATCACCAAAACAAATGGATAAGGGCTCAAAGTTGACCCTTTGTGCAGTCCTATTTTAATCACGAAGTCATCAGTGTCACCATCACTTGCCACAACATCATCGTACATGTCTTTGTAAATCTTAACTAAAATGCGTTATCATCACCATTTCTTGTAAATTTTAACTAAAATTTCAACTGAGAACAACCTGAGCGTGAAAAATGTAACTGTTTGTCATTGTATTATAGAACAATGGGCGATGCCTTACTCGCGCATGTGTATGTGTTTATGATGACCTTTTATGTCATTTTTTTACTTGTATAGCCTTTTTGTTTGTCCTTTTAATAAGAAAGATGCTCAAATACGGTGTTATAATCATTGGGCTAAAGTGTTGTCATGTCTATGGTTAGAGTACTACATCATTGTCTACGTATGAGCGTTGACAGTCTCAATTTCGTATCAGTTTAGTTGGTTCATTTAATGAAGGTTGGAAAACATGAAGAGGCTTTGACTGTTTTGGTCTTATAGGATTCTGTTTTCTTGTTGTACGAATGAACACCATCTTCTGAAAATGCTCACACTTCATATGCTGATTGTTATAAATGCTTGAAAAATACCAGAGCACTTGATTTTTATACATGCTTTTGAATCCATCATCAGAAAGAGATGGTCATCTTATTAATTACACTCCTACGATGGCACTTTGAAATGCGGTACATGTTTCACAGTTCTCCTCTCAAGCATATATATTTCTTTGGGTTAATTATGAGCTCAACATTGAGTATTTTCCACTTGATTGGAGTGCTCCTCTTGACCAGATTTTCCGTTTCCTTTTTAGTTTCTGATCTGAAGGTGAATAGTTAGCAGACACATGCCAATGTTTGTGTATGCTTATAATAGTTGTTAATTTAAACTTTGGTCTCCATTTGCAGGTTGAGAGTATAGTATTAAGCATCATTTCGATGCTTTCTAGTCCAAATGATGAATCACCGGCAAATATTGAAGCAGCTGTAAGTTAACTTTAATAATTCCCAAGAAAATTTCATTTTCCTGGTGATTTGTCTAGATGACAAATCATCCCATCCCCTTGTTTTCATGAGTTCAATGATCTTTAAGGTGCAGCGGGTGCTGCTATCTATTGATATATTGTAAAAAAGAAGCAATTACAGTTGCTGTTACTCGCCAATGCTGAATATTCTGTCCTGACAGTTCTAAGGAAGTTAATTGTTGTGCATGTTAGGTCACATTACGTAATATCCATTGTAAAGAGACCAGACAGCAATGGCTTGAAGTAGCAGGCTGCTTGGTGATGGAGGGTACTGGTTGGGGATGAATGGATCTAGGATATAGCTGATCAAGAAAGAAAAGACGACAATGCGGTTTGGGGATGAACGGATCTAGGACATAGCCGGTCAAGAAAGACGACAATGCGGTTTTAACTAGAGATTTTGTTTATTATCTCTTAGATAGAGCTGAGCCTAAGAGACGAACTAGAGCTATGATAAATTTCTACTAGTCAACTGGGTATGTTAAGTATCCAAAAAAATGGCACATGCAACTAAAATAAGAATCATGGATCTCACCAGTGCTATTCAGCAAGACATGCAGCCAGAAGACATATAGCTAACCTAACTATGCATCTAAGCGAACCCAGAATGTAACTGGACTTGTTCTTAATTCTTTTTGAGAAATCATTGTTAATATTATCATCAACACCATCCTGTTGAGGTTACCTAGAACCCTTAAGACCTGGTAGCTATTTCCAGGGAAAAGACGACCTGGGTGGAATATTCTTATAAGCCCTGCGGAAAATTGTGTGACCATTTGGGAGAGAGAAGCGGATGCTAGCGTGTAGCGTCTTATTTCCTAGCCGCAGCAGAGCAGGTTGTGAGGCGGAGGACACCAGAACTTCGCGTCGCGGGCAGTGGCGCGGCGTCAGAAGGACGGGGAGAACTTTTCCGGAGTGATGAGGCAAGGGTTTCCTAGCCAGGGAATTGGGGTGGGTTGGGCCTGCGTAAAGACCGGGGCTAAATTAACTCGTGCTCTTCCCACCCAGGCAAATGACGGGGATCCTGGGGTGATCCCTTGCTACCAAACTAGGCCTAAAGGTTCCATGAGATACTCTTGCAGCCAGCTCTTCACTGTCTTATGCTAACCTTGCAATATTTGTAATTTGAGCTGTCTTTTTGCTGAATGGAAAGTTATCGCTATAGTACCCTTTTGCACTTCCTAATGGATGTTTCTTGTGCAGAAGGACTGGAGAGAGAAGCAGGATGAGTTCAAGAAGAAGGTCAGGCGCGCTGTACGGAAATCCCAGGAAATGCTCTGAATAAAGTGGGAGTACTGGGGAAGTTAGCCATGCCATTTCAGGTGTGGAGGGTTTTGCTGTCGATCTCCAAATGTCCATCCGACACTAGCAATTTCACTTCTCCCCTGTATATTTTCCATTAGCCTGTCTCCTGTGGAGGTCTTGGTTTTGACTCTGAAAACGCAACGCATATTTCTAAGGGTCTGGTTGTTGTAATTGTGTGGCTTCGGCTATCAAATATTGAGAAACTTTGGAGAGCTGCTACTTACCATAATTCTTTAACGAACCTGATATAAACGGACACCTGCCTGGTCAGCTAATTGTTGAACTCCTCCAGAGTCGGACGTACGGAGTATATGTGTATGGGAATGGGAGTGGTGTGTTCTCGTCTGGAAATAAAATGGTTCCACTGCATTGGTGAACCCCAAAAAAAGAAATGGTCCAGTGACGGTACAATTACCTCATTCGAAGTTAATGGAGCAGTAGTACACGCCTGTATCGAAATTGCTACACACATGGTTATTATTATTTTGAACCTGAAACAGTTCTACAGTATTTTCAGTTTAAATAAAATATGTACAAAGTTAAAATTTACAAGCAGATAGAAATCTGCATCTGCCCAATGCTAGTAGCTTTTTCTAACATGAAAAGCTAAAGTTCAGAGTTCTACTAGTCAAATCGTGGAACCAATCCACTAGCAGATTGTATGAGCTCAAACTTCTAGGAAGAGGGCTTGGCACTTCATTTTTGAAAAATTTCACATTCCTCTGCATCCATGTTCCAGCATCCTAGGACAGTGATGTCCATGGCAATTCCTTGGGTAATGTGTGGTTGAGGAGCAGAACTTCATCAAAGAAAAATTCCTCTGTTCTGCTTGGGGAGATTGAAAAGCAGCATTGTTGTGCAAAATCGCAGTCCCAAAGTAAATGATGGATGGTTTCCTCACAGTTATCATTGCACAAGACATGGTTATATGAGCTGACGAAGAACGATTTTTGTTTGAGCAGTCCTCTTGTGTTCACTCTGTCATATAAAGCCAGCCAAAAGAAAAAATTGTGTTTAATTCTTCCTGCACATTTCCAGAGCTGTTTGAAAAAACAGTGAGAGTTAGGCATGCCCATAAGGTGCATATACATTTTCTTGGAGTAGTCCTTGACTTAGACCAACTGTCAGATGCTGCAGAGAGATTAAGTTGGTTCATAGTGGCAGCCAGCATGTTGAACTGTGTCAAGGCCTGATTGGAGAGTGGTCTGTGGAATTGATTTGACAATTCTTGCTGAGTGGACATTTCTGCCAAAGTAATATTTGTCCTTGATGGCAAAGGAGTGGAGCTCAGGGTATTGCACAGCCAGAGATTGACCACTCCAGTGTCCAGTTGTCCTTCCAAAAGATCACTGTCTGCCCAGAGCCCACTTGACATGTTGCCACTTCCTTGTACAGTGGAATTAGCTTAAGATGAGCTCTCCACCAAAAGGATCCTTCAATTTTTCTCCCCATGGGCAACAAAGCTGCGCTTGATTTCTCATCAGTGTATATGGAAATCAGAACGGTATATGGTTGAATCATCGACTAATCACTTTCTTTCAATCAGAATGAAACTTGGCCAAAATACTTAGAGCAAGCCATGGTACATCTTTGTTCCAAACATTGTTTTCATAGAATCATCGACTAATCACTTTCTTTCAATCAGAATGAAACTTGGCCAAAATCTTAGAGCAAGCCATGGTACATCTTTGTTCCAAACATTGTTTTCATAAGAAAAAAACAGCAAAATCTGGCTAAGACCAATGACTTTTATTTTTATTTTGTTGAGACTTGAGGAGCTTTATTAATCATTAATCAGAGTTACAATCAAACTGCAACGCATCAGCTATTTTTTTTGGGAACAAAGTTGATTCAAAGACAATCTACGTTACATACAACTTCTTTACGGAAATGCTAACTTAACTTCGTTAAAACCAATTCCAATCTATTTGCATAACAATACACAAAACCAACTGAACTACGACTTCATAAACAAACAACACCTTCACCACATGTTCTGGATAATGATGGCCATTGCCAACCAAGTCTTCCCTTGGATGGAATGGTCCCATCCCCGACAAGTAGGACAAATTACAGCAACAGTCACCAGAGGGTTACATGACGGAAATGGATAAGCCATTCGGGGGTAAAACTGGTTAGACAGGGAGGCATGATCACTGTCAAAATTCTGCACTTTGTGACAATCCTCTTGGCAGGAAGCTGGGGTCTTGGGACCAATCATGTTCACAAGAACCTTGAATACCTTGTGGGCGCTGCCACTACGTCACTGTCTGCTGAAAAACACAAGAAACAAAAACAAGAGCCAGGACGAAATTTCCTCTACAAAAAACCCAAGGCAAATTGATCATAGTGGGATTCGAACCCACGACCTATAGATTCGGAATCTAACGCGATATCCACTTCGCTATATGACCATTCTTGGTTTCAATACACAATTTTTGATACATAGGGGCACCTACATCCATGTCCTAACTTCAAAGATGGCAGGGCACCAGACACAAAAGATAAGGTTAAGGCATACATAACTAGTAAAGCACACACATAACTAGTATCAGTAACATCAGACTGAAACAAAGGTATGGTAAATCAGAACTAGCATCAAATTATCAGCAGGGGAAGCACACTCTGATTCATACATCTATAGAACCGGTTAAATCCTGTGAAGGTTGTTATTGCAAACAGCTTTTGGAGTTTGGGGGTGAAACTCGAACCAAAACAGAGGGTTGTAAAGTGAACCCTAAGACATGTTCACGGGGGTAACGAAAGCACGGCAGATTTCCCAAATGTGTAACATATACAGTTATGAGTGATTTATTATTAACCCCTAAATGACGGCTTTACTAACACTATTGCACTGTACACAGACTTCTCTATCTAGAAACTGCAGTCTAAGAGCACTTCCAATGCTCCACCATCAGGAATATCTTGATGATGCCACATAGGATTGAATCTGATGTGGAAGGTAAAGAAGAGAGACAGGGTACCTGTGTCTTACAAAATATACGACTAAAATGGAAAACCAATGCATATGTAGGTCACTTTAGTGCTGAACGGATCCACCACGCCTCTGCCTCCAAAATGAAGTCCCTGTTTGTCATATTTCTTCCTCTAACCTTGCCCATGTTCCCTTACAAATTCAGTGATTGTTCTCTGCCTAGTTTCTTCCTGTTGCACTAACCGACAGGGAGACACCGCCACTGCCCTCAGACAGCTACCTACTCTGGCATCGGAGGTCACTCCTCCACCGAATCTGCACGGCCTGCGGCAACACCGGCCACGGGTTCCTTCGCCATTGGCTGTCTCCAGGGAAGGCAACATCATCATCACTTGCTGCGTGCTCAGTTTAAGGTGTTACTTTTGTTCAGGTCCGGTTGGGAGAGTCAGAGACATGGAGCAGCTTTCGGGCAAACACTAAGCAAGCTTATGTGATACTACCCTTGAGTGATATAATGCAGTGTATAACAATAGTAGAGATAATCTCGGCACTCTGTAGTACCTGTCTTTTGCTTTACAGGTTACATGTTCCTCACCGTAATGACAGTACAAATGTGGGATTTGAATGCAGTGCCTGTTTGCTTCTGTTTATTCAGCAGTAAGCTTTTTTCTCTATGCAAATGAGTGTTCAATGAACCGCCGGTGAGATGTTGTGCCTGCCAATCGTTTGTTTCTATTGTTTATTGCACAGAACTGTGTATTAGCAAACTTGGCAGTAGTTCAACCTATCTCTTGTATTTTCCATGCTCCACAAGTTGGCCACAAGAATAAAATGTTACTACTGATTATATGCAACAAAACAGAAGATTCTAAATACAGCACGCACAAAGATATAACCCATTGAGAAAGATGCATCAATACCTCTATTAAAAGCAACAGTATACAGTTTAAGATGCAGTGCATTGTGAGTGCCCTAATGGTACATTTTAGGAACAAGTGAAAAGAAAATGTGAGGCACACGCAAGACAAGACCATCTTGATTGTGTTCAGGTCAGGTGTATGCACATCATAATAAACAGAAACATCTAGTTCTGATTTCACTCCATACTAACAGCAACCATAGCAGATAAGGCAATTCAATCACAATCCTGACTCTAGGGTGACTGCTGTGCTGAGGGGGAACCAGCGAACTGTGTCTAAGGTCAGCCGGGAGGCACCAATCAGGTAAGACTAGGTTCCTGACTCTGATGCCTCGTTCAGAGATGTCCCATGATTCACAGGTTTCAGTCCTAATCGAGAGGGAACGAGGCAGGAAAGCAACCGCGGACACCAAACAAGACAAAGCATTCCATGTCACAAACTCTAAGACCAGCTCGGTTACAAAATTGTACAGAGTACTGTATTTGCTAAGCCTGAGAGGTGAGCTAAGCAGACGAAAAATTCCAGCAGATCTGGCCTAGGGGCTCCCTGCTCCCCAAATGGTTGATCGATTGAAAAGGATCAAGTCGTCGTCAGACTACGAAAGATCAGATCTCGGTTACGTAGAGCGAACCTTAGCGGGCGGGGATCATCTGCCAATGGG
This sequence comes from Triticum urartu, assembly GCF_003073215.2. Classification (NCBI taxonomy): domain Eukaryota; kingdom Viridiplantae; phylum Streptophyta; class Magnoliopsida; order Poales; family Poaceae; genus Triticum; species Triticum urartu. The sequence goes on along the minus strand of NC_053024.1, from coordinate 597,257,645 downwards.
TGGGGTCTTGGCCGTGTGCATGGAGGGATGGGCCATGGGGGTGGGGGGGGGGGGGGGGGGCGAGGAGATGGAACAGCGCGTACCGGCGATCCATCGGGGTAAGCCGGCGACGACGTGGACGATCACACGGGCTGCTGGAGCACTCGGGGTCGACCTCGCTGGAAGCGCGCCGGCGGTGATCCACCGCCGACCTCGCGCGTGCCGGCGCCGCGATCCGAGCGAGGGGGGAAGCAACGGCGGCGGAGAAAAGGTCCTCCCCGCGAAACGCCGCGCTCCCTGCGGGGGTCCCAACCCCAGGTGAATTGGAGGGGATTTGCAGGGATTTTGGCTTGCAGGGGATTAATTCTTTCTCAATCCCCTTCAAATCCACCTCAACCGAACAAGCCCTAAAAGATTTTCTTTGATTTCTTTTCAGGACGCTAGGCGTCCACTCATCCCTATCAGCATACACATGCGTCTTCGATTTAGGTGTTGTGCATGCACTCATCCCTATCAACGCACATATGCATCTTCGAAAGACTAAATCGGCATGTTATCTTAAGATTTTATAGAGTGCCTGCTTGGATTGTGATTATCCTTACCACATTATTTTGTCATACTTGCCTTATTTGAGTTGCTTAAATTTTTAGCCACATTTTGGCTTGTCTAAAGAAATCTTACCACACCTTTTGTATCCATGAGATGTGAGGCTTATAGCATCTACAACCGGACGTTTCAAACCCGCCTCATATGCTCGGATGGGCTGCCCGATCACTAACGGTCATGTTTTTTCGACTTAGACGGACGCCTCAAACGCGCCTCAAACGTCCGGGCTGACCGGCACCCCTCATATTCAGCCCAAATATGGGGCGAATATGGGGCGCACGGACGCGCCCGGGCCCGCCCGCCGGACCCGACCCATGCTGGCCCACCCAACCCCACTTATTTTTGTCCCCATCCTTTCACCGAAGCAAACCCTAGCCACTTCACTCCACTCCCCTCCCTCACCCGAGCTCACCTCCGGCGGTTTCCGGTCTTCTCCGCTATGGCAGGTAGCGAATCGGACTCCGATCAGTTCGGATCCGTCGATTGGTGTGTCAGTCGTGTGGGTTGGAGGAGGCAATGACAGTCCACATTGTACTCCACCGCTCCCGGGAGGACATCGCTCAGCCGACGGACGAATCCGTCCGCTGCGACGCCATAGCGTCGGCTCACCGCGCGCTTGGGTCCTCTGGTGCCGGATCCTCGCGGTCCCGGCCGGAACACCTGTCCTTCTGAAGGAAATATGCCCTAGAGGCAATAATAAAGTTGTTATTTATATTTCCTTATATCATGATAAATGTTTATTATTCATGCTAGAATTGTATTAAGTAGAAACTTAGTACATGTGTGAATACATAGACAAAACACAATGTCCCTAATAAGCCTCTACTAGACTAGCTCGTTAATCAAAGATGGTTAAGTTTCCTAACCATAAACATCTGTTGTCATTTGATAAACGGGATCACATCATTAGAGAACGATGTGACGGACAAGACCCATCCGTTAGCTTAGCACTATGATCGTTTAGTTTATTGCTATTGCTTTCTTCATGACTTATACATGTTCCTATAACTATGAGATTATGCAACTCCCGAATACCGAAGGAACACTTAGTGTGCTATCAAACGTCACAACGTAACTGGGTGATTATAAAGATGCTCTACAGGTGTCTCCGATGATGTTTGTTGAGTTGGCATAGATCGAGATTAGGATTTGTCACTCCGTGTATCAGAGAGGTATCCCTGGGCCTTCTCGGTAATGCACATCACTATGAGCCTTGCAAGCAATGTGACTAATGAGTTAGTCACGGGATGATGCATTACAGAACAAGTAAAGAGACTTGCTAGTGATGAGATTGAACTAGGTATGGTGATACCGATGATCGAATCTCGGGCAAGTAACATACCGATGACAAAGGGAACAACGTATGTTGTTATGAGGTTTGACCGATAAAGATCTTCGTAGAATATGTAGGAGACAATATGAGCATCCAGGTTCCGCTATTGGTTATTGACTGGAGATGTGTCTCGGTCATGTCTACATAGTTCTCGAACCCGTAGGGTCCGCACGCTTAATGTTCGATGACGATTTGTATTATGAGTTATGTGATTTGATGACCGAAGTTTGTTCGGAGTCCCGGATGAGATCACAGACATGACGAGGAGTCCTGAAATGGTCGAGAGGTAAAGATTCATATATTGGAAGGCTATATTCGGACATCGGGAAGGTTCCGAGTGATTCGGGTATTTTTCGGAGAACCGGAGAGTTACGGGAATTCACCGAGAGAAGTATTGTGCCTTATTGGGCTTTAGTGGAAAGGAGAGAAGGGCCACAAGGGGAGGCAGCCCGCCCCCCATGGGCTGGTCCGAATTGGACTAGGAGGGGGCGGCGCCCCCCTCTTTCCTTCTCCCTCTCCCTCTCCTTCCTTCTTTCCTACTTGGACTAGGAAAGGGGAAACCTACTCCTACTAGGACTAGGAATCCCCCCTTTGGGCGCGCCCCTTGAGGCCGGCCCTCCTCCTCCTCCTCCCCTCCATTATATACGGGGGAGGGGGGCACCCCATAGACACACAAGTTGATTTCTTAGCCGTGTGCGGTGCCCCCCTCCACAGATTTTCACCTCGGTCATATTGTTGTAGTGCTTAGGCGAAGCCCTACATTGGTAACTTCATCATCACTGTCAACACGCCGTCGTGCTGGCGAAACTCTCCCTCGGCCTCATCTGGATCTAGAGTTCGAGGGACGTCACCGAGCTGAACGTGTGCAGATCGCGGAGGTGCCGTGCGTTCGGTACTTGATCGGTTGGATCGCGAAGACGTTCGACTATATCAACCGCGTTACTCAACGCTTCTGCTTTCGGTCTACGAGGGTATGTAGACACACTCTCCCTTCTCGTTGCTATGCATCTCCTAGATAGATCTTGCGTGATCGTAGGAATTTTTTTGAAATACTATGTTCCCCAACAGTGGCATCAGAGCCAGGTCTATGCGTAGATGTTATATGCACGAGTAGAACACAAAGGAGTTGTGGGTGTGGGTATATACATACTGCTTGCCGTCACTAGTTGTTTCTTGATTCGGCGGTATTGTTGGATGAAGCGGTCCGAACCGACATTACATGACCGCGTTCATGAGACTGGTTCTACCGACATGCTTTACACACAGGTGACTACCGGATGTCTGTTTCTCCAATTTTAGTTGAATCGGATTCAATGAACCGGGTTCTTTCTGAAGATCAAAAATCAATCACTATACCACATTGTGGTTTTGATGCGTAGGTAAGAACGGTTCTTGCTAAAGCCCGTAGCAGCCACGTAAAACTTGCAACAACAAAATAGAGGACGTCTAACTTGTTTTTGCAGGGCATGTTGTGATGTGATATGGTCAAGACGTGAGATATAAATTGTTGTATGATATGATCATGTTTTGTTAAAGTTATCGGCAACTAGCAAGAGCCTTATGGTTGACTCTTTATTGCATAAGATGCAAGCGCCATACAATTGCTTTACTTCATCGCTATGCGATAGCAATAGTTGCAAAAGCAATAGTTGGCGAGACGACCATGTGATGACACGTTGATAGAGATCAAGATGATGGAGATCATGGTGTCATGTCGGTGACGATGGAGATCATGAAGGTACTTTGGAGATGGAGATCAAAGGCACAAGATGATAATGGCCATATCATGTCACATATTTTTGATTGCATGTGATGTTTATCTTTTATGCATCTTATTTTGCTTAGTACGACGGTAGCATTATGAGATGACCCATTACTAAAATTTCAAGGTATAAGTGTTCTCCTTGAGTATGAACCGTTGCGACAGTTCTTCGTGCTGAGACACCACGTGATGATCGGGTGTGATAAGCTCTACGTTCACATACAACGGGTGCAAGCCAGTTTTGCACGTGCAGAATACTCGGGTTAAACTTGACGATCCTAGCATATGCAGATATGGCCTCGGAACACTGAGACCGAAAGGTCGAATGTGAATCATATAGTAGATATGATCAACATGGTGATGTTCACCATTGAAAACTACTCCATCTCACGTGATGATCGGACATGGTTTAGTTGATATGAATCACGTGATCACTTAGATGATTAGAGGGATGTCTATCTAAGTGGGAGTTCTTAAGTAATATGCTTAATTGAACTTAAATTTATCATGAACTTAGTCCTGATAGTATTTGCATATCTATGTTGTAGATCAATTGCTCGCGTATAGCTTCCCTGTTTAATTTATGATATGTTCCTAGAGAGAACTATGTTGAAAGATGTTAGTAGCTATGATGCGTACTAGCTCCATGATCTGAGGATTATCCTCATCGCTGCACAGAAGAATTATGTCCTTTATGCACTGCTAGGTGAGGGACCTATTGAAGGAGCATATGTAGACATTATGAACGTTTGGCAAGCTCGGTATGATGACTACTTGATAGTTTAGTGCGCCATGCTTTACGTCTTAGAACCGGGACTTCAAAAACGTTTTGAACGCCATGGAGCATATAAGATGTTCCAAGAGCTGAAATTGGTATTTCAGACTCATGCCCGAGTCGAGAGGTATGAGACCTCTAACAAGTACTTTGCCTACAAAATGGAGGAGAATAACTCAACGAGTGAGCATGTGCTCAGAATGTCTGAGTACTACAATCGCTTAAATCAAGTGGGAGTTAATCTTCCAGATAAGATAATGATTGATAGAATTCTCTAGTCACTATCACCAAGTTACTAGAACTTCGTGATGAACTATGACATGCAAGGGATGACGAAAACGATTCCTGAGCTCTTCGTGATGCAACGAAGGTAGAAATCAAGAAAAGTATCAAATGTTGATGGTTGACAAGACCACTAGTTTCAAGTAAAAGGGCAAGGGAAAGAAAGGGAACTTCAAGAAGAATGGCAAGCAAGTTGCCACTCCCATGAAGAAGCCCAAAGCTAGACCCCAAGCCTGAAACTGAGTGCTTCTATTGCAAAGGGGTCACTAGGAAGCGGAACTGCCCCAAATACTTGGCGGATAAGAAGGATGGCAAAGTGAACAAAAGTATATACGATATACATGTTATTGATGTGTACTTTACTAGTGTTCATAGTAACCCCTGGGTATTTGATACTGGTTCAGTTGCTATGATTAGTAACTCGAAACAGGAGTTGCAAAATGAACAGAGACTAGTTAAGGACAAGGTGGCGATGTGTGTTGGAAATAATTCCAAGGTTGATAAGATCACTATCGCACACTCCTTTTTACCTTCGAAATTAGTGTTGAACCTAAAATAAACGTTATTTGGTGTTTGCGTTGAGCATGAATATGATTGGATCATGTTTATTGCAATACGGTTATTCATTTAAGTCAAAGAATAATTGTTGTTCTGTTTACATGAATAAAACCTTTTATGGTCATACACTTAATATAAATGGTTTATTGAATCTCGATCGTAGTGATACACATATTCATAAAATTGATGCCAAAAGATGCAAAGTTGATAATGATAGTGCAACATACTTGTGGCACTGCCGTTTAGGTCATATTGGTGTAAAGCGCATGAAGAAACTCCATGCGGACGGACTTTTGGAATCACTTGATTATGAATCATTTGATGCTTGCGAACCATGCCTCATGGGCAAGATGACTAAGACTCCGTTCTCCGGAACAATGGAGCGAGCCACTGACCTATTGGAAATAATACATACCGATGTATGCGGTCCGATGAGTGTTGAGGCTCGCGGCGGGTATCGTTATTTTCTGACCTTCACAGATGATTTGAGCAGATATGAGTATATCTACTTAATGAAACACAAATCTGAAACGTTTGAAAAGTTCAAAGAATTTCAGAGTGAAGTGGAGAATCAACGTAACAAGAAAATAAAGTTTCTACAATCTGATCGCGGAGATGAAATATTTGAATTACGAGTTTGGCCGTCAGTTGAAACAATGTTGAATAGTTTCGCAACTCATGTCACCTGGAACACCACAGCGTAATGGCGTGTCCGAATGTCATAACCGTACTTTATTAGATATGGTGCAATCTATGATGTCTCTTACCGATTTACCACTATCATTTTGGGGTTATGCATTAGAGACAACTGCATTCACGTTAAATAGGGCACCATCTAAAAATCCATTGAGATGACATCGTATGAACTGTGGTTTAGCAAGAAACTTAAGCTGTCGTTTCTTAAAGTTTGGGGTTGCGATGCTTATGTGAAAAAGTTTCAACCTGATAAGCTCAAACCCAAATCGGAGAAGTGCGTCTTCATAGGATACCCAAAAGTAACTGTTGGGTACACCTTCTATCACAGATCCGAAGGAAAGATCTTTGTTGCTAAAAGTGGATTATTTCTAGAGAAGGAGTTTCTCTCGAAAGAAGTGAGTGGGAGGAAAGTAGAACTTGATGAGGTAATTGTACCTTCTCTCGAATTGGAAAGTAGCTCATCACCGAAATCAGTTCCAGTGATGCCTACACCAATTAGTGAGGAAGTTAATGATGATGATCATGAAACTTCAGATCAAGTTACTACCGAACCTCGTAGGTCAATCAGAGTACGTTCTGCACCAGAGTGGTACGGTAATCATGTTCTGGAAGTCATGTTACTGGACCGTGACGAACCTACGAACTATGAGGAAGCGATGATGAGCCCAGATTCTGCGAAATGGCTTAAGGCCATGAAATCTGAGATGGGATCCATGTATAAGAACAAAGTATGGACTTTGATTGACTTGCTCGATGGTCAGTGGGCCATTCAGAATAAATGGATCTTCAAGAGGAAGACGGACGCGGATAGTAGTGTTACTATCTAGAAACCTCGAATTGTCGCAAAAGGTTTTCGACAAGTTCAAGGTGTTGACTACGATGAAATTTTCTCACTCATATCAATGCTTAAAAGTCTATCCGAATCATGTTAGCAGTTGCCGCATTTTATGAAATCTGGCAAATGGATATCAAAACTACATTCCTTAATGGATTTATTAAAAAAGAGTTGTATATGATGCAACCAGAAGGTTTTGTCAATCCTAAAGGTGTTAACAAAATGTGCAAGCTCCAGCGATCCATCTATGGACTGGTGCAAGCATCTCGGAGTTGGAATATACGCTTTGATGAGTTGATCAAAGCATATAGTTTTATACAGACTTTCAGTGAAGCCTGTATTTACAAGAAAGTGAGTGTGAGCACTACAGCCTTTCTGATAAGTATATGTGAATGACATATTGTTGATCGGAAATGATGTAGAATTGCATAAAGGAGAATTTGAAAGGAGTTTTTCAAAGAAAGAATTACCTGTAAAGCTACTTACATATTGGGCATGAAGATCTATAAAGATAGATCAAGACGCTTGATAAGACTTTCGATGAGTACATACCTTGATAAGATTTTGAAGGAGTTCAAAATGGATGAGTCAAAGAAGAAGTTCTTGCCTGAGTTATAAGGTGTGAAATTGAGTAAAGACTCAAAACCCGGCCACGGTAGAAAATATAAAGAGAATGAAAAGTCATTCCCCTATGCCTCAGTCATAGGTTCTACAAAGTATACTATGCTGTGTACCAGACCTATTGTATACCTTAGCATGATTTTGGCAAGGGAGTACAATAGTGATCTAGGAGTAGATCACTGGACATCGGTCAAAATTATCCTTAGAGGACTAAGGAAATATTTCTCGGTTATGGAGGTGATAAAAGAGTTCATCGTAAAGAGTTACGTCGACGCAAGCTTTTTACACGGATCTAGATGACTCTAAGTCTCGATCTAGATACATATTGAAAGTGGGAGCAATTAGCTAGAGTAGCTCTATGCAGAGCATTGTAGACATAGAAAATTTGCAAAATACATACGGCTCTGAATATAGCAGACCCGTTGACTAAACTTCTCTCACAAGAAAAACATGATCACTCTTTGGGTGTTAATCACATAGCGATGTGAACTAGATTATTGACTCTAGTAAACCCTTTGGATATTAGTCACATAGAGATGTGAACTAATCACATAAAGATGTGAACTATTGGTGTTAAATCACATGACGATGTGAACTAGATTATTGACTCTAGTGCAAGTGGGAGACTAAAGGAAATATGCCCAGAGGCAATAATAAAGTTGTAATTTATATTTCCTTATATCATGATACATGTTTATTATTCATGCTGGAATTGTATTAAGCAGAAACTTAGTACATGTGTGAATACATAGACAAAACATAGTGTCCCCAATAAGCATCTACTAGACTAGCTCGTTAATCAAAGATGGTTAAGTTTCCTAACCATAGACATGTGTTGTCATTTGATAAACGGGATCACATCATTAGAGAATGATGTGATGGACAAGACCCATCCGTTAGCTTAGCACTATGATTGTTTAGTTTATTGCTATTGCTTTCTTCATGACTTATACATGTTCCTATAACTATGAGATTATGCAACTCCCGAATACTAGAGGAACACTTAGTGTGCTATCAAACGTCACAACATAACCGGGTGATTATAAAGATGCTCTACAGGTGTCTCCGATGGTGTTTGTTGAGTTGGCATAGATCGAGATTAGGATTTGTCACTCCGTGTATTGGAGAGGTATCTCTAGGCCCTCTCGGTAATGCACATCACTATGAGCCTTGCAAGCAATGTGACTAATGAGTTAGTCATGGGATGATGCATTACGGAACGAGTAAAGAGACTTGCCGGTGACGAGATTGAACTAGGTATGATGATACCGACAATCGAATCTTGGGCAAGTAACATACCGATGACAAAGGGAACAACGTATGCTGTTATGCGGTTTGATCGATAAAGATCTTCGTAGAATATGTAGGAGCCAATATGAGCATCCAGGTTCCGCTATTGGTTATTGACTGGAGATGTGTCTCGGTCATGTCTACATAGTTCTCGAACCCGTAGGGTCTGCACGCTTAACGTTCGATGACGATTTGTATTATGAGTTATGTGGTTTGATGACCGAAGTTTGTTCAGATTCCCGGATGAGATCACGGACATGACGAGGAGTCTCGAAATGGTTGAGAGGTAAAGATTCATATATTGGAAGGCTATATTCGGACATCGGAAAGGTTCCGAGTGATTCGGGTATTTTTCGGAGAACCGGGGAGTTACGGGAATTCACCGGGGGAAGTATTGGGCCTTATTGGGCTTTAGTGGAAAGGAGAGAAGGGCCACAAGGGGAGGCAGCTCGCCCCCCATGGGCTGGTCCGAATTGGACTAGGAGAGGGCGTCCCCCCTCTTTCCTTCTCCCTCTCCCTCTCATTCCTTCTTCTCCCACTTGGACTAGGAAAGGGGAAACCTACTCCTACTAGGAGTAGGAATCCCCCCTTTGGGCACGCCCCTTGAGGCCGGCCCTCCTCCTCCTCCCCTCCTTTATATACGGGGGAGGGGGGCACCCCATAGACACACAAGTTGATTTCTTAGCCGTGTGCGGTGCCCTCATCCACAGATTTCCACTTCGGTCATATTATCGTAGTGCTTAGGCGAAGCCCTACGTTGGTAACTTCATCATCACCGTCAACACGCAGTCGTGCTGGCGAAACTCTCCCCCGGCCTCAGCTGGATCTAGAGTTCGAGGGACGTCACCGAGCTGAACGTGTGCAGATCGAGGAGGTGCCGTGCATTCACTACTTGATCGGTTGGACCGTGAAGACGTTCGACTACATCAACCACGTTACTCAACGCTTCCGCTTTCGGTCTACGAGGGTACGTAGACACACTCTCCCCTCTCGTTGCTATGCATATCCTAGATAGATCTTGCGTGATCGTAGGAATTTTTTTGAAATACTGCGTTCCCCAACACCTTCCCCATCATCGGTTGGGCAAAGTCTGAGTCCCACTGGGAACGAGTAGCCCGCCGTGGGAAGGAGAGGATAAGGGCCGCCGAGGCCCGTATCGCGGCGGAAATGGCGGCGACGGAGGCGGCTGATGCAGCGGCGCGGGCAGCCGCAGAGGAGGAAGCCATCCACGCCCGCATTGTAAAGAAACGGTAGTGGAGAAACACGCGCGCCCTCGCCGAGAGCAGAATCGGGCGGTCCGTGTCATGGCCGGACTGCCGCCGAATAAGGATGGCGACGCCGTGGTCAGCTCCGGCAACGAACATATCCGGCTCAATCCGTACTGTGTCTTCGACCGGTACTTCCGCGAGAAGGACGGCAAGGACGCGAGGAAGGGTAAGGGCAGCCGTGGATGAAGTCCACCATAGCCAAACATGCCAAATTTGGGTAGTCCGATGGCATGTTTAGTGTAATGTGATGGAGTAGCCGGACGATGGGCGTGCGTCGACTTAATTGCATGAGTTTGTATGGATTTGAGATATGGTAATTAAGGTGTCCGTATGTGGATTACATTTTTTGAGGAGTGCCCGGTCAATGCCCGTGGACGCGCCCGGGCGCGTCCGTGGGCGTTTGAGGGGCCGGATTTGCCAAGTCCGGCTGTAGATCCTCTTACTGCTAACAAAGAAAAGCTTGCCTTAGTTGTGACAAGAACCAAACACACACATAACTTGGTCAAACTAGCCTAAATTGAGGTGTGGCAAAGTGTGACAAGTTGTGGCTTAGAATCAAACAACCCTAAAGTCATCGTAGGCGCCTTATAGTTGACGGGAATGTCTCTTCTCACTGAAAGTGTATTGCCGAATATTCTAAAATAAATTCAGAATAAATGCGAGCACTACGAGACAGTTGTTGAATAGTGCGGACAACGGTCGTGTCGTACCCATCGCGTCAACAGGCCGTGTCTCCAGCCGTTGGCAACACGGCTCATTTTGCGCTCGGAGGTTTGTGACATGAGGCGCGTTGCGCTTGAACAACGTTTTGCGCTCGGGGTTTGTAACATGACTGAAGCGTTTGTGTTCGGGGGTTTGTAACATGAGACGTGTTGTGCTTTGTACTGAAGCGTTTTTTTATCAATGCAACCTGATATGTATTGTGACTGCATGAAGTTCCTGCATTTGTCCCCCATCTAGACGCAAGATGGGTCGTGTTGTGCTCGGTGGGTTGCAACATGAACTATGTTAGTTCCTAAGCATTTTTCACCATTGTGACACGAGTCATGTTGCGCTTAGACTGTCTGACACGAGTCATGCAGCAAAGCCCATCGTCAGCGCCTCTCTCTCTCTCTCCCTCCCTCCCTCCCTCTCTCTCTCTCTAGTCGACCTGTCCACAACAGACCCCATGTTATGCTTGGCCAGTCTGCAACATGAGTCGTACTGCAAGACGTATGTGACATCGGGCATGTGCTAACGGCCGCCCGATAAAACTTGGATCAAATGACTGTGGAGACGATCGATGTGTGTGAAGTAATTAGTTGACTAAGGAACATCGTTTCGCTTCCTTTTAAGGGGTTAAGCACCTCTCAAAACCTTTAACTCCTATAAAAAAGGGGAGTGCTCGTTCGCTGGCTGATCTTTTAAAAGGACCGGGTGGGTCGCCAACCATTCAACCTGAGTTCATGATGGCAAGAAGACCCTTGTTGCAGAAATATATCTTGAAACAAAAGCCTTGTTGCAAAAAAATGTTGCGAAAAAATACTGTAGCTCACGATTGTGTCCATCGAGATTGCAACAAGAGTTATGTTGCAATTGCAACATGACCCCTGTTGCAGGGTGACAAGGCTGCAAGGGAGGTAGGGCGCATGGCAATGACGACCGGAGCCGGCCGTGACGGCTTCCATGGTGGTCGCGACGCCGCAGGGTGAGATGATCCGACGACGACACGTCCTGGGTGGTTGTGCCTTGCCATATTCAGCGATGGTGCATCGTCAGCGGTCGTGTCTGGCCAGATCTGGTGACGTCCCATTGTCGGTTGCGGCACCTAGCGTTTGTGGTTGCCTGCAAATGCGAGGAGAAGAGAGGTGGAGGAGGAAGGGAAGGGGCACAACAGCGGACGCACGGCTCGCTAGTGACGACGCTCCCGGCAACTGGCCAGATGGAATAATGCAATGTGGGGTACGTTGCTTTCGATCCGATCAGGGGCATGGAAGACGCTAGGTTGACTTTGTTTACCTGTATGCAACAAACCCTCTCTTGCGCTCCGTAGAATTGCAACAAGGGCCATGTTGCAGAAAGTTAGCCTATGGTGATATTCCCACCGCTCCATATCCTAAAACCCTCAAAACCCAACAAAAGTCGGCACCCCGCCGCCCTCGTGCAGTTCTCACAAGAAAACTCTAACCTACATACATAAACCGAATCATGTGACTAAAATTTATTTGTTGTTCAAAAGTTCACGTCAACTTTGGTTATTATCAAAACCGAGGCAAAATTAAATGGTTATTGTAGGAATCGAGCCGTGTCTATGTATAAAACCATAAAAACCAAAAACCGAATAAACCGAATCGAATCAAACGGAAAAATACTGAATACACACCCTTTACCCAATCCCAATTCCACTTAAAAATCCCCAGCAAATCCAAATCACCACACAGTCCCCCCCCTTCGCACTCCAATCCATCACAAAGCACCCAAAATAGACCTTCCCGCTCGAATTCCACATCCCAAATTTTCGGTTACCGCGTAAACTCACCACAAAACCACAAGGTTACACCTACCCACACAGATCCACCCCATCCGCGCACCCAAATCCGACGGTCCATCAAATCCAACACCCCACACCCTGCCACCTCAACGATCCGAACCCCAGCCCTCTCCACCAATCACGCCCTTCGCGCACGCCTATATATTCCTAGCGTCCCCTCAAACCCACACCTCAAACCCTAAACGCAAATCTCCCACCTTTGCGCCGCCAATCCAGTCTCTCGCCTCTCCTCCTAGAAACCACCATGGCGCCCAAGGCCGAGAAGAAGCCCAAGGTGGAGAAGCGCGTGCCCGGGAAGGAGGGCGAGACTAGCAAGAAGAAGGCCAAGAAGAGCAACGAGACATACAAGATCTACATCTTCAAGGTGCTCAAGCAGATTGACCCGGACATGGGTATCTCCTCCAAATCAATGTCCATCATCAACTCCATCATCAACGACATCTTCGAGAAGCTCGCCGGAGAGTCGGCAAAGCTCGCACGCTACAACAAGAAGCCCACCATCACCTCCCGGGAGATCCAGACTGCCGTGCGCCTTGTCTTTCCAGGCGAGCTTGCCAAGCACGCCGTCTCCGAGGGAACCAAGGCCGTTACCAGATTCACCGTGTATTAGATCGCCACCAAGACTTTCTTAGTCTGGTTTGGTTTCTTCATTTGTCAACAAAAATATGGAGTTATGTTTCCCTATGCAAAAATGTAGAATGAGTTGGATTTGCTAATCAATGAATTATCCAGTGTTTGTTTGAAATTTGCCTTTCTTTAATTTGATCTCATCCCTTTAATTTTTACCTCTTATATATTATTTGGTAATATAACCCTGTAATTCTGTCTTGGATGATTTCCTTGAATTAAACCTCCGTGATTAATCCATTAACAGAGGGCCCCCCTTGTAGATGTCATGAGATATATCGGCTACATATTGTTGTATATGCGAAAAGTTTTTATTTGACCCATATGTTAACATATTACTATTTATTTTCAGGGGAAATATTTATGTGTGAGTTTTTAATACCATTAACTCATTCTAATAATTTTAAACATCAAACCATATTGTAGTCTCTATCTTTACCTGATAATAAAGCACCAATCCCTTCTGCCCGTTCACCGGCATGACATTTTTGCAAAAGTTTCCTTGTACTTTTTGGTAACTGAAGCCCACAATCCCTTTTTAAATGGATTATGAGAAAACTTCCATTTTCACAAAAAAAGACCCTGTGCTTTGGTTTATTCGACCCACAGTCATTTCTAGAGTGGCTAATTGGTAAACACATGGGTCTCCTTCCCTTTGATGTGTGCTCTGCTCGATTCGCACGGGCATGGCGCCACCGCCGGCGGCCGGTCTTCTTCTCCGGCCATTAGCCCGAGACCGGTCTTCTTCTCCGGTCATCCGCCTCCCTGTCCTCCTTCCCCTCTTCATTTGTCCCTAATCTTCTCCTTCTTCCTCCCGTGACGCTCGGTTGGCCACCGTCAAGCCACCACGCCCCAAGATCCTCGCTCGTGCTGATCCGTCGCCGTGCTCTCCCTCCGAGGTCACTCTTTGAAACAATCCACCACGGGCGCGTGGACAGTTCCTTAAAAGCGAGCCCGTCGCGATCCACCACGCATAACCCGTTCCCCGCCTCCCTCTCCGTGCAAGCTCGACTCATTGGTCGGGTTGCTGGATCCTTGGCGGGGAGCGCCCCTGCGCTCGCCGGCGGGGTGGACGTAGCTCTGGGCCAAGCGTGCCATACACCGCCACACAAGTTGTGCACCACCATGGATGCAGACGCCGAGTCCCGGGCTTCCCCTTACCTGGCCCTCCAGGCTGCAATCGACAGAGGCCGGCCTTGGTTATCTCCCCTCGTGGCCGATCAAGGAGGCGCGAACAATGTCAATATGTCATCAGCACCTCAGGGTATGGCCGCCACATCTGGTAAAAATTGACAACAGTACTATTGATTGACTGAATGATAAGAACGCTTCTGTTTTGTCTGTTTAATTCAGTCCTTGGGCTATCCGTGGAGAACACACACTCCATGGTCCAGACTTGTGACTATACTTAAGTGGAATTATTCTGTGGTCTCTTCATGATTGATCACGGGGTTGCGAGTGAAATTTGTGTATGGAGCATCAGTATCATGGTCATAGAGTCGGCAGGCTTCAGTTATGTGTACTTGGTTGGAGATATATGAAGCGTAAGGGACCAGCTCATTCATACTTGAGATTCAGTAATGTTCTTGCAAGTTGCAACCATTTAGTTAAGATCTGCAGGTCTAAAAAACAAGCACCGCATGAATCAGATGTCAATGAGGCAGCACGACTCTGCAAGAAGCTGAACATAAAAGAAACAAAATGGAAACAACTCGATGATTTAGGAACAACACGTCATTGACGACAGGCATTTTTCCAGTCAGGGGAGAGGATTTTTTTATGCCGCGCTAGAACTTTTCGTGCTACGGATTTAAATAGTCCAGTGTCCAGTATTATGGGATCCACTCACTCTACAAGTACTGCAGCTCTTAAAAGTGCTAAGTTAATGAAAAGGGTGTTCCACTAAAAAATAACAAGAATGGATCGGTGTTTTTCTTGAATCCCCTCGGTTTGAACTAATGCCACGTATTTTCAAGAATAATTTGTGAATCAATTGTCAATCTAAATATGGTTGACAGATTGTGTACGGACGGAAATTTGAAGCAGATTAGGCAGGGGTCTTTGTCGGAGAGGTTGCGGAGTGGATGAACTACACTCCTGCATCCACTATGGAGGCAGCTAATGCTTATCCTAAATTCCCTTCTCTAAAATAAAAATAGTTTTTAGGTCTATATTGGCAACAATACTCTTCACTGGATTATGAGCCAAATGAAGGGAACTAGGGAAGGAGGTCTGATTTGCATCTCCTGAAGGGGCACACCACAAAATTATTTCATTTGGGATGCGTTCCTTCCATCAGAGAGTAAAAAACCGGACAATAAGGTCACTCTGAGGACAGCTCACACTGATGTTTACGTGAGGCCTTAGCAATTTTTTTCCGTTTTACCTGAGCTAATATTTATTGACCGAGTGTTAGCCAATGACATTAGTTGATGTTACTCATGGAGAGGATTTGGATGTTGTGTGTTATTTATTTATTACACACGCTATAAGCCTCAGATTAGCTTCATGGTATATCTACCTCTTTCCGCCTCTCAGAATTAAGATGTGTAGGTTCTGAATATTTCTTGGATTTATGACAATAGACTGTATGATTATCTATGGTAATCAGAATTTAGAGCTATACAAGATTTGAATTACAATGTTCTTTTATACAGCAATAAGGCTACAGATTTTCAGTAAGTTCGTTTCATTTTTAAATGGTTCAGATGATGTCATCAATCCATTGGAGTAGAAGGGAAGAATGATCTGAAATTGCTAAAAACATGGCAAATACAGTTGCATTTCATATCTTAAAAGTAGGAGATGCATATTAGTAGAAACTTAATAGTTGACATCCAAACTCAGGTACATCTCTGATATGATCGCTTTGTATTGATCTGTTGGTAATTACATGATTGATTAATGGAGAAACAATGAATACTGTAGGTAAGTGAAGGCATACGCAAATCAAGGGAGCACACTGTAAGAGCCATCGCTGCAGAGTTTGACTCCACATTTTCTTTGGATGATTGTTTGCCTCTTTGAATCTAGATTTTCTTTAACGTGACCACTTCGATTGAATTGATTATTTTGCATTACACATAGTGACCAAAACTAATGCTCTGTCCAGGCTTTGGGACACACTTTGCTGCATATAGGTGTTCACATGCTTCATGCTTTTAAGTATCTGCTTTCACGGGATAACTCAGTCCATATGTTTCTTGAGAAGTTAGGACTAACAGAAAAATATTCCATGTCTCGCAACATGAAGAAGCACGCGATAATTTATAAGTTTTGGAGTCTGCTAAACTCCAGTTCTGATTTGAAAGATGCATACATACATTATTTTTTTATTTGCTTTACTTGGTCAGTTTGTAAACTGATGCATTTCAAAGATGCAAGTTCATGCTCAAGATTTAATTGTATTAGCTTTAAGAAATGAGTAACTGTATTATATGTCATCTGTGCTTGGACCTAGGGGATTTTCAAATGTAGGCTTTATGGTTTTTACTCTACGTATGCAACTACAACCATCGTCACTTGCATTGTGCTATTTTTGATAGACTAATATGGTTAGTTTGCAAAGTTCTTGGATAAATTAGGAAGATATTGTAAATCTTTTTTCACATGTTCGACCGTTTCATGCTGCTAACGGAGCCATGTTGATGTTGTTCTTAACTTGGTGTGCATATAAATTGTTCTTTCAGACAGGCTGGGCAGTCTTCATTATCATAATGGTGTCCCATTGGTTGGTATACACAATTGCTTTGTGTTGTTTGCAAAGATTAAATAAGTAAGGTTCTAATGATGGTTTTGCGGTGAGTATATATATGACCAATCTCTGTGGAGTTTCACTCCATCTGTATGAAAGTTTCTATGTCTAGTTGCACTTCGATGGCGGTGCGGAGCTAAAGTAGATGTCGACGGAGGACATGAGGGCGGACTTTCCAAATACAAAATCCATGATCCAAAAATCGACAATCCAACCCGGTGCAATGCAGGGGCACTTTTACTAGTAAGTTTAAAATGTGCTTTGCTTCAGTTCTGAATATGCCCAGTTTTTAGTCTGCTATCTGCTCAGGCAATTTTTTTTGTTTTGGTCCTTGCTTCTCCCTTTAAAATATGTTTTTCATTGTGCTATGTCTTATTTTCTGTAGAATTAGTTTGATGAGATGATTGGCTGCCAACTAAGGTTAGGAGGTGTACTCACTACAGATGGTGTTCTGTAGATGGAAAGTTTGTATTGACCAGATTTGTTTGCTCGTCCTACATTTTATTTTCAGATCCAAGATCTTATTGCAAGCTTTAATAATATTAACTCATTCTAATGGCTAAGATGTGCATGAAATTCAAGTTCACTTCCAAATGCACAGATTTCAGAGCTTACCCTATGTATGGTAGTTGCACTAACTACTCCCGACCCAATATGTTTGGGGACTAGGTTATAGTTAAATGTGTTTTAGGCTCATTGGAGAAGCATTGTAAGCTTAGCTTATTCATGTAGAAGGTGGTGACACCCTGAGAAAATTAGAACCAAGTTTAGATGATTTATAGATATAATACTTCATACCGATGCTATCTTGGTAACATTTATTTACTTAATGCATATATATAAATGGAGTCAACCTTGTAAAGATTGCATCATGCTATGGATTGTATTTATGGAAGTTATGTTTCTTGCAAGAGCATAAACCTCCTAGTTGCATATTTGAAACATTTGTGAAGAAGCCTATCATGGGGATCTATAAAATCATGTTCATGATTAATTTATACCAAATATGCCAATCAAGCAATCCATCACATAACCATTCCTCGAAGTTGTCTAGCATGCATATGAAATTGCAAAATCACTTTATTTGCTCGTGGTTAGTGCTCTCTTACACTGTAATTCAATTGTTATACAAATTGTATCGATTTGTGCCATGTATCTTGTCCCATGTGCTATGTACCAAAGCGTCCATGCTAAGATTAAAATTGTATAGTAATGGATTCACTCATGGATACCATGTTCTTATCTTTTAGTGACTATTTTGCATGTGCAGTTCTCTTTGTGAATGCACATCTTGATGATTATCGATCACATAAGAGACATATACACGAACATGATAAAGTGCATATCCCTCTTTGGCATCCTTACTTCCTTGTTGGTTACTATTTACTTTGATTATTTGGTGGATTTGTAAGATGTTGAGAATTGAGTGTTTGTTTGTATTGCATATATCTTTGCACACTCTTGACTTTTGGATGCATTTAGTACCCATGCTTTAGGTGATGATCTTACTAGATATGTCTCTTATCGCTTATTTACAATATGTACTTTGGATCTTTTGAATGCATGCTTCTCATGTTTGATGCTTATTGTCATATCATATCATCTTGCTACATTCTATGGATCCTCAATATAGGTTGCTCTCTGTCGTGGATTTATCATGGCAGATGCCCTAATGAAAGGACTTAGGTGTGGAGCCATCGCAACTAGGTTACCTTGAAGGGGTTGAACGGGACAAAGGACACAGAGAGTTTACCCAGGGTCGACCCCTCACAACGAGGTAAAGGCCTACGTCCTGCTTCTAATTGTATTGCTTGAGTTTCGATTACAAGGGAGCGAATACGCTTGACCTAGATCTTGATTGCTTGTTTCTTGAGTTAACCTGCCGCCAGGTCTCACCTTTATATACATAGGTAGAGACCCCGAGGCTTACAGAGTCCTGGCCGGCTCACACAGCGTGTCCAACTCGGTTTCTAACTAATCCTGCCTTACAGAACAAGTCTTCATACGGTAGTTCACATGCCTAGGTCTTGGGCCTTTACTAGGCCTGCCTCCAAGAGCCGCCGTCTTCGTACTTCTCCTTGGGCCTCCTTGGACCTTCTTCATGTTGAGCCGCCAATGGTGTAACCCGGCCCCTCCTGGGCGGGTCACACCTAGGAGCTATATCCCCAACATTAGGCCCCAAGTTGATTTGAACTTGTTCATATCAATCTCCACTATTTAACTTAGCAGAATGTATCAGTGTCGAATATTCATCAGACCGATATAACCCGCCATGACATCACATAAACAGAAATATTGTAACCCGCCATGACGTCATGTGCATTGATTCGGCACAAAGCCCAGGATATCTCAACAGATCTTCATCTTAATGGACCTCCCGAGAATCGAGACACCCACATCGTTTAACATAATAATTTTGCCTCCTTTATTCCCGCGCAGGCCATCTTTTCACCTCCTTATAAATAGGGACAGGGGTCCTCTTCTTCACTTTTTACCCATGCCTCTGCCTCTTCTTCTTCCACGCGATGACCGACGCCTTCGGAGCTCTGCCGCCCCCGTCGACTGCATCAACCTGACCTCGACCAGAAAACGGCGGCGCCCCTCCGCTGTTCATCAGCATCTCCAAGTACCCATCTCCTTTTTCCTCACATATGCATTAGGGTTTCTGCAGTTCTTTAGTGTTCAACGACGTTCATCACCCTTGTCTATAGTTCATCGACCATGCCACCTTAGTAGGACCAAAACGCGATGCTAAAGTCACACCTTACTCCTCTTTAATATCTGCTATCAAATATGGATCCACTTGCTGCTGTTGAAATTCACTCCCCACACCTGTGGTTCGTCCACTGTTTTTAGGGCTAGTAATTTTCTCCTGTTTCTGTAACGACTGTAGATTCGAAATTATAGGCTGAATCTATGAAACTTGTTTGCCTAGCACTTAGTGAAATTCTATCCAATCCCTAGATCTTGTAACCATCGGCTTGACCACTGTTGTATGAGCGGCTCAAATAATACTTTGTAACCCGCCAAATACCAGCCGGCTTACCTTATAAGTTGTTTAAACTGCCAGTACTTATCCAGGCTTGACATTATCCGTCTCGTACCTCGCCGGTTTAACCATGCTATCTTCTTTTCTGCAACCATTAAGCGGCTTACCAATCCTTGCATATAACCAATTTTGCATAATAACTTAACTTTGTTCAACCATTGGGTGACTCATCATCACAAATTTGACCCGCCATGATTTCCTTTATAGGTTTTCACCTGATCAAAATGACTAAGACCGTCACCTCCTGCGACTGGGTCGTTTCCAATGTCACAGAATGGACTCTCCAAGAGTTTGTTGCCATGGGCGTTTTGCCATCTAAGAATGTCATCCATTGGCGGGTTCCAGGGGCTGAGGTTCCATCTCAACCAAAAGAAGGAGAAGTTATAGTTTTCTCTGATCATATGCTCCGAGGCTTCTCACCGCCCAGCTCAAAATTCTTCCGTGATGTCCTGAATTTCTATCAGCTTCACCCTCAAGACATCGGACCCAATTCAGTTTCCAATATTTGCAATTTTCAAGTCTTTTGTGAATTATACCTTCAAGAGGAGCCCAGCGTTTGACCTCTTCGGAGAGTATTACTATTTGAACCGCCAAACAGAGATGACAGACGGCCCCAGCCTTGAACTTGGTGGAATTTCTATCCAGAGGTGAAGAGACGCCGTCTTTCCTTCAGCTGCACTTCCTAGTCACCCAAAGACTGGAACTAGACTTGGTTTTATTGCCAAGACACCTCTCCGGCGGGTGAAAATCCTCTGCTGGGTTTCCGTATTCACCGGCTCAACCCCAGGCACCCACTTCCAGACCGGATTAGCTCTGCCAAACGAGCCAAATATGGACCCACTTTTACTAAGATAAGGGCCTTGATGGCAAATGACTTGACAGGTATTGACCTGGTTCGATGCTGGGTTAGCTGGAGAATCATGCCTTTAAGCCACCGCCCCGGCTTAATGTGCACATACACAGGCGATGTGAATGACCCCTTGCGGTATAACTCTATATCCCTTGAAGAGAAGGACCTCAACGAAATGACCAAGTCTGTACTTGGAGAAACTCTAGAAAACTCCAGCAAAACAGGGCTGAGCCCCTTCTATGTTCTTAACCCGGCTCCAGCTGTAAGTATTTGAAGCCCCTTTTACTTTATTCATTATTCTCATATGTTGCACTGGCCTTATTATCCTGCTCTCTTCAGGCCGACTCTCCTTTTTGGAATAAGAAGCTTCAAGATAAACCGACTAAAAAGGCCAGGGGAAAGACCAAGGCTCCCAAGAGACCCGCCAAGATGAAAATAGATGCAACAGACCAATTTACTCTGGATGATGAGTCGGAGGTAGAACTTGATTTCCTTGGCTCCTTTTTTGTGCATCTTATTGACACTGACCCCTCTCAGGATGACACGAAGACCAGCTAGGCAGATGTTGTAGAGGTAACTATTATTTCCTCCGACTCAGAGCCTTTGCCAAGACAGAAAGTTCGGCACGTAACCCGGAAAGTAAGGTTTTCTCACCCTTTAGCTTACTTGGATCCAAACTTTATTTTGAAGAAACAACAGCATGAAGCTCGGCGTACAACTCGGAACAGCGGAGGGGGAGACCTTCATGCCGGCTTACCCAACATGCCGGCCCCTCGCAAACGCCGAGCAGAGGTTCCTCAGAACTCAAACTTCTCTTTTCCAAAGGCGGGTCTTATCCGTCAACCGCTTAATCCTTCCGACTCAAATTATCAGGGAACCTCTCACTCCTCCTCCGGCAACTCTACTGGGACTCAGATTCCTCTCTTCAAAGTCGCTCCTAGGTGAGAACATTTAACCTCTTTGTTTTTTAACACTTTACAAACTGATATATTAACATCTTCATATGTCTTACTTTCAGCAGTATAGCCAAACCCAGCAAGAAATTGAAGATGAACAAGCCGACCGAAGACCCCAAGGTTATTGAGCTGGAGAAACAAATCATATCTGAAGCTTCTCATCACACTCCTGAGGCTGCTGCTGATGACCCACCACCAGAGACTCACGATGTCACAGTGGATCCAATGGGTGTTGACCCATCCAGCACTAAGCCGCACAGTCCCATAAAACCCGCTGAAGAGCCTCCTTCATAACAAACTGCTGAGGATGTCATCATTGCTGGCACTGGTTATGCTGAACCCGGGAACCCCACCATTCTGGCCAAGCATTCTGCCAAAGAAGAGTTAATTGAAAAAAGCAAGGCCAAATTTGACGTTGCAAATTATTCACACTTGGGTGTCAGTGAATTATACTCTAGTTATCTGAGCCAGCTGCATACTGGTCATGATCTAGAGGCAGATTTAGTCAAGAAATTGCGCCAGAAATATGAGGTATGAACATCTGTTTCCTTTGCATATATAGTCATCCAGCTCGAAGTCTTATCCGTAGGAAAAAATATATCTGAGTAGGGTTAAGACTTGTCCATATGTTACTGCAATCTCTAAAGTCATAGCCATCATGAGCCGACTTATCTTAATAAAAGATGAACAGGGTTATTTTCATTACTTTGAAAGAAAAGCTCCAAACCATAGCCCTCATGGGCCGGCTTATCTTGAGAAGGATGAGCCGGATCACGAACAATATAATGCAAAAAAGAGCTTCTGCACACATTAGCCCCCAAGTGTCAAGTGCTTTGCTTGCAATGTGCTTGAGACTTGTATGTAGATTATGACATGGCAAATATGTTTATAATTGTTTAACTCTTACTTGCAGGATGCTTTAACTCAGGCCGAGCCCCAGGTGGTCGATTTAAAGACCAGGCTTGAGCAACAAGAAGCTGAAACATGCGAAGCTGACTCCAAGCTTAAGCTTGGTCTGGAGAAGAGCGAGAAGCTCAGAGCTGGGTTTTCCACATAAAGAAACGCTTGGAAGAAAGAGAAAACTGCCTTAGTACAAAGAGCAGAGACTGCCGAATCTTCTTTGAAAGAGACCACTGCAGAACTGTTCGGCTTAAAATGCCATATCTCAAAGATGACAGCTGCTATCTTTGGTAAGGAATTTGGGATGCTTTAACCACTTCCAATTTTTTAATTTTTAACCTGCCTGGTGGCTTATCTACGCGCTCATCTAACAAGCCCCAGGAGTGCCAACCTTGGCCAGGACATGTTGGTGAAGCTGAAGGCGGTTTACACTTTGGTGGAACAGCTCTACACAGGCACTCAGCAAACCATAGCGGCCATCTCACACAGTAAACAACCACCTTCACTCATCAGGGAGGTACTGGACAAACTATCTGCCATGCTCCAGAGAATCGAAGAGATTAAGCGATCATCAGCCCGAGCTGGTGCCATCACTGCTTTGAGCCGGGCCAAAGCATGGCAAGCAGAGTTAGACCTAGAGGAGATGGCCACTGGTTTTCCGAGTCTCAAAGAAGACGGGTCTCCCTTCGATGCAAGCAACTTTACCAAATGTGTAAAGGAGATGCACCCTCTAGCAAGCAAATTGGCTAAAGAGACGGATTTGTCCAAGTATCAGGCGGCTTACACGATGGAGAACTCGAAAGTGAAAGCGCCGGCTTATGAGATTGTGGATCTTATTCCTCCAATACGTAAGCGTACTTTTGCTCTTAACATTGATCCGTCCACACTTATAGATGATGAAGCTATGTTCAAAGCCTTAACTGGCATCGACTGGACATCACCTGACTTCCAGACGATGGACGACGAATAAGAAACGACGCAGGATAACCCAAAGGCTTCAACTCGCCAGGACCAAAAGAACTGATCCAAGGGGCGGCTCTCAGACCGCGGCATAGAATTTCTTTTGAAAAACTCTTAATCTTGTGGGCTTGGGGAAGCCTTGTAATAGGCTAGTTGAAACAATGATCTGTCATGCCATCGCGCATGTGGTATCCTTTGAATGTTTAAACCGCCGAGCTTGATTTTTATCACCCGCCACTTGTGCATATAATATTATCAACTATGTGGATCAGATCAAGCATCATCATACTTCCTATACACAAGGAAACAACATATGCCCTGGCGGTTTACGCCAGGGCGGGTCACAAATATCTTTGAAAACCCCTTGATATAATAGTCTTTGATAAAAAAGACTAAAGGCTATTTAAGCCGGAAATATGCCAAAGCGACTTAAAGTCGAAGGCAGGGCGGGTTAGAAAAACCCTAAATATCTATTCAAATATGAAAATTCATACATGTAGACTGATATCATAATGACGTTGTAATGAGTGTAATCCAACATGGGTATTAACCCGTAAATATGAAAAATCATGACTTGAATTTATTCAAGGCAAATCATCCTGGCGACTTAAAGTCTGCTTATCAGGGCGGGTTATTAACCCAATATGCTTAAGTATAAGTCATAGAATCAAGGCTACATGGCCTGAATTGCAAAAACCATATATTAATATGGAAGAAGGATATGAATCCAAAATTTTCAGAAAAGACAGAAATCCAGAAAAACAAGGCTTTCATAGGCCGCCTACCCTAAAACTTCAAGTGCTTTCATGGGCCGCACAACCACCAAGTTAATTCCTGCACACTTGTAAGCCGGCCCTCACATGACAAATCGCCGTTTTAACTTTAACAAGTTCAAGGTCTTATTTAAAATATTGACTGTCAAGAGTACGACGGGTCATTCCAGGATTACCTGGGCGGAGTAAGAACGACATACATGCCAGATAACCCAGAATTTGGTGTTTACACCTGGCATGTAAGCCAATCAAGAGGGTAAGCATAGCTACGCTCATTGAGCGGGAAGCCCCCAAGTTACCTGCGAGAAGGCATGTAAGCCTGATCAAGAGGATAAGCACAGCTATGATCATTGAGCAGGAAGCCCCCAAGTGACCCGCGAGAAGGCATGTAAGCCTGATCAAGAGGGTAAGCACAACTATGATCATTGAGCAGGAAGCCCCCAAGTGACCTGCGAGAAGGCATGTAAGCTTGATCAAGAGGGTAAGCACAACTATGCTCATTGAGCAGGAAGCCCCCAAATGACCCGTGAGAAGGCATGTAAGCCTGACCAAGAGGGTAAGCATAGCTATGCTCATCGAGCAGGAAGCCCCCAATTGACCTTATGAACAAATAATAAAGGCTCAAACACTTAGAATTGAAACGACAGAGGCCCTGAATTATCAGGGATGCCAACTTTATTATAGTGATCATAATATGTACACTGAAGAAACTATGTACAGCACAAGAGCCGGTGGCTCAGCTGTAATAGGGCCGAAGGTGAGCGATGTTCCACGGCCGGCGGGTCTCCTGCTCCGATGTGCGTGAATCCTTGTATTCTCGAATATCAATGAGGTAGTATGGCCCGTTGTTCAGGTTTTTTGCTGACCACAAAAGGCCCTTCCAAAGGTGGGGATAACTTATGCATATCTGTTTGATCTTGTATTAACCGGAGCACCAAGTCGCCTTCTTGAAAGGTCCTGGTTTTAACCCGGCGGCTATGATAGCGATGCAAATCTTGCTGGTATATCACCGAACGAGCCGCCGCAAGGTCGCGCTCCTCATCCAACATATCAAGAGCATCCTGATCTGCTTTTTCATTGACAGCTTCAACATAAGATGCCACCCAGGGCGAGTCATGACGGATATCGCTTGGAAGAACCGCCGCTGCCCCATAGACCATGTAGAAGGGCGTGTAACCTGTTGATCTGTTGGGGGTGGTGTTGATACTCCAAAGCACTGAGGGTAACTCCTTAACCCAACAACCCAGCGTCCTTTGCAAAGGGACCATAAGACGGGGTTTATCCCTCTCAAGATTTCTTGATTGGCCCTTTCAGCTTGACCATTAGACTGGGGGTGAGCCATCGAAGATACGTCGAGATGAATATGCTCTCGTTGACAGAACTCTTTCATAGTGCCCTTAGACAGATTAGTGCCATTATCAGTTGTGATACTGTGAGGATAGCCAAAGCGGAAGATCACCTTCTTAATGAATTGAACCGTCGTTGCTGCATCACACTTACTGACCGACTCTGCCTCAACCCACTTGGTAAATTTGTCAACTGCCACCAAGAGGTGGGTCTTTTTGTCTTTGGACCTCTTGAAAGGTCCAACCATATCCAGCCCCCGGACTGCAAATGGCCAAGTAATTGGAATCATCCTCAATTCTTGAGCCGCCACATGAGCTCGTCTAGAAAATTTCTGACAACCATCACACTTGCTAACCAGATCTTCTGCATCAGCATGAGCCGTCAACCAATAAAACCCATGACGAAAAGCTTTAGCCACAAGGGATTTAGAGCCAGCGTGATGGCAACAATCTCCTTCATGAATCTCCCTTAGAATCTCACGACCCTCTTTAGGAGAAACACAACGTTGGAACACGCCCGTGACACTGCATCGGTGTAACTCGCCGTCGATAATAGTCATAGACTTAGACCGTCGGGTTATTTGCCTGGCCAGAGTTTCATCCTCAGGTAGCTCTCCCCGGGTCATATAAGCCAAATAAGGAACTATCCAATCAGGGATGGCATGACGAGCCGCCACCAACTGTGCCTCCGGGTCAGGTACAGCAAGATCTTCTTCAAAAGGCAACTTAACTGAAGGATTATGCAACAAGTCAAGAAAAACATTAGGGGGCACTGGCTTATGCTGCGACCCAAGCCGGCTCAAAGCATAAGCCGCCTCGTTTTCCCTTTGATCTAGATGCTCCACCTGACAACCTTTGAAGTGACCGGCGATGTTATCAACCTCCCGGCGATAAGCCACCATGAGTGGGTCTTTAGAATCCCAAGTTGCCAAAGCACCTGACCCTATTTAGATTCATATCTTTGGCCACCTTTAGGCCATGAAGCAAGGCCTAATATCAGCTGCATTATTAGTGCAAGGAAACATAAGCCTTAAAACATAACAAAATTTGCCACCTCGTGGGGAAGTCAAAATAACTCCAGCCCACATGAGCCTTCCAATTGGCTGGATCCATCAAAATGCATAGTCCAATATGTATTATCAGGCTTCTCCTCAGTCATCTGCAACTCTATCCAGTTATTAATGAAATCCATAAGAGCTTGAGACTTGATAGTTGTCCTTGGCATATATTTCAAACCATGGGGTCCCAGCTCAATGGCCCACTTGGCCACTCGGCCTGCAGCTTCTCTGTTTTGAATAATATCGCCTAAGGGAGCAGAGCTGACCACAGTGATAGGATGACCAAGAAAATAATGCTTCAACTTGTGACTGGCCATGAACACCCCATATACTAGCTTCTGCCAATGTCGGTATCTCTATTTAGACTCAATTAAGACCTCACTGACATAATAAGACAACCTTTAAACCGAATACTCCTTACCCTGACTCTTTCCTTTCCACTACAACCGCCACGCTGATGGCTCTGCTGTTAGCAGTCGCATATAAGAGCAAGGGCTTCTTCTCAATAGGAGCTGCAAGAACCGGCGGCTCAACTAACTGTTTCTTAAGCGCCTCAAATGCCTCATTAGCGGCATCACTCCAGACAAAACGATCTGTCTTCTTCACCATCTGGTATAAAGGAATAGCCTTCTCTCCCGGGCGGCTTATAAACCGGCTTAAAGCTGCAATACGACCCGCCAAACGCTGGACATCATTAATGCAAGCCGGCTTAGCCAATGAAGTAATAGCCTTGATTTTTTCTGCGTTAGCTTCAATACCTCTCTCAGAAACCAGAAAACCCAAGAGCTTGCCTGCAGGCACACCAAAAACACATTTGGTCGGGTTAAGCATCATCTTGTAGACCTGGAGGTTATCGAAGGTCTCCTTCAAATCATCTAGCAAGGTCTCCTTCTTTCTGGACTTCACAACAATATCATCCACATAAGCATGAACATTGTGTCTTATCTGGTTGTGAATACAATTCTGAACACAACGCTGATAAGTCGCCTGGGCACTCTTGAGTCCAAAAGGCATTGACACATAGCAGAAAGCTCCAAAGGGCATGATAAAAATATGTTTTCTCCTAGTCTTTAATTGCCATCTTGATCTGATGATAACCAGAATAAGCATCTAAGAAGCTCAAACGCTCACAACCCGCCGCAGCTTCAATGATCTGATCAATAAGGGGAAGAGCAAAAGGATCAGCTGGGCAAGCTTTGTTAAGGTCTGTGTAATCCACACACATACGCCAAGTGCCATTTTTCTTAAGTAGTAGCACCGCGTTAGCCAACCACTCAGGATGAAAAACTTCAATGACGAACCCTGCTGCTAAGAGCCGGGCCACCTCTTCTCCAATGGCCTTACGTCTCTCCTCATTAAAATGATGAAGGAATCGCTTGACCGGCTTACACTCGGGATCAATATTGAGAGTGTGCTTAGCGAGTTCTCTCGGTACACCTGGCATGTCTGAAGGCTTCCATGCAAAGATGTCCCGGTTCTCACGGGTGAACTCGATGAATGCGCTTTCCTATTTTGGATCCATATTGGCACTGATAGTGAATTGTTGAGATGAGTCGCCAGGGGTAAAGTCAACCTGCTTGGTATCATTCGCTGACTTAAACTTCAACAAAGGGTCATGCTCTGTGGTTGGCTTCTTCAATAGAGTCATATCGCCGGGTCAACATTCTCTTTATGAAATTTAAGCTCTTTCGTAGCACAAGCAGACTTAGCATAAGTAGCATCACCTTCTTCACGTTCCAAGGCTATCTTCTTGTCACCATGTACTGTGATGGTCCCCTTGCGACCCAGCATCTTAATTAAGCCGCAGATACATATAACAAGGCCGCGCCATAAACTTGGCGTAAGCCGGCCGTCCAAACAGAGCATGATAGGGACTTTTAATCTTAACCACTTCAAATTTCAATGTCTCTGCCCTATAGTCATACTCATTGCCAAAAGCTACTTCCAAGGCAATTTTACCAACTGGATATGCCGACTTACCAGGCACTACTCCACGAAAGACTGTGGAGGATGGCTTAAGATCTTTGTTAGTTAAATTCATGCGGCGAAAAGTATCATAATAAAGAATATTGATACTGCTACCTCCGTCCATGAGCTCCTTAGTGAACTTGTAACCTACCACTTGAGGGGTTACCACCAAAGCCAGCTGACCCGGCTTGTCAACCGGGGGGGGGGGACCACCATAAGTATCGGGGTATTGCCGGCTCAACAGCGCTCACCGCTCATTTATGAACCTTCTGATCCCGCTTGCACAGGCTCATGGTGAAAACATGGTATTGGCCACTACTAAGCTACTTTGGATTGCTCTGATACCCTGACAGTTGTTGCTGATTACTCTGATTGGGCTACTGGTTATAATTGTCCTGATTGCCCTGACCCTGATATCCGGAATTTGATCCGCCGCCGCCAAACCCGGGCCCATGAGAGCCGGATCCTGACCCGCCGTGCGGGCCATTATTGTTATTGTGGTCCTGGTGAGAGCCAGAATTCTTATATTCCTTCATGATAAAACAATCTTTCCATAGGTGAGTCAACGGTCTATCTTGGTAGCTGTGCTTTGGGCAAGGCTTGTTCAACATCGCTTCAAGGTTGAACTTTGGTCCTCCCATCCGAAGAAATGGCTTTCCCTTCCGACGTCGATCATTATTCTGTGCATTAGTATTAGTGAAAGTGCTAGTTATCGACTAGAGGGGGGTGAATAGGCGATTTTTATGAAAGTCTTCAAAACATGAGGTCTTTGAAGACAAACTGATGAAATGAACCTATTGATATGTGTCGGCGTCCTGGGAACGGGGGTCCCCAGACTTGCCTGCCTACGGCCCGCGGTGTGGCTAAGCCAGCAGGCCGTACGGCCCATCTTCATCAACAAGGCATCCAAGACCCTCGCGAGGGACCAAGCCTCGCGAGGCAGACGACGCAAGACCTCCTATGGAGTGGCCTAGCTAGGCAGGCTCGCAAGGAGCGGAGATATCAAGGCGTGGCAAACCTCATGAGGCCCTTGTGACGTGAGCCATGACGCACGACACCAGGCGGGCGCCAGGCGGGCGCCAGCGCGCGCAACGTCCTTGTTTCCTCTTTGGTGCTAAGGAGGCCAGCGCAGGCAAAGAGTACCGAGGCATCAGGCAAAGGTTGCTATATTGGTGCAACAAGACCAAGACCAGGAGGACGGCAAGACGGAGGTCATCGTGGAGCCCAAGACGGCGTCACCACCAGAGCTTTTCGCAGGCGAAGACCACTTTTGTCAGGATAGCTTGTACTAGCCGCCCCCCTTCAAATTTGCCCGCCGTTGTTGGCTCTCTTCCTGCTCGATATTTGGGAAGAGGATCACGACCTATATAAGTAGAGCTAGCCACCATAGTAGGGGGGGGGGGGGGGCGATCTGATCTGATCTCATCTTAGCTGGATCCAGCCCGATCGAGAGCCCACACACAAGAACACCTCAACCTCAGGAGGCTGTTCTTCCCTGGTACTGTTCATCATCAGCCCTAGAGGCAATCCACCACCACCACACTAGAGTAGGGTATTACACCACAACGGTGGCCCGAACCAGTACAAACCTCGTGTCTTTCTGTGTTGCGAGTTCGTCGAGTTCGTCCGCGAGATCCTAGCGAGCTAGGGCGTAGATTGGTAGGAAGGAAAAACTTCGCGCGTACCCCAGTGTTCGAACCTTAAGGGTTTACTGGAACCCCACATCCGACATTTGGCACGCCAGGTAGGGGTGCGCCGTAGCTTCCCTTCCATCAATTTGTCGCTCCGTCGTCTCCATGGTGGACGCTCGCCGTGCTCGAGCTGAGCGTCGGGCTGCCCTCACCGCCCGCGTCGCTCAGACGGCTCCCGTCGGCGGGCCACATCGCCGTTCTCCGTCCCCCGCCGCCAACGCTGCCACCGGCCCGATGAGGAACGAGCAGCAGGCGTCCTTGCTGCATCCTTCAATGCGGCAGGACGGCCGCACCGCCACTCCATCGCTGACCCCTGCCAATTATTCGTCTCACGTGCACCGCGCTCCTCGCGGCGAACGAGCTCCTGCGCTACCGCCCCATCGACGACCTCTACGAGGAGTGGCTCGAACGCGTCGCCGAGCTCGTCCACGCCGCGGGGGCTCTCTGGCGCCGTCCCACTCTCTGCCTCCCCCTCAACCAGCCACGGGCGACGGGGCTCATGGCGTGCCTCCACCACCTTAGCCCCAAGACATCGCCTTGGCACCATGGCGCGCAGCTCCGCGGCGTGATCCGCCGCGCCCGGCGCCCGCGCGTGAAGAGAGAAGCTGCCAAGAAATTCTACGGCCGCGAGAAGCTGCACCTGCGCTCCCCGCGCTACCTCGCCAAGACCGCGCACCGCCTGCAGCGGCGTAGCGCGGACCTCGTCAAGACCAAGCTCCACCTCCGAAGCGGGCCCCGACAACCACGGCTGGCTGCCGCGCCTTCACCCCCGAGCTACGTAGCGTTGCCTGGCCGGGCAAGTTCAAGCCGGATCTGCCTCCTCGCTACGACGGCACCGCCGACCCCGCGAAGTTCCTGCAGCTCTATGAGCTGAGCATCGAAGCGGCCAACGGCGACAAAAAAGTCATGGCGAACTAGTTTCCCATGGCTCTCAAGGATGGAGCTCGCTCCTGGCTCCTGAACCTGCAGGACGGCTCGATCTCCTCCTGGGACGAGATGCGCGACCGCTTCGTCGCCAACTTCCAGGGCACTCGCGACCACCCACCGGCTGCGGGTGATCTACGCCACATCAGGCAACAACCAGGAGAGACCTTCCAGAAGTACATCCAGCGCTTCAACAACACCCGCCTCAAGATCCCCAAGGTCACGGACGAGGTCATCATCTCCGCATTTTCCGATGGCGTCCGCGACGTCAAGATGAAGGAAGAGCTCGCCATCCACGAGGAGCTCTGTACATCTCAGGAGCTGTTCAACCTGGCGACCAAGTGCGCAAGAGCTGAGGAGGGGTGCCTCTCTCTCCTCGAGCTGCCAGCCGTGGGCATGGAGGAGAAGAAGGCCAAGGCCAAGGATGTGAAGCGCAAGGAGGTAGCTGTGCTCGCAGCGGAGCCCGACATCAAGCGAGGCAAAGATCAGCCCGAGTCATCCAAGAACAGCCGACCGTTCTGCGCCTTCCACAACCTGAACACCCACAACACCAGCGACTGTCAAGAGCTCAGAGCCATACGAGAAGGACGTTACGGTCGGCGCCCCGAGCGCAACAACCGGGGCTACGGTCGTGGAGGAGGACGTGGAGGCGGACACTAGGATGACCGTGGCCCGCGCCAGGACTGGCATGACCGGCCTCGTGAGGACCGCTGTCAGGACCAACCTTGCGAGGGTGCCTAGAGGGACCCGCCGCGTGAGGATCGCCCCCAGGGCAACGCCGATCTTCCCCCGCTGCCGCCACCAAGAAGGAACGACGACCACCGCCAGGACGAGGGGGCTGGGGGCTTCCAGGAGCCGCGTGCGATCGCCTGCATCTTGGGCGACACCCAGGCCCCAGCCTCTTAGCGCATCTTCAAATAGTTTGCTCGCGAGGTGAACGCGGCACTCCCCAAACTCAAGGCCACACGCCCGCTCAGGTGGTCCCAATGCGCCATCACTTTCAACTCGGTGGTTCAGCTCAAGTGCGCAGCCACCGCTGGCACCCTCCCTATGCTGTGTTCCCCAGTCATCAGCAATGTGCAGGTCACCAAGAGCCTTATCGATGGCGGCGCAGGGCTCAACGTCCTGTCTGTCGACACGTTCGACAACCTCCAAGTGCCATATGAGCAGCTCCAGCCCACCAAGCCTTTCTCAGGAGTGACCGACGGCTCCACCACACCGATAGGGCAGGGTCGCCTGCCTGTCACCTTCGGGGAGCTCAAGAACTACCGCACCATGCTCATCGACTTTGACGTCGCGCACATCCGCCTGCCGTACAATGCCATCCTCGGGTATCCAGCCCTGGCCAAGTTCATGGCAATCACTCATCACGGCTACAACGTTCTCAGGATGCCTGGGAGCGGAGGAATCATCACAGTCCCATGTGAAGAGAGGGATGCGGTGTGCTCCCTCGAGCACGCCTTTCAAGCCGCAGCAATCGACGGCCCCGACAGCAGGAATGAAGGCCCTCTGGAGGCCATCCCCAAGAAGAAGCAGCCGCGCCGTGCAGAGCCTCAGGAGGATGGCGTCGCGGCAAGAGCCTCGTCAGAACCAGCGCCCGCTCCAGGGGCACCTCCCTCCATCGCATAGGAAGGTGTGCCCGGCGCCCTCCTCAGGCAGGGCTCGGGGGCTCTCTTCTAGAGGGCCTCGGACCTTGCCAACCTCATGAGGGAGGCGTTTGGGCACCACTTGGAGGCGTGCTTCACTACACGTGACCCTTAGGAGAGAACACGGCAAGGAGTGCCCACCACTCAGGAGTTCATCACCAAGACCACCCAGGAACTGCAAGAAGCAAGAGCCATGCGCGGCGACAGCCGCCCACAAGGCGCAGCTCCGCATCCTGGCGAGGATGCCGGGCTGCGTGTCTGCATCGACGTCCCAGGGCTCAACAGGGCCGCATCTCAGGAGCGTTTCTGGCCTTCGCGCGTGGCCGCTGCGAGGGCCCGCTGCACAGCTACGTTCATATGCCCTTTGGCTTGCCGAGCGTGGCGTCGGCCTATCAGCGCAACATGCGACATATCCTGGCGGCTCAGGAAGCCAGGTACCACGCTGTTCTGGAGGAGATGGAGACGGTCTTCAGGGAACCTCCTGAGCCTCCGGAGCCTCCCAAGGCTCAGGGTTCTGGTGGCTCATGAGGAGTCATTCCTTCAACACACGCCTTCAGCTGCACCAACTCTACTTCGCCTACAAAACCAGGTGACATCTTCTAAGCTCGTTTAGCTGGGAGCCACCCTCGGGCTGCATTATTTCCAGGCCGCGTGGGTCCGTCCCTGCGGCATGTATCCCTTTTGCTTATGTCTTTAGCTTACCTTGTTGGGGCGCCCCCAAGCTGCATCATCCCCAAGCCACTCGGGCCGGACCCGGTGGCACGCATCTTCCTGCATTCATCTAAGTTGATCTGTTCCCCATGCTTAATCTGCCAACTGCTATCACCTACTCGATCATCGCCTCCCCCGGGGCCTCCACACAAGCACGACGCAGGTGCATGGGTCCGTCCCTGCCACGCCGATAAATCTGAGCGGTCGAGCTCTGGCTCGCGGCACGCCCCGCGCATGTCACCTCACTAGGCCCTCAGTGCCTTCACCTCATCCATAGCAACCAGCGGCAGGCTAACAGCTATAACGGCAAACCGTGTTTCTCCTTGTGCCTGTTCATAGGGATCCCGTGCGAAGGATAGCAGGCGGCACCGCGAGTCTCCTTTTCTCTCGTGCAATTCGCTTGCGTGTTAAAAGGGGGGCTCCTGAGCATCACGACTCAGGAGCTCTTACTGGCTCTCCAGCCCTCACCCCTGGCCTTGACCACGACATCGCGACCTGGCATACCAGCGGCGGCTGAGCTCGCTCGAGGGCCGGGACCTGAGGACATAGAGCACTAAGGAGAGCATGAGGGGATGGAAACTCGTATGGGCCAGCCTAGCTATGCCGCACGAGTAGGCGTGCAGCCCTAGCGCAACGTCAGGAGTCACCACGAGATCAACAAGATAAGTCCCACACTCAGATCGGCTAAATGTTTGGGCCTAATGCTCACTCACGCCTTGCCGCAGCCCCGTTGCGGCCACGTCAACTCCCTTTCTCGCCTTACCATGGCTGCTTGAGCGCTAAGGGGGACCTCCTGAGCATCGCACCTCAGGGGCTCTTACTGGACCCCGGGCCACACACCTCCTGGCCTTGACCACGACACGTGACCTGGCATACCAGCGACGGCTGTAGCCTGCCTGGGGACCGGGACCAGTTAGCGTAGAGCAACATGCTATCGTGAGGAAAGAAAGGGGGGACCGAGCCTTAACGGGACATGTGTTCACCAAATTCTCATAACAAGGAAGATAAGCACAAAAGACAATACAGACCCTTACATGCCCCCACGGGGTAATTCATGATTCATCGCAGGAAACGAAAGCTGATACTAAAGGGAATCCTATCTACATCCTTCCGTGGTGGACACCATCATCAACAGTGGGCCACGGGAGGCCGACGCCAACCCCATCCAGATCAGCGGCGGCGACGGCTGGACGCCGCAGCCCTGCTCCAAG
Source organism: Triticum urartu (assembly GCF_003073215.2). Taxonomy (NCBI): domain Eukaryota; kingdom Viridiplantae; phylum Streptophyta; class Magnoliopsida; order Poales; family Poaceae; genus Triticum; species Triticum urartu. The sequence goes on along the minus strand of NC_053024.1, from coordinate 597,222,686 downwards.
CACGGCCGGAGCTCGGGGGCACGTAGCTGTCATCGCTCGTCTCTGGAGTCTCATAGAGCTCAGGAGAGCCGCTGGACTCCCAAGGGCTGCTGCTGCTGGAGTGGCCGCGAGCGGGATGCGCGTCAGCCTCACGCTCCTCTCCGGAGCAACACTCCAGGCGGCGACCCTCGGCATCGAAGACCTTGAAGAAGAGCATGGAGACGCCGTCGTACTCAAAGTGGATCGCGAGGGCGCCCCTCGCATGGCCAACCCACGCGATCTCGCCCTAGCCGCGCATCATGAAGATCTTGTCGGTGGGGACCGCTTCGATCTCCACTCCGGTCGCCGGAGCGCTGCAGTCGGCGTGCTGCAGCCAGAGCTCGAGAGGCCCCCTCGGCGACATCACGTCGGAGAAGAACCGCGGGAAGCGGATCCAGGAGCTTGGAGGCATCGGCGCCCACAGCACCAACTTGCGCGAGGAGTCCGTGGCGTGAACCCCAGGGGCGACGGCACGCGTCGCCATGGCGCGGCAACCCCGGATGAGGCATGGGCGGCACTGCTCGTCACTTCGTCCTCCCGAGCCCTCGGCTCGGGCGTACAAGGGCAGCGGGTACCCCGGAGGAGGCCGCTCGCACCAAGGCCTCGACACCACCTGTATCGCCGTCTCATCACGGAGATGGATCAACCTCTTCTTCGGCGGAAGAGGCCCCGGATCATCACGGGGAGCCTTTCCTTTCTCTTCAGTAGAAAACTTTCTGATGGGCGCCATTGTTGTCTGCAGTGGAGCAAGGAGGAAGAAGCAAGCAAGCGAGGAAGATATGGGAAACGGGGCCTCCGCCCCCTCCCCATTTATAGCAAGATAAGGCCAACCGGCGTTTCCCACGATCGCAGGTAATGATTGTTTTCCTTGCATGTCGCAGGGACTTGACAAGTCATGCAGTTGCCAAGGCAACATGGGGAAGCGGAGACGCCCACGTCCAATCAACTGCCACGCGTCAACCGAGGCCGCAGGCTTTTGGGGCCCGCGGTGCTCCGTACTTGGCCCTTGGCTTCGCCGCGAAGCCAAGCCCAAGTGCACCTTGGTCCCGGGGGCTACTGTCGGCGTCCTGGGAACGTGGGTCCCCAGACTTGCCTGCCTGCGGCCCGCGGTGTGGCTAAGCCAGCAGGCCGTACGACCCATCTTCATCAACAAGGCATCCAAGACCCTCGCGAGGGACCAAGCCTCACGAGGCGGACGACGCAAGACCTCCTCTGGAGTGGCCTAGCTAGGCAGGCTCGCGAGGAGCGGAGATATCAAGGCGTGGCAAACCTCATGAGGCCCTTGTGACGTGAGCCATGACGCACGACACCAGGCGGGCGCCAGGCGGGCGCCAGCGCGCGCAACGTCCTTGTTTCCTCTTTGGTGCTAAGGAGGCCAGCGCAGGCAAAGAGTACCGAGGCATCAGGAAAAGGTTGCTATATTGGTGCAACGAGACCAAGACCAGGAGGACGGCAAGACGGAGGTCATCGTGGAGCCCAAGACGGTGTCACCACCAGAGCTATTCGCAAGCGAAGACCACTTTTGTCAGGATAGCTTGTACTAACTGTCCCCCTTCAAATTCGCCCGCCGTTGTTGGCTCCCTTCCCGCTCGATATTTGGGAAGAGGACCAGTGCCTATATAAGTAGAGCTAGCCACCAGAGTAGGGGGACGATCTGATCTGATCTCATCTTAGCTCGATCCAGCCCGATCGAGAGCCCACACACAAGAACACCTCAACCTCAGAAGGTTGTTCTTCCCTTGTACTGTTCATCATCAGCCCTAGAGGCAATCCACCACCACCACACTGGAGTAGGGTATTACACCACAACGGTGGCCTAAACCAGTATAAACCTCGTGTCTTTCTGTGTTGCGAGTTCGTCCGCGAGATCCTAGCGAGCTAGGGCGTAGATTGGTAGGAAGGAAAGACTTCGCGCGCACCCTAGTGTTCGAACCTTAAGGGTTTGCCGGAACCCCACATCCGACAATATGCAATGGAAGATATACTACACTAGACAAGCCATAGTCAAGTAAGAAATGTAGTGACAGTACGAAGACTATCAGCAGCTAGGTAGTATGGATCGGAATGGAAGACGATATGAAGCCAAACAGATAATAATCTTCACACAGTGAAGTAAAACAGATCAGACAGGCAAGCAATGACTTCGCGAAGACAAATAGTAAAGTAAAGGGAAGTGGGGGATAGAACCAGTTGCTTGGTGAAGACAAGGATTTGGTAGACCAGTTCCAGTTGCTGTGACAAATGTACGTCTGGTTAGGGAGGCTGAGATTGAACTCAGAAGACCGTGCCTTCACCTTATTCCCCTTGAGCTAAGGACACCCAGTCCTCGCCCAATCACTCTGGTAAGTCTTCAAGGTAGACTTCCAAACCTTCACAGACTTTGTTCACCGGCGATCCACAATGACCCTTGGATGCTCAGAACGTGACGCCTAACCGGATGGATGATTCACAGTCCTCAAGTGTAACAAGTCTTCAGGTCACGCGGACAGAAAGACTTCAGTGATGCCTAACACTCTTTGGCTCTGGGTGTTTTTGGGCTTTGTCCTTGCAAGGATCTCTTTCTCTCAAAGGCTTCGGAGGTGGGTTGCTCTCAAACGACAAAAGCCGTATACTAACTCTGAGCAGCCACCAATTTATGGTGTAGGGGGTGGGCTATTTATAGCCATGAGGCAACCCGACATGATATGTATGAAATGACCCTGGGTCACTAAGGAACCGACATGTGTCCAACGGCCGGATTTCAAACACACGCGACGGCTTGACTTGGGCTACAAGTAGAGCTGACTCATCCAGCTCTGGATAAGATTTACTCTCATTGTCTTTGCTCCAAGACATAGGATTTTGGTTGAGCATCACATTAGTCACCTTGACTTTGTTCACTTGGACCCCACTTAACAGTACGGTGGTTCCTATGACTCAATAAAGAAGAAAAGGAAACTACAAAACAACTATGTCTTCGCACTCCATAGTATTCAAGTGAATGTCTTCACATGTCATAATCTTTATCGTGAATGTCTTCACGAACCACCATTGTCTTCAATGCCTTCACACATTTATAGGGGTCATCTCTAGTAGCTAAACCGAATCAATAAGGGACTACTACTTGTGTTATCCCGCAATTCTCACAAACACATTAGTCCCTCAACCAAGTTTGTCGTCAATACTCCAAAACCAACTAGGGGTGGCACTAGATGCACTTACAGTCTCCCCCTTTTTGGTGATTGATGACAAACTGGTTGAAGTTTTCAACGGGATAAAAGTATGTGAAAGTTAAAGATCAAAGTCATTATCTTCATAAGATGCAAAAGGCTCCCCCTGAAGATGTGCATATAAGCACTTTGCTTTTGAATGCAAATGCACATGGCAGGTTTTACTTTGTGGAGATCCTCTTCAACTTACGAAGACACTTCATCATGCATATATCAGAATAGCGAAGATAATGACATGCATAATGATAAATGGGCATCTGAAGAATGACTTCATGCGGAATTTATCATCGCATCACAAAGTAGCAGCAAAAGTAGTAGACGACCATCAAGTTTAAGCGTTACAACTCAAAAGCCAAATAGTTTCAAGATGAGAGTTGTAAGAACTTACCAAAAATAATGCAACCACCCCATATGGACCCGCTTGAAGACTATCAACCTCATATGCTTCTCCCCCTTTTGTCAGTAAGGACCAAAAAGGTTCGAAGACATAGGGGATCTACTCGTTCCCAGTTGGAGTAGATGTTGGAGCAGGGTCGACGTTGGAGTTGGGCGGTGCAGACGGGCCTGAAGCAGAATCGTGGTGCAGTGCATCCAGAGTTGGTGAAGTGGCGTCATCTTCTTCATCGACGACTCTCGCAACAACAGTTGCAGCTGAAGACGAATGTTCAGAATCTTCAATTGAAGGTGTGCGACGCCAGCTTGCAGATTGTGGAGGCCTGGAGTCAAACTTGAAGCTCTCGCTGAAGCCATCTTCACGAAGATCATCTTCAAAGCAGAGCAATGTGAGGTTCTTCCAGGACCGCCGACGGGCTTCATGTGCAACGAATGAGTTCTTGGTGGCCAAGTTGCCAATGCGATTAACATCCACCAAGAGACTCTACATTTGACGCTTCAGCCAGTCATGATGCCTATCCCGTTTTTGATGTAGAGAAACTAGAAGCTCACGGTCGTTGAGGACACGAGGGCACTTCTGAGGCCTTTGTGAAAATGTGTTGGCAGTGGCTTCAGTATTGGCACGGTGCGGCAGACGCAAGTTGCCAGCCATATGATAAGCAGGAGTGGCAGAATTTGGCACATGAATCCCTTCAATTGGCTGCGTGAAGCTTTGGTCTTCTGCATTTTGAAGATGGAGTGGCTTCTTTGCTGGCTCGGGGTAGATGGCTTCAATGGACATATCACCATCAGGCAAAAAGACAATGTGGTTGCGCGCTGAAGGTTGATAGTTGATGGTTGAATGAAGCTTGATAAAACGCATCACCCATGGAGCATAAAATTTCAGTCCAAAAAGATCAATCCCGTAAGCTGCAAGTTGTCTGGTGAAGAAATCCTGAGTGTTGAATTAGATGCCATTGATGATATAGAACACCATTGTCTTCATGGCACCTTCGAGTTTAGCTTCAGAGGAATTGCCTTTGATTGTCCAGAGAGTACGCCTCAGAATGTGATAAACTATGTGCGGCAAGTACTGAAGGTCCTTAACAAAGAATTCCTTGGAATATTCGGCATCATGGGGCAATGGCTTCATCATGCTCAATATCTGGCTCATGTTGGGATCTGGCTTCTGGAATATGCTCTGCAGTTTGTTTTGATGAAGCTGACAACAGGTTCATACAACTCACCTAGAGTGGGCAGGGAAGTAAGCTCAATGATGTCCCGAGCTTTGGCTTCATGATGAATATCACCTGTTATCCACTCAAGGATCTGAGTCTTCGGATCCCTGTTGTAACCTCAAATATGCAATGTGGCATAGAACCGTAGCAGAAGCTCTTCGTTCTAGTGCTCCTTGTCAGTTACAAATGGCAGTAACCCAACGTCTCTGAAGTAGTCCAAAGCGTCCTCAAGGCATGGCAACCCAGCAATAGCATCACAATCTAGACGCTTATGAGGAAAGATGCGGTCCTGGTTGTATAAAATGCACGAGTAATAGCTTCGTTGCTGATGGCTCTAGAACCTATTGGAGGTGATCTTGGGGTTCTTGTAGGGGTTCTTTGCATTGTCAAAGAAGGTGTTGTGCACCCTGAAGCTTTGCACATCAAAGGAGCCTGGGGTTGTTGCTGCACCAGGAAGCCTTGGCAGTCTTGGCTTCGGCTTCTGGGTTTGAGGCCTTCGCTCCACATGGTAATCATACTGAGGTCCAGGAGCAGTGGGTGGAACCAGGATAGGCCATCTGACAGTCACCAACTCACCATGATTGAACGCGCGTTCCATAATATGAGGCCTTGGTGGAGGAACACCGTCATCTGAAGTGATTGGCTGCATAATGGTGTCAGTCGCAGCATTGGCTTCGGGCTCCACATTGTCTTTAGCCATGACTATGTCATTGGCTTCAGTGGTGTTGGTGGTGGTAGCCTCATTGTTTTGAACCTCCATGTCATCAACAACTGGAGGGTTGGGCACGGTCACATTCTCTTCGGGTTGGACTGGATCACTGGCAGGGGGAGTAGATTCTCGCTCTTCATCTTTCTCTTCTTCGGCTGATGCAGCTGGAATGTCTTCAAAAACTTTAGCTTCAGACTCAGAAGCAGACACGGAAGGAATGGCTTCAGGGAACACTTGACGTGCTCCTGATCTTGTGTGTTGCACATCCTCTTCTGGAATGCTGGACATGGAGACCTTAGGCCTGACGCCTTTGCGAAGCCTGCGAAATGCTGGCGACGCCTTTGGAGAGGGAGTGGTCTGTTCCATGTAGTTATCATCATCAAGCGCCGGAGTGGTGACTTGAGCTGGTGGAGTACGTGGGATCTCATCTCGCAGGGAGTGTCTTATTGTTGCTCAACCCATGAGTCATCTTGAGCAACTGGCGTCAGGGGACGACCAATGGTAATGAGTTCACTGCTCGTGAGAGCAGGCGATGATACCGACTTGGATTCAAGGTGAGGAAGGACTTCATCATCATACACATTGTCTTCACGACCAATGTCTTCAGCTGCTTTGGGGTTAACAGCTGGAATGTCTTCACTTTCTGGAGCCTCTATGGAAGCAGGCTCATGAATCACAAGGCGGCGCTCGTGGTTGTCAGGTGGAGCAGCATTGATTGGCTCAACATTGAGCGGTACTTGGGCAGAGGCACGCTCTTTCTTTGAAGCCTTTGAAGCCTTTGAAGCCTTAGTCTTCAACTTCTTCTTGGAGGGAGCATCATCAGAGGTGTCTTTGAGCTTCCTCTTCCTGGCTTCGGCTTCGGCTTGCCTGGTCTTCTTCTGTTCAGAAGCTGCTGAGGGGACCTTTGGCTTCGAGCCAGTCATGCTGGCAGGGAAGACAATGCTGGGTCGTTCCTGCCTTGGAGCTTCGGGTATGGCTTCAACAGACTTCTTCTTTTTCTTGGCAGCCATCTTGGGGTCGATGCCAGGACGCCCAAGTGCTTTTCTCTTCTCAGCTTCATTGTGCGCTTGCACACATTTCTGCGCATAGTACTTCATGCGCTTCCGTGAGCCTTTGGCTTCCTCACGCTTCTTGTTGAATTCGGCCTTGAGGTCATTCATCATCTTTTGGAAGATCTACACATCAGCTACACTGAGCTTGGCCATGTGCTTCTTGAAATGTGCCTTCTCATAGTCTATCTTGTTCTTGAGCTCAACGATTTTCTGAGCCAAGGCAAAGCTCATTGGCAATGGCTCTGTGAAAGGTGACGCTGATGTCCACAGGCATTTGCAGATCATCAATGTTGATGCTTTGGTCCTCAAGCCATTCATCAATGAAGTTGTTCAATATATCAACATCAAATAGAGGCAGACCGTGAAAGATCTCAGCCTCTTACTTGCTCTTGATCAACATTTCTAGAGCTTCATCACCAAGATCTTCATTACTTGACAGATCGATGGTATTGTCTTCATTGCACAGAACGGCAGCAGGAGTCAGGTCATGCCCAAAAATCTTCGTGGGCTTCTTGGTCTTCTTGGAGACACGAGATTGATCTTCAGACTGCACACTGAGTTCAGGAGGTGCATTTTTCAATGTCTTCGCGGTCGAAGCTTTTGGTGCAGCAGAGGGCTTTGAAGCTTTTGACTTCTTCTTCTACCTCGGTGGTGCAGGTGCCTCCTCGGAGTCTGCATCATCAGTAGACTGTTCTACTGTGGCCCTTTGAGCAGCAATATGGTAGAGAAGCCCATCGAAGCCATTCAAGGGGCCGATGACATTGGGATTGGCGTCACGTGTGCCGTCAGCCCTCGGAGCAGACGAGCCAGGGTTGAAGTTGAGTCCAAATGCCTTCTTGTTCGTGGGAGCAGACTCCTTTGCAAACTAAAAGTTGAGCTTGAAGAGATCATCGTCATGACACCATCGAAGAGATGACGGGTCGACATTTTCTGGCTGAGGTCCTTGGACCATGCACGGATAGAATCCTTGGGCAATGGCTTCAGGCTTCGTCTTGGGTTGCAAATTCTTGTAAAGAATATCGCCCCACGGGCATTTGGTAGCATTCTTCTCAGCATACTCAGGAGTGATGAAGTTATACTTGAACCACTGTTCGGCCCAATATCTTCGAATCCACTGTATTCTGGTCTTGCCCTAATTGTAGCTCTCCTCAGGATCAGATTTGTAAAGTTCATAGAGATCCGTAGGCAGATCCAGAGCAGTATTTCCACGGTGCTGCCTACCACCCTTTGTGTAGATTTTTCAGTTGCCATTATATTCAGACAAAGAGGCTTCAAGACAGTGAAAGGCTTCCGACGACTTGTCAAACAAGAACTGGCTTCAGGAGAGTCAATGTGATGCTGTAAATATTTTGCAAATGAATGTAGACTATGAGAACCAAGGGATTCTCCCACGGACATGTACCTATGAAAGCATTAGAGATTCGAGGGAAGGGGAAGAGTTCATATGCATTATCAGAAGATTTTGAAGATAAATTAGTTTGAAGACAATGACCTCATAGTGCAAAGACATTCACTTATTTGAAGTGAGTTTGTTCCAGATTTGTACGAATCCATGAATAAGCACAAGTGAGGAATCTAACTAGTTCTGAAGCATAAGTGAACATACTTTGCAAGATATGAGATTCAGAAAGAGAAAGATCCAGATTTGGAGGTGCAGAAACCACTTTTGGTTGAAGTGGATGGATTTGACAGACTGAAAAAGCGGTAAAAAGTGAGTTTTATTTACCACTGAAGAACTGCTAGACGGGGTAGAACAGATGCCGAGCAGTCCGATCTCCCGCGCCCTAACTTGGCGGCGAAGAAGACGAGGTCCGCGGTTGGCGTGAGGACGGCATCGAAGAGGTCGCGACAGCTAAGCGCTTCGTCTCCGACGTTGACGCGAGCTAGAAGTGGCGCTAGGGTTTGAGCGAGATGGCGAGGTGGAAGAGGAGATAATGACCGCGCGAGTGTGTATTTATGAGGTGAAGGGCTGCGCATCGCAATCACGCAGGTTTCCCTGGCGGTTCGCATCTGATGGACACATGGCTTGCATGCAACTCATTGAGAGTTGTCCCATGTTCCCACGCACGACTGGTTTGTCGGGTGGTCGTTCCGGCTTCTCCGATATTCAGGCAAAAGAGATATATCATTAAAACAATTTTAAATGGGTGTCTTTGTTTCTTCAGCTGACAAGGACGCAGTGAAGACATTCGTCATGGGTCAATAGAATGCATATGACTGGATAGATAGAATTCGAGGAAGAAGCACATAAGGGGTTAGGGTCCGATCACATTCACTTAGATCAGAAAATGGCAAGTTTGAATACATAGCTATAAGTGAATGTTGTAGAGGATAGAACACACACACACACATATTATATCAGAAAAGACCAAATCAACATTGTGAAGATAAACCTTGAGGACAAAACAATGTTGAAGACAAACCAAATATGAAGATAATGCAATCTTGACGCCAAATGAAAATCTTCGAGAAAGTTTGGTGGTGGCGTTACCCACCGTATAGGAAGTATTAGACCCAGACACGGCGCACAATTATCGTGGCGCTCCGATGTCAAATTCCGCATTGATGTATTCACACTTAGAGGGTAAGTCTTCATTAATTGAAGATATATGTTACTTCGTGTGTTGCACATCCAAGTCATGAACATGCATAAGCGTTAGGATGTGTGTCCATTCACAGGACATTCGAGGATTCTAAGATATTTAGCTCACACCGCAGCTTGCAAAACCTTTTCTCATCCAAGGGCTTTGTGGATATATATGCCAATTGCTCTTCAGTGTTGACGTGAATGATATCATTGTCTTCCTTCATGACATGATCTCTGAGAAAGCGATGACGGATCTGAATGCGCTTTGTCTTCGAGTGCTAAACTGGATTGTTGGCAATCTTGATGGCACTTTCATTGTCACAATAGAGTGGCACATGCTTCAGGTGGATGCCGTAGTCCTTGAGAGTTTGCTTCATCCATAGAAGCTGAGAGCAGCAAGATCCAACATTAATGTATTTAGATTCAGCAGTGGAGAGTGATACACAGTTCTACTTCTTTGAAGACCAACAAACAAGAGATCGTCCAAGAAAGTGAGATGTTCCTGATGTGGACTTGCGATCAACCTTATCACCAGCATAATCAGCATATGCGAATCAAACTAGATCAAACTCTGAGCCCTTTGGATACCATAATCCTAATGTTGGGGTGTAAGCTAAATATCGAAGAATTCGCTTCACAGCTAAGTGATGCGATTCCTTTGGTGTAGCCTGGAATCGGGCACACATGCAAACGCTAAGCATTATATCAGGCCTAGATGCCCATAAGTAGAGTAAAGAACCAATCATGGAGTGGTATACTTTCTGATCGAACTCTTTACCATTGTCGTCGGGGCCCAATTGGCCTTTTGTTGGCATTGGCGTCGTGTACCCTTTGCAGTCTTGCATTCCAAACTTCTTCAGGCAATCTTTGAGATATTTCTCTTGTGATATGAAGATGCCATTTCTCTGCTGACGGATTTGAAGACCAAGGAAGAACTTCAACTCACCCATCATGGACATCTGATATTGCTCTTGCATCATATGCCCAAACTCATCACTGTATCTCTTGTCAGTGCAGCTGTTGGGGATATTACTACCAGTATGACCCGCCCAGGAGGGGCCGGGTCATCCCTCATGGCGGGTTACATAAGAAGCCCGATAAACATTCAAGATGATAGTTTACTAAACGTCTAGAAGGCCCAAAGGCCTGGGGCCGGCTTAAGGCCTGATACTATAAACCACCGTATGTAAGGAAAGACTTGTAAAGAAAGGCATGTAAAGGAAGTCACCAAGCCGGACACAATTATGAGCCGGCCGGGACTCTATAGGCCTCCAAGTGTCAACCCGTGTATATAAGGGGACGACCCGGTGGCAGTTTAGGACAAGAAACAACCAATTTGATAACCAAGCCGACGAGTTGAGCCTCTTGGAGATCGAAACCTCAGCAATACCAATCCCAACTAGACGTAGGCTTTTACCTTCATCGTAAGGGGCCGAACTAGTATAAAAACTCTCCCATGCGTCCTTTGTCCCGATTAACCCCTTTAAGCTTCCTAGTGCGATGGCCCTACGACTAAGTCCTTGCTCTAGGATATCTGCCGTGTCAATTCTACAACAGTTGGCGCCCACCGTGGGGCCAGCACACGGTGGATTTGAGTTCTTGAAGGGCAACTTCGAAGGGCTCAAGGGATACGCTGTGGGCCGGATGACCAAGAGTCATCGCGGCAAACTTTACATCGACGATGAAGGCTGGGGCCCCGAGGCCGACTCAATCGAGTACGGGTACCGGGTCCCCTTCGGCGGAATTCACGTCTTCATCGGCCGGATCGGCGAGTCAGGCCCTGAGACGAACGTCTACACCAACCTCATCGAAACGGCTCAGCGTGCTGGGTCCACCCGTGTTCAATTTGTCGTGAAACATGCCTTCGTGGCTTGCGTCCATGGTGGTGAATACTCTAAAGGATCGATGGAAGGTGGGGAGACGGCCATCTGCTTTGATACTGCATCATCAACCGGTGAGACGGGCTCGTTGTACTAGCTGCAAGACGGCATGCTCGGGGGCTGTTTCGATGGCAGCAGTATTCCGGACCCCCTTGAGCCGCCGAATTGGGCCGGAGTCTTCATGGCGGGGACGCAACCCGGGCAGAATTCCACCGCAGCAGCAGCAGCTACCGGGTCGGCATCAGCCGGGTCAGGAGACCCCACGCGCCCCCGGCTCAGGTTCTAATGGACCTCATGGATAGGCTGACAACTCTGTTAACCGCTATGGTAGAACCGGCGGATAAAGCCCAGCATGACACAGAAGTGGCACGCGTGCGGGAGGAGATGGTGCAAGCTAAGGAAAATCTAGCCGCAGAGGAAACCCGGATGGCAGCGGAACGAGCAGCTCTGGATGCTCGTGCTCAGCAGCTTCAAGCAGAAACTTTCCGGCTCTCGGTGGATCTTAATGCATCGAACGAGGTCATGAGGAGGAGGCATCAGAAAGCTCAATCACGACTGCCTCTAATGCTGGATCCGAGGAACCTATTCCATACACCCGGGGCTGGGGGGAGCAACCCGTCGGAGGCGAACCGGGTCACGACACCCGATGCACCAGATCAACCACGCGCCATGGAGCCACCCCGCCAGAATACAACTCCTCCTTGTTATGTATCAACACCTCCGGGTCACTTCTCTAACCCTATGGAAAATCTCATCGCAGCGTGGGCTCGTTTGGCAGCTCTCCCAATGGAAGGCGACTCTCCAACAGCAATCGAAACCCGGAGGGTAAGAGAACTACTTCAGATAGCTTTGGCCCAGCAGGATGCATACTCCTACAGTCGAGACAAGATACATTCAACTCCTCGCCCAAGCCGGGCCCGAGTTACAGTAGGCACATGGAGTCCGCAGAGATGTCAAGTAATGCTCAACGCCACAACCGGCCATATAGGCATGAGCCGGTACGGGCTGGAGCCCTTAACTTGGCGGATCAGGAGAAGATTCGTCAAGAGGCGAAACGGGCGGCTCAGATAGCGGCAGAGTAGGCAGCTCACCAAACCTTTCCAGTTTATCCAGCAACCTCAGTTGAGGCAGGAGTGGCCACAAGAACCGGAGGCGTGCCTTGCCTGGTCCCAGCCATACGCAATGAACGGTTGCCCAAGGATTTCAAGGGGCCTCGTAAGGTGCCTAATTACACGGCTGACCTACAGCCGGGGGCTTGGATTGAGAGTTATGAGATGGCTATGGAGCTGTTGGAGGTTAGCGATGCTGCGATGGCCAAGTATTTTACCATGATGTTGGATGGAACGGCTCGGACCTGCAGAGTGGAAAGCACGGTTCATCCAGAACTTTAAGGACACATGTAAGCAGCCAATGTCGATTGTGGACCGGACCAATTGCAAGCAAGAGGATGGTGAATCTACAACCCATTGGGTGCGCCGGGTCAAGGAGATAATACATTCATCTGATAAGATGGATGCTGGCTCAGTAGTTTTGATGTTGGAGTAAAATTGCCGCTTTGAACCTCTGAAGCAGAAGCTGGGGCGGCTTAAACGTGACTCTAATGACATGGGAACATTGATGGCAGCTCTTGTCAAGTATGCCGATTCTGATACCACCAAGGACCCAGTGTCTGACGAAGAAAAGGCAACGAAGGGAAAGAAGAACGGCAATGGCAAGGGTCACCAGCATAACCCGACGAATCAGGGAGGTAATAAACGTAAGGCTGATGAGTTTGTTGCTAATACTAATGCGCAGGGTGGTAATCAGCGGCGCAAGGGCAGACAACCCCCTCGATCAGGTGGGTCAGGCCCCACCCTTGAGCAGTTGTTGAATGAACCTTGTCCAAAACACGGCACCCGGGAGAAACCAGCCACCCACTTGTGGAAGGATTACACGATCATGAAGGCATTTAAAAATTCAAATGCATTTGATGGGGGTCACGACCCAGGTGGCGGCTCAGGTGGAGGCGGCTTTCAGGGCCCGGGCGCCGGTTCAAGCGGAGGAGGTTTTCACGGTCAGGGTTATCCTGGTCACCAAGGAGGGTATAATCAGCAACACGGCCAAGGGAATCAGCAACAGCAGCAATCCGGCTATCAGAGCAACCCGAAGCAGTTGAGTAGCGGACAGTATCATGTCTTTACTACTAGTTTATGTAAGAGGGACCAGAAACTCCACAAGAGGGCTGTCAATGCCGTTGAGCCAGCAATTCCATGTTATTTACGTTGGTCGGAGCAGCCTATTGTGTGGAGCAGAGAGGATCACCCGCCCCGGGTTGATAATCCGGGTCACTTGGCTTTGGTAGTGGCACCTCAGGTTGGTGGGTACAAGTTTACTAAGGTACTCATGGATGGAGGCAGCAGCATCAACATCCTCTACTATGAGATGTTCCGCCGGATGGGATTGACGGATAAAAATCTTAAACAATCCAACACTATTTTTCACGGTGTGGTACCTGGTAAATCGGCATACCCAGTTGGGAAGATTGAGCTGGAAGTAGCCTTTGGGGATGAGTATGACTCCAGAGCAGAAAAATTAACCTTTAAAGTGGTTAAGATCAAAAGCCCATATCATGCTCTATTTGGGTGGCCGGCTTATGCCAAGTTCATGGCTCGGCCGTGTTACGTATATTTGCAGCTCAAGATGCCGGGTCATAAGGGCACCATTACAGTACATGGGAGCTGGAAGATAGCATTGGAGTGTAAAGAGGGTGATGCCGCCTAAGCTGAATCTGTTTGTGCAACAGAGGAGTTAAAATTCTACAAGGATCATGTTGACCCGGCAGACATGACGTCATTAAAGAAACCAACAACAGAGCATGAGCCGAAGTTGAAATTCAAATCAGCTGATGACACTAAGATGGTTGACTTCGTACCTGGCGACTCATCCAAACAGTTCATCATCAGCTCAAACTTGGATCCGAAATAGGAAAGCGCGCTTATCGAGTTCATTCGTGAAAACCGGGACATCTTTGCATGGAAACCTTCAGACATGCCGGGTGTCCCGAGGGAACTCGCTGAGCACACTCTTAATATCGATCCAAAGTTCAAACCTGTCAGACAGTTTCTCCGACGGTTCAATGAAGAAAGGCGCAAGGCCATCGGAGAAGAGGTGGCCCGGCTCTTGGCAGCCGGGTTCATTGTGGAGGTCTTTCACCCAGAATGGTTAGCTAACCTGGTGCTTGTACTCAAAAAGGATGGCACCTGGCGTATGTGTGTGGATTACACAGATTTGAACAAGGCTTGTCCGGCTGATCCTTTTGCTCTCCCCCGTATTGATCAGATCATTGATGCTACGGCGGGTTGCACACGGTTGAGTTTCTTACATGCTTATTCCGGTTATCATCAGATTAAGATGGCAGTCAAGGATCAAGAGAAGACAACTTTTATAACTCCTTTCAGAGCTTTCTGCTATGTGTCTATGCCTTTTGGGCTTAAGAGTGCCCAGGCGACTTACCAGCGGTGTGTGCAGAATTGTCTTCACGATCAAATTGGGCGCAATGTTCATGCTTATGTGGATGATATAGTGGTGAAATCTAGGGGAAGAGGAAACCCTGGTCACAGACCATAAAGAGACTTTTGATAATCTTCGGGTTTACAAGATGATGCTTAACCTGGACAAGTGTGTTTTTGGAGTGCCAGCCGGCAAGCTCTTGGGTTTTTTGGTGTCTAACCGAGGTATTGAAGCTAACCCGGAGAAAATCAAGGCAATTACATCTCTAGCCAAACCAACCTGCGTCAATGATGTTCAGTGACTGGCGGGTCGTGTGGCTGCTTTGAGCCGGTTCATAAGCCGGTTAGGGGAAAAGGCTATGCCTCTGTATCAGTTGATGAAGAAAATGGATGTTTTTGTTTGGAGCGATGCTGCGAACGCTGCTTTTGAGGATCTGAAGGCACAACTGGCTGAGCCGCCGGTCCTAGCTGCTCCAATTGAGAAAGAGCCGCTATTGTTATACGTTGCTGCCAACTCACGGGCTGTTAGTGTGGCTATGGTGGTAGAGCGTAAGGAAGCTGGCAAAGAGCATCTGGTTCAGCGGCCGGTTTATTATGTTAGTGAAGTGCTAATTGAGTCTAAGCAACGATATCCACATTGGCAGAAGCTTGTTTATGAGGTATTCATGGCAAGCCGGAAGCTTAAGCATTACTTTCAGGGGCATCCAATCACTGTGGTTAGCTCTGCTCCTTTGGGAGACATTATTCAAAACAGAGAAGCCACGGGGCGAGTCGCCAAGTGGGCAATTGAGCTTGGGTCTCATGGGTTGAAGTATGTTTCACGTACTGCAATTAAGTCTCAAGCCCTGGTTGACTTCATCAATGACTGGACAGAGATGCAGATGCCAGAAGAGAAGCCAGACAACACATATTGGACTATTCATTTTGATGGATCCAGGCAATTGGAAGGCTCGGGGGCTGGAGTCGTGTTAACTTCCCCACGAGGTGACAAATTTTGTTATGTGTTACGATTGATGTTTCCATGCACTAACAACGCAGCGGAGTATGAAGCCTTGCTCCATGGTCTTCGAGTGGCAAAGGAGATGAACTTGAGCCGGGTCAGATGTCTTGGTGACTCAGATCTAGTGGCTCAACAGGTATCTGGCAAGTGGGATTCCAAAGACCCTCTCATGGCGGCTTATCGCCGAGAGGTCGATGCTGTTGCAAGATATTTTAAAGGTTATCAGGTGGAACACACTGACTGTCGAAAGAAGGAAGCAGCTGATGCTTTAAGCCGGCTGGGGTCTCAGCGTAAGCCGGTGCCACCCAACACCTTTTTGGATGTTTTGCATAACCCCTCTGTCAAGTTGCCCACAGAAGAAGATTTAGCTGTTCCTGACCTAGAGGCGCAGTTGGTAGCGGCTCTTCATGTCATCCCAGATTGGACGGTGCCGTTCTTGGCTTACATGACCCGGGGAGAGTTGCCAGCAGATGAGACCCTGGCTCGGCAGATAACCCGGCGATCTAAGTCCATGACGATTTCAGATGGAGAGTTGTTTCATCGCAGTGTTTTCGGAGCATTTCAACGGTGTATTTCCCCCGAAGAAGGTCAAGAAATCCTTCGTGAGATCCATGAAGGCGATTGCAGTCATCACGCCGGGTCAAAATCTTTAGTGGCCAAAGCGTTTCGTCACGGTTTTAACTGGTTGACGGCTCACACTGGTGCAGAAGATCTGGTCAGTAGATGTGAGGGATGTCAAAAATTTGCACGACAAGCGCATGTGCCAGCTCAAGAGCTCCGGATGATCCCAATCACTTGGCCGTTTGCGGTCTGGGGGCTTGACATGGTGGGACCTTTCAAAAGGTCTAAGGATTAAAAGACACATCTCTTGGTGGCAGTTGATAAGTTCACCAAATGGGTTGAGGCGGAGCCTGTGAGTAAGTGTGATGCAGCCACGACGGTTCAGTTCATGAAAAAAGTAATCTTTCGTTTCGGTTTTCCACACAGTATTATCACAGATAATGGCACTAATCTGTCCCAAGGGGCTATGGAAGAGTTTTGTCAGCGAGAGCACATCTGGCTTGATGTTTCTTCTGTAGCTCATCCTCAATCCAATGGTCAAGCTGAGAGAGCCAATCAGGAAATTCTGAAAGGGCTAAAACCCCGTCTTATGGTTCCTTTACAGCGAATGCCAGGTTGTTGGGTAGAGGAATTACCCTCAGTGTTATGGAGCATCAATACTACACCCAACAGGTCTACGGGTTACACACCCTTCTTCATGGTTTACGAAGCAGAAGCAGTGTTGCCTAGTGACATCCGTCATGACTCGCCCCGTGTGGCGGCTTATGTTGAAGCTAACAATGAAAAAGCCAGACAGGATGCGCTTGACTTGCTGGATGAAGAAAGGGACTTAGCAGCGGCATGGTCAACAATTTATCAACAGGACCTGCATCGTTATCACAGCCGCCGGGTTAAGTCCAGGACTTTTCTGGAAGGCGACTTGGTGCTCCAGCTCATCCAGGATCTTTCAGATGCACACAAGTTATCCCCACCTTGGGAGGGACCCTTTGTGGTCAGTAAAAATTTAAACAATGGGTCATACTACCTCGTTGACGTTCGAGAGCATGCAGACTCACGTAAGTCAAAAGAGGAGACCCGCCGGCCATGGAACATTGCTCAACTTCGGCCATATTACACCTAAGCCACCGGCTCTCAACATGTACATACGTTCACATTGTATATACTATGATAAGCAATAAAGTAAGACCATCGGTCTCTTTTCTTTTCAGACTATACATCTTTATTATTTCTTACTTACAAATGACTATTAAGGAGCTGATCATATCTGAATCAAGTTTAACCTTTTTGGTCCGGCTTATGATCGTATCCGAATCTAGCTGCAAATCTCAAGGTCATTTGGGGGCTTCCTGTTCAAACATAGGTCGTATTCGAACCAAAGAGAACATAGCTGTCATAACCCTCTTGATCGGCTCAAGGCCAAACTCACTTGGGGGCTTCTTGATCGTATCCGAATCACAGCTTAACCCCATTTGAGTCCGACTTGGATCGTATTCGAATCAGGGTCGTTAAAAACCTCTCAAGGTCATTTGGGGGCTTCCTGTTCAAACATAGGTCGTATTCGAACCAAAGAGAACATAGCTGTCGGTACCCTCTTGATCGGCGCAACACCAAAGCCACTGGGGGCTATATGGTCGTATTCGAACCTTAGCTTAACCCCTTTGGTCCGGTTTACTGATCGTATTCGAATCAGAAACCCCCAGCCTTTTGAATACAGAGTTAAAATTATGTTTATTATATGTTGCTTGCCTTTTAGCTTTTGTTGTTTCAATATTACAAATAAGATAGCCTGGTTTTCTTCACCGACTCAATTATTGAACAACACAGCCGCCCGGGTTATTCAAGCCGGTGGCTTAAGGATCCAAAGGTACGAGCTACTAAGATATAATGATCATTGATTATTCAAGAAATATTAACATTTCATACATATTGAATTATCAAGTTCACCACCCAGATTATTAAAACCGGTGATCTAAGGATCAACAAGGACAAGGTATGGTTCTTACTTATATGCGCTTACCCGCTGCGTTAACTCAAGAATCAGTTTTAACCCTTATCCTTTCTTTATATTTGTCTCTGTTTTTTATTAAGGTAAATATATTGGCTATAAATTAGGGTGTTTAAGCCCGTTTGGTTCTAAACCGCCTTGCAAGTCTTTTTCTTGTATTCACAGGAACAGAGTTCAAATATCACAGAGACAAACATTAAACGATGCATACATTGACATCTGGAAGCAGATTCACATAGAAGTATTTTATGCACGACGGCATAAGCAAACATGCGGTGTTTTAGCAACTAAGTTATTACAAGGCTTTATAAGCCTATGAAGATGATCATCGTCCCTCCCTCGCCGGTTCACCACCTTCTGTTTACTGGAAGTTGGATTTTGACCAATCAAAGCCGTTCATGGCGACAAATTCGGCTTCGTCGTCAATCAGGCCGACCGGGTTAAATTCCGGGGCAAAGGTATCCTCTCTCACTGGTGGGATCAGATCTGCTACTTTGTATGAAGGAGTGGCCATCTTCTTATTTTCACTATCAAAACCCGACTCGTACTTGTCAACATTGGTGTCATCTCCAAGACTGGTCGCCTGAGGCCGGACTTCGCGTACACACGCTATGAAATCATCCTGATCAAACGGAGACCCGTCCTCCTTCACAGTAGGGTAACCTCTTGCTACGTCCGTCGGGTCTAGGTCTGGCACCCAAGCTTTGGAGCGGCTTAGGGCAGCCAAAGCTCCGGCTCGCGCGCAGGAGCATTTTACTTCTTGGAATCTAGACGGAAGGATGGACAACTTCTTCAGGACATCGCTAAGCCGGTTGGGTCCTTGATTTGCAAGAGAGATAGCGGCCAGAGACCGTTGTGCACCAATATACAATTTTTCAACCAAGGTGTATACTGCTTTCAGTTTAATCAACGGGTCTTGGCTCAGATTTTTACTTCGCGGACCTGCATATATTTTTAACAGAGTAAGTTGGCGGATCATATTACGGTTTGGCAAAAATTATATGAAAGGTCAAATCAGGCAGCTTACCAAAGATAGCAGCGACCATCTGAGACACCCGGCCCTTCAAACTGTTCAGCTCTGTTGCAATTTCTTTCAGAGCTGTTTCGGCTGTCTCAGTTCGTCGGGTCAGGAGTGTTTTCTCATTTTCCCAAGCCTTCTCCTTGGTAGCAAAGCTGGTCTTCAAATTTTCCGTTGCAGAAAGGCTCATTTGCAGTTTGGAAGTGGAAGATTTGATTTCGGACTCTTGACTTGCTAGCCGGGTCTTTGCGTCCGACAATTGAGAGTTCAATTCCGACAAGGCATTCTGTGAAAACGTCCGGTTAAGTCAAGACTTAGTTTCAAATTCAAATATCCAAATTCAAGATTCAAGTCTCAAAGTACTTTACTAGTAAACCACTTGACACTTGGGGGCTAATGTATGCCAAATAAAATTTTTACAACTCTACAAACATATTTAAAGTCCCAAGTCCCTTACAAAGTAACAACACTTGGCACTTGGGGGCTAATGTACGCAGTTTAGCACATTTATCAAGGTTAAACCGGAGGATTAAGTATTTTGAAGATGATTTTAAATTCTAAAGTACCGATTCGTTGATGGTCAACATAAACCGGTCCTTGGGGACTATAGGTGAAGTTTTTGTTTCTATCAATATCAGGCAAAGATTTAGAGGTAAAAGTCTGGCCGCTAAGATAAAAATATTGGATTTAGCCTGGCCGCTAAGATAAAAATATTGCAGGGTAGTCAGCATCAAGATACAATTGATCAACCCAGAAGAAAAGATGATTTCTGATTACCCAGGAGCAGTCTTGAAAGCCGGAAATTGTGTTTGTGATGAGTCGCCTGAGGAACGAGACACCTCCTGAAAAGGTAAAAGAAAGGAGTTAAAAGAAATACAAGGAGCAGGATTCATTAAAACAAGTTAAGGACAATAATAAGTAAACCTTGTTCGGGCGTTTCCGAGGGGTCTGTTGAAGGACGACAGCCGGTTCATCTTCAATCTCAACTTCACAGCAGCTTTCATGTTGCTGCTTTTTCAAATGAAAGTTGGGATCCAAGTGAGCTAAGGGGTTAGAAAACCTTACTTTACGGATCACTCGTCGAACTTTGTGTCTTGGTAAGGGCTCTGAGTCGGAGGAAATGATAGTTACCTCTGCTTCCCCGGCCTGACTGCCCTAGTGTCATCCCGGTAAGGATCAGTGTCAATAAGATTGTTAAAAAATTGGCCAAGAGAATCAAGGGCTACCTTCGAGTCAGACGTGTCATCAAGTTTCATTAAATCTTCAACAGTGGCTTTCTTCTTCTTCTTCTTCGTTCTCCGGGTCGTCTTCTTGGTGTTCATGGCAGCGGCTTTCGCCTTCTTGGCAGCCTCGTGGTCATATTTCACCTTCCAAAAGTCAGAATTGGCCTGCAAATACAAGAAGAAAGATCAGTGCTAAAGTAGTATAGCTGGGCAAAACACAAAGGAAAAGAGATCAGAATATACTTACTTCTAGTACCGGGTTAAGCTTGCAGAAGGGATTTAACCCAACAATGCTGCAGTCTTCATATTTCCCATTCACCAAAAGGTTTGACATTGAAACAATGTCTTCTTCGGTCAGTTCAACTGGGCTGTTACGAAGAGAGTCGTCCGGGCCTCCACCGTATTCATACAACAGTTTTGATCAACGACTTAATGGAATAACCTGCCATGAGATCCAGTAGCGGGTCAGATCTACTCCGGTTAAACCGTTCCCCAACAAAGCGTTGATTCTTCTGATGGATGGAAGCAGCCTCTTGTGTTCAGCAATAGTGAGTTTATCTGAAAGGGTAAACTTGGAGTCAAGACGACCAGGGCGGTAACCCGACACCGGCTTCTCGTTTGCTGGAGAAATATCCTGACAGTAAAACCAAGTTTGGTTCCAGTCCTTTGGGTGACTTGGTAAAACTATGAGAGGGAAGACAGCACCCTGACGGCGCTGAATTGAGATGCCTCCAAGTTCTAAGCTGGGACCGTTGGTGCATTCGTTCTGCCGGTTCAGATAAAAGTACTCTCTAAACAGCTCTACGGTCGGCTCTTGCTGAAGATACACCTCACAAAGCACTTGGAAATTACAAATATTAGATATGGAATTGGGTCCAAGGTCTTGAGGATGGAGTTTGAAAAAATGAAGGACCTCTCTGAAGAATTTTGAACCGGGGGGTGAGAAGCCACGGTTCATGTTGTCAGTGAAGACAATCACTTCTCCGTCTTTTGGATTGGGGCGTTCTTCCTCTGGGTCAGGAGCACGATAAGACATGACAGTTTTTGAAGGCAGAAACCCAATGAGGAAGAACTCTTTTAACCGTTCCTCAGTTATGGATGAGGGGACCCAGGTACAGACGGTGGGTGTCTTTGACGGCATGATGTGTAAGGGACTGAAAAAGGAAAAACAACATGCCGGTTCAATTTACAATTAAAGGTTGAAGTTGTAAAACAAGTAACGACGTCTTAAACTAAGGGCTAATGACATATAAGGAAAAGAAAGCCGGAGTGGTAAGCCGCCATGACTACAGATTTTCTCAAAAACAGATTCAGCTAAGTGTTGGCATAAACAAGTTTCACCAGGCTATCATTACTATTTTGGATCAAATGGCTGTCCCAAAAAGAAAATATTCTAGACCTAAAACTCCAGTACAGATGAGTTTATCAGCTAACAAAGCATCAATACAGGAGAAAGAGATCTACTGCTATCTAAAATGAATGCCAAACAACTACCGCAACAGTTCTACACTATCGAACGATCAGGAAAGGGCATCGGAGGTGAAATCTACCAAAAGTCTATGACGAACACCGACGAACTCGAGAAGCCGTAATGCAGATCTCAGGCAGAGAAGGAAAGGGACTTACAGATGCAGGGCTACTGCGGAGGTTTGTTGCGTTTCTCTGGTCAAGTCAGGTCGATGCAGCGGCCTGAGGTGAAGAAGATGAGGAGATCTGCGGCGGTGGCGGCGGCAGAGCTCGAGCGGCAGCGAAACAGCAAGAGGAGGAAGACGACTGAAGGAGGAGAATGAAAAAGACCTAAGTCGTACCTATTTATAAGGGAGTGCGCGAACAGGCGGGGGCGAAAATCAAGGAGACCCGAATAATGATTATCCAAATAAACAGATGCCTCAATTCTCGAAAGGCATTAAAAAATGAAAGATCCGTTGGAAGATGACATCATGAAAGTTTTTTGTGTTTTTAGAAGATGACATCATGAAAGTTTTTTGTGTTTTCAGAAGATGACGTCACGGTGGGTTACAGAAGTTTTCAGACAGAGGATGGATTCCACCTAAGTATTGAAGATTGACAAAGAACAAAGTTCGAAGTCAACCGTGGGGCCTAATGTTGGGGATATTACTACCAGTATGACACGCCCAGGAGGGGCCGGGTCAGCCCTAATGGCGGGTTACATAAGAAGCCTGATAAACATTCAAGATGATAGTTTACTAAACGTCTAGAAGGCCCAAAGGCCTGGGGCCGGCTTAAGGCCTGATACTGTAAACCGTTTTATGTAAGGAAAGACTTGTAAAGAAAGGCATGTAAAGGAAGTCACCGAGCCGGACACGATTATGAGCCAGCCGGGACTCTATAGGCCACCATGCATCAACCCGTGTATATAGGGGGATGACCCGATGGCAGTTTAGGACAAGAAACAACCAAGTCGATAACCAAGCCGACGAGTTGAGCCTCTTGGAGATCGAAACCTCAGCAATACCAATCCCAACTAGACGTAGGCTTTTACCTTCATCGTAAGGGGCCGAACTAGTATAAAAACTCTCCCGTGTGTCCTTTGTCCCGATTAACCCCTTTAAGCTTCCTAGTGCGATGGCCCTACGACTAAGTCCTTGCTCTAGGACATCTGCCGTGTCAATTCTATGACAGCAGCCGAAGATAATGTCATCCACATAGATTTGGCATACAAACAGTTCACCATCATATGTCTTCGTGAAGAGAGTGGGATCTAGAGAACCAGGTTTGAAGCCTTTGTTCTTCAGGAAGTCTTTGAGTGTGTCATACCAAGCGCGAGGTGCTTGTTTGAGACCATACAGTGCCTTGTTGAGCTGGTATACCATGTCAGGACGCTTTGGGTCTTCAAAACCAGGTGGTTGTGCAACATACACTTCTTCAATTTTGCCATTGAGGAAGGCACTCTTTACATCCATTTGGTACAGAAGAATGTTGTGTTTGGCATATGCTAGCAGAATGCGAATGGCTTCAAGCCTAGCCACAGGAGCAAAGGTTTCATCAAAGTCAATCCCTTCAACTTGTGTGTAACCTTGAGCAACAAGACGAGCTTTGTTTCTCACAACTTGACCATGCTCATCTTGTTTGTTACGATGGATCCATTTGGTGCCGATGATGTTGTGCTTGCGAGGATCAGGACTCTTTACTAGCTCCCATACATTGTTTAGCTCAAACTGTTGAAGCACTTCTTGCATAGCTTGAATCCATTCAGATTCCATGAAGGCTTCATCAACTTTCTTGGGATCAGATATAGAGACAAATGCAAATTGCCCACATAAATTTGCTAGCTGTGTAGCTCTTGAACGAGTGAGTGGACCAGGTGCATTGATGCTATCAATTATCTTCTCAATTTGGACTTCATTTGCAAAACGAGGATGAACTGGACGAATATTTTGGCCTTGTTGATCATTGTCTTCATCTTCAGCATTGGCCTCAGGCTGAGCAGTGACTTCATGCCGATTAGGTGCAGAAATGATAATTTCCTCTTCAGCCTATTCCTCTGTAGGTATGATTTCCTCCAGTACCCATTAGCTTGATAGATTCACTTGGTGTAGCTTCAGCTAGCACATTTGGCAGGTGCTCTCTTTGCGAGCCGTTAGTCTCATCGAACCGCACGTCCACAGTTTCAACCACTTTGTAGTGAAAGAGGTTGAAGACCCTGTAGGAGTGCGAATCCTTTCTGTAACCAACCATAAAACCTTCATGTGCTTTCGGTGCAAATTTTGAAGTGTGATGTGGATCCTTGATCCAGCACCTAGCACCAAAGACTCTGAAATAGCCGACGTTTGGCTTCTTACCAGTTAGGAGCTCATATGATGTCTTCTTTAGGAACTTGTGAAGATAAACATGATTGATGATGCGGAAAGCAGTTTCAGTGGCTTCAGGCTAGAGTTTCCTTGGGGTCTTGTACTCATCAAGCATCGTACGTGCCATCTTAATGAGGGTTTCGTTCTTGCGCTCCACGATGCCATTTTGCTGAGGTGTATATGGAGCAGAGAACTCATGTGTGATGCCCAATGTATCAAGATACGTGTCGAGGCTGGTGTTCTTGAATTCTGTGCCGTTGTCACTTCTGATGTGCTTGATCTTGATGCCATAGTTGGTCATGGCACGACTGGTGAATCGTCTGAAGACATCCTGCACTTCAGTCTGGCAGAGAATTATGTGCACCCATGTATATCTCGAGTAATCATCAATAATGATGAAACCATAGAGGCATGTAGTGGTAGTAAGGGTGGAGTAGTGAGTAGGGCCAAATAAGTCCATGTGAAGCAGCTCAAAGGGACGTGTTGTCGTCATGATTGTCTTCGAGGGATGCTTGGCCCTAGTCATCTTTCCGACTTCGCAGGCACCACACAGATGATCCTTCTTGAACTTGATGCCCTCGATGCCAATGACATGCTTCTTCTTCGCGAGAGTGTGCAAATTCCTCATGCCTGCATGCCCTAGCCTCCAATGCCAGAGCCAGCACTCTGAAGCTTTTGCTAGAAGACATACGGCAAGCTATGGTCCTGCAGAGAAATCTACCATATACAGATCGTCTTTTCGATACCCTTCGAAGACTAGAGATTTGTCAGAATCCATAAGCACAAGGCAACGATATTTTCCAAATATAACAATCATGTTCAGATCACAAAGCATTGAGACAGACATTGAGTTTAAACCAAGGGATTCAACAAGCATCACTTTGTCCATGTGCTGATCCTTTGAGATTGCAACTCTACCTAGGCCCAATACCTTGCTTCTACCAGTGTCAGCAAATGTGATGTGACTTTCGATAGACGGACGTAGGGTTGAATCCATAAGAAGACTTCGATCACCAGTCATATGGTTAGTGCATCCAATGTCCATAATCCACTCAGTAGCCTTCGGAGCCATACCCTACAGTGCAGTTTGGGGGATAGGCTTCACAAAGAGAAGTGTGAAGCATAAACATTTGACGAACAAGCATACTATCAAACTTTAGGTCCTTGTTAGGGTAGATAGGATGATTGTCAAGAAACCATGGGACAAAATACATAGTGAGACTATTTTGACATTTTATCTTGTGTCCCACAAGATGTTTTAGGTCCCTAGCATAAGCATCAGAAGCCTTTGATTTTAGGTTGGAGACCTTTCCCTGCAAAAGAAGGTTAATTATTCTTAATCACCCACCTCTTTAGGGGTGGCTTAGAAGCAATGAGTCTAAGTGCAGTATCTGAGAATTTTGGCTTTGGAGCCCTAGCAAATAGCCTTGCAGGAGGTGAATAATACTCATAAGAATATGCAAAAAATTCTTGGTTTTATGAGCATAGCGGTTTGATGAAACACACTCTTATTCATAAGTCTGAGTATGGTTTCTCTGCAAAACATTGGCATTAGGGTGACCCTGGTGGGTCCTCTGTCTGTATGAAGCCTTTGGACCATATGAAGCCTTTGGTCTGGGGTTTGTCTTCTTCCCAGGTGGTGTCACGATGACATTCATAGAAAGATTCTCAAGAAAACTCTTGGGCACCCAGATCTTCTTCAAAGGTGGTCCATTTGTAGGATCGAAAGTATGCCTAGAGGGGGGGGTGATTAGACTACTTAACCAAATAAAAATCTATCATTTTCCCAATTTTAAGTCTTGGAAGATTTTAGCAACTTAGCACAAGTCAAGCAATCTACCTACACATGCAAGTCTAAGAGTATAGCAGCGGAATGTAAAACATTGCACATGAAGGTAAAGGGAGGAGTTTGGAGGGAGCAAACGCAATGTGGACACAGAGATTTTGGCGTGGTTCCGATAGGTGGTGCTATCGTACATCCACGTTGATGGAGACTTCAACCCACAAAGGGTAACAGTTGCGCAAGTCCACACAGGGCTCCACCCACGAAGGGTCCATGAAGAAGCAACCTTGTCTATCCACCATGGCCATCGCCCACGAAGGACTTGCCTCACTAGGGTAGATCTTCATGAAGTAGGCGATCTCCTTACCTGTACAAACTCCTTGGTTGAACTCCACAATCTTGACGGAGGCTCCCAAGTGACACCTAACCAATCTAGGAGACACCACTCTCCAAAAGGTAATAGATGGTGTGTTGATGATGAACTCATGCTCTTGTGCTTCAAATGATAGTCTCCCCAACACTCAACTCTCTCTCATGGATTTGGATTTTGTGAAAAGATGATTTGAGTGGAAAGCAACTTAGGGAAGGCTACAGATCAAGATTCATATGGTTGGAATGGAATATCTTGGTCTCAACACATGAGTAGGTGGTTCTCTCTCAGAAAATGAATGCTGGAAGTGTAGGCACGTTCTGATGGCTCTCTCCCCAAATGAAGAGTGGGTGGAGGGGTATATATAGCCTCCACACAAAATCTAACCATTACACACAATTTGCCAAACTCGGTGGGACCGAATCAAGAAACTCAGTCAGAACGATTTAGTTCAAAATGTGAACGTTAGGATTTTCGGTGGGACCGACATGTCAACTCGGCGGGACCGATTTCATTAGGGTTAGGCCATAATGTAATCTCGGTGAGACCGATTACACAAATTCGGTGGGACCGATTTTGGTAATAAGCTAACCAAAGAGTTGGCCAGGCAAACTCGGTGGGACCGAATCGCTCATTTCGTTGAGACCGAAACATTACAAAAGGGAAACTGGGAGTTTGCATTGCAAACTCGGTGGGCCGATCGCTCATCTCGGTTGGACCGAAACGTTACGAAGGGAAACAGAGAGTTTGCAATCCCATCTCGGTGAGACCGAGATCCCTATCGGTGAGACCAAAGTGACTAGGGTTTCTGGCAGTGGCTATGTCAACTGAACTCGGTGGCGCTGGATAGATCAAACCGGTGGGGCCGAGTTTGACTTTTGGTTTGGGACATATGTGGATATGAGAAAGTGGTTGAGGGCTTTTGGAGCATATCACTAAGCATTTTGAGCAAGCAAGCTATTAAGCAACACTTCATCCCCTTTTAATAGTATTGGCTTTTCCTATGGACTCAATGTGATCTCGGATCACTAGAATGAAAATGTAGAGCCATGAGCTTGAGCCAATGTGTGTCCTTAGCATTTTGAGGGGTCCACATTCCTAATCCATGCCATGCTAGCCATTGAACTTTCTGAAATGATCATCTTGAAAAAGCATTAGTTCAATGAGCTATATGTTGTTAGGAATTACCAAAACCACCCAGGGATAGTTGCAGTTTCAATCTCTCCGTTTTTGGTAATTGATGACAACATATAGATCAAAGCTTCGACATAGGATAATAAGATTGAAATACATCATCGCTTTGAGAAGTATGTGATAAGCAAGAGCACCCCCTAAATTTGTGTATTATTTAAAATTTGCTTTTGAATGCAAATGCACAATCGATTAGGATTGTGGGTTATGCTTCCATGTCACATACATCTTGGTGGAGCGCTCAAAATGATAGGTATTAAAACATGCACTCATCACCAAGCAAAGTGAATGATCATATATGAGATATAAGAGATAATATCATCCAAGAAAACATTAAAGCCGAATATGATCAAACACATGATCATACAAGTATCTCACACACAGACATAAAGAGTATCAAACAAGCACACACAAAAGTATCAAGCAAAGAGCAAGAGAGACAAAGAAGCAAAACACTCTCTCTGGAAGCCTATGATCTATACATTTCTCCCCCTTTGGCAACAAGTTACCAAAAAGTTTAAAAATGCATAGTGTTATGCGTCTCTCTAGGCTTGGTCTTCAGGAGGTGGTGTAGAGAGGACTCCAAGGACGAAGGCATCAGTAGATGTTGTTGGAGCTGGTGGAGTGGCAACTGGAGGTGGCACTGAAGCGGTTGCTGCTTGTGCTGAAGTAGTTGCCCTAGTGTCAGCCACGGGCACTGCAGCATACCTCTGACCTCTAGGCACTCGCTGAAAAGCATCTGTGGTAGCCTTTCCTTTCTTCTCCTCTGCTTCCTCCTGAAGCTGCTCAACAGCTGTCTGCATCTCTGTTACTTTTAGATCAAGATCATAGAATTTGGTCTCAATGATCCTCTCCAAGCTCTCCTGATTCCGAGTCAGGGTGGCCAAGCCCATCTCAATCCTCAAAGTTGCTTGAATTACATATGCAAGCTGATCTTGTTTTGACTTTAGAAAAACTTGAGATGCCTCCTCAACACTTGGCATCTTTGCAGCCTTCTCAGCCTTTGCCTTTTCTCTTTTTTCTTGTGCTTGCACAGATGTGGGATCATCCTCATTCATCACAACAATGTTATCCTCAAATTCTAGTCTCAAGGGTAAGTGCTCCTGCTACCCTCATCATAGCTACTTGAGGGACTAGTGCCCTCACTCATGTGCACTTGCTCTTCTGATTTGTTCTGGCTATCGCTCTGGTCAGACATTCTGGCAAGCAAACTGACAGCAGACCCTGTGAATAGATATAGATGAGGTAGAGTGGATGAGCATCACAAAGTGCAGAGTTTTTGCAAAACTAATGAGTCAAAAACTTAGTTTTAGTTCTCCACAGAAAGCATTTTGGACCTACCGATTTGTTAAACTCGGTGGCACCGAAGCAACTTTTGGATTCTAAACTAGTGAACTCGGTCAGACCGAGTCACGGTTCGGTGGCTCCGAGATTGCTAGGGTTTCACAGAGAAATTGAACTCGGTCGCACCAATTTGCAACTTTCGGTCAGACCGAAAAGTGCAAGTGCAATGGCCTAAGCCAAATTGGTGAGACCGATTTCCACAACTCGGTCGGTCCGAGATGAGTTCGGCGGAAACCTAACCCTGAATTTTTGAATCAAACCTAACCTAAAGGAATTTTTCTCTGGATAGATTGATTTCATACGTGGTAAAGAACATGGCATTGCATTATGCTAAGAATCATAGTAAGGAATTAGCACAAAACATCAAACTCATACCCTAGTTCGGCGGTGAGTTTGCTACGGCGGCAACGGTGGGGTTGATGTAGTATTGGGAACCCACTTGACCAAGGCCTTAGGAGCTTCTTCAAATGAATCAATCTCCTCTTGAAGCTTGTCCTTTCCCTTTTTCTTGTGGTCTTGTGGTAGAAGATCATCTTGAGCTTGTGTCGCTGATACATCTCCAACGTATCTATAATTTTGATTGTTCCATGCTACTATATTATCTGTTTTGTATGTTAATGGGCTTATTTATACACTTTTATATTATTTTTGGGACTAACCTACTAACCCAAGGCCCAGTGCAAATTGCTGTTTTTTTTTGCCTATTTCAGTGTTTCACAGAAAAGGAATATCAAACGGAATCCAAACGGAATGAACCTTTGGGAGAGTTATTTTTGGAACAAACGTGATCCAGGGGACTTGGAGTAGACGCCAACAAAGAAACGAGGTGGCCACGAGGCAGGAGGGCGTGCCTGCCCCCTAGGCGCGCCCCCACCCTCGTGGGCCCCTCGCAGCTCCACCAAACTACTTCTTCCTCCTATATATATGTATATATATATATATATCCATATACCCCGAAAACATCCAGGAGCACCACGAAACCCTATTTCCACCGCCGCAACCTTCTGTACCCAAGAGATCCCATCTTGGGGCCTTTTCCAGAGCTCTGCCGGAGGGGGAATCGATCACGGAGGGCTTCTACATCAACACCATAGCCTCTTCGATGATGTGTGAGTAGTTTACCGCAGACCTTCGGGTCCATAGTTATTAGCTAGATGGCTTATTCTCTCTCTTTGGATCTCAATACAAAGTTCTCCTCGGTCTTCTTGGAGATCTATTCAATGTAACTCTTTTTGCGGTGTGTTTGTCGAGATCCGATGAATTGTGGTTTATGATCAAGTTCTATCTATGAACAATATTTGATTCTTCTCTGAAAATCTTTTATGTATGATTGGTTATCTTTGCAAGTCTCTTCGAATTATCAGTTTGGTTTGGCCTACTAGATTGATCTTTCTTGCAATGGGAGAAGTGCTTAGCTTTGGGTTCAATCTTGCGGTGCTCGATCCCAGTGACAGAAAGGGAAACGACACATATTGTATTGTTGCCATCGAGGATAAAAAGATGGGGTTTATATCATATTGCTTGAGTTTATCCCTCTACATCATGTCATCTTACCTAATGCGTTACTCTGTTCTTATGAACTTAATACTCTAGATGCATGCTGGATAGCGGTCGATGTGTGGAGTAATAGTAGTAGATGCAGAATCGTTTCGGTCTACTTGTCAGGACGTGATGCCTATATACATGATCATGCCTAGATATTCTCATAATTATTCGCTTTTCTATCAATTGCTCGATAGTAATTTGTTCACCCACCGTAATACTTATGCTATCTTGAGAGAAGCCACTAGTGAAACCTATGGCCCCCGGGTCTATTTTCCATCATATAAGTTTCCAATCTATTTTACTTTGCAATCTTTACTTTCAATCTATATCATAAAAATACCAAAAATATTTATCTTATCATTATTGTCTCTATCAGATCTCACTCTCGTAAGTGACCAGAAGGGATTGACAACCTTTATCGCGTTGGTTGCGAGGTTCTTATTTGTTTGTGTAGGTACGAAGGGACTTGCATGTGTCTTTGAAGGAAATATGCCCTAGAGGCAATAATAAAGTTATTATTTATTTCCTTATATCATGATAAATGTTTATTATTCATGCTAGAATTGTATTAACCGGAAACTAGTACATGTGTGAATACATAGACAAACAGAGTGTCACTAGTATGCCTCTACTTGACTAGCTCGTTAATCAAAGATGGTTAAGTTTCCTAACCATAGACATGAGTTGTCATTTGATTAACGGGATCACATCATTAGGAGAATGATGTGATTGACTTGACCCATTCCGTTAGCTTAGCACTTGATCGTTTAGTTTGTTGCTATTGCTTTCTTCATGACTCATACATGTTCCTATGACTATGAGATTATGGAACTCCCGATTAGTGGAGGAACACTTTGTGTGCTACCAAACGTCACAACGTAACTGGCTGATTATAAAGGTGCTCTACAGGTGTCTCCGATGGTACTTGTTGAGTTGACATAGATCAAGATTAGGATTTGTCACTCCGATTGTCGGAGAGGTATCTCTAGGCCCACTCGGTAATACACATCACTATAAGCCTTGAGAGCATTGTAACTATTGAGTTAGTTGCGGGATGATGAATTATAGAACGAGTAAAGAGACTTGCCAGTAACGAGATTGAACTAGGTATTGAGATACCGACGATCGAATCTCGGACAAGTAACATACCGATGAGAAAGGGAACAACGTATGCTGTTATGCGTTTTGACCGATGGGAGCCAATATGAGCATCCAGGTTCCGCTATTGGTTATTGACTGGAGACGTGTCTCGGTCATGTCTACATAGTTCTCGAACCCATAAGGTCCGCACGCTTAAAGTTTGGTGACGATCGGTATTATGAGTTTTTGTGTTTTTTATGTACCGAAGGTAGTTCGGAGTCCCGAATATGATCACGGACATGACGAGGAGTCTCAAAATGGTTGAGACATAAAGATCGATATATTGGACGACTATATTCGGACACCGGAAGTGTTCCGGGTGGATTTGGAGAAAACCAGAGTGCCGGAGGGTTACCGGAACCCCCCGGGAGAAATAGTGGGCCTTATGGGCCTTAGTAGAGAGAGAGGGCGGGCCTAGGGCAGGCCGCGCGCCCCTCCCCCTCTTGTCCGAATTGGACTAGGAGAGGGGGGGGGCGGCCCCCTTTCCTTCTCCCTCTCCCCTTCCTTTCCCCCTTCTAGTAGGAGTAGGAAAGAGGGGAGTCCTACTCCTACTAGGAGGAGGACTCCTCCTCCTAGCGCGCCATAGAGGGCCGGCCGGCCTCCACCCCTTGCTCCTTTATATATGGGGGCAGGGGGCACCTCTAGACACACAAGTTGATCTATTGATCTCTCCCAGCCATGTGCGGTGCCCCCTCCACCATAATCCACCTCGATCATATCATAGCGGTGCTTAGGCGAAGCCCTGCGTCGGTAGCATAATCATCACCGACATCACGCCGTCGTGCTGATGGAACTCTCCCGTGAAGCTCTGCTGGATCGGAGTTCATGGGACGTCATCGAGCTGAACGTGTGCTGAACTCGGAGGTGTCGTGCGTTTGGTACTTGGATCGGTCGGATCGTGAAGACGTTCGACTACATCAACCGCTTTGTCATAACGCTTCCGCTTACGGTCTATGAGGGTACGTGGACATACTCTTCCCTCTCGTTGCTATGCATCACCATGATCTTGCGTGTGCGTAGGAATTTTTTTGAAATTACTACGTTCCCCAACAGTGGCATCCGAGCCTGGTTTATGCGTAGATGTTATATGCACGAGTAGAACACAAGTGAGTTGTGGACGATACAAGTCATACTGCTTACCAGCATGTCACACTTTGGTTCGGCGGTATTGTTGGATGAAGCGGCCCGGACCGACATTACGTGTATGCTTACGTGAGACTGGTTCTACCGACGTGCTTTGCACACAGGTGGCTGGCGGGTGTCAGTTTCTCCAACTTTAGTTGAACCGAGTGTGGCTACGCACGGTCCTTGAGAAGGTTAAAACAGCACTAACTTGACAAACTATCATTGTGGTTTTGATGCGTAGGTAAGAACGGTTCTTGCTCAGCCCGTAGCAGCCACGTAAAACTTGCAACAACAAAGTAGAGGACGTCTAACTTGTTTTTGCAGGGCATGTTGTGATGTGATATGGTCAAAACATGATGCTATATTTTATTGTATGAGATGATCATGTTTTTTAACCGAGTTATCAGCAACTGGCAGGAGCCATATGCTTGTTGCTTTATTGTATGCAAATGCAATCGCTGTAATGGCTTCAACTTTATCAACTAAGCGGTAGCGATAGTCGTAGAGGTAATATTTGAGAGACGACAACGATGCTACGATGGAAGATCAAGGTGTCGCGCCGGTGATGATGATGATCATGACGGTGCTTCGAGAGATGGAGATCACTGTTGGGGAACGTAGTAATTTCAAAATTTTCCTACGCACACGCAAGATCATGGTGATGCATAGCAACGAGAGGGGAGAGTATGATCTACGTACCCTTGTAGATCGCAACGGAAGCGTTGACACAATGTAGAGGAAGTAGTCGTACGTCTTCTTCCCGATCCGACCGATCCAAGCACCGTTACTCCGGCACCTCCGAGTTCTTAGCACACGTACAGCTCGATGACGCTCCCCGGGCTCCGATCCAGCAAAGCTTCGGGGATGAGTTCCGTCAGCACAACAGCGTGGTGACGATGATGATGTTCTACCGACGCAGGGCTTCGCCTAAGCACTACAACGATATGACCGAGGTGGAATATGGTGGCAGGGGGCACCGCACACGGCTAAGGAACGATCATGAGGATAAACTTGTGTCTTCTAGGGTGCCCCTTGCCTCAATATATAAAGGATCCAGGGAGAAGGGGCGGCCGGCCAAGGTGGGCGCGCCAAGGGGGAGTCCTACTCCCACCGGGAGTAGGACTCCTAGTTGGACAAGAAGAGAGGGGAAAGAGGTGGAAGAGAGGAAGGAGGGGGGGGGGGGCGCCCCCCTTCCCTTGTCCTATTCGGACTAGGAAGGGGAGGGGCGCGCGGCCACCTCTTGCCTCCTTCTCTCTTCTCCTCAAGGCCCATGCAGCCCAATAAACCACCGGGGGGGTTCCGGTAACCCCCGGTTCTCCCAGAGAAATGCAATTTCACCCGGAATGATTCCGATGTCCAAATATAGGCTTGCAATATATTCAATCTTTACGTATCGACCATTTCGAGACTCCTCGTCATGTTCCGTGATCACATCCGGGACTTCCGAACAAACTTTGGTACATAAAAAATGCATAAACTCATAATAACTGTCATCGTAACTTTAAGCGTGCGAACCCTACGGTTTGAGAACAATGTAGACATGACCGAGAGACATCTCCGGTCAATAACCAATAGCGGGACCTGGATGCCCATATTGGCTCCTACATATTCTACGAAGATCTTTATTGGTCAGACCGCATAACAACATACGTTGTTCCCTTTGTCATCGGTATGTTGCCCGAGATTCGATCGTCGTTATCCAATACCTAGTTCAATCTCATTACCGGCAAGTCTCTTTACTCGTTCTGTAATACATCATCTCACAACTAACATATTAGTTGTAATGCTTGCAAGGCTTATGTGATGTGCATTACCGAGAGGGCCCAGAGATACCTCTCCGACAATTGGAGTGACAAATCCTAATCTTAAAATACGCCAACCCAACATCTACCTTTGGAGACACCTATAATGCTCCTTTATAATCACCCAGTTACGTTGTGACATTTGGTAGCACACAAAGTGTTCCTCCGGCAAACGGGAGTTGCATAATCTCATAGTCATTAGGAACATGTATAAGTCATGAAGAAAGCAATAGCAACATACTAAACGATCGGGTGCTAAGCTAATGGAATGGGTCATGTCAATCAGATCATTCAACTAATGATGTGATCCCATTAATCAAATAACAACTATTTTGTCTATGGTTAGGAAACATAACCATCTTTGATTAATGAGCTAGTCAAGTAGAGGCATACTAGTGACACTCTGTTTGTCTATGTATTCACACATGTATTATGTTTCCGATTAATACAATTCTAGCATGAATAATAAACATTTATCATGATATAAGGAAATAAATAATAACTTTATTATTGCCTCTAGGGCATATTTCCTTCAGTCTCCCACTTGCACTAGAGTCAATAATCTATATTACACAGTAATGATTCTAACACCCATGGAGCCTTGGTGCTGATCATGTTTTGCTCGTGGAAGAGGCTTAGTCAACGGGTCGGCAACATTCAGATCCGTATGTATCTTGCAAATCTCTATGTCTCCCACCTGGACTAGATCCTGGATGGAATTGAAGCGTCTCTTGATGTGCTTGGTTCTCTTGTGAAATCTGGATTCCCTTGCCAAGGCAATTGCACCAGTATTGTCACAAAAGATTTTCATTGGACTCGATGCACTAGGTATGACACCTAGATCGGATATGAACTCCTTCATCCAGACTCCTTCATTTGCTGCTTCCGAAGTAGCTATGTATTCCGCTTCACATGTAGATCCCGCTACGACACTTTGTTTAGAACTGCACCAACTGACAGCTCCACCGTTTAATGTAAACACGTATCCGGTTTGTGATTTAGAATCGTTCGGATCAGTGTCAAAGCTTGCATCAACGTAACCTTTTACGATGAGCTCTTTGTCACCTCCATATATGAGAAACATATCCTTAGTCCTTTTCAGGTATTTCAGGATGTTCTTGACCGCTGTCCAGTGATCCATTCCTGGATTACTTTGGTACCTCCCTGCTAAACTTATAGCAAGGCACACATCAGGTCTGGTACACAGCATTGCATACATGATAGAGCCTATGGCTGAAGCATAGGGAACATCTTTCATTTTCTCTCTATCTTCTGCAGTGGTCGGGCTTTGAGTCTTACTAGAGACCGAAAGGTCGAGCATGAATCAAGAAGATATGATCAACATAGTGATGTTCACCATGAAAACTACTCCATCTCACGTGATGATCGGACATGGTTTAGTTGATATGGATCATGTAATCACTTAGATGATTAGAGGATGTCTATCTAAGTGGGAGTTCTTTAATAATTTGATTAACTGAACTTTAATTTATCATGAACTTAGTACCTGATAGTATTTTGCATGTCTATGCTGTTGTAGATAGATGGCCCGTGCTGTTGTTCCGTTAAATTTTAATGTGTTCCTTGAGAAAGCAAAGTTGAAAGATGATGCTAGCAATTACACGGCTCGGTCCGTAACTTAAGGATTATCCTCATTGTTGCACAGAAGAATTACGTCCTGGAAGCACCGCTAGGTGCCAAACCTGCTGTAGGAGAAACACCAGATGTTATGAACATCTGGCAGAGCAAAGCTGATGACTACTCGATAGTTCACTGTGCCATGCTTTACGTCTTAGAACCGGTACTTCAACGATGTTTTGAACGTCATGGAGCATATGAGATGTTCCAGAAGTTGAAGTTAATATTTTAAGCAAATGCCCGGATTGATAGATATGAAGTCTCCAATAAGTTCTACAGCTGCAAGATGGAGGAGAATAGTTCTGTCAGTGAGCATTTACTCAGAATATCTAGGTATAACAATCACTTGATTCAACTGGGAGTTAATCTTCCGGATGATAGTGTTATTGACAGAATTCTTCAATCACTGCCACCAAGCTACAAGAGCTTCGTGATGAACTATAACATGCAAGGGATGGGTAAGACGATTCCCGAGCTCTTCGCAATGCTAAAGGCTGCGGAGGTAGAAATCAAGAAGGAGCATCAAGTGTTGATGGTCAAGAAGACCACCAGTTTCAAGAAAAAAGGCAATGGGAAGAAGAAGGGAAACTTCAAGAAGAACGGCAAACAAGTTGCTGTTCAGGAGAAGAAACCCAAGTCTGGACCTAAGCCTGAGACTGAGTGCTTCTACTGCAAGTTGACTGGTCACTGGAAGCGGGACTGCCCCAAGTATTTGGCGGGTAAGAAGGATGGCAAGGTGAACAAAGGTATATGTGATATACATGTTATTGATGTGTACCTTACTAATTCTCGCTGTAGTGCGTGGGTATTTGATACTAGTTCTGTTGCTAATATTTGCAACTCGAAATAGGGACTACAGATTAAGCGAAGATTAGCAAAGGACGAGGTGATGGTGCGCGTGGGAAATGGTTGCAAAGTCGATCTGATCGCGGTCGGCACGCTACCTGTACATCTACCTTCGGGATTAGTTTTAGACCTAAATAATTGTTATTTGGTGCCAGCGTTGAGCATGAACATTATATCTGGATCTCGTTTAATGCGAGACGGTTATTCATTTAAATCAGAGAATAATGGTTGTTCTATTTATATGAGTAATATCTTTTATGGTCATGCACCCTTAAAGAGTGGTCTATTCTTTTTGAATCTCTATAGTGAAGATACACATATTCATAGTATTGAAGCTAAAAGATGCAGAGTTGATAATGATAGTGCAACTTATTTGTGGCACTGTGATACGTCTCCGTCATATCTATAATTTTTGATTGTTCCATGCCAATATTATTCAACTTTCATATACTTTTTGGCAACTTTTTATATTATTTTTGGGACTAACATATTGATCCAGTGCCCAGTGCCAGTTCCTGTCTGTTGCATGTTTTTGGTTTCGTAGATATCCATATCAAACGGAGTCCAAACGGGTTAAAAATGGACGGAGCTTATTTTTTGAAAATATGGAAAATTCGGAAGGAAAATGAATGCGAACCAGTGCCTGAGGTGGTCACGAGGCAGGGGGCGCCCCCTACCCTCGTGAGCCCACCAAAAGGCGGTTGACACTCTTCTTTTGCCGCAAGAAATCTAATATTTGGAAAAAAATCACGGCGAAGGTTTCAGACCAATCGGAGTTACGGATCTCCATATATACGCGAAACGGTGAAACAGAGCCAGAACAGAACGCAGAAACAGAGAGAAAGATCCAATCTCAGAGGGGCTCTCGCTGCTCCTCCACCATGGAGGCCATGGATCAGAGGAGCCAAGGACCAGAGGGGAAACCCTTCTCCCATCTAGGGAGGAGGTCAAGGAAGAAGAAGGAGGGGGGCTCTCTCTCCCCCTTGCTTCTGGTAGCGCCGGAGTGCCACCAAGGGCCATCATCATCACTGCCATCTTCACCACCATCATCACCAACTCTTCCCTCCTCTATGCAGCGGTGTAACCTCTCTCTTACCCGCTGTAATCTCTACTTAAACATGGTGCTTAACGCTATATATTATTTCCCAATGATGTATGGCTATCCTATGATGTTTGAGTAGATCTGTTTTGTCCTAATGGCTATTTGATGATCGTGATTGGTTTGATTTGTATGTTTTATTATTGGTTCTGTCCTATGATGCTCTCTGTGTCGCACAAGCGTGAGGGATCCCGCTGTAGGGTTTGCAATATGCTTATGATTTGCTTATGGTGGGTGGCGTGAGTGACAGAAGCACAGACCCGAGTAAGTAGGTTGTTTGCGTATGGGATAAAGGGGACTTGATGCTTTAATGCTATGGTTGGGTTTTACCTTAATGAATCTTTAGTAGTTGCGGATGCTTGCTAGAGTTCCAGTCATAAGTGCATATGATCCAAGTAGAGAAAGTATGTTAGCTTATGCCTCTCCCTCAAATAAAATTGCAATAATGATTACCAGTCTAGTTATCGATTGCCTAGGGACAAATAACTTTCTTGTTGACAAAGGCTCTCTACTAAAACCAATTTATTTGTGTCTTCATCTAAACAGCCCCTAGCTTTTATTTTCACACTCTTTACTTTCTTGCAAGCCTATCCAACAAAACCTACAAAGTACTTCTAGTTTCGTACTTGTTTTAGGTAAAGCGAACGTCAAGCATGCGTAGAGTT
The DNA here is from genome assembly GCF_003073215.2 of Triticum urartu. NCBI lineage: Eukaryota > Viridiplantae > Streptophyta > Magnoliopsida > Poales > Poaceae > Triticum > Triticum urartu. The sequence continues at coordinate 597,183,966 of NC_053024.1, read as the reverse complement.
GTATCGGTGGTCGATAGAACTTGTGGGAATATTTTTTCTAGCTTTAGCTCCTCGTTGGGTTCGACACTCTTACTTATCGAAAACTGTTGCGATCCCCTATACTTGTGGGTTATCAAGACCTTTTTCTGGCGCCATTGCCGGCGAGCAATAGCGTGGGGTGAATATTCTTGTGTGTGCTTGTTTGCTTTATCACTAAGTAATTTTTATTTGCTGTTCTTAGTTGTTCTTTATCTTTAGTTATGGATATGGAACACGAAATACCAAAAAAAATTAGGTGTACTTTCTGCTCATGGAGATGGGGAACCTCCTAAAACCCTCGATGCTGGTTATGTGAAAGATATTTTGTACTACTTTAATAATCCTGAGAAAACCCCATTCAATTATGTAATGGGAGTAACGTTGGATCAACGTGAATACTTTAGGGATTATCGCTTGACACAAAAAGGAAAACTATTATGGGATCAAATGTATATATTGAAGTGGTATGATAGACAACTATGCTCGGAATATGATTATACTTGTTGCTCTAGGATGAATTATCCACACCTCCCCTTTTCATGCAAATTTAATGATAATGAAACCCTGGCTTCTCATGCTAGAGTATATATGATTACTATGATGTGGAACAAATAGAAGAATTTGTTGCTTTTATGGGTGCTTATGAAATTGAATCTATGTTTAAAGAGTTTGATGATATTGATGATGCTTGTTATAGATCTGAAAATTTAGCTATCCTCAAATATTGCTATGAGAATTATAAATACAATTATGAAATTAATGCACTTATTAAGAAAGTCTCCGCTGTCCAAGAAGAGACTAATATTTTGCAGGAATCTATGGAAGAAGAAGTTGATGACACTTGAGCCCATCGGATGAAAAAGATGAGGAGGAGAGCGAAGAACAAAAGGAGGAAGAGCGGATTGATCACCCGTGACCACCTTCTAATGAGAGTAACTCTTCAACTCATACATTGTTTAAATTCCCTTCGTGCTTACCGAAGGATGATTGCTATGATGATTATTATGATCCCGTTGATTCTTTTGAAATATCCCTTTTTGATGATGCTTGGTATGCTTGTAGCCAAGATGCCAATATGAATTATGCTTATGGAGATGAACTTGCTATAGTTCCTTATGTTAAACATGAAATTGTTGCTATTGCACCCACGCATGATAGTCCTATTATCTTTTTGAATTCTCCCAAATATACTATATCGGAGAAGTTTGCCCTTATTAAGGATTATATTGATGGGTTGCCTTTTACCATTGCACATGATGATTTTGATAAATATAATATGCATGTGCTTGCTGCTCCTACTTGCAATTATTATGAGAGAGGAACCATATCTCCACCTCTCTATGCTTCCCACATGATAAAATTGCAAGAAACTGTTTATACTATGCATTGGCCTTTACTAGGTGTGCATGAATTGTTCTTTTATGACATGCCGATGCATAGAAAGAGAGTTAGACTTCGCCATTGCTTGATATATGTTACTTTGTGCTCACTACTAAATTATAAATCATTGTTAATTAAAATTGGCTTTGATATACCTTGGGATCCGGGTGAATCCATTACTTGAGCACTATATGCCTAGCTTAATGGCTTTAAAGAAAGCGCTGCCAGGGAGACAACTCGGAAGTTTTAGAGAGTCATTTATTTCTGTTGAGTGCTTTCACATAGTTTAAAAACAACAAAAATAAAGAGGGGAACCCAAAACTTTTTCAAAAAGAAGAGCGAAAGTGAGAAAGACAAACATTGTTGAAGTGGGAGAGCTCCTTGAACTTTGTTCATGCTCATGGCAACTTTGTGAATCTTGATTACAGAAACTTTTCAACAAAAATAATTATCCCCTTGTACAATTCCATTGTATTATAAAAATAATGTGCCAAGGTTTGCCTTTAGGATGTTTATATTTGCTTGATGGTTTGTACGGGGCAGGACAGAAACTTTGGCTGTAGTGCGCGATTTTACATTTTTAGCTGGAACGTCAAATGGTTCTGATTCTTTTTGCACTGCCTTACTATAATTTTTTTTATTTTTCCTAATTTTGGTAGAATTTTTCAAGTATCAGATGTATGTTGAATGTTCAGATTATTACAGACTGTTCTGTTTTAGACAGATTCTGTTTTTGATGCATAGTATGCTTGTTTTGATGAAACTATCAATTTATATCAGTGGATTAAGACATGAAAAAGTTATATTACAGTAGACACAATGCAAAAACAAAATATGAATTGGTTTGCAACAGTACTTAGAGTAGTGATTTGCTTTATTATACTAACGGATCTTACCGAGTTTTCTGTTGAAGTTTTGTGTGGATGAAGTGTTCGATGATTGAGAAGGTCTCGATGTGAGAAGAAGGAAGAGAGGAAAGAGCTCAAGCTTGGGGATGCCCGAGGCGCCCCAAGTAAATATTCAAGGAGACTCAAGCGTCTAAGCTTGGGTATGCTGGGGAGGCATCCCCTCTTTCTTCAACAAATATCGGTTTGTTTTCGGATTCGTTTCGTTCATGCGATATGTGCAAGTCTTGGAGCATCTTTTGCATTTAGGTTTTTATTTTTGTTTTTATGCACCATGTTGGTATGAGATAGTCCTTGGTTGATTTATAGAATGCTCTTTGCACTTCACTTATATTTTTTTAGTATGGCTTTATAGAATGCTTCATGTGCTTCACTTATATCATTTGAAGTTTGGATTGCCTGTTTCTCTTTACTTAGACAACCGCCATTTGCAGAATGCTCTTTTGCTTCACTTATATTTGTTAGAGAACGGGCATATCTTTTGTAGAAAGAATTAAACTCTCTTGCTTCACTTATATCTATTTAGAGAGATGACAGGAATTGGTCATTCACATGGTTAGTCATAAGATCCTACATAAAACTTGAGATCACTGAATATGATATGTTTGATTCCTTGCAATCGTTTTGCGATATAAAGATGGTGATATTAGAGTCATGCTAGTGAGTAGTTGTGGATTGTAGAAATATTTGTGTTGAAGTTTGTGATTCCCGTAGCATGCACATATGGTGAACCGTTATGTGATGAAGTCGGAGCATGATTTATTTATTGATTGTCTTCCTTATGAGTGGCGGTCGGGGACGAGCAATGGTCTTTTCCTACCAATCTATCCCCTTAGGAGCATGCGCGTAGTACTTTGTTTCGATAACTAATAGATTTTTGCAATAAGTATGTGAGTTATTTATGACTAATGTTGAGTCCATGGATCATACGCACTCTCACCCTTCCACCATTGCTAGCCTCTCTAGTACCGCGCAACTTTCGCCAGTACCATACACCCACCATATATCTTCCTCAAAACAGCCACCATACCTACCTATCATGGCATTTCCATAGCCATTCCGAGATATATTGCCATGCAAATTCCATCATCATCATATACATGACTTGATCATTCATTGTCATATTGCTTTGCATGATCGTAAGATAGCTAGCATGATGTTTTCATGGCTTGTCCATTTTTTGATGTCATTGCTACGCTAGATCATTGCACATCCCGGTACACCGCCGGAGGCATTCATATAGAGTGATATATTTATTCTAGATATCGAGTTGTAATATTGAGTTGTAATACTGAGTTGTAAGTAAATAAAAATGTGATGATCATCAATATTAGAGCATTGCCCCAGTGAGGAAAGGATGATGGAGACTATGATTCCCCCACAAGTCGGGATGAGACTCCGGACTTTACAAAAAAATAAAAGAGGCCAAAGAAGCCCAAATAAAAAATAAAAAAAGAGAGGCCAAAGAAGCCCACCAAAAAAATAAAAATAAATAAATAAATAAACACAAAAAATGAGAGAAAAAGAGAGAAGGGGCAATGTTACTATCCTTTTACCACACTTGTGCTTCAAAGTAGCACCATGTTCTTCATACAGAGAGTCTCTTGAGTTATCACTTTCATATACTAGTGGGAATTTTCATTATAGAACTTGGCTTGTATATTCTGATGATGGGCTTCCTCAAATGCTCGAGGTCTTCATGAGCAAGCAAGTTGGATGCACACCCACTTAGTTTCAGTTTGAGCTTTCATACACTTATAGCTCTAGTGCATCCGTTGCATGGCAATCCCTACTCACTCACATTGATATCTATTGATGGGCATCTCCATAGCCCGTTGATACGCCTAGTTGATGTGAGACTATCTTCTCCTTTTTGTCTTCTCCACCATCATATTCTATTCCACCTATAGTGCTATGTCCATGGCTCACCCTCATGTATTGCGTGAAAGTTGAAAAGGTTTGAGAACGTCAAAAGTATGAAACAATTGCTTGGCTTGTCATTGGGGTTGTGCATGATGTGAATATTTTGTGTGGTGAAGATGGAGCATAGCCAGACTATATGATTTTGTAGGGATAACTTTCTTTGGCCATGTTATTTCAATAAGACATAATTGCTTGGTTGGTATGCTTGAAATATTATTGTCTTTATGTCAAAGGATAGATTAATGCTTTGAATCACTCGTGTCTTAATATTCATGCCATGATTAGACATATGATCAAGATTATGCTAGGTAGCATTCCACATCAAAAATTATCTTATTTTTTATCATTTACCTACTCGAGGACGAGCAGGAATTAAGCTTGGGGATGCTGATACGTCTCCGTCGTATCTATATTTTTTGATTGTTCCATGCCAATATTATTCAACTTTCATATACTTTTTGGCAACTTTTTATATTATTTTTGGGACTAACATATTGATCCAGTGCCCAGTGTCAGTTCCTGTCTGTTGCATGTTTTTGGTTTCGTAGAATATCCATATCAAATGGAGTCCAAACAGGATAAAAACGGATGGAGCTTATTTTTGGAAAATATGAAAATTCGGAAGGAAAATCAACACAAACCAGTGCCCGAGGTGGTCATGAGGCAGGGGGGCACGCCCCCCTAGGGCGTGCCCCTACCCTCATGAGCCCACCATAAGGCGGTTGACGCTCTTCTTTTGCCGCAAGAAAGCTAATATTTGGAAAAAAATCACGGTGAAGGTTTCAGGCCAATCAGAGTTACGGATCTCCATATATATACGAAACGGTGAAACAGAGCCAGAGGACAACGCAGAAACAGAGAGAGACAAAGAGACAGATCCAATCTCGGAGGGGCTCTCGCCCCTCCCACGCCATGGGAGCCAAGGACCAGAGGGGAAACCCTTCTCCCATCTAGGGAGGAGGTCAAGGAAGAAGAAGAAGGAGGGGGGCTCTCTCCCCTCGCTTCTGGTGGCGCCGGAGTGCCACCGAGGGCCATCATCATCACCGCCATCTTCACCAACAACTTCACCACCATCATCACCAACTCCCCCCCTCTATGCAGCGGTGTAACCTCTCTCTTACCTGCTGTAATCTCTACTTAAACATGGTGCTCAACGCTATATATTATTTCCCAATGATGTATGGCTATCCTATGATGTTTGAGTAGATCTGTTTTGTCCTAATGGCTATTTGATGATCGTGAGTGGTTTGAGTTGTATGTTTTATTATTGGTGCTGTCCTATGGTGCTCTCCGTGTCGCGCAAGCGTGAGGGATTCCCGCTATAGGGTTTGCAATATGCTTATGATTTGCTTATGGTGGGTGGCGTGAGTGACAGAAGCACAGACCCGAGTAAGTAGGTTGTTTGCGTATGGGATAAAGGGGACTTTGTCGGATTTCGGGTTCCGGCAGACCCTTAAGGTTTGAACACTGGGGTGCGCGCGGAGATTACGCCTTCTACCTCCCCGTCTCGCAAAGATCTAAACTACTAAAAGAACTGCACAAGGGACACAAGATTTATACTGGTTCGGGCCACCGTTGTGGTGTAATACCCTACTCCAGTGTGTGGTTGGTGGATTGCCTCCTGGGGCTGATGATGATGAACAATACAAGGAAGAACAGCCTCGCGAGGGTCTGTTCTTGGCTGGGGCGATGAACTGCTAGGAGGAGTTCAGTCACCCTTCTCTCTCTCACTCACTCTCTCTGCTTTGCTCTCACTTGTCGACCGTCCGAATGAACCCCACCGAACCCAACTGAACCGAACCGACCCAACCCCCCTACTATGCGGGTGGCTGGTCCTATTTATAGAGGCCCTGGTCCTCTTCCCAAATATTGAGCGAGAAGGGAGCCAACAATGGCGGGCTAATTTGAAGGGGGAAAGCAAGTATCAACTATCCTGACAAAAGCAGTCTTCGCCTGCGCAAAGCTCTGGTGATGACGCCGTCCTGGGCTCCACGGTGACCTCCGTCTTGTAGTCCTCCTGGTCTTGGTCTCGTTGCACCGAAATGGCAACCTTTGCCTGATGCCTCGGTACTCCGCGGCTGCGCTTGCCCCCTTTGCACCAAAGAGGAAAGAAGGACGCTGCGCGCGCTGGCACCCGCCTGGTGCCCTGAGTCGTCATGGCTTGCGTCACGGGCACCTCACGAGGTACCCCGCCTTGATCTCTCCGCCTCCTCGCGAGCCAGCCTGACGAGGCCGTGCCTGAGGAAGCTCCGTGTCGTCCGCCTCGCGAGGCTTGGCCCCTCGCGAGGGTCTTGAGTCTTGTGTTGATGAAGATGGGCCATGCTGGGCCTCCTTTGAGCCACGCCGCAGGCCGCAGGCAGGCAAGTCTGGGGACCCCCGTTCCCAGAACGCCGACAGTAGCCCCCGGGCCCAAGGCGTGCCCGGACTTGGCCGTGCCGAGAGGCGAAAGGGCAAGGGCGAAGCGCCGCGGGCCCTAACAGCCTGCGGCCTTGGGCGCCGCGTGGCGGTCGATGGGATGCAAGTGCCTCAGCAACCGTGCAGGTTGATAAAGGAGCGGCATCTGCCCAGACTTTGCCTTTTGCTTTCTCCGGTTGCTGCTCAGATCCCCTTTCTTGCGCCTCCCCTTTCTTCCTCCAAACTTCCAGATCTACTCCGGTTGCGTGACCTAGGAAGCCATGGTGCCTCTCCATCCTCCGGCCGAAGCTTGGTACTCTCCTGCTCTGGACTTGCCGAATGTGTCCAAGGCTGGCCTTGCCCGGCTGCGCCAGATGGCGGCGGCGCAGGGCATCAACGGGACGAAGGTGTTCAAGGCCGGCTTCGCCACCCCTGAGGGCCGAGGGAGCACCTTTTATCCTCTCTTTGTAAGCTCCATTGCTGCGGGCCTGGTGCCTCCCTTCTCCGAGTTCTTCTTCTCTGTCCTCCGCCATTACAACTTGCAGGCTCTGCATCTCCACCCCAACTCCGTTCTTCTTCTGGCGATCTTCGCTTACTACTGCGAGGCCCACGTAGGGGTGCAGCCTTCAGTGGCCTTGCTGCGCCACTACTTCTCCCTCCGGGTCACTCGCGGTTCTCCTTCCGCGTGCGCGGGCTTTGTCGCGTACGGCGGCACCATTGCCATCTCGAATCCCGGGAAGAGGATTGAGGGCTTCCGGAGCAAGTGGGTCTTGGTAGATGCCGGGCGCGTCCATCCTAGGCTGATCTTGCCCGTGGAGCCGCCCGCGAGCTCCGGCGACTGGGGCCGAGCGGAGCTCACGGACCCCCGCGCAAAACTGGTGTTGGAGAAGATGGACGCGGACCTGAGGCCGGCCAGCACGGCGGCGGCGAAGTTGACCGGTGCGTCGCTGCTGAAGGAGTTCCTAGAGCACCAGCTGGCTCCACTCCGGCGTACTCACCTCCGATGTGGAGGCCTCATCTGAGCCCCGCGGCCTTGGGCGACGAAGATTCGGCTGCGGTCCTCCAATCTCTGGTCGGGGGCGAGGTGGCAAGGTTGGAGGGCGCTCCCAAGCCCTTGTTCCTTCGCGACGACTGGGAGCAGGTGGTGAAGTCCATGCCTGTTTTTAACGGGGACGGGCTCGTGCCCGTGGCGGCTTCCGAGGGAGCGGTGGACGTGCCCTCCGGCGACTCCAGCAAGGAGGAGGACGAAGAGGAGCGGGGAAAGGGGCCCGACTCTGAGGCGACCGATGGAGAGTCGAGGGCTCCCCTCCCCCGACGCAGGCCCCGTAGTCTCCTCCTTTCTTCAAGCGATGATGACGAGGATGGAGACGAGCAGGTTGGCGGGAGCTTGCCCCCGATCCCGAAGAAGGACAGGACCGGGCTGATCTCCCGCGGGCCTGCCCCTGCCCCGAGGAAGTCTGCAGACACGCCTTCTGCTTCCGAGGTTGACCCTTCCAGCCGGCTGTCAGGCTTCAAGTTTGGCCGGAGGCTGCCCGAGCTCACCGGCGATGACCCATAAGTGCCCGACCCTTGTCTTTATTTCTTGTTCCGCTGCCGAGGCTTGACGTTCACATCTCTTGAATAGGATGGAGCCCGTGGCGAAGAAGCCGAAGGGGGCTCCTGAGGCTCCATCCGCAGCAGCGCCTCCGCTTGCGGAGGAGGGTGACCACGGTGCGCGGGCTTCTCCTGCCCGGTCGGCCTCGCGAGGCCAGGCCGAGCTGGCTGGGGCGAGCACAGCCCCCGTGGCCCAAGTGACTCTTGTGGTGCCTTTGCCCACTGCCGCCACCATAGCTGATGGGGTGCAGCAGGCTCCACCTCAGGACGCTGTGGTCTTGCCGTCGCCACCTTCTTCCTCCGTTCCGACGGCTGTTGCTTCTCCAACTCCTCCTGCCGTCCTGGAGTGTGTTGTTGCTGGACTGGACCGGCTGCAGCAGGATCTTCTTGGTGCCGACCCTCGCCTGGTGGCCGGGCGCTTGGAGCTGGCTTCGGGATGGATTCGCTCCGACGCCTCGATCCGGGCGGCGCTGGTTCAAGCCTCGACGGCCTGCGACGAGGATAGGCATGCCATCCTTGAGATGAAGGCTGCTTGTGACGCAGCCCTAGGGGAGGTGGTTGAAGTCCACGGTCGTTGCAAGGCGCTGGAGGACGAGCTGCAAGGCCTGCGGGACCAGCTCACGAAGGAGGTTCGTCTTCGCCAGGAGCAAGAAGAAGGCATGAAGGCTTGCGAGGCGGCCATCGAGGGCCAGGAGGCCAAGCTCAAGAAGCGCCGCGACCGCCTAAGTGCGTTGGGGGAGGAGCTGGAGGCGACGAAGGTCGAGCTGGACAGCAAGGCCAAGGTTCTTGCCGAGGATCGCGTGGCCTTCGCAGACATGGAGAAGGCTCGTGCTTCGCTGAAGATGCTCTACGCCAGTGGCCTGGAGAGCCCGCTGGCCGGTGCCGAGGACGGCCCCGCCAAGCTGCTTCCCTTCCTGGTCCATGCCCTTGAGGATGTCACCCTTGGCCTTGGCCCCACGGCCGAGGCCGAGGCGCGTGTCTTGTCTTCTGCTGTGCTGACGCGGGTCTTCACCCACATCTACCTTCGCGACCCCAGCGCCGACCTCGACAGCCTGCTGGAGCCAGTAAGCGGCGAGGGTGCTGCTGCCGCTGCCGAGGCTGTGAAGGGTCGCGCGGAAGCTCTGCTGGGGAAGTTCCGGGCCTTCAGTACCAAGCCAAAGCAGGATGCTTCCGGTTCTGCTGCTCCGTGAGGCGGGGCCACCCGCGCTGCTCCACCGCCGCCAAGTGACTCCGCTACTGCTCCTGCCCTGCTTTTAATTCCTGCATCATGCATCATGCCTCGGGGAGGTGTTTAAACTTGCGTTTGGTATTGAGACGATAGTATGGACTGTAATATTTGCTTTTAAGTTCCTTGAATTTTATGCTTTCCCTCCCTACTTGCTTGTGTTCTACGCCGGCAGAGCCCGGCCCCGCGCGTACCTCACCCAGCATTAGCCCCGACCGGAAACCAGGACGGGACCAAAGGAGTGAGGGGCTACGGAGCCAGTTAGGCTCCTGAGTCGCGATGCTCAGGAGTCCCCCTTAGCGCACGAACATCAAGTAGGGAGGTGTGATGTAGGTGAATTTTACGTTTTACATCTGCAGAGCCCGACTCCGCGCGTACCTCACCCAGCATTAGCCCCGACCGGAAACCAGGACGGGACCAAAGGAGTGAGGGGCTACGGAGCGAGTTAGGCTCCTGAGTCGCGATGCTCAGGAGTCCCCCTTGACGCGCAAACAACATGTGATTAGGTGAGATGCGAGTGGGACCACCGTTCTACGTCTGCAGAGCCCGGCCCCGCGCGTGCCTCACCCAGCATAGCCTTTCAGAACTAAGGAGTGAGGGGCTACGGGAACAGTTAGGCCCCTGAGTCGCGATGCTCAGGGGTCCCCCTTGACGCTCAAACGGCCTTCATACCTTGGCTCCGCTCGGGGAGGGGCGCGCGACGAACCAGGCCCGAGGGGCCTGGCTGGGTGGCGTACGTCCCGGCGTGACCCAGGCGCAACCCCCGTGCCCAGCCCCCTCGCGCGGCGCTCCCGAGGGGAGGCGTTGCGATGAGGCTAGACACTGAGCTCTGGGCTCCCTGAGGTTGATGCGGCCCGGGGGCCATCCTCAGTTGTTTATCACCAGCGCGGAGCATAGCGCTTCCGCATGTGTACGGGCATAGCCGCTCCTCGGCAGAGTCGTCAGCCAGCGCGGAGCATGGTGCTTCCACTGGTACGTGGGAGGGGGCTCCCCTCCGGGAGGAGCCCCCGGGGCGTGTACAGCCCCGCCCTGACACGTGGCCGGCATGGTAGGGCTAGGTGAGGTGTATCTGGGCACCCGTGAGCCAGCGCGGGACTCACGGGGCCCTACCTTTAGGCGGGTTGCGCTTGGCACTGGGCCTTATCTTGGGCTGCGTTCCTGCAAACTTGGTTAGATGCCGGCACTCTACGTCCTCGGGTCCCGGCCCTCGAGCTTGTCTCAGCCGTCGCTGGTATGCTAGGTCGCGATGCCGTGGACATAACTAGAGGGTGAGGGCTGGAGAGCCAGTAAGAGCCATGAGTCACGATGCTCAGGTACCCCCCCTTTAACGTGCAAGTGGTCGGCATGGAGAAGAAAAGGTGCCGTGGACAGGCATCAAGTAATCATGCATGATGGGCGAATGCATAACCGGAAATAAACGCAAGGAAGATACATGCCGCTGGGCCTGGCCCGAGCGACTTGGGGATGATGCAGCCTGAGGCGCGCCCCCAACAAAGCAAGCTAACGACATGAAAATAACAAGGGATACATACCGCAGGGATGGACCCATGCGTCCTGGGAACGATGCAGCCCTGGGAGGGCGCTCCCAGCTAGAAATGAAACTTGTAAGATGTCACCTGAGGGTGTCGATGGCGAAGGGGTGTCGGTGCAGCAGACTCGGGAGGCTGCGGAAGCCGATCCTCACGAGCCCCCAGGCCCAGGGGCCTCGGGAGGCTCCGGAGGCACTGGTAGCTCTTCATGAGTCATCTCCATCTCCGCCAGGGCTGCGGAACGCCTATCTTCTTGAGCCTCCATGATGCTCCTCATGAGGCGCTGGCGCGTAGCAACCGCGCTCGGCAGGCCATAAGGCATGCGAACATAGCTGTGGGGCAGACCCCGGCAGCGCCCCACTCGCGAGGGCCAGAGGCGCTCCATGGTAGCGACTTGGTTGAGCCCTGGTACATCGATGCAGACGCGCAGCCCACCATCCTCGCCTGGATGGGGAGCCGCAGCCGATAGACGGCGGCAACCTCTCATGATCCTTGATTCCTGTAGTTCTTGAATGGCTCTGTCGATGAACTCCTGCGGGTCTGACCTTCCTTGCCTTGCTCCTTCTTGAGGGAAACGTGCTTCGAAACACGCCTCCACGTGGTGCCCAAGCGCCTCCCTCGTGACCCTGGCCAGGTCGGTGGCCCTCTAGGGGAGAGCCCCCGAGCCCTGCCTGAGGAGGGCGCCAGGCGCGCTTTCCTATGCGATGGAAGGAGGTTCCCCCAGGGCAGACGCGGGCCCTGAGGGGCCTGCCTCCCGAGGGTCCGGTCCGGATGATGTCTTCTTCTTCTTGGGGGTTGTCTTGGGAAGCCTCCTGCTTCCGCGATCTGGGTCTTCCAGTGACGCGGCCTAAAAGGCTCGCTCCAGGGAACACACCGCATCCCTCTCTTCACAGGGCACCGTGATGACTCCGCCACTCCCTGGCATCTTGAGGACGTTGTAGCCATGGTGAGTCACGGCCATGAACTTGGCCAGCGCTGGGTACCCGAGGATGGCGTTGTACGGCAGGCGGATGTGGGCGACGTCGAAGTCGATGAGCTCGGTGCGGTAGTTGTCGCGTGCCCCGAAGGTGACAGGGAGGCGGACCTGCCCAATCGGAACCGTGGAGCCATCGGTGATTCCGGAGAAGGGCTTGGTTGGCTGAAGCTGGTCGTAGGGCACTTGGAGATTGTTGAACGTTTCCATGGACAGGACGTTGAGTCCTGCCCCACCATCGATGAGGGTCTTGGTGACCAGTACATTGCTGATGACTGGGGAGCAGAGCATCGGGAGGACGCCAGCTGTGGCTGCACACTTGAGTTGATCCGCTGAGCTGAATGTGATGGTGCACGCCGACCACCTGAGAGGGCGCGTTGCTTCGAGCCTGGGGAGGGATGCATTCACCTCGCGAGCAAACTGCTTGAAGATGCGTTGGGAGGCTGGGGCTTGAGCTCCGCCCAGGATGCAGGCGATTGCGCGTGGCTCCTGGAAGCCCCCAGCCCCCTCTTCTTGATGGTGGTCCTCGTTCCTCCTTGGCTGAGGTGGCAGTAGAGGGAGGCCTGCGTTGCCTTGCGGGCGATCCTCACGAGGCTGATCCCTCCAGTCCCCCTCACGAGGCAGGTCTCGCCAGCGATCCTCGCGAGGCTGATCGGGCCACCCTTGGTGCGGGCCACGGTCTTCCCAGCGTCCTGCGTTTCTTCCTCCTCCTCGGCCGTAGCCCCGATCGGCGCAATCGGGACGACGGCCGATCCTTCCTTCCCGCACGGCGCGGAGTTCTTGGCATTCGTTGGTGTTGTGGGTGTGGAGGTCGTGGTACACATAGTACCGGCTGCCCCTGGAGGACTCAGGCAGATCTTTGCCCCGCTTGGTGTCTGGTTCTGCTGCGAGCATGGCAGCTCCCTTGCGCTTCACGTCCTTGGCCTTGGGCTTCTTCTCTTCTGGGTCTGCGGTAGGCAGCTCGAGGAGGGAGAGGCATCCCTCCTCAGCCCTGGCGCACTTGGTCGCCAAGTTGAACAGCTCCAGGGAGGTGCACAGGTCTTCATGCATCGCCAGCTTCTCCTTCATCTTGACGTCGCGCACACCATCGGAGAAGGCCAAGATGATGGCCTCCTCGGACACCTTGGGGATCTTGAGGCACGCGCTGTTGAAGCGCTAGATGTACTTTTGCAGGGTCTCTCCAGGTTGTTGCTTGATGCGGCGCATGACGCTCACGGCGGCTGGCCAGTCGCGAGTACCTTGGAAGTTGGCGATGAAGCGGGTGCGCATCTGGTCCCAGGAAGAGATCGTGCCTGGAGCCAGATCCAGGAGCCAGGTGCGAGCTCCTTCCTTGAGCGCCATGGGGAACCAGTTCGCCATGACCTTTTCGTCCCCGCTGGCAGCTTCGATGCCCAGCTCATAGAGCTGGAGGAACTCTGCAGGGTCAGTCGTGCCATCGTAACGTGGAGGCAGGTCTAGCTTGAACTTGCCGGGCCACGCGACGCTACGTAGCTCGGTGGTGTAGGCACGGCAGCCTGCGGTGGCCACGAAAGGCCTCGGCTGGTGGAGAGCTTGGTCTTGAGGGTCCCCACGCGCTGCAGCTAGGAGCAGTGCGGGGTCTTGGCGTGCCGGAGCTGGAGCAGGGTCGCGGCGCGCCGGAGCAGGGAGCGCCCGGGCAGCTCCTTGCGGGCGAGGGATCTCTTGGCAGCTCCGTTCTTGCTGCGCTGGCGCCTGACGGAGCTGGTTCCGCCCAGGGGCCACGCGCCTTGGAGCCATGGTGTCTTCTTGGAGAGGAGGCGGCTGGTACGCCTCCGGGGCTTCGTTGCTCGCGCGGGGCGGGGTGCGGCGCAGCGGAACGGACGGCGCGAGAGAGCCCCCTGCGGCGCGGACAAGCTCGGTGACGTGGTCGAGCCACTCCTCGTAGACGTCGTCGACGGGACGGTAGCGCAGGAGCTCGTTTGCCGCGAGGAGCGCAGCTCGAGCCTCCAAGGGTGCGCGGAGCGTGCGGGACGAAGAACCAGCTGGTGCAAGCGATGGAGTAGCGGTGTGGCCGTCTTGCCGCACGGAGGGATGCTGGGACGACGCTTGCTGCTCGCCCCCCGCCGGGCCGGTGGCGGCGTTGATGGCGGGCGACGGGGAACGATGACGACGTCTGCCGACGGGCGCCGTCTGGGCGACGCGAGAAGCGATGGCGGCCCGGCGCTCGGCGCGGGCCTGACGTGCGTCGGACATGGATGCGACGGTCGGAGGAGGACAGGGCGGTGGACGACGAATTCCGGCGCACCCCTACCTGGCGCGCCAAATGTCGGGTTTCGGGTTCCGGCAGACCCTTAAGGTTCGAACATGGGGTGCGCGCGGAGATTATGCCTTCTACCTCCCCGTCTCGCAAAGATCTAAACTACTAAAAGAACTGCACAAGGGACACAAGATTTATACTGGTTCGGGCCACCGTTGTGGTGTAATACCCTACTCCAGTGTGTGGTTGGTGGATTGCCTCCTGGGGCTGATGATGATGAACAATACAAGGAAGAATAGCCTCGCGAGGGTCTGTTCTTGGCTGGGGCGATGAACTGCTAGGAGGAGTTCAGTCACCCTTCTCTCTCTCACTCACTCTCTCTGCTTTGCTCTCACTTGTCGACCGTCCGAATGAACCCCACCGAACCCAACTGAACCGAACCGACCCAACCCCCTACTATGCGGGTGGCTGGTCCTATTTATAGAGGCCCTGGTCCTCTTCCCAAATATTGAGCGGGAAAGGAGCCAACAATGGCGGGCTAATTTGAAGGGGGACAGCAAGTATCAACTATCCTGACAAAAGCAGTCTTCGCCTGCGCAAAGCTCTGGTGATGACGCCGTCCTGGGCTCCACGGTGACCTCCGTCTCGTAGTCCTCCTGGTCTTGGTCTCATTGCACCGAAATGGCAACCTTTGCCTGATGCCTCGGTACTCCACGGCTGCGCTTGCCCCCTTTGCACCAAAGACGAAAGAAGGGCGCTGCGCGCGCTGGCACCCGCCTGGCGCCCTGAGTCGTCATGGCTTGCGTCACGGGCACCTCGCGAGGTACCCCGCCTTGATCTCTCCGCCTCCTCACGAGCCAGCCTGACGAGGCCATGCCTGAGGAAGCTCCGTGTCGTCCGCCTCGCGAGGCTTGGCCCCTCGCGAGGGTCTTGAGTCTTGTGTTGATGAAGATGGGCCATGCTGGGCCTCCTTTGAGCCACGCCGCAGGCCGCAGGCAGGCAAGTCTGGGGACCCCCGTTCCCAGAACACCGACAGACTTGATGCTTTAATGCTATGGTTGGGTTTTACCTTAATGAATCTTTAGTAGTTGCGGATGCTTGCTAGAGTTCCAATCATAAGTTCATATGATCCAAGTAGAGAAAGTATGTTAGCTTATGCCTCTCCCTCAAATAAAATTGCAATAATGATTACCGGTCTAGTTATCGATTGCCTAGGGACAAATAACTTTCTTGTTGACAAAGGCTCTCTACTAAAACCAATTTATTTGTGTCTTCATCTAAACAACCCCTAGCTTTTATTTTCTCGCTCTTTACTTTCTTGCAAGCCTATCCAACAACACCTACAAAGTACTTCTAGTTTCATACTTGTTCTAGGTAAAGCGAACATCAAGCGTGCGTAGAGTTGTATCGGTGGTCGATAGAACTTGTGGGAATATTTGTTCTACCTTTAGCTCCTCGTTGGGTTCGACACTCTTACTTATCGAAAACTGTTGCGATCCCCTATACTTGTGGGTTATCACACTGCCGTTTGGGTCATATTGGTGTAAAGTGCATGAATAAACTCCATTCTGATGGACTTCTGGAATCACTTGATTATGAATCACTTGGTACTTGCGAACCATGCCTCATGGGCAAGATGACTAAAACACCGTTCTCCGGAAGAATGGATCGAGCAATAGATTTGTTGGAAATCATACATGCCGATGTATGTGGTCCGATGAATGTTGAGGCTCGCGGCGGATATCGTTATTTTCTCACCTTCATAGATGATTTGAGCAGATATGGGCATATCTACTTGATGAAACATATGTCTGAAACATTTGAAAAGTTCAAAGAATTTCAGAGTGAAGTGGAAAATCATCGTAACAAGAAAATAAAATTTCTATGATCTGATCGTGGAGGAGAATATTTGAGTTACGAGTTTAGTCTTCATTTGAAACAATGCGGAATAGTTTCGCAAATCATGCCACCCGGAACACCACAGCGCAATGGTGTGTCCAAACGTCGTAATCGTACTTTACTAGATATGGTGCGATCAATGATGTCTCTTACTGATTTACCTCTATCATTTTGGGGTTATGCTTTAGAGACGGCTGCATTCATGTTAAATAGGGCACCATCCAAATCCGTTGAGATGACTCCTTATGAACTTTTGTTTGGCAAGAAACCAAAGTTGTCGTTTCTTAAAGTTTGGGGCTGCGACGCTTATGTGAAAAAGCTTCAATCCGATAAGCTCGAACCCAAATCGGAGAAATGTGTCTTCATAGGATACCCAAAAGAAACAGTTGGGTACACCTTCTATCACAGATCCGAAGGCAAGACTTCTGTTGCTAAGAATGGATCATTTCTAGAGGAGTTTCTCTCAAAAGAGGTGAGTGGGAGGAAAGTAGAACTTGATGAGGTAACTGTACCTGCTCCCTTATTGGAAAGTAGTTCATCACAGAAACCAGTTCCTGTGACACCTACACCAGTTAGTGAGGAAGCTAACGATGATGATCATGAAACTTCAGATCAAATTACTACCGAACCTCGTAGGTCAACCAGAGTAAGATCCGCACCAGAGTGGTACGGTAATCCTATTCTGGAGGTCATGTTACTAGACCATGACAAACCTACGAACTATGAGGAAGCGATGATGAGCCCAGATTCCCCAAAATGGCTAGAGGCCATGAAATCTGAGATGGGATCCATGTATGAGTACAAAGTGTGAACTTTGGATTGACTTGCCCGATGATCGGCAAGCAATCGAGAATAAATGGATCTTCAAGAAGAAGACAGATGCTGATGGTAATGTTACTATCTACAAAACTCGACTTGTTGCGAAAGGTTTTCGACAAGTTCAAGGAGTTGACTATGATGAGACCTTCTCACCCGTAGCGATGCTTAAGTCCGTCTGAATCATGTTAGCTATTGCCACATTTTATGATTATGAAATTTGGCAAATGGATGTAAAGACTGCATTCCTGAATGGATTTCTGGAAGAAGAGTTGTATATGATGCAACCTGAAGGTTTTATTGATCCAAAGGGTGCTAACAAAGTTTGCAAGCTCCAGCGATGCATTTATGAACTGGTGCAAGCCTCTCGGAGTTGGAATAAACATTTTGATAGTGTGATCAAAGCATATGGTTTTATACAGACTTTTGGAGAAGCCTGTATTTACAAGAAAGTGAGTGGGAGCTCTGTAGAATTTCTAATGTTATATGTGGATGACATATTATTGATTGGAAATGATATAGAATTTCTGGATAGCATAAAAGGATATTTGAATAAGAGTTTTTCAATGAAAGACCTCGGTGAAGCTGCTTACATATTGGGCATCAAGATCTATAGAGATAGATCAAGATGCTTAATTGGACTTTCACAAAGCACATACCTTGACAAAGTTTTGAAGAAGTTCAAAATGGATCAGGCAAAGAAAGGGTTCTTACCTGTGTTACAAGGTGTGAAGTTGAGTAAGACTCAATGCCCGACCACTGCAGAAGATAGAGAGAAAATGAAAGATGTTCCCTATGCTTCAGCCATAGGCTCTATCATGTATGCAATGCTGTGTACCAGACCTGATGTGTGCCTTGCAATTAGTTTAACAGGGACGTACCAAAGTAATCCAGGAGTGGATCACTGGACAGCGGTCAAGAACATCCTGAAATACCTGAGAAGGACTAAGGATATGTTTCTCGTTTATGGAGGTGACAAAGAGCTCGTCGTAAATGGTTACATTGAAGCAAGCTTTGACACTGATCCGGACGATTCTAAATCACAAACCGGATACATGTTTATATTGAATGGTGGAGCTGTCAGTTGGAGCAGTTCTAAACAAAGCGTCATGGCGGGATCTACGTGTGAAGCAGAGTACATTGCTGCTTCGGAAGCAGCGAATGAAGGAGTCTGGATGAAGGAGTTCATATCCGATCTAGGTGTCATACGTAGTGCATCGGGTCCAATGAAAATCTTTTGTGACAATACTGGTGCAATTGCCTTGGCAAAGGAATCCAGATTTCACAAGAGAACCAAGCACATCAAGAGATGCTTCAATTCCATCCGCGATCAAGTCCAGGTGGGAGATATAGAGATTTGCAAGATACATACAGATCTGAATGTTGCAAACCCGTTGACTAAGCCTCTCTCACGAGCAAAACATGATCAGCACCAAGGCTCCATGGGTGTTAGAATCATTACTGTGTAATCTAGATTATTGACTCTAGTGCAAGTGGGAGACTGAAGGAAATATTCCCTAGAGGCAATAATAAAGTCATTATTTATTTCCTTATATCATGATAAATTTTTATTATTCATGCTAGAATTGTATTAATCGGAAACTTAGTACATGTGTGAATACATAGACAAACATAGTGTCACTAGTATGCCTCTACTTGACTAGCTCACTAATCAAAAATGGTTAAGTTTCCTAACCATAGACATGAGTTGTCATTTGATTAACGGGATCACATCATTAGGAGAATGATGTGATTGACTTGACCCATTCCATTAGCTTGGCACTTGATTGTTTAGTTTACTGCTATTGCTTTCTTCATGACTCATACATGTTCCTATGACTATGAGGTTATGCAACTCCCGATTACCGGAGGAACACTTTGTGTGCTACCAAACGTCACAACGTAACTGGGTGATTATAAAGGTGCTCAACAGGTGTCTCCAATGGTACTTGTTGAGTTGGCATAGATCAAGATTAGGATTTGTCACTCCGATTGTCAGAGAGGTATCTCTGGGCCCACTCGGTAATGCACATCACTATAAGCCTTGCAAGCATTGTAACTAATGAGTTAGTTGCGAGATGATGTATTACGGAATGAGTAAAGAGACTTGCCGGTAACGAGATTGAACTAGGTATTGAGATACCAACGATCGAATCTCGGGCAAGTAACATGCCGATGACAAAGGGAACAATGTATGTTGTTATGCGGTTTGACCGATAACGATCTTCGTAGAATATGTAGGAGCCAATATGAGCATCCAGGTTCCGCTATTGGTTATTGACCGGAGACGTGTTTCGGTCATGTCTACATAGTTCTCGAACCCATAGGGTTCTCACGCTTAAAGTTCGGTGACGATCAGTATTATGAGTTTTTGTGTTTTGATGTACCGAAGGTAGTTCTGAGTCCCGGGTATGATCACAGACATGACGAGGAGTCTTGAAATGGTCGAACGTAAAGATCGATATATTGGATGACTATATTCGGACACCGGAAGTGTTCCGGGTGGTTTCGGAGAAAACCGGAGTGCCGGGGGGTTACCGGAACCCCCGGGAGAAATAGTGGGCCTTACGGGCCTTAGTGGAGAGAGAGAGAGAGGGCTGGCCTAGGGCAGGCCGCGTGCCCCTCCCCCTCTGGTCCGAATTGGACTACGAGAGGGGGGGCGGCGCCCCCCTTTCCTTCTCCTTCTCCCCCTTCCTTTCCCCCTCGTAGTAGGAGTAGGAAAGAGGGGAGTCCTACTCCTACTAGGAGTATTACTCCTCCTCCTGGCGCGCCTACAGGGGCCGGCCGGCATCCCCCTTGCTCCTTTATATACGGGGGCAGGGGGGCACCTCTAGACACACAAGTTGATTTGTTGATCTCCCCCAGCCGTGTGCGGTGCCTCCCTCCACCATAATCCACCTCGATCATATCGTAGCGGTGCTTAGGCGAAGCCATGCGTCGGTAGCATCGTCATCACCGTCATCACGCCGTCGTGCTGACGAAACTCTCCCGTGCAGATCTGCTGGATTGGAGTTCGTGGGACGTCATCGAGCTGAACGTGTGCTGAACTCGGAGGTGCCGTGCGTTTGGTACTTGGATCAATCGGATCGTGAAGACGTACGACTACATCAACCACGTTGTGCTAACGCTTCTGCTTTGGTCTACGAGGGTACGTGGACACACTCTCCCCTCTCGTTGCTATGCATCACCATGATCCTGTGTGTGCGTAGGAAAATTTTGAAATTACTACGTTCCCCAACAGTCTCCTACTGGATTGATACCTTGGTTCTTAAAAAATGAGGGAAATACTGATGCTACTTTGCTGCATCACCCTTTCCTCTTCAAGGGAAAACCAACGCGGTGCGCAAGAGGTAGCAAGAAGGATTTCTGGCGCCATTGTCAGGGAGGTTGCACCAAGTCAAGTCAAGATTTGATCTCCCGTCAACAAGCCATTTCTGGCACCGTTGCCGGGGAGATCTACTCACAAGTCAAGACATACCAAATACCCATCACAAACTCTTATCCCTCGCATTACATTATTTGCCATTTGCCTCTCGTTTTCCTCTCCGCCACTTCACCCTTGCTGTTTTATTTGCCCTCTTTTTCCGTTCGCCTCTTTTTTTGTTTGTTTGCCTCGTGCTTGCTTGTGTGTTGGATTGTTTGTCACGATGGCTCAAGATAATACTAAATTGTGTGATTTTTCCAATACCAACAATAATGATTTTGTTAGCACTCCGATTGCTCCTCTTACTGATGCTGAATCTTGTGAAATTAATACTACTTTGCTGAATCTTGTCATGAAAGATCCGTTTTCTGGCCTTCCTAGTGAAGATACCGCTACCCATCTAAACAGCTTTGTTGATTTGTGTGATATGCAAAAGAAGAAAGATGTGGATAATGATATTGTTAAATTGAAGCTATTTCCATTTTCACTTAGAGATCGTGCTAAAACTTGGTTTTCGTCTTTGCCTAAAAATAGTATTGATTCTTGGAACAAGTGCAAAGATGCTTTTATCTCTAAGTAATTTCCTCCCTCTAAGATCATTTCCCTTAGAAACGATATTATGAACTTTAAGCAACTAGATCATGAGCATGTTGCACAATCTTGGGAGAGGATGAAATTAATGATTCTTAATTGCCCTACACATGGTTTGAATTTATGGATGATCATACAAATTTTTTATGCTGGATTGAATTTTACTTCTAGAAATCTTTTAGATTTGGCCGCGGGAGCCACTTTTATGGAAATCACTTTAGGAGAAGCTACCAAACTCCTAGATAATATTATGGTTAATTATTCTCAATGGCACACCGAAAGATCTACTAGTAAAAAAGTTCATGCTATAGAAGAAATTAATGTTTTGAGTGGAAAGATGTATGAACTTATGAAATTGTTTGCTAATAAGAGTGTTTCTTCTGATCCTAATGATATGCCTTTGTCTACTTTGATTGAGAATAATAATGAATCTATGGATGTGAATTTTGTTGGTAGCAACAATTTTGGTAACAACGCGTATAGAGGAAACTTTAATCCTAGGCCGTATCCTAGTAATTGCTCTAATAATTATGGAAATTCCTACAACAATTCTTATGGAAATAATAATAAGATGCCCTCTAGTTTTGAATCTAGTATTAAAGAATTTATTACTTCACAAAAGAGTTTCAATGCTTTGATTGAAGAAAAATTGTCTAAGATTGATGAGTTGGCTTGGAACGTGGATAAAATTTCTCTTGATGTTGATTCTTTGAAACTTAGATCTATTCCACCTAAGCATGATATCAATGAGTCTCTCAAAGCCATGATAATTTCCATTGATGAGTGCAAAGAAAGAAGCGCTAGGATGCATGCTAAAAAGGATTGCTTTATAAAAGCGTGTTCTTCTAGTTTTGATGATAATAAGGATGAAGATCTAAAACTGATTGATGTGTCTCCTATTAAATATTTGTTTTTCAATATGAATCTTGATAATGATGGGACTGGAGACGAGTCAACTTTATTTAAAAGGCATCCTAATGATTCAGAGTTTTTAGATCTTGATGCAAAAATTGGTAAAAGTGGGATTGGAGAGGTCAAAACTTTAAATAGCAATGAACCCACTATTTTGGATTTCAAGGAATTTAATTATGATAATTGCTATTTGATAGATTGTATTTCCTTGTTGCAATTCGTGCTAAATTCTCCGCATGCTTATAGTCAAAATAAAGCTTTTACCAAACATATGGTTGATGCTTTAATGCAATCTTATGAAGAAAAGTTTGAATTAGAAGTTTCTATCCCTAGAAAACTTCATGATGAGTGGGAACCTACTATTAAAATTAAAATTAAAGATCATGAATGCTATGCTTTATGTGATTTGGGTGCTAGTGTTTCCACGATTCCAAAAACTTTGTGTGATGTGTTAGGTTTCCGTGAATTTGATGATTGTTCTTTAAATTTGCATCTTGCGAATTCCACTATTAAGAAACCTATGGGAGGGATTAATGATGTTCTTATTGTTGCAAATAGGAATTATGTGCCCATAGATTTCATTGTTCTTGATATTGATTGCAATCCTACATGTCCCATTATTCTTGGTAGACCTTTCCTTAGAACGATTGGTGCAATTATTGATATGAAAGAAGGGAATATTAGATTCCACTTTCCGTTAAGGAAAAACATGGAACACTTTCCTATAAATAAAATTAAATTACCTTATGAATCTATTATGAGAGCCACTTATGGATTGCATACCAAAGATGATAATACCTGGATCTATTCTTGTTTTTATGCCTAGCTAGGGGCGCTAAACGATAGCGCTTGCTGGGAGGCAACCCAATTTTATTTTTGTTTCTTGATTTTTTGGTTCTGTTTAGTAATAAATAATTTATCTAGCCTCTGTTTAGATGTGGTTTTATGCTTTTAATTAGTGTTTGTGCCAAGTAGAACCTTTGGGAAGACTTGGGGGAAGTTTTAGCGATCTTGCTGTAAAAAACAAAAACTTTAGCGCTCACGAGATTTGCTGCCATTTTTACTGGAGAGAGCGATTAGGTTGATTATTTTTGCAGATGATTAATAGACAAATTCCTCACATCCACAAATTTATTTCAGAATTTCTGGGGTTACAGAAGTGTTATAAACCTATAGATTACTAGAGGCTGTTCTGTTTTTGACAGATTCTGTTTTTCGTGTGTTGTTTGCTTATTTTGATGCATCTATGGCTAGTATCGGAGGGTATGAACTATAGATAAGTTGGAATACAGTAGGTTTAACACCAATATAAATAAAGAATGAGTTCATTACAGTACCTTAAGTGGTGGTTTGTTTTCTTATACTAACGGAGCTCATGAGATTTTCTGTTGAGTTTTGTGTTGTGAAGTTTTCAAGTTTTGGGTAAAGATTTGATGGATTTTGGAATAAGGAGTGGCAAGAGCCTAAGATTGGGGATGCCCAAGGCACCCCAAGGTAAAATTCAAGGACAACCAAAAGCCTAAGCTTGGGGATGCCCCGGAAGGCATCCCCTCTTTCGTCTTCGTCCATCGGTAACTTCACTTGAGGCTATATTTTTATTCAATACATGATATGTGTTTTGCTTGGATCGTATTGTATGATTTGAGTCTTTGCTTTTTAGTTTAGCACAATCATCCTTTCTGTACACACCTTTTTTGAGAGACACACATGAATTGGAATTTATTAGAATACTCTATGTGCTTCACTTATATCTTTTGAGCTAGATAATTTTGCTCTAGTGCTTCACTTATATCTTTTAGAGCATGGTGGTGGTTTTATTTTATAGAAATTATTGATCTCTCATGATTCACTTATATTATTTTGAGAATATTTTAGAACAGCATGGTAATTTGCTTTGGCTATAAAATTAGTCCTAAGATGATAGGCATCCAAGATGGGTATAATAAAAACTTTCATAAACAGTGCATTGAATACTATGAGAAGTTTGATACTTGATGATTGTTTTGAGATAAAGATGGTGATATTAGAGTCATGCTATTTGAGTAGTTGTGAATTTAAGAAATACTAGTTCTAAAGTTTGTGATTCCCATAGGATGCACGTATGTTGAACCGTTATGTGATGAAGTCGGAGCATGATTTATTTATTGATTGTCTTCCTTATGAGTGGCGGTCGGGGACGAGAGATGGTCTTTTCCTACCAATTTATCCTCCTAGGAGCATGCACGTAGTACTTTGTTTCGATAACTAATAGATTTTTGCAATAAGTATATGAGTTCTTTATGACTAATGTTGAGTCCATGATTTATACGCACTCTCACCCTTCCACCATTGTTAGCCTCTCTAGTACCGCGCAACTTTCGCCGATACCGTAAACCCACCATATACCTTCCTCAAAACAGCCACCATACCTACCCATTATGGCATTTCCATAGCCATTCCGAGATATATTGCCATGCAACTTACCACCGTTCCGTTTGTTATGACACGTTACATCATTGTCATATTGCTTTGCATAATCATGTAGTTGACATCATATTTGTGGCAAAGCCACCGTTCATAATTGTTTCATACATGTCACTCATGAGTCATTGGACATCCCGGTACACCGCTGGAGGCATTCATATAGAGTCATATTTTGTTCTAAGTATCGAGTTGTAATTCTTGAGTTGTAAGTAAATAAAAGTGTGATGCTTATAATTATTAGAGCATTGTCCCAAGTGAGGAAAGGATGATGGAGACTATGATTCCCCCACAAGTCGGGATGAGACTCCGGACGAAAAACAATAAAAAATGAGAGAAAAAGAGAGAAGGGGCAATGCTACTATCCTTTTACCACACTTGTGCTTCAAAGTAGCACCATGATCTTCATGACAGAGAGTCTCCTATGTTGTCACTTTCATATACTAGTGGGAATTTTACATTATAGAACTTGGCTTGTATATTCCAATGATGGGCTTCCTCAAAATGCCCTAGGTCTTCGTGAGCAAGAGAGTTGGATGCACACCCACTTAGTTTCTTTTGTTGAGCTTTCATACACTTATAGCTCTAGTGCATCCATTGCATGGAAATCCCTACTCACTCACATTGATATCTATTGATGGGCATCTCCATAGCCCGTTGATACGCCTAGTTGACGTGAGACTATCTTCTTCTTTTTTTGTCTTCTCCACAACCACCACTGTATTCCACATATAATGCTATGTCCATGGCTCACGCTCATATATTGCGTGAAGATTGAAAAAGTTTGAGAACGTTAAAAGTATGAAACAATTGCTTGGCTTGTCATCGGGGTTGTGCATGATTTAAATACTTTGTGTGATGAAGATAGAGCATAGCCAGACTATATGATTTTGTAGGGATAACTTTCTTTGGCCATGTTATTTTGAGAAGACATGATTGCTTTGTTAGTATGCTTGAAATATTATTATTTTTATGTCAATATTAAACTTTTGTCTTGAATCTTTCGGATCTGAACATTCATGCCACAATAAAGAAAATTACATTGAGAATTATGCTAGGTAGCATTCCACATCAAAAAAATCTATTTTTATCATTTACCTACTCGAGGACGAGCAGGAATTAAGCTTGGGGATGCGTGATACGTCTCCAACGTATCTATAATTTTTGATTGTCCCATGCTATTGTATTATCTCTTTTGGATGTTAATGGGCTTATTTATACACTTTAATATTATTTTTGGGACTAACCTACTAACCCAAGGCCCAGTGCAAATTGCTATTTTTTTGCCTATTTCAGTGTTTCACAGAAAAGGAATATCAAACGGAATCCAAACGGAATGAAACCTTCGGGAGAGTTATTTTTGGAACAAACGTGATCCAGGGGACTTGGAGTAGACACCAAGAAAGAAACGAGGTGGCCACGAGGCAGGAGGGCGCGCCCCCACCCTCGTGGGCCCCTCGCAGCTCCACCGAAATACTTCTTCCTCATATATATATATATATATATATATATCCATATACCCTGAAAACATCCAGGAGCACCACCAAACCCTATTTCCACCGCCGCAACCTTCTGTACCCAAGAGATCCCATCTTGGGGCCTTTTCCGAAGCTCCGCCGGAGGGGGAATCAATCACGGAGGGCTTCTACATCAACACCATAGCCTCTTCGATGATGTGTGAGTAGTTTACCACAGACCTTTGGGTCCATAGTTATTAGCTAGATGGCTTCTTGTCTCTCTTTGGATCTCAATACAATGTTCTCCTCGATCCTCTTGGAGATCTATTTGATGTAACTCTTTTTGCGGTGTGTTTGTCGAGATCCAATGAATTGTTGGTTTATGATCAAGTTTATCTATGAACAATATTTGATTCTTCTCTGAAATATTTTATGTATGATTGGTTATCTTTGCAAGTCTCTTATAATTATCAGTTTGGTTTGGCCTACTAGATTGATCTTTCTTGCAATGGGAGAAGTTCTTAGCTTTGGGTTCAATCTTGCGGTGTCCTTTCCCAGTGACAATAGGGGCAGCAAGGCACGTATTGTATTGTTGCCATCGAGGATAAAAAGATGGGGTTTTATCATATTGCTTGAGTTTATCCCTCTACATCATGTCATCTTGCCTAATGCGTTACTCTATTCTTATGAACTTAATACTCTAGATGCATGCTGGATAGCGGTCGATGTGTGGAGTAATAGTAGTAGATGCAGAATTGTTTCGGTCTACTTGTCACGGACGTGATGCCTATATACATAATCATGCCTAGATATTCTCATAATTATGCACTTTTCTATCAATTGCTCGACAGTAATTTGTTCGCCCACCGTAATACTTATGCTATCTTGAGAGAAGCCACTAGTGAAACCTATGGCCCCCGGGTCTATCTTTTATCATATAAGTTTCCAATCTATTTTATTTTGCAATCTTTACTTTCAATCTATATCATAAAAATACCAAAAATATTTATCTTATTATTATTGTCTCTATCAGATCTCACTCTCATAAGTGACCGTGAAGGGATTAACAACCCCTTTATCGCGTTGGTTGTGAGGTTCTTATTTGTTTGTGTAGGTAAGAGGGACTTGCGTGTAGTCTCCTACTGGATTGATACCTTGATTCTCAAAAACTGAGGGAAATACTTACGCTACTTTGCTGCATCACCCTTTCCTCTTCAAGGGAAAACCAACGCAATGCTCAAGAGG
This sequence comes from Triticum urartu, assembly GCF_003073215.2. Taxonomy (NCBI): domain Eukaryota; kingdom Viridiplantae; phylum Streptophyta; class Magnoliopsida; order Poales; family Poaceae; genus Triticum; species Triticum urartu. Next base: position 597,157,007 of record NC_053024.1, on the reverse strand, counting down.
TAGCAGCCCCTTGGAAGGAAGTAGGATCATACTTCTCTTGTTGAGGAACAAACTTTGTTTTGGGGTATTGATCTTCTTCCCACTCAACTCCATTGGCATTGAACTTTTGTTCAAAACCAACACCTTGATTCTTCCGGTGCCTTCCTTTCTTGCGTACAATTTCCTCAAATTGCTTACTTCCGGCAAGCCTTTCTCTATAATTCCCTTCAATAAGCTATTTTCTTGCTCAAGTGTCACTTGGCTAAGAGAGTCGTTAGTGGAATCAAGAGAACTACTAGAAGCAACAACATTGGATTTAACATGATTGTTGTTACTACTAGAAGAAGAATCTTTCTTACTCTTGTTGCTAGATTTTACTTAAGTAGACAAGAGTAAACGCTTGGCAATGTAAGAAGAACTTTTCTTGTGAAGATCATCATTGATTGCTTTTAAGAACCCATGCTCTTGCTCAAGGTTGAGCTTTTCAAAGCGCAACTTCTCATGAGTCTTTAAAAGTTCTCGATGATCTTCCAAGGTACTTTCATGAGCTAACTTAAGAGAGTTTAGCTCTTTAGTTAGACGCTCAATCTCCTTCTTGTCATCATTCGTTTTATCTTGATTAACATGATTAATACTAAGTTCATCATAGTTTTCATCACTAGAGTTGTCAACAAGTAAATCATCATCACCTAGCAAATCATCTTCATCACTATTGAAATCAACATACTCGGGGTGTGATACCTTTGGGCCTTTATCCATGAAGCATCTTCCAATTCCTTCATTTGGTGAGTCAAATATGCCGTAGGAGTTGGTTGACACAAGCGCTTGACCGGCAACACCTTCATCTTGAGTATATTCGGAGTCGGAGTGATAACTTCTCTCGGAGTGATTGTCGGAGCCGGATACCCATTCACCAACATGAGCTTGATGTCTTCATTTTGTGTAGATCCTTGATGGCTTGTCCTTCCTTTCTGAATCCTTGCTTCTCCATGTTGTTCTTCGTTCATAACGATCATCTCTACTCCTTCTTTCTCTTGGTAGTGATTCTTCTCTTCTACTTCTCCTTTTGGGTGAATCTTCTCTTCGTTTGTAGGGAGCCGTACACTCATTGGAGTAGTGTCCGGGTCTTCCACAATTGTAGCAATTACGTTCATGGCTCGAAGATCTTTTGTCATTGTAGGACCTTGACTTGGAACTTCTTTCCTTGCTTCTATTCTTGTAGAAGTTGTTGAAGTTCTTCACCATTAGGCTCAATTCTTCGTTGAAGGCTTGTTTCTCACTTGATGATGTAGGAGCATCACATGAGGCTTTTTAAGCACCACTAGACTTGTTGCGAAGCTCTTCCTTATCCTTGAGTGACATTTCATGAGCAACAATTCTTCCAATGATTTCCATTGGCTTGAGATCTTTGTAGTTGGGAATCATTTGGATCAATGTGCACACGGTATCATATTTTCCATTCAAGGCTCTTAGGATCTTCTTGATGATGAATCTATCAGTCATCTCTTCACTTCCTAAGCCGGCAATCTCATTTGTGATGAGAGCCAACCTAGAGTACATTTCAGCGACACCCTTCACCATCCTTCATTTTGAACTTGTCAAGTTGACTTTGAAGCACATCCAATTTGGATTCCTTGACGGAGTTGGTAACCTCGTGCATATCAATCAAAGTATCCCAAATTTCCATTGAATTCTCAAGACGGCTGATTTTGTTGAATTCTTCGGGGCACAATCTGTTGAAGAGGATATCGCAAGCTTGAGCATTGTATTGCAGCATCTTCAACTCTTCTGTGGTAGCTTCATGGTTCGGTTCTCTCCCATCAAAGAATTCACCTTGCAAGCCAATACACACAATAGCCCAAACGGCGGGGTTATGTCCAAGAATATGCATTTTCATCTTATGCTTCCAACTAGCAAAATTAGTACCATCAAAGTAAGGACCTCTACAGTGGTAATTTCCCTCGCTGGAAGCCATACTCTCCTAGGTTGTGAAACCAAGGCTATGATCACCAAAAGCTATGGAAATCAAGGCAAATGGAGACCAAAACTCTGATACCCCTTGTAAGATCGAAAGTATGTCTAGAGGGGGGGTGATTAGACGACTTGACCAAATAAAAATCTATCCTTTTCCCAATTTTAAGTCTTGTCAGATTTTAGCAACTTAGCACAAGTCAAGCAATCAACCTACACATGCAAGTCTAAGAGTATAGTAGAGGAATGTAAAAAATTGCACATGAAGGTAAGGGGAGGAGTTTGGAGGGAGCAAATGCAATGTAGACATGGAGATTTTGGGCGTGGTTCCGATAGGTGGTGCTATCGTACATCCACGTTGATGGATACTTCAACCCACGAAGGGTAACGGTTGCGCGAGTCCATGGAGGGCTCCACCCATGAAGGGTCCACGAAGAAGCAACCTTGTCTATCCCACCATGGCCATCGCCCACGAAGGACTTGCCTCACTAGGGTAGATCTTCACGAAGTTGGCGATCTCCTAGCCCGTAGAAACTCCTTGGTTCAACTCCACAATCTTGACGGAGGCTCCCAAGTGACACCTAACCAATCTAGGAGACACCACTCTCCAAAAGGTAATAGATGGTGTGTTGATGATGAACTCATTGCTCTTGTGCTTCAAATGATAGTCTCCCCAACACTCAACTCTCTCACACATATTTGGATTTGGTGGAAAGATGATTTGAGTGGAAAACAACTTGGGGAAGGCTAGAGATCAAGATTCATATGGTTGGAATGGAATATCTTGGTCTCAACACATGAGTAGGTGGTTCTCTCTCAGAAAATGAATGCTGGAAGTGTAGGCATGTTTTGATGGCTCTCTCCCCAAATGACGAGTGGGTGGAGGGGTATATATAGCCTCCACAAAATCTAACCATTACACACAATTTGCCAAACTCGGTGGGACCGAATCAAGAAACTCGATTAAACCGATTTAGTTCAAAATGTGAACGTTAGGATTTTCGGTGGGACCGATTTCATTAGGGTTAGGGCATAACGTAATCTCGGTGAGACCGATTACGCAAACTCGGTGGGACCGATTTTGGTAATATGCAAACCAGAGAGTTGGTCAGGTAAACTTGGTGGGACCGAATCACTCATTTCGGTGAGACCAAAACGTTACTAAAGGGAAACAGAGAGTTTGCATTGCGAACTCGGTCGGACCGATCGCTCATCTTGGTGGGACTGAAATGTTACGAAGGGAAATAGTGAGTTTGCAATCCCATCTCGGTGAGACCGAGATCCCTATCGGTGAGACCTAAGTGACTAGGGTTTCTGGCAGTGGCTATATCAACTGAACTCGGTGGCGCCGGATAGATCAAATCGGTGGGGCCGAGTTTGACTTTTGGTTTGGGACATATGTGTATATGAGAAAGTGGTTGAGGGCTTTTGGAGCATATCACTAACCATTTTGAGCAAGCAAACCATTAAGCAACACTTCATCCCCTTTTAATAGTATTGGCTTTTCCTATGGACTCAATGTGATCTTGGATCACTAAAATGAAAATGTAGAGCCTTGAGCTTGAGCCAATGTGTGTCCTTAGCATTTTGAGGGGTCCACATTCCTAATCCATGCCATGCGAGTCATTAAAATTTCTGAAATGATCATCTTGAAAAAGCATTAGTTCAATGAGCTATATGTTGTTAGGAATTACCAAAACCACCCAGGGATAGTTGCACTTTCACCATTCCTGTAGTTTGTACCAATATGCCTGGCAAACATTTCACCATTCTGATTCTTAAACAACTTATAATTTGCATCAAAGGATTCATCAATGATAATCGGGTTAGCACAAGTGAAGCTAGATAAGGTGGATGGATCCACTAAAGGTCCCTTTGCAGCAACCCATGTAGTTTTGGAGTACTACTCAGGCTTCCAGTATGAACCATCAACGTTCATTTTCCTCTCGAACCCAACACCCTCTTTCCTAGGGTTTCGGTTCAGAATCTGTTTCTTGAGGACATCACATAGTGTCTGATGCCCTTTGAAGCTTTTGTACATCCCTATTTCAAGCAATGTCTTCAACCTAGCATTCTCATCAGCAATAGTAGTGGTATCCACAGAAGAGGGGTTAGAAACCACATCACCGGTTGAAGATATTGCAACAGTCGCAGTGGTAGAAGATTCAGCAACAGAGACAACATTATCATGCTCAAGACATTTTAAACATGGTGGCACAAAATCTACCTGAGCGGAACTGATCTGTTGAGCGCGAAGTGAATCGTTGTCCTTTTGAAGATCTTCATGAGACGCTCTCAGATTCTCTAGATCTTCCTTCATTTTAAGATAATCATAGGAAAGCTTCTCATGAGTAGCTGAGAGTGTTTCATGACGAATTTCAAGTTCCTCGTACTTAATGTGAAGATTTTTAATGTCTTCAATTAAGGACTGAGTTCGATTCATTTCCGCATCCAACAATTCATCGCTTTTGTCTAGCAACTTTTGAATATGTTCCATAGCAGTTTGTTGTTCAGTTGCAATTTTAGCCAGTGTCTCGTAGCTAGGTTTGGATTCACATTCAGAGTCATCTTCACTGGATGTTTGAAAGTATGCATCGCGTGAGTTTACCATGGCACCATGTGCCATGAAGCAGTAGGTCAGAGCAGAGTCGTCCTCATCATCGGCTTCAGCGTCGGCGACGTGACCATTGTCTTCAGTGTTGAAGATGGACTTGGCGACGAACGCCAAAGCTAGAGCCAGGCTTTGCCATGCCTGAATCAGACTCCTCCTCAGACTCCACCTCCACCTCCTCAGAAGCAGACTGCTCCTCTGAATCCATTTCCTTACCAACGAATGCACGAGCCTTGCTAGATGAGCTCTTCTTGTGAGATGAAGACTTTGATGAAGACTTGGAAGAAGACTTTTAGGATCTATTCCTATCTTATCGTCAGAATCATATTCCTTGCTCTTCTTCTTCTTCTTCTTCTTCTTCTTAGGTTCCTTGTCCCATTGAGGGCACTCAGAGATGTAGTGACCTGGCTTCTTGCATTTGTGGCATGTTCTCTTCTTGTAGTCACGAGTGGAAGCCTCATCATTTCTTGAGCTGGATCTAGAAGACTTTCTGAAATGATTCTTTTTGGAGAACTTTTGGAACTTCTTCACAAGCATAGAAAGCTCCTTTCCAATGTCTTCAGGATCCTCAGAACTGTAGTCAGATTCTTCTTCAGATGAGGAAACAACCTTTGCCTTCAAAGCACGGTTTCGTCCATATTTAGGGCAATAGATGTCCCTGTTCTCAGATAGCTGGAACTCATGTGTGTTGAGTCTCTCAATTATGTCAGAAGGATCGAGATTTTTGATGTCAGGACGCTCCTGTATCATCAGGGCTAGGGTGTCAAATGAGCTGTCAAGTGATCTCAGAAGCTTCTTCATTATTTCGTGCTTGGTCATCTCAGTGGCGCCAAAAGCATGAAGCTCATTTGTGATATCAGTGAGGCGATCAAATGTGAGCTGGTCATTCTCATTGTCGTTCCTCTTGAAGCGGTTGAAGAGGTTGCGAAGAACATCAATCCTTGAGACTCTCTAAGTTGAGATGCCTTCGTTGACCTTGGACAACCAGTCCTAGACCAGCTTTGCAGTTTCCAGTGTACTCACACAGCCATACTGTCCTTTGGTCAGATGCCACAGATGATGTTCTTGGCGGTCGAGTCCAGTTGAATGAACCTCTTGACATCAGTAGTGGTGACACCTTCACCGACCTTGGGAATGCCTGTCTTGACGACATACTGATAACCCACAAATATAGGGGATCGCAACAATTTTCGAGGGTAGAGTATTCAACCCAAATTTATTGATTCGACACAAGGGGAGCTAAAGAATATTCTCAAGTATTAGCAGTTGAGTTTTCAATTCAACCACACCTGGATAACTTAATATATGCAGCAAAGTATTTAGTAGCAAAGTAATATGATAGTGGTGGTAACTGTGGTAAAAGGTAACGGTAGCAAAAGTAATATTTTTGGTGTTTTATAGTGATGATAACAATAGCAACGGAAAAGTAAATAAGCGAAGAACAATATATGGAAAGCTCGTAGGCAATGGATCGGTGATAGAGAATTATGCCGAATGTGGTTCATCATGTAACAGTCATAACATAGGGTGACACAGAACTAGCTCCAATTCATCAATGTAACGTAGGCATGTATTCCGAATATAGTCATACGTGCTTATGGAAAAGAACTTGCATGACATCTTTTGTCCTACCCTCCCGTGGCAGCGGGGTCCTATTGGAAACTAAGGGATATTAATGCCTCCTTTTAATAGAGTACCGGACCAAAGCATTAACACATAGTGAATACATGAACTCCTCAAACTACGGTCATCACCGGGAGTGGTCCCGATTATTGTCACTTCGGGGTTGCCGGATCATAACACATAGTAGGTGACTATAGACTTGCAAGATAGGATCAAGAACTCACATATATTGATGAAAACATAATAGGTTCAGATCTTAAATCATGGCACTCGGGCCCTAGTGACAAGCATTAAGCATAGCAAAGTCATAGAAACATCAATCTCAGAACATAGTGGATACTAGGGATCAAACCCTAACAAAACTAACTCGATTACATGATAAATCTCATCCAACCCATTGATACGTCTCCAACGTATCTATAATTTTTGATGGCTCCATGCTATATTATCTATTGTTTTGGACTATATTGGGCTTTATTTTCCACTTTTATATTATTTTTGGGACTAACCTATTAACCGGAGGCCCAGCCCAGAATTGCAGTTTTTTTGCCTATCTTAGTGTTTCGAAGAAACGGAATATCAAACGGAGTCCAAACGGAATAAAATCTTCGGGAACGTGATTTTCTCACCGAACATGATCCAGGAGACTTGGACCCTGCTCCAAGGAACAAAAGAGGCGGTCACGAGGGTGGGGGGCGCGCCCCCTGCCTCGTGGGCCCCTCGGTGCTCCTCCGGCGTACTTCTTCCTCCTATATATACACATGTACCCCCAAACGATCAGAACAGCAGCCAAAAACCTAATTCCACCGCCGCAACTTTCTGTATCCACGAGATCCCATCTTGGGGCCTGTTCCAGAGCTCCGCCGGAAGAGGGCCGTCATCACGGAGGGCTTCTACATCATCATAGCCTCTCCGATGAAGTGTGAGTAGTTTACCTCAGACCTTCAGGTCCATAGTTAGTAGCTAGATGGCTTCTTCTCTCTCTTTGAATGTCAATACAAAGTTCTCCCCCTCTCTTGTGGAGATCTATTCGATGTAATCTTCTTTCTGCGGTGTGTCTGTTGAGACCGATGAATTGCGGGTTTATGATCAAGTCTATCTATGAATAATATTTGAATCTTCTCTGAATTCTTTTATGTATGATTGGTTATCTTTGCAAGTCTCTTTGAATTATCCGTTTGGTTTGGCCAACTAGATTGGTAGTTCTTGCCATGGGAGAAGTGCTTAGCTTTGGGTTCGATCTTGCGGTGTCCTTTCCCAGTGACAGAAGGGGCAGCAAGGCACGTATTGCATCGTTGCCATCGAGGATAACAAGATGGGGTTTATTTCATATTGCATGAATTTATCTCTCTACATCATGTCATCTTGCTTAAAGTGTTACTCTGTTTTAACTTAATACTCTAGATGCATGCTGGATAGTGGTCGATGAATGGAGTAATAGTAGTAGATGCAGAATCGTTTCGGTCTACTTGTCACGGATGTGATGCCTATATACATGATCATGCCTAGATATTCTCATAGCTATGCTCAATTCTGTCAATTGCTCAATAGTAATTTGTTCACCCACCATAGAATACTTATGCTTTTGAGAGAAGCCACTAGTGAAACCTATGGCCCCCGGGTCTATTCTCATCATATCAATCTCCATCACTTTAATCTTGCTTTTCTTTTTTACTTTGCTTTTAATTTTTACTTTGCATCTTTATACCAAAAATATTATATCTATCAGATCTCACTCTCGTAAGTGACCGTGAAGGGATTGACAACCCCTAATCGCGTTGGTTGCGAGTAGCTATCGTTTTGTGCAGGTACGAGGGACTTGAGCGTGGCCTCCTACTGGATTGATACCTTGGTTCTCAAAAACTGAGGGAAATACTTACGCTACTCTGCTGCATCATCCCTTCCTCTTCGGGGAAAACCAACGCAAGCTCAAGACGTAGCAAGAAAGATTTCTGGCGCCGTTGCCAGGGAGTCTACGCAAAATGTCAACATACTAAGTACCCATCGCAATCCCTATCTCTCGCATTACATTATTTGCCATTTGCCTCTCGTTTTCCTCTCCCCCCACTTCACCCTTGCCGTTTTATTCGCCCTCTCTCTCTGTATCCTCCCTCTCTATTTGCCTCTTTTTGCCCGCTTGCCTTTTTTTGTTTGCTCGTGTGTTAGATTGCTTGTTTGTCGCGATGGCTCAAGATAATACTAAATTGTGTGACTTCACCAATACCAATAATAATGATTTCCTTAGCACTCTGATTTCTCCTCTTACCGATGCTGAATCTTGTGAAATTAATACTGCTTTGTTGAATCTTGTTATGAAAGATCAATTCTCTGGCCTTCCTAGTGAAGATGCCGCTACTCATCTGAATAGCTTTGTTGATTTATGTGATATGCAAAAGAAAAAAGATGTCGATAATGATGTCATTAAATTGAAGCTATTTCCTTTTTCGCTTAGAGATCGTGCTAAAGCTTGGTTTTTGTCTTTGCCTAAAAATAGTATTGATTCATGGAACTAGTGCAAAGATGCTTTTATCTCTAAGTATTTTCCTCCCGCTAAGATCATCTCTCTTAGAAACGATATTATGAACTTTAGACAACTTGATCATGAACATGTTGCACAAGCTTGGGAGAGAATGAAATTAATGATACATAATTGCCCTACTCATGGTTTGAGTTTGTGGATGATCATACAAAATTTTTATGCCGGATTGAATTTTGCTTCTAGAAATCTTTTAGATTCGGCCGCGGTAGGCACTTTTATGGAAATCACTTTAGGATATGCTACTAAACTCCTAGATAATATTATGGTTAATTATTCTCAATGGCATACTGAAAGATCTTCTAATAAAAAGGTGCATGCGATAGAAAAAATTAATGTGTTGAGTGGAAAGATGGATGAAATTATGATATTATTTGCTACTAAGAGTGTTTCTTCTGATCCTAATGATATGCCTTTGTCTACTTTGATTGAGAATAACAATGAATCTATGGATGTGAATTTTGTTGGTAGGGATAATTTTGGTAACAACGCTTATAGAGGGAATTTTAATCCTAGGCCATATCCTAGTAATCCTTCTAATAATTATGGGAATTCCTACAACAACTCTTATGGAAATTATAATAAGATGCCCTCTGAATTTGAGAATAGTGTTAAAGATTTTATGAATTCACAAAAGAATTTTAATGCTTTGCTTGAAGAGAAATTGCTTAAAGTTGATGATTTGGCTAGAAACGTTGATAGAATTTCTCTTGAGGTTGATTCTTTAAAGCTTAGATCTATTCCTCCTAAACATGATATCAATTAGTCTCTCAAAGCCATGAGAATTTCCATTGACGAGTGCAAGGAAAGAACCGCTAGGATGCGTGCTTCCAAAGATGCCTTTATTAAAGCGTGTTCCTCCAATTCCTATGAAAATCAAGATGAAGATCTAAAAGTTATTGATGTGTCCCCTATTAAATCATTATTTTTCAATATTAATCTTGATGAAACTTAATATGATCTTCCTTTACCTAGAAGGCGTTCTAAAAATTCGGAGTATTTAGATCTTAATGATGAAATTGATGAAAGTGGGATTGAAAGAAATAAAAATCTAGATGTTGCTAAACCCACTATATTGGATTTCAAGGAATTTAATTATGAAAGTTGCTCTTTAATTGATTGTATTTCCTTGTTGCAATCCGTACTAAATTCTCCACATGCTTATAGTCCAAATAAAGCCTTTACTGAACATATTGTTGATGCCTTGATGCAATCTTATGAAGAAAAACTTGAGTTGAAAGTTTATATCCCTAGAAAACTCTATTATGAGTGGGAACCAACTATTAAAATTAAAATTAAAGATCATGAGTTTTATGCTTTGTGTGATTTTGGTGCTAGTGTCTCTACTATTCCCAAGACTTTGTGTGATTTACTAGATTTCCGTAATTTTGATGATTGCTCTCTAAACTTGCATCTTGCGGATTCCACTATTAAGAAACCTATGGGAAGGATTAATGATGTTCTTATTGTTGCAAATAGGAATTATGTGCCCATAGATTTCATTGTTCTTGATATAGATTGCAATCCTTCTTGCCCTATTATTCTTGGTAGACCTTTCCTTAGAAGGTTGGTGCTATTATTGATATGAAGGAAGGGAATATTAGATTTCAATTTCCATTAAAAAAGGGCATGGAACACTTTACAAGAAAGAAAATAAAATTAAAATATTAAACTATCATGAGAGCCACTTATGGATTGCCTACCAAATATGGCAATACCTAGATCTATCCTCGCTTTTATGCCTAGCTAGGGGCGCTAAACAATAGCGCTTGTTCGGAGGCAACCCAATTTTATTTTTATTCCTTGATTTTTTCTCCTGATTAGTAATAAATAAATTATTTATCCTCTGTTTTGCTTGTGTTTTTTGTGTTTAATTAGTGTTTGTGCCAAGTAGAACCGTTGGGAAGACTTGGGGAAAGTCTTGTTGAACTTGCTGTAAAAACAGAAACTTTAGCGCTCACGAGAACTGCTGTCATTTTTATTTGGAGAGTGTTATTTAGTTAATTATTTTTGAAGATGATTAATAGATAAATTCCTCACGTCCAGCAATTTATTTTAGAATTTTTGGGGTTCCATATATTGCGCTAGCTACAGATTACTACAGATTGTTCTGTTTTTGACAGATTCTTTTTTTCGTGTGTTGTTTGCTTATTTTGATGAATCTATGGCTAGTAAAATAGTTTATAATCCATAGAGAAGTTGGAATACAGTAGGTTTAGCACCAATATAAATAAAGAATGAGTTCATTACAGTACCTTGAAGTGGTCTTTTGTTTTCTTTCACTAACGGAGCTCACGAGTTTTCTATTTTGAGTTTTGTGTTGTGAAGTTTTCAAGTTTTGGGTGAATTCTTTTGATGGATCATGGAACAAGGAGTGGCAAGAGTTTAAGCTTGGGGATGCCCATGGCACCCCCAAGATAATCCAAGGACACCAAAAAGTCAAAGCTTGGGGATGCCCCGGAAGGCATCCCCTCTTTCGTCCACTTCCATCGGTAATTTACTTGGAGCTATATTTTTATTCACGAACATGATATGTGTTTTGCTTGGAGCGTCTTGTATTATTTGTGTCTTTGTGTCTTAGTATGCCACAATCATCCTTGATGTACACACCTTTTGAGAGAGCCATACATGAATTAAAATTTGATAGAATACTCTATGTGCTTCACTTATATCTTTTGAGCTAAGTAGTTTTGCTCTATGTGCTTCACTTATATCTTTTGAGTGTTATAATTTTGCTCTATGTACTTCACTTAGATATTTTAGAGAACGGTGGTGGATTTGTTTTAAAGAAACTATTGATCTCTCATGCTTCACTTCAATTATTTTGAGAGTCTCTTAATAGCATGGTAATTTGCTTAATAATAATATGCTTGGTATTCAAGATTTGTGAAACTTTCTTTTGAGTATGTTGAATACTAAGAAAAGATTGAAGCATGATAATTGTTTTGAGATATGGAGGTGATAATATTAAAGTCATTCTAGTTGATTACTTGTGAACTTAAAGAATACTTGTGTTAAAGTTTGTGATTCCCGTAGCATGCACGTATGGTGAACCGTTATGTGATGAAGTCGGAGCATGATTTATTTATTGATTGTCTTCCTTATGAGTGGCGGTCGGGGACGAGCGATGGTCTTTTCCTACCAATCTATCCCCCTAGGAGCATGCGCGTAATACTTTGCTTTGATAACTTCTAGATTTTTGAAATAAGTATATGAGTTCTTTATGACTAATGTTGAGTCCATGGATTATACGCACTCTCACCCTCCCACCTTTGCTAGCCTCTCTAGTACCGCGCACCTTTCGCCGGTATCATACACCTACCATATACCTTCCTCAAAACAGCCACCATACCTACCTATTATAGCATTTCCATAGCCATTCCGATATATATTGCCATGCAACTTTCCACCATCTAGTTCATCATGACACACTCCATCATTGTCATATTGCATATCCCGGTACACTGCCGGATGCATTCACATAGAGTCATATTTTGTTCTAAGTATCGAGTTGTAATTATTGAGTTGTAAGAAAAATAAAAGTGTGATGATCATCATTATTAGAGCATTGTCCCAAGTGAGGAAATAATGATGGAGATGATGATTCCCCCATAAGTCGGGATGAGACTCCGGACGAAAAATAAATAAAAGAGGCCAAAGAAGCCCAAATAAAAAGAGGCCATAAAAAAGAGAAAAGGCCCAAATAGAAAAATGAGAGAAAAAGAGAGAAGGTACAATGTTACTATCCTCTTACCACACTTGCGCTTCAAAGTAGCACCATGATTTTCATAGTAGAGAGTCTCTCATGTTATCACTTTCATATACTAGTGGGAATTTTACATTATAGAACTTGGCTTGTATATTCCAATGATGGGCTTCCTCAAATTGCCCTAGGTCTTCATGAGCAAGCATGTTGGATGCACACCCACTTAGTTTCTTTTTGAGCTTTCATATACTTATAGCTCTAGTGCATCTGTTGCATGGCAATCCCTACTCACTCACATTGATATCTATTGATGGGCATCTCCATAGCCCGTTGATACGCCTAGTTGATGTGAGACTATCTTCTCCTTTTTATCTTCTCCACAACCACCATTCTATTCCACCTATAGTGCTGTATCCATGGCTCATGCTCATGTATTGCGTGAAGATTGAAAAAGTTTTGAAAAAGTTAGAGTATGAAACAATTGCTTGGCTTGTCATCGGGGTTGTGCATGATTTAAATACTTTGTGTGGTGAATATAGAGCATAGCCAGACTATATGATTTTGTAGGGATAACTTTCTTTGGCCATGTTATTTTGAGAAGACATAATTTCTTTGTTAGTATGCTTGAAGTATTATTATTTTTATGTCAATATAAAATTTTGTCTTGAATCTTTCTAATCTGAATATTCATACCACAATTAAGAAGATTTGCATTGAAATTATGCCAAGTAGCACTCCGCATCAAAAATTCTCTTTTTATCATTAACCTACTCGAGGATGAGCAGGAATTAAGCTTGGGGATGCCTGATACGTCTCCAACGTATCTATAATTTTTGATTGCTCCATGCTATATTATCTACTGTTTTGGACTATATTGGGCTTTATTTTCCACTTTTATATTATTTTTGGGACTAACCTATTAACCGGAGGCCCAACCCAGAATTGCTGTTTTTTGCCTATTTCAGTGTTTCGAAGAAACGGGATATCAAACGGAGTCCAAACGGAATAAATTTTCGGGAACGTGATTTTCTCACCGAACGTGATCCAGGAGACTTGGACCCTGCTCCAAGGAACACAAGAGGCGGTCACGAGGGTGGGGGCACGCCCACCCTTAGGGCGCGCCCCCCTGCGTCGTGGGCCCCTCGGTGCTCCTCCGCCGTACTTCTTCCTCCTATATATACACACGTACCCCCAAACGATCAGAACAGGAGCCAAAAACCTAATTCTACTGCCGCAACTTTCTGTATCCACGAGATCCCATCTTGGGGCCTGTTCCGGAGCTCCGCCGGAAGAGGGCCGTCATCACGGAGGGCTTCTACATCATCATAGCCTCTCCGATGAAGTGTGAGTAGTTTACCTCAGACCTTCGGGTCCATAGTTAGTAGCTAGATGGCTTCTTCTCTCTCTTTGAATCTCAATACAAAGTTCTCCCCCTCTCTTGTGGAGATCTATTCGATGTAATCTTCTTTTTGCGGTGTGTTTGTTGAGACCGATGAATTGTGGGTTTATGATCAAGTCTATCTATGAATAATATTTGAATCTTCTCTGAATTCTTTTATGTATGATTGGTTATCTTTGCAAGTCTCTTTGAATTATCCGTTTGGTTTGGCCAACTAGATTGGTAGTTCTTGCCATGGGAGAAGTGCTTAGCTTTGGGTTCGATCTTGCGGTGTCCTTTCCCAGTGACAGAAGGGGCAGCAAGGCACGTATTGCATCGTTGCCATCGAGGATAACAAGATGGGGTTTATTTCATATTGCATGAATTTATCTCTCTACATCATGTCATCTTGCTTAAAGCGTTACTCTGTTTTAACTTAATACTCTAGATGCATGTTGGATAGCGGTCGATGAGTGGAGTAATAGTAGTAGATGCAGAATCGTTTCAGTCTACTTGTCACGGACGTGATGCCTATATACATAATCATGCCTAGATATTCTCATAACTATGCTCAATTCTGTCAATTGCTCAACAGTAATTTGTTCACCCACCGTAGAATACTTATGCTTTTGAGAGAAGCCACTAGTGAAACCTATGGCCCCCGGGTCTATTCTCATCATATCAATCTCCATCACTTTAATCTTGCTTTTCTTTTTTACTTTGCTTTTACTTTTTACTTTGCATCTTCAGACCAAAAATACCAAAAATATTATATCTATCAGATCTCACACTCGTAAGTGACCGTGAAGGGATTGACAACCCCTAATCGCGTTGGTTGCGAGTAGCTATCGTTTTGTGCAGGTACAAGGGACTTGAGCGTGGCCTCCTACTGGATTGATACCTTGGTTCTCAAAAACTGAGGGAAATACTTACGCTACTCTGCTGCATCATCCCTTCTTCTTCGGGGAAAACCAACGCAAGCTCAAGACGTAGCACCCATCACCGTCCAGCAAGCCTACGATGGAATTACTCACACACGGCGGTGAGCATCTTGAAATTGGTGATGGAGGAAGGTTGATGATGACGATGGCGACAGATTCCCCTCTCTGGATCCCCGAACGGAATCCAGATCAGCCCTCCAGAGAGAGTTTAGGGCTTGGCGGCGGCTACGTATCGTAAAACGCGATGAATCCTTCTCCCTGATTTTTTTCTCCCTGAAAGTGAATATATCGAGTCAAGGTTGAGGTCGGTGGAGCGTTAGGGGGCCCACGAGGCAGGGGGCGCGCCCAGGGGGGTAGGGCGCGCCCCCACCCTCGTGGACAGGTGGAGGCCCCCCTGACGTGGATTGTTCTTCCAGTATTTTTTATATATTCCAAAATAATTCTCCATTGATTTTCAAGTCATTCCGAGAACTTTTATTTCTGCACAAAAATAACACCATGGCAATTCTGCTGAAAATAGCGTCAGTCCGGGTTAGTTCCATTCAAATCATGCAAGTTGGAGTCCAAGACAAGGGCAAAAGTGTTTGGAAAAGTAGATACGACAGAGACATATCAACTCCCCCAAGCTTAAACCTTTGCTTCTCCTCAAGCAATTCAGTTGCTAAACTGAAAGTGATAAAGAAAAACTTTTACAAACTCTGTTTGCTCTTGTTGTTGTAAATATGTAAAGCCAACATTCAAGTTTTCAGCCAAGATTATGAACTAACCATATTCACAATAACATTTAGGTCTCATGTTTACTCATATCAATGGCATAATCAACTAGCGAGCAATAATAATAAATCTCGGATGACAACACTTTCTCAAAACAATCATGATATGATATAATAAGATGGTATCTCGCTAGCCCTTTCTAAGACCGCAAAACATAAATGTAGAGCACCTTTAAAGATCAAGGACTGACTAGACATTGTAATTCATGCTAAAAGATATCCAGTCAAGTCATACTCAATGTAAACTAACAGTAATGGATGCAAATGACAGAGGTGCTCTCCAACTAGTGCTTTCTAATAAGAGGATGATGACTCAGCATAAAACTAAATAGATAGGCCCTTCGCAGAGGGAAGCAGGGATTTGTAGAGGTGCCAGAGCTCAGTTTTGAAATAGATATGAATAATATTTTGAGCGGTATACTTTCATTGTCAACATAACAACCGAGAGATCTCGATATCTTCCATGCTACACACATTATAGGTGGTTCCCAAACAGAATGGTAAAGTTTATACTCCCCCTCCACCAACAAGCATCAATCCATGGCTTGCTCGAAACAACGAGTGCCTCCAACTAACAAGAGTCCCGGGGGAGTTTTGTTTGCAGTTATTTTGATTTGATTTGCATAAAGCATGGGACTGGGCATCCTGTGACCCGCCATTTTCTCGTGAGTGAGGAGCGGAGTCCACTCCTCTTGAGAATAACCCGCCTAACATGGAAGATACGGACAACCCTAGTTGATACATGAGCTATTCGAGCATACAAAGCAGAATGTTTATTTGAAGGTTTAGAGTTTGGCACATACAAATTTACTTGGAACGGTAGGTAGATACCGTATATAGGTAGGTATGGTGGACTCATATGGAATAACTTTGGGGTTTATGTAATTGGATGCACAAGCACTATTCCCGCTTAGTACAGGTGAAGGCTAGCAAAATACTGGGAAGCGACCAGCTAGAGAGTGACAACAGTCATGAACATGCATTAAAATTAATCAACACCGAATGCAAGCATGAGTAGGATATAATGCACCATGAACATAAATATCATAGAGGCTATGTTGATTTTGTTTCAACTACATGCGTGAACATGTGCCAAGTCAAGCCTTTCGAATCGTTCAAAAGAGGATACCACCCTATCATACCACATCACAACCATTTTAATAGCATGTTGGCACGCAAGGTAAACCATCATAAGCTCCTAGCTAATTAAGCATGGCATAGGCAACTACAATCTCTAATTGTCATTGCAAATATGTTTCTTTCATAATAGGCTGAATCAGGAACGATGAACTAATCATATTTACAAAAACAAGAGAGTTCGAGTTCATACCGGCTTTTCTCATCTCAATAAGTTCATCATATAATCATCATTATTGCCTTTCACTTGCACGACCGAATAGTGTGGATAATAATTATAGTGCACGTGCATTGGACTAAGCTGGAATCTGCAATCATTCAATTCAAGAGAGAAGACAAGGTAATATGGGCTCTTTGTTAGATCAACAATAATGCATATGAGAGCCACTCAACATTTTCATTATGATCTTCTCCTATCGACCCCCAAAGAAAAAAAAGGAAAAAACTATTTACACGAGAAAGCTCCCAATAAGCAAAAGAAGGACGAGAAATCTTTTTGGGTTTTCTTTTTAATTACTACTACAAGCATGGAAAGTAAACTAATTAAAAGCTACAACTATTTTTTTTGTTTTTCTTAAGGTTTATTAAACACAAGAAGAAAGCATAAAAAGGAAAATAAACTAGCATGGATGATACAATGAAAAAGTATGAGCACTGACAACTAGCAATGAGTGTGTGAACATGAATGTAATGTCGGTGAGAAATACGTACTCCCCCAAGCTTAGGCTTTTGGCCTAAGTTGGTCTATGGCCACGACTGGCCTGGCGGATATCCAAAGTAATAGTTGGGGTCGTACTGTGAAGAAGCCTCGGATTGCCACTGGTTGGCAATCACCTTCGTATCCCACTGGTAATTAGACTGTCGTGGAGGATCAAATTATGGTTCTGGCTCTGGCTCTGTAGCTGATGTAGGGTTCCGGTAGGCGTGAATGGCCTCCAATGGAACAAGGTACTTGCCTGCAGATAAATCAAACAAGGAAGGAGCAGGAAAGGTAATAGTCTCAGGATGATTTTTAGCAAATATTAATTTGTACTTAAGCTCCCATTCCCTATCTTAACAATAAAATCATGTGCTACCATACTCTTATAATCTAGATAAACAGGAGGCAACAACTTCTCTTCCTTCTCATAATGCCTAATTGGTATGTTAAAGTGTGCAGCGAGGCGCGAGGCGAAGATGCCTCTAAGGACGGGGCCCTTAGTACGGTTAAGATTTAACCGCTTTGCAACAATAGCGCCCATATTAAATGTGTCATCACGGAACAAGGCATGGCACAAAATAACAATATCAGGGGCACTAAGGTTGCCACAGTTTCCGCGACCAATTAAGCATCTACTAGCAAATATTGCGAAGTAATGTAAAACAGGAAAATGTATGCTAGTGATGTTTTTGGGAGGAAGAAGGAGTGTGCGTAAGATGGAATAAGTGGAGGGCAGCCACCGTGGGTCCACGAGGCATGGGGCGCGCCCAGGGGGGTGGGCGCGCCCTGGACCCTCGTGGCCAGGTGCTTGCTCCCCCTGCTGTGTTCTCAGTACCAGATATTCTGAAATATTCCAGAAAAAAACATATTTAATTTTCAAGGCATTTGGAGAACTTTTATTTTCGGGGTATTTTTTATTGCATTGATAATTCATAAAACAGACAGAAAAATACTATTTTTTGCTTTATCTAATATAGATAATAGAAAGTAAAAAGAGGGTACAGAGAGTTGTGTTTTCTAAATTCATCCATCTCATGCTCATCAAAAGGAATCCACTAACAAGGTTGATTAGGTCTTGTTAACAAACTCATTCCGAATAACATGGAACCGGAGAATTTTCTAATAACACTAGGTTACCTCAACGGGGATATGCATGTCCCCAACAATAAAAACATCATATTTCTTCTTAATAGTAGGAAGAGGAAATTCAAAACTTCCAATAGTAATTGTTGAAAATTTTCCAATAGAATTGATACTGTGGACTTGAGGTTGTTTCCTCGGAAAGTGTACCGTATGCTCATTACCATTAACATGAAAAGCGACATTGCCTTTGGTGCAATCAATAACAGCCCCTGCAGTATTCAAAAAGGGTCTTCCAAGAATAATATACATACTATCGTCCTCGGGAATATCAAGAATAACAAAGTCCGTTAAAATAGTAACATTTGCAACCACAACAGGCACATCCTCACAAATACCGACAGGTATAGCAGTTGATTTATCAGCCATTTGCAAAGATATTTCAGTAGGTGTCAACTTATTCAAATCAAGTCTACGGTATAAAGAGAGAGAGGCATAACACTAACACTGGCTCCAAGATCACATAAAGTAGTTTTAACATAGTTTCTTTTAATGGAGCATGGTATTGTTGGTACTCCGAGATCTCCTAGTTTCTTAGGTATTCCACCCTTAAAAGTGTAATTAGCAAGCATGGTGGAAATTTCATCTACTGATATCTTTATTTTATTTGTAACAATATATTTCATGTATTTAGCATAAGGATTCATTTTAAGCATATCAGCTAATCGCATACGCAAAAAGATAGGACTAATCATTTCAGCAAAGCGCTCAAAATCCTCATCATCCTTTTTCTTGGATGGTTTAGGAGTAAAGGGCACGGGTTTCTGAACCCAAGGTTCTCTTCCATTACCGTGCTTCCTAGCAACAAAGTCTCTCTTATCATAACGTTGATTCTTTGATTGTGGGTTATCAATATCAACAACAGGTTCAATCTCTACATCATTGTTATTACTAGGTTGAGCATCAACATGAACATCATCATTAACATTATCACTAGGTTCATGCTCATTACCAGATTGTGTTTCAGCATCAGAAATAGAAATATCATTGGGATTCTCAAGTGTGTCAACAACAGGTTCACTAGAAGCATGCAAAGTCCTATCATTTTTCTTTTTCTTCCTTTTAGAAGGACTAGGTGCATCAATATTATTTCTCTGAGAATCTTGCTCAATTCTCTTAAGATGGCCCTCAGGATACAAAGGTTCCCGAGTCATTTTACCACCTCTAGTCATAACTCTAACATCATTATCATTTTTCTTACTATTGAATTCATTGAGCAAATCATTCTGAGCTTTAAGTACTTGTTCTACTTGAGTGGTAACCATAGAAGCATGTTTACTAATAAGTTTTAGTTCACCTTTAACATTAGCCATATAATCACTCAAGTGTTCAATCATATAAGCATTATGTTTCAATTGTCTACCAACATAAGCATTAAAATCTTCTTGCTTAACCATAAAGTTATCAAACTCATCTAAGCATTGGCTAGCAAACTTAGTAGGAGGGATTTCAGATTTATCATATCTATAGAGAGAATTTACCTTTACTACCTGTGTCGGGTTATCGAGACCATGTATTTCTTCAATAGGTGGCAAATTAAGACCATGTATTTCTTCAATAGGAGGTAAATTCTTAACATCTTCAACTTTAATACCTTTTCCTTCATAGATTTCTTTGCCTCTTGCATATCTTCAGGACTGAGAAATAGAATAACCCTTTTTTCGAAGTTGGCTTAGGAGTTGGTTCAAGAATTGGATCAGGAAGTGTCCAATTATTTTCATTAGTCAACATATTATTCAATAAAATTGCAGCTTCATCTGGTGTTCTTTCCCTGAAAACACAACCAGCACAACTATCCAGGTGGTCTCTGGAAGCATCGGTTAGTCCATTATAAAAGATGTCAAGTATTTCATTTCTCTTAAGAGGATGATTAGGCAAAGCATTAAGTAATTGGAGAAGCCTCCCCCAAGCTTGTGGGAGACTCTCTTCTTCAATTTGCACAAAATTATATATTTCCTTTAAAGCAGCTTGTTTCTTATGAGCGGGGAAATATTTAGCACAGAAGTAATAAATCATATCCTGGGGACTACGCACACAACCAGGATCAAGAGAATTAAACCATGTCTTAGCATCACCCTTTAATGAGAATGGAAATAATTTAAGGATATAATAATAGCGAGTTTTCTCATCATTAGTGAACAGGGTGGCTATATCATTTAATTTAGTAAGATGTGCCACAACAGTTTCAGATTCATAGCCATAGAAAGGATCAGATTCAACCAAAGTAATTATATCAGGGTCGAGAGAGAATTCATAATCCTTATTAGTAACAAAGATAGGTGAAGTAGCATAAGCAAGATCATATTTTCTAGCATTCAAAGTTTTTTGTTTCAGCTTAGCTAAAAGCTTCTTAAGATCACTCCTATCATTGCAAGCAAGAAAATATCTAGCAGTTTCTTCATCCATAACATAGCCCTCAGGCACAACAGCTAATTCATATCTAGGGGGAGAATCTTCATCATCACTTTCATCAATATTATCAGTTTCAATAATTTCATTCTCTCTAGCCCTAGCAAGTTGTTCATTAAGAAATTTACCAAGTGGCACAGTAGTATCAAGCATAGAAGTAGTTTCATCATAAGTATCATGCATATAAGAAGTGGTGGCATCAATAACATGCGACATATCAGAATTAATAGCAGAAGCAGGTCTAGGTATCGCAAGCTTACTCAAAACAGAAGGTGAATCAAGTGCAGAGCTAGATGGCAGTTCCTTACCTCCCCTCGTAGTTGAGGGATAAATCTTGGTTCTTGGATCTTTCAAGTTCTTCATAATGATAAGCAGATATAAATCCCAAGTGACTCAAAGAATAGAGCTATGCTCCCCGGCAATGGCGCCAGAAAATAGTCTTGATAACCCACAAGTATAGGGGATCGCAACAGTTTTCAAGGGCAGAGTATTCAACCCAAATTTATTGATTCGACACAAGGGGAGCCAAAGAATATTCTCAAGTATTAGCAGTTGAGTTGTCCATTCAACCACACCTGGATAACTTAATATCTGCAGCAAAGTATTTAGTAGCAAAGTAATATGATAGTGGTGGTAATGGTGGTAAAAGGTAACGGTGGTAAAAGGTAACGGTAGCAAAACTAATATTTTTGGTGTTTTATAGTGATGATAACAATAACAATGGAAAAGTAAATAAGCGAAGAACAATATATGGAAAGCTCGTAGGCAATGGATCGGTGATAGAGAATTATGCCGGATGCGGTTCATCATGTAACAGTCATAACATAGGGTGACACGGAACTAGCTCCAATTCATCAATGTAATGTAGGCATGTATTCCGAATATAGTCATACATGCTTATGGAAAAGAACTTGCATGCCATCCTTTGTCCTACCCTCCCATGGCAGCGGGGTCCTATTGGAAACTAAGGGATATTAAGGCCTCCTTTTAATAGAGTACCGGACCAAAGCATTAACACATAGTGAATACATGAACTCCTCAAACTATGGTCATCATCGGGAGTGGTCCCGATTATTGTCACTTCGGGGTTGCCGGATCATAACACATAGTAGGTGACTATAGACTTGCAAGATAGGATCAAGAACTCTCATATATTGATGAAAACATAATAGGTTCAGATCTGAAATCATGGCACTCAGGCCCTAGTGATAAGCATTAAGCATAGCAAAGTCATAGCAACATCAATCTCAGAACATAGTGCATACTAGGGATCAAACCCTAACAAAACTAACTCGATTACATGATAAATCTCATCCAACCCATCACCGTCCAGTAAGCCTACGATGGAATTACTCACGCACGGCGGTGAGCATCATGAAATTGGTGATGGAGGAAGGTTGATGATGACGATGGCGACGGATTCCCCTCTCCGGCCCCAAACGGACTCCAGATCAGCCCTCCCGAGAGCGTTTAGGGCTTGGCGGCGGCTCCGTATCGTAAAACACGATGAATCCTTCTCCCTAATTATTTTCACCCCAAAAGTGAATATATGGAGTCAAGGTTGAGGTTGGTGGAGCGTCAGGGGGCCCACGAGGCAGGGGGCGCGCCCAGGGGGTAGGGTGTGCCCCCCACCCTCGTGGACAGGTGGAGCCCCCCCTGACGTGACTTGTAGACGTTGTTGGGCCTCCAAGTGCAGAGGTTTGTAGGACAGTAGCAAATTTCCCTCAAGTGGATGACCTAAGGTTTATCAATCCGTAGGAGGCGTAGGATGAAGATGGTCTCTCTCAAACAACCCTGCAACCAAATAACAAAAGAGTCTCTTGTGTCCCCAACACACCCAATACAATGGTAATTGTATAGGTGCACTAGTTCGGTGAAGAGATGGTGATAGAAGTGCAATATGGATAGTAGATAATGGTTTTTGTAATCTGAAAATATAAAAACAGCAAGGTAACTAATGATAAAAGTGAGCGTAAACGGTATTGCAATGCTAGCAAACAAGGCCTAGGGTTCATACTTTCACTAGTGCAAGTTCTCTCAACAATAATAACATAATTGGATCACATAACTATCCCTCAACATGCAACAAAGAGTCACTCCAAACTCACTAATAGCGGAGAACAAACAAAGAGATTATGGTAGGGTACGAAACCACCTCAAAGTTATTCTTTCCAATCAATCTGTTGGGCTATTCCTATAAGTGTCACAAACAGCCCTAGAGTTCATACTAGAATAACACCTTAAGACACAAATCAACCAAAACCCAAATGTCACCTAGATACTCCAATGTCACCTCAAGTATCCGTGGGTATGATTATGCGATATGCATCACACAATCGCATATTCATCTATTCAACCAACACATAGAACCTCAAAGAGTGCCCCAAAGTTCCTACCGGAGAATCATGACGAAAACATGTGCCAACCCCTATGCATAGGTTCATGGGTGGAACCCGCAAGTTGGTCACCAAAACATACATCAAGTGAATCACATGATATCCCATTGTCATCACAGATACGCATGGAAATACATACATCAAGTGTTCTCAAATCTTTAAAGACTCAATCCGATAAGATAACTTCAAAGGGGAAACTCAATCCATTACAAGAGAGTAGAGGGGGAAGAAAACATCATAAGATCCAACTATAATAGAAAAGCTCGCGATACATCAAGATCGTATCACGTCAAGAACACGAGAGAGAGAGAGAGATCAAACACATAGCTACAGGTACATACCCTCAGCCCCGAGGGAGAACTACTCCCTCCTCGACATGGAGAGCACCGAGATGATGAAGATGGCCACCGGAGAGGGATTCCCCCTCCGGCAGGGTGCCGGAACGGGTCTAGATTGGCTTTCGGTGGCTATGGAGGATTCTGGCGGCGGAACTCCCGATCTATTGTTCTCCTCGATCGTTTTAGGGAATATGGATATATATATGCGGAAAAAATACATCAGGGGAGCCACGAGGGGCCCACAAGGGTGGAGGGCGCGCCCAGGGGGGTGGGCGCCCCCTGCCTCGTGGCTTCCTCGTTGATCTCCTGGCGTGCACTCCAAGTCTCCCATATTGCTTTCCTTCCAAAAATAAGTTCCGTGAAGTTTCAGGTCAATTGGACTCCGTTTGATTTTCCTTTTCTGTGATACTCTAAAACAAGGAAAAAACAGAAACTGGCACTGGGCTTTGGGTTAATAGGTTAGTGCCAAAAATCATATAAAAGTGGATAATAAAGCCCAATAATGTACAAAATAGTAGATAATATAGCATGGAGCAATCAAAAATTATAGATACGTTGGAGACGTATCAGCATCCCCAAGCTTAATTCCTGCTCGTCCTCGAGTAGGTAAATGATAAAAACAGAATTTTTGATGCAGAGTGCTACTTGGCATAATTTCAATGTAATTTTTCTTAATTGTGGTATGAATATTCAGATCTGAAAGATTCAAGATAAAAGTTCATATTGACATAAAAATAATAATACTTCAAGCATACTAACTAAGCAATTATGTCCTCTCAAAATAACATGGCCAAAGAAAGTTCATCCCTACAAAATCATATAGTTTAGTCATGCTCCATTTTCGTCACACAAGAATGCTCTCATCATGCACAACCCCGATGACAAGCCAAGCAATTGTTTCATACTTTAGTAATCTCAAACCTATAAACTTTCACGCAATACATGAGCGCGAGCCATGGACATGGCACTATGGGTGGAATAGAATATGATGATGGGGGTTATGTGGAGAAGACAAAAGGGGAGAAAGTCTCACATCAACGAGGCTAATCAATGGGCTATGGAGATGCCCATCGATTGATGTTAATGCAAGGAGTAGGGATTGCCATGCAACGGATGCACTAGAGCTATAAATGTATGAAAGCTCAACAAAAGAAACTAAGTGGGTGTGCATCCAACTTGCTTGCTCACGAAGACCTAGGGCACTTGAGGAGGACCATTGTTGGAATATACAAGCCAAGTTCTATAATGAAAATTCCCACTAATATATGAAAGTGACAAAACAAAAGACTCTCTATCATGAAGATTATGGTGCTACTTTGAAGCACAAGTGTGGCAAAGCATAGTAGCATTGTCCCTTCTCTCTTTTTCTCTATCTTTTTTTGGGCCTTCTCTTTTTTATGGCCTTTCTTCTTTTTTTTATATTCCTCACTTGGGACAATGCTCTAGAAAATGATGATCATCACACTTCTATTTATTTACAACTCAATGATTACAACTCGATACTAGAACAAAGTATGACTCTATATGAATGCCTCCGGCAGTGTACCGGGATTGCGATGAATCAAGAGTGACATGTATGAAAAATTATGAACGGTGGCTTTGCCACAAATACAATGTCAACTACATGATCATGCAAAGCAATATGACAATGATGATGCGTGTCATAATAAACGGAATGGTGGAAAGTTGCATGGCAATATATCTCGGAATGGCTATGGAAATGCTCCGACTCCCTCTGTTCAGTGAGGAAGATATAAGGAGGTTTATGTGTGAAAGAGCGTATCATATCACGGGGTTTGGATGCACCGGTGAAGTTTGCACCAACTCTCAATGTGAGAAAGGGCAATGCATGGTACCGAAGAGGCGAGCAATGATGGAAGGCTGAGAATGTGTATAATCCATGGACTCAACATTAGTCAATAAGGAACTCACATACTTGTTGCAAAAATCTACAAGTCATCAAAAACTAAGCACTACGCGCATGCTCCTAGGGGGATAGATTGGTAGGAAAAGATCAACGCTCGTCCCCGACCGCCACTCATAAGGAGGACAATCAAAGAAACCTCATGTTTCAAATTTGTTACATAACGTTTACCATACATTCATGCTACGGTACTTGCAAACTTCAACACAAGCATTTCTCAAATTCACAACTACTCAACTAGCACGACTTTGATATTATTACCTCCATATCTCAAAACAATCATCAAGTATCGAACTTCTCTTAGTATTCAATGCACCGATATGAAAGTTTTTATTATATCCCTCTTAGATGCCTAGCATATTAGGATTATTTAAGCAAATTACCATGCTATTTAAGACTCTCAAAATAATATAAGTGAAGCATTAGAGCAAATGACAAACTACTCCGAATGATAAAAGTGAAGATCAATGAGTAGTCGAATAATTATGCAACTATGTAAAGACTCTCTAACATTTAAGAATTTCAGATCTTGGTACTTTATTCAAACATCAAGCAAAACAAAAGAAAATAATATGACGCTGCAAGCAAAACACATATCATGTGGCGAATAAAAATATAGCTCCAAGTAAAGTTACCGATGAACGAAGACGAAAGAGGGGATGCCTTCCGGGGCATCCCCAAGCTTAGGCTCTTGGTTGTCCTTGTATATTAACTTGGGGTACCTTGGGCATCCCCAAGCTTAGGCTCTTGCCACTCCTTATTCCATAGTCCATCGAATCTTTACCCAAAACTTGAAAACTTCACAACACAAAACTTAACAGAAAACTCATGAGCTCCGTTAGCGAAAGAAAACAAAACACCACTTCAAGGTATTGTAATGAACTCATTCTTGATTTATATTGGTGTTAAACCTACTGTATTCCAACTTCACTATGGTTTATAAACTCTTTTACTAGCCATAGATTCAT
The DNA here is from genome assembly GCF_003073215.2 of Triticum urartu. Taxonomy (NCBI): domain Eukaryota; kingdom Viridiplantae; phylum Streptophyta; class Magnoliopsida; order Poales; family Poaceae; genus Triticum; species Triticum urartu. The sequence goes on along the minus strand of NC_053024.1, from coordinate 597,130,477 downwards.
TAAAATAGGCAAACAACACACAAAAACATAATCTGTCAAAAACAGAACAGTCTGTAGTAATCTGGATCAAACGTATACTTATGTAACTCATAAAATTCTCAAATAAATTGGTGGACCTGAGTAATTTGTCTATTAATCATATGCAAAATGAATTAACTCAATATCACTTACCAATAAAAAATGGCATTAATTCTCGTGAGCGCTAAAGTTTCTGTTTTTTACAGCATGGTCAACAAGACTTTCCCCAAGTCTTCCCAACGGTTCTACTTGGCACAAACACTAATTAAAACATAAAAAATCAATCATAACAGAGGCTAGATAATTTATTTATTACTAAACAGGAGCAAAAATCAATTGCTAAAAATAAAATTGGGTTGCCTCCCAACAAGCGCTATCGTTTAACGCCCCTAGCTAGGCATGATGATTTCAATGATGCTCACAAAAAGATAAGAATTGAAACATAAAGAGAGCATCATGAAGAATATGACTAGCACATTTAAGTCTAACCCACTTCCTATGCATAAGGATTTTGTGAGCAAACAACTTATGGGAACAATAATCAACTTGCATAGGAAGGTAAAACAAGCATAACTTTGAAACTTTAAGCACATAGAGAGGAAACTTGATATTATTGCAATTCCTACAAGCATATATTCCCCCCTCATAATAATTTTCAGTAGCATCATGAATTAATTCAACAATATAACCATCACCTAAATCATTTTTTTCATGATCTACTAGCATAGAAATTTTATTACTCTCCACATAAGAAAAATTCTTCTCATTCGGAGTAGTGGGAGTATCATAAGAAACTCTAATACTATAAATTGTTTCCACATTAAAAGAGTAATGTTCAGAAAAAGGGTAATCATAATCATGACAAGTTTTATAAATATAATCATCACTACTTTTTATAGCATAATTATCATCACAATAATCATCATAGGTAGGAGGCATGCTATCATCATTATAAATTTTCATATCAAAACTTGGGAGACTAAAAATATCATCTTCATTAAACGTAGCATCCCCAAGCTTGGGACAAACATTAATTGCAGCAAATATATTCTCAAAAACATCATCTTCATCAAACATAGCATCCCCAAGCTTGGGCCTTTTCATATCATAAGCATAATCACTCTCATAATTAATAGTATGGATAGCACCAATAGTATAGCAATTATCATATTGTTCCAAGCAAGTGCCAAAAAGATTTTCAAGATCATAAGAAGTATCATTATCTTCCACAATTATATTTTCATGAGGCACAATAATAATAGGAGCAGCATTATTTGGGGGAGATATCTTTTTACCTCTCTTCCTTTTTCTTTTCTTCTTCTTCACCACGTCATGTGTGGGTTCAATCCTCTTTTTGGAGCTCCTTATTAATGAGATTGGTTTAATAGGAGGCGCTTCCTCGTTACCTGATTCATCATAAGAAATAATAGGAGGGTATTGGGAAGTCTTTTCCCTTTCATTAGTATTCTCTTCATCTTATATTTGTTTTCTTTTCTTTATGTAATTGGCAATATAAGGATTTTCAATGCAATTCACCGCACAATACATATAAATTTCCTCTAGATCAAAGCCAAGAAGTTTATAACGGGCAAATTCTGGAAGATGCTTAGTTATACGTTTCATTTCTCCGTAACCCATAAGCAACCTGAGTTCATTATAATGTGTAAGGTAAATCAAGTCATCACAATTTTTGGACACGATGAGATCATGAAATAATTTGCATCGGATAGCTAAATGACCCTGTTCATTGCAAAGTCCACAAGTACGGCCAAGAAAATTTAAATTTTCAGCACAATCATCTAGCCTTTCTTGCAACAGTTTAGTTTCTAAGTACTTATGCCTCATGCAATATCTATCTTCCCTATTTGGTGTGTACTTACAAACCAATGCACTCCACAAAAATTGACATGTTTATATGAGACATTTTCATCATAAATAGTGCAATCATCATTAGTACTATGGATATTCAAAGAGTTCATACTAACAACATTGCAATCATGCTCATCATTCAAAGATTTAGTGCCAAACATTTTAATGCATTCTTCTTCTAACACCTTTGGCACAATTTTCCTTTCCATCATACTCACGAAAGATATTAAAAAGATGAAGCGTATGAGGCAAACTTAATTCCATTTTTTGTAATTTTCTTTTTTAAACTAAACTAGTGCTAAAACAAGAAACAAAAATATCCGATTGCAAGATCTAAAGATATACCTTCAAGCGCTAACCTCCCCGACAACGGCGCCAGAAAAGAGCTTCATGTCTACTACACAACCTTCTTCTTGTAGACGTTGTTGGGCCTCCAAGTGCAGAGGTTTGTAGGACAGTAGCAAATTTCCCTCAAGTGGATGACCTAAGGTTTATCAATCTGTAGGAGGCGTAGGATGAAGATGGTCTCTCTCAAACAACCCTGCAACCAAATAACAAAGAGTCTCTTGTGTCCCCAACACACCCAATACAATGGTAAATTGTATAGGTGCACTAGTTTGGCGAAGAGATGGTGATACAAGTGCAATATGGATAGTAGATAATGGTTTTTGTAATCTGAAAATATAAAAACAGCAAGGTAACTAATGATAAAAGTGAGCGTAAACGGTATTGCAATGCTAGGAAACAAGGCCTATGGTTCACATAATTGGATCACATAACTATCCCTCAACATGCAACAAAGAGTCACTCCAAAGTCACTAATAGCGGAGAACAAACGAAGAGATTATGGTAGGGTACGAAACCACCTCAAAGTTATTCTTTCCAATCAATCCGTTGGGCTATTCCTATAAGTGTCACAAACAACCCTAGAATTTGTACTAGAATAACACCTTAAGACACAAATCAACCAAAACCCTAATGTCACCTAGATACTCCAATGTCACCTCAAGTATCCGTGGGTATGATTATACGATATGCATCACACAATCTGAGATTCATCTATTCAACCAACACATAGAACCTCAAAGAGTGCCCCAAAGTTCCTACTGGAGAATCACGACGAAAACGTGTGCCAACCCCTATGCATAGGTTCATGGGTGGAACCCACAAATTGTTGACCAAAACATACATCAAGTGAATCACGTGATATCCCATTGTCATCACAGATACGCACGGCAAGACATACATCAAGTGTTCTCAAATCCTTAAAGACTCAATCCGACAAGATAACTTCAAAGGGGAAACTCAATCCATTAAAAGAGAGTAGAGGGGGAAGGAAACTTCATAAGATCCAACTAAAATAGCAAAGCTTGCAATACATCAAGATCATATCACCTCAAGAACACGAGAGAGAGAGAGAGATCAAACACATAGCTACTGGTACATACCCTCAGCCCCGAGGGAGAACTACTCCCTCCTCGACATGGAGAGCATGGGGATGATGAAGATGGCCACCGGAGAGGGATTCCCCCTCCGGCGGGGTGCCAGAATGGGTCTAGATTGGCTTTCGGTGGCTACGGAGGCTTCTGGCGGCGGAACTCCCGATCTATTATGCTCCCCGATCGTTTTACGGTATATGGATATATATAGGCGGAAGAAATACATCAGGGGAGCCACGAGGGGCCCACGAGGGTGGAGGGTGCGCCCCCTGCCTCGTGGCTTCTTTGTTGATCCCCTGACATGCACTCCAAGTCTCCCGTATTGCTTTCCTTCCAAAAATAAGTTCCGTGAAGTTTCAGGTCAATTGGACTCCGTTTGATTTTCCTTTTCTGCGATACTCTAAAACAAGGAAAAAACAGAAACTGGCACTGGGCTTTGGGTTAATAGGTTAGTCCCAAAAATCATATAAAAGTGGATAATAAAGCCCAATAATGTCCAAAACAGTAGATAATATAGCATGGAGCAATCAAAAATTATAGATACGTTGGAGACGTATCAATTCCCATGTGTCCTCGGGAGCGCTTTCCTTTATATAAGAGTTTGTCCAAGCTTGTCCTTTGCTACAAAAAGGAGTGGGCCATCTTGCAGCACTTTATTTACTTTTATTACTTGTTACCCGTTACAAATTACCTTATCACAAAACTATCTGTTACCTATAATTTCAGTGCTTGCAGAGAATACCTTACTGAAAACTGCTTATCATTTCCTTCTGCTCCTCGTTGGGTTCGACACTCTTACTTATCGAAAGGACTACGATAGATCCCCTACACTTGTGGGTCATCAATACTCTTTTTTGGCACCGTTTCTGGGGAGTCTTCACTTGTTACTATGGAACATAATCCTTTGAGGGGCTTGTTCGGGGTATCTTCACCCCGACCAGTAGAGCGAAGAGTTGCTCCTCAACCTACTGAACCTACTAAAAATGTTTACTTTGAAATTCCTTTGGGTATGATAGAGAAACTACTAGCTAATCCTTTCACAGGTGATGCAACATTGCATCCCAATTTGCACATGATCTATGTGGATGAAGTTTGTGGATTATTTAAGCTTGCAGGTATGCCCGAGGATGTTATCAATAAGAAGGTCTTCCCTTTATCTTTGAAGGGAAAGACATTGACATGGTTTAGGCTATGTGATGATATGGGATCATGGAACTACGGCTGACTGAAATTGGAATTTCATCAGAAGTTTTATCCTATGCATCTTGTTCATCATGATCGTAATTATATTTGTAATTTTTGGCCTCGTGAAGGAGAAAGCATCGCTCAAGCTTGGGGGAGGCTTAAGTCAATGTTATATTCATGCCCCAATCATGAGCTCTCAAGAGAAATTATTATCCAAAAAATTTATGCTCGGCTTTCTCTCGATAATCGCTCCATGCTCGATACTTTTTGTACTGGCTCTTTTATGATGAAGACTATTGAATTCAAATGGGATTATTGGAAAGAATTAAACGCAACTCTGAAGATTGGGATCTCGACAAAGGTAAGGAGTCAGGTATAACACCTAAGTTTGATTGTGTTAAATCTTTTATGGATACCGATGCTTTTCGTGAATTTAGCACTAAATATGGACTTGACTCTGAGATAGTAGCTTCTTTCTGTGAATCCTTTGCTACTCATGTTGATCTCCCTAAGGAGAAGTGGTTTAAATATAATCCTCCCATTGAAGTACAAGTAGTTGAACCTATTAAAATTGAAGAAAATACTATCACTTATAATGATCCTGTTGTTCCTACTGCTTATATTGAGAAACCACCTTTCCCTGTTAGAATAAAGGATCATGCTAAAGCTTCAACTGTGGTTCGTAAGAGTAATACTAGAACACCTACACCCTCCGAGCAAATTAAATTTGAACCTAGTATTGCTATGGTTAAAGATCTCTTAGCCGATAATACTGATGGGCATGTTATTTACTTATGTGATGAAGCTGCTAGAATTGCTAGACTCGATACTAAAAATAAACATAGACCTGTTGTAGGCATGCCTGTTATTTCTGTTAAAATAGGAGATCATTGCTACCATGGCTTATGTGATATGGGTGCTAGTGCAAGTGCAATACCTCATTCCTTATATAAAGAAATTATGCATGATATTGCACCTACTGAGATAGAGGAAATTGATGTTACAATTAAGCTTGCCAATAGAGACACTATTTCACCAGTTGGGATTGTTAGAGATGTTGAAGTCTTGTGTGGGAAAGTTAAATATCCTGCTGATTTTCTTGTTCTTGGTTCCCCACAAGATGAATTTTGTCCCATTATATTTTCTAGACCCTTGTTGAATATTGCTAATGCTAAGATAGACTGCAATAAGGATATTGTTTCTGTTGGTTTAGGGGATTGTCTCATGAATTTAATTTTGCTAAATTTCATAGACAACCCCATGATAAAGAACTGCCTAGTAAAGATGTAATTATTGGTCTTTCTTCTATTGTCGTGCCTCCTAGTGACCGTTTAGAACAATATTTGTTAGACCATGAAAATGGTATGTTTATGAATGAAAGAAGGGAAATAGATGAAGTATTCTTTAAACAGGGACCTATTTTGAAACACAACTTGCCTATTGAAATCCTAGGGGATCCTCCTCCACCCAAGGGTGATCCCGTGTTTGAGCTTAAACTGTTACCTGATACTCTTAAATATGCTTATCTTGATGAGAAAGAGATATATACTGTTATTATTAGTGCTAACCTTTCAGAGCATGAAGAAAAGAAATTATTGACAACTCCGAAGAAGCACCGTGCTTCTATTGGATATACTTTTGATGATCTTAAGGGCATTAGTCCCACTCTCTGCCAGCACAAAATAAAATTGGAGAAAGACGCGAAACCGGCTGTTAATCACCAACGACGGTTATATCCTAAGATGAAAGAAGTGGTAAGAAAAGAAATACTAAAGCTTCTGGAGGCAGGTATAATTTATCCCGTTGCTGATAGTCAGTGGGTAAGTCATGTCCATTGTGTCCCTAAGAAGGGAGGTATCACATGTTGTTCCTAATGATAAAGATGAATTTATCCCACAAAGAATTGTTACAGGTTATAGAATGGTAATTGATTTCCGCAAATTAAATAAAGCTACTAAAAAGGATCATTACCCTTTACCTTTTATTGATCAAATGCTAGAAAGATTATCCAAATATACACATTTTTGCTTTCTAGATGGTTATTTTGGTTTCTCTCAAATACCTGTGTCAAAAGAGGATCAAGAAAAGACAACTTTCACTTGCCCTTTCAGTACCTTTGCTTATAGACGTACGCCTTTTAGTTTATGCAATGCACCTGCTACTTTTCAAAGATGTATGACTACTATATTCTCTGAATTTTGTGAAAAGATTGTTGAGGTTTTCATGGATGATTTCTCCATTTACGAAACTTCTTTTGATGATTGCTTAAGAAACCTTGATCGAGTTTTGCAGAGATGTGAAGAAACTAATCTTGTCTTGAATTGGGAGAAGTACCACTTTATGGTTAATGAAGGTATTGTCTTGGGTCATAAAATTTCTGAAAGAGGTATTGAAGTTGATAAAGCTAAGGTTGATGCTATTGAAAAGATGTCGTGTCCTAAGGACATTAAAGGTATAAGAAGTTTCCTTGGTCATGCCGGTTTTTATATGAGGTTCATTAAGGACTTCTCTAAAATCTCTCGGCCTCTGACTAATCTCTTACAAAAAGATGTTCCTTTTGTTTTTGATGATGATTGTGTAGAAGCATTTGAAATAGTTAAGAAAGCTTTGATTTATGCACCTATTGTTCAGCCTCCTGATTGGAATTTACCATTTGAATTCATGTGCGATGCTAGTGATTATGCTGTAGGGGCTGTTTTAGGACAAAGAGTTGATAAGATATTAAATGTTATCCAATATGCTAGTAAAACTCTAGACAGTGCCCAAAGAAATTATGCTACTACTGAAAAAGAATTTTTAGCAGTTGTATTTGCTCGTGATAAGTTCAGACCTTACATTGTCGATTCTAAAGTAACTATTCACACTGATCATGCTGCTATTAAATATCTTATGGAAAAGAAAGATGCTAAACCTAGACTTATTAGATGGGTTCTCTTGCTACAAGAATTTGAATTGCATATCATTGATAGAAAGGGAGCTAAGAACCCCGTTGTAGACAACTTGTCTAGGTTAGAGAATGTTCTTGATGACCCACTACCTATTGATGATAGCTTTCCTGATGAACAATTAGCTGTGATAAATGCTTCTCGTACTGCTCCATGGTATGCTGATTATGCTAATTATATTGTTGCTAAATTTATACCGCCTAGTTTCACATACCAACAAAAGAAAAAGTTCTTCTATGATTTGAGACATTACTTTTCGGATGACCCACATATTTATAAAGAAGGAGTAGATGGTGTTGTTAGATGTTTTGTATCTAAGCATGAACAGGAACAGATCCTACGCAAGTGTCACTCCGAGGCTTATGGAGGACACCATGCTAGAGATAGAACTGCACATAAGGTATTGCAATCCGGTTTTTATTGGCCTACTCTCTTCAAAGATGCCCGTAAGTTTGTCTTTACTTGTGATGAATGTCAAAGAATTTGTAATATTAGTACACGTCAAGAAATGCCTATGAATTATTCACTTGTTATTGAACCATTTGATGTTTGGGGCTTTGACTATATGGGACCATTTCCTTCCTCTAATGGTTATACACATATTTTAGTTGTTGTTGATTGCGTTACTAAGTGGGTAGAAGCTATTCCAACTAGTAGTTCTGACCATAACACCTCTATTAAGATGCTTAAAGAAGTTATTTTTCCGAGGTTTGGAGTCCCTAGATATTTAATGACTGTTGGTGGTTCACATTTTATTCATGGTGCTTTTTGTAAAATGCTTACTAAGTATGATGTTAATCATAGAATTGCATCTCCGTATCACCCACAGTCTAGTGGTCAAGTAGAATTGAGCAATAGAGAGCTTAAATTAATTTTGCAAAAGACTGTTAATAGATCTAGAAAGAATTGGTCCAAGAAACTTGATGATGCATTATGGGCTTATAGAACTGCATATAAAAATCCTATGGGTATTTCTCCATATAAGATGGTTTATGGAAAAGCATGTCACTTACCTCTTGAACTAGAACATAAGGCATATTGGGCCATTAAAGAGCTCAACTATGACTTCAAACTTGCCGGTGAGAAGAGGCATTTTGACATTAGCTCACTTGATGAATGGAGAACCCATGCCTATGAGAATGCCAAACTGTTTAAAGAAAAAGTTAAAAGATGGCATGATAAAAGGATACAAAAACGCGAGTTTAATGTAGGTGATTATGTATTATTATACAACTCTTGTTTAAGATTTTTTGCAGGAAAACTTCTCTCTAAATGGGAAGGTCCTTACGTTATCGAGGAGGTCTACCGTTCTGGTGCCATAAAAATCAACAACTTCAAAGGCATAAATCCGAGGGTGGTGAGCGGTCAAAGAATCAAACATTATATCTCAGGTAATCCCATAAATGTTGAAACTAATGTTATTGAAACCATAACCCCGGAGGAATACATAAGGGACACGTTCCAGAGCGTTTCAGACTTCGAAAAGGAATAGGTACGTGGTACGGTAAGTAAACTGACTCCAAAACAGTTCTAATGGCAATTTTTCTCCATTTTGGAATATTTAAGAAAATAGGAAAATAAGAAGTAGTCCGGAAAGGACACGAGGCTTCCATGAGGGTGGAGGGCGTGCCCTACCCCCTTGGGCGCGGCCCCCTGCCTCGTGGGCACCTCATGTGCCCTCTGGACTCCGTTTTCTTGCACGATACTTCTTTTTTCGGTAAAAATTCATTATATAATCTCCTGAAGGTTTTGACCACGTATCACGCAAATATCTCCAAATTTTTTTCGAGCTGTTTTCTTCCATGGTTGTCAAGGCCAGGCATCATGTCATCTCCCTCCTCCTCCAACAATGAGGACAACGATGCTTGGCTAATGATGACAGAGCTGAAGAGAGAAGAGCCCGGAGAGATCAACAAGGATGATGGGATCAAGAAGGCCATGGGGGATCAAGTTCTGGCAGTAGTAGAAGAAGACATCCTTCAACCTCACCACAATCTCTTTACCTCAACGGAGATTGAAGCTTTTAAGATGATTGAGTTAGCTCGCATTCATAACAAGTATCTCACAAGTGAAAATATTTTGTTGAAGGAGCATATCATCACACTCAAGGGCATTATCCGCAAATTGGAGGATCTCCTACGCTCGGTGTGCGACTATCCATCATCACCAACACCTTCTTCACCAACAAAGAAGAACTGAGTATCGGGTATGGGCACTCCCCTTGGCAACTGCCAAGCTTGGGGGAGTGCCCCGGTATCGTATCACCATCACACTTTTACCTTTATCTTTTTTCTTAGTTCGATCCTTTTGGTAATATCTTGATCTAGTAGAATAAAGTTTAGTATGATCTAGTTTTGAGTTTTGCTTTATGATCCTTCTATGTAATCAAGTCCGTGAGGTATATATAATAAAGATTAGTGTTGAGTCAAGGGCTTGATTATCTTGCTATGATCTTGAGGGAATAAAATAAAAGAAAAAAATAAAAAGAATTAAAGATATCATATGGATCTTATGGAGAGTAATGACTTCACGTATAAAGAGTATGATGAATAAAAATTGTTGAGAGTTGACAAGCATAGTTTTGGTCATCATTGCAATTAATAGGAAGTAATAAGGAAAGAGAGGTTTGCACATATAAGTATACTATCTTGGACATCTTTTATGATTGTGAGCACTCATTAAAATATGACATGCTAAAGAGTTGACGTTGGACAAGGAAGACAATGTAATAGATTATGTTTTCTTACATCTGAGATAAATTATATTGTCATGGATCATCCAACATGTTGAGCTTGCCTTTCCCTCTCATGCTAGCCAAATTCTTTGCACCAAGTAGAGATACTACTTCTGCTTCCAAATATCCTTAAACCCAGTTTTGCCATGAGAGTCCACCATATCTACCTATGGATTGAGTAAGAACCTTCAAGTAAGTTGTCATCATTGCAAGCAATAAAAAATTCTCTCTAAATATGTATGATTTATTAATGCGGAGAAAATAAGCTTTATACGATCTTGTGAAGTGGAAGAAATAAAATCGACGTACTGCATAATAAAGGTCCATATCATAAGTGGCAATATAAAGTGACATTCTTTTGCATTAAGACTTCATGCATCCAACCATGAAAGCACATGACAACCTCTGCTTCCCTCTGCGAAGGGCCTATATTTTATTATTGTCTTATAGTTCATACAAGAGTCATGGTGATCTTCACCTTTCCTTTTTACATTTTATCCTTTGGCAAACACAATGTGTTGGAAAGATCCTGATATATATAGCTAATTGGATGTGAGTTTTCATGAACTATTATTGTTGACATTACCCTTGAGGTAAAAAGTTGGGAGGCAAAACTATAAGCCCCTATCTTTCTCTGTGTCCGGCTAAAACTTCATACCCATAAATATTGCGTGAGTGTTAGCAATTGTGAAAGACTAAATGATAGTCGAGTATGTGGACTTGCTGAAAAGCTCTTATTGACTCTTTCCTATGTTATGGTAAATTGCAATTGCCTCAGTGACTGAGATTATAGTTTGTTAGTTTTCAATGAAGTTTATGATTTATACTTGAAATTGTGAATGAATTGTTACTTTAGCATAAGAGATCATATGCCAATATATATATATATGTTGCTATTCTAAGAATAATCATGATGCCCTCATGTCCGTATTTTATTTTATCGACACCTCTATCTCTAAACATGTGGACATATTTATCGATACCGGCTTTCGCTTGAGGACAAGCAAGGTCTCAGCTTGGGGGAGTTGATACGTCCATTTTACATCATGCTTTCATATCGATATTTATTGCATTATGGGCTGTTATTACACATTATGTCACAATACTTATGCCTATTCTCTCTTATTTTACAAGGTTTACATGAAGAGGGAGAATGCCGGTAGCTGGATTCTGGGCTGGAAAAGGAGAAAATGTTAAAGACCTATTCTACACAACTCCAAAAGTCCTGAAACTTCACGGGAGCACATTTCAGAATATATATAAAATATTGGGTGAAAGAAGTAACAGAGGGGGCCACCCATCGTCCACGAGGGTGGGGGCGCACCCCCTGCCTCGTGGGCCCCCTAGCAGCCCTCTGATGCCCATCTTTGGCTATATGGAGTCTTTCGTCGAGGAAAAAAATCATAAGCAAGCTTTCAGGAAGAAACTCCGCCGCCACGAGGCAGAACCAATCTAGGGCTCGGGCGGAGCTGTTCTGCCGGGGAAACTTCCCTCCGGGAGGGGGAAATCATCACCAACGATCCTCTCATCAGAGGGGGTCAATCTCCATCAACATCTTCACCAGCACCATCTTATCTCAAACCCTAGTTCATCTCTTGTATTCAATCTTTGTCCCAAAGCCTCAGATTGGTACCTGTGGGTTGCTAGTAGTGTTGATTACTCCTTGTAGTTGATGCTAGTTGGTTTATTCGGTGGAAGACCATATGGTCAGATCCATTATGCATATTAATACCCCTCTGATTATGAACATGAATATGATTTGTGAGTAGTTACGTTTGTTCCTGGGGACATGGGAGAAGTCTTGCTATAAGTAGTCATGTGAATTTGGTATTCGTTCGATATTTTGATGAGATGTATGTTGTCTTTCCTCTAGTGATGTCATGTGAACGTCGACTACATGACACTTCACCATTGTTTGGGCCTATAGGAAGGCATTGGGCAGTAATAAGTAGATGATGAGTTGCTAGAGTGACAGAAGCTTAAACCCTAGTTTATGCGTTGCTTCGTAAGGGGTTGATTTGGATCCATATGTTTCATGAGGTTTACCTTAATACTTCTGTTGTAGTTGCGGATGCTTGCAATAGGGGTTAATCATAAGTGGATGCTTGTCCAAGGAAGGGCAGTACCCAAGCACCGGTCCACCCACATATCAAATTATCAAAGTACCGAACGCGAATCATATGACTGTGATAAAACTAGCTTGACGATAATTCCCATGTGTCCTCATGAGTGCTTTCCTTTATATATGAGTTTGTCCAGTGACGGTGTCCTGGACTAGGGGGTACTCACCACGTCAACTCCCGATCTATTAGATTGGGCCGAGGACCCCCATGGCCGTATACTCATGGGCCAGTTCAGATAGCTACCGCATATAAGGAAGATTCCACAAGACTTGGCGATCAAGACAAGGACTTCTCCCCACCGGCGTATTAGGCTAGGACTCTTGTTATCCTAGGCCTCTGGTGCATTATATAAACCGAGGCCAGGCTAGTCGATAGATACAAAAACTGTAACGCCCCGAGACCGATGTGCCAGGTGTCGTTCAGTTATTCGTTGTTGTTTACCTTGTCATTGCTTGCGTGTCATGCATTGCATATCATGTCATCATGCGCATTTCATTTGCATACGTGTTCGTCTCATGCATCCGAGCATTTTCTCCGTTGTCCGTTTTGCATTCCGGCGCTTCGTTCTCCTCCGGAGGTCATTTCTAGCTTTCTTTCGTGTGTGGGGATTAAACATTTCCGGATTGGACCGAGACTTGCCAAGCGGCCTTGGTTTACTACCGGTAGACCGCCTGTCAAGTTTCGTATCATTTGGACTTCGTTTGATACTCCAACGGTTAACCGAGGGACCGTAAAGGCCTCGTGAGTGTTGCAACCCAACACCCTTCCAATTTGGCCGAAAACCCACCTAACTCTGCTCCATCATCTAGACCGTTCGATCACGATCGCGTGGCCGAAAACCGCACCTCATTTGGACTCTCCTAGCTCCCTCTACCTATAAATATGTGGCCTTCCCCGAATTTTTCGCGGTTGAACCCTAACCTTCGTCCACCTTGCGTCGCCGGACAAAAATCCCCGCGACGGACATGTCCGCGTCGCCGTACCCGACGAATCCGCCGCCGCCACGTCAGCACGCCGCCCTTTCTCTCTCCTTCCCGCCGCCGGGCCCGAGAGAGCCCAGATCGGGCCGCCGCCGCCCAGGATCTCCGCCGCCCGCGCACGTTCGCAACCGCCGCCGCCCGAGCGCCGCTGCTCTCACCGCCGGCCGCCTCCCCACCACGCAGCTTCGCCGCCGCCGCCCGCACCTCTCCATCTCGCCGCCGCACCGCCATCGTGCACCGGCCGCGCGCCGCCGCCCTTCGCTGGTCCCATCGCCGTCCGGCCCTCGCCTCGATCTCGCCTCGCTGGAGTCCGGTCATCGCCGTCTTCGCCAGACCTCCTCGTCCTCGCCGGAGTTTCGTGCCTCGCCGGAGAAGAAGGTGGATCAGATCCACCACTCCCCGAACCAAACACCCGTCTCGGATCTGCACCACGCCGTCCCGGATCCCTCCGTCCCGCGTTGACTTTTCGCGGAGGTATAATTCTACCAAGTCCCCGAAATTCCCAGATCCATGTGCCTCTGTTCATCGCATCGTAACTTTGCATCTGTAACTCCGATTCATGCATATAGCATATCAAAATGTTTGTCTCAGAGAGTACATCATTTCATTCCATTGCATCATTTTCATTTGAGTTCATCTTGATGCCCGAAATGCTGTTATAAGAGGGCTACTTGAGATAATTGTCAGATCTGCTACTCCATTTAGCTTTTTGTCATTTTTGCCATGATTATTGTGTGCATGATATGCCCTGATGCTCTACATATGTTTTGTTAAGGGTTTTGTAATCTTTCCAGAGGTGCAACCCATGTATTTTTGTGGTGTGTGTGGTGACTAGTGCAAGCTTGCAAAGTGAGGCACTTGGTGATTCTGATTTCAGGGACTTAGCAATTCCACTAAGTCCTTGAGCTGTTTATCTCATGTTGCCATATGTTCATGTTGTTTCCTAGTGATCCGTGCCTCTTTTGAGGATGATCAGTAAAGGAGTTTTGTTAATCTTGTAGTGCTCTATCAATCCATGTCTTTGTTTGCAATTATGGAGTACCCTAGCTTGAGTCAATCGAGCTCTTCTTTTGCTACTGTGTGAATCTGGGCAGATCATCAACTTGTTTGCGATTTTGCCGTTGTTGTTGTAGTTGATCCGTGCATGCTATGCCATTGTTCTTGCCATGTCTAGCTTGCATTTTGTGCCTTATTTATGGATGTATGCTTGTCTTGCCATGACTTGCACCGTAGTGAGTGCATCGAGCTCGTAAACATGCCTACTTGAGTTATGTTTCAGCATGTGCCAGTTTTCACTAAGTCTGAAAAATGTTTATGTTTTTGCTATGCTCGTGTGCTTGTTAGTTTATTTTCTGACCCCTTTTGGCTTAAGGTCACTAAGGGACTTTTGTTAAGCTATTTGAGTAGCTCCATGCCATGTTCTTCTTTGTCATGTTCAGGTCCTGTAGCATGTACTTTTGTTGCAACGAAGAGGGCTATTTGATCTGAAATTTCAGACAAGTGTTAATTTCACTAAGTCTGAGATTTGTTTACCATATGCATTTTTTGCCATGCTTGTTTGAACTTGTTAATGGATGAATTGGCCGTAGCTCAGTGCTAGACTTTTGTTAAGCATCTTGAATGCTTCCCTGCCATGTATTTTGTTGCCATGTTTGAGTGCTATAGCATGTGAATCTCATTGCATTTAGATGGCTACTTGCTGTAAATCGCAGACCGGTGTCATATTTGAATCGCTTGCCATTTCCAAACCGTAACTCTGATTCCGATGATCTTGATATCATTTTCAAGAGATTTCATCTCACCTTTCCAGTGGCACACTTGGATTTCCATGTTGAGGCCAGGTTCATGCATTCCTTGTCCAATCATGCATATGCATCGCATACCGCATCCCGCATATCATATCATGTTCATGTGTGGATTGTTTACTATGTTGTGTGCTTCTTTTTCGGTGTTTGCTTCTTCGGGTTGGTTCCGGTAATGTCGCGTTTGTGAGGACCCATTCATCTACGTCCGTTTATCTTCTTCATGGACTCGTTCTTCTTCCTTGCAGGATTTCAGGCAAGATGACCATACCCTCGAAATCACTTCTATCTTTGCTTGCTAGTTGCTCGCTCTTTTGCTATGACTATGCTACGATACCTACCACTTGCTTATCATGCCTCCCATATTGTTGAACCAAGCCTCTAACCTGCCTTGTCCTAGCAAACCGTTGTTTGGCTATGTTACCGCTTTGCTCAGCCCCTCTTATAGCGTTGTTAGTTGCAGGTGAAGATTGAAGTTTGTTCCTTGTTGGAACATGGAGATGTTGTTCCCTGTTGGAACATGTTTACTTGTTGGGATATCACAATATATCTTATTTAATTAATGCACCTATATACTTGGTAAAGGGTGGAAGTCACGGCCTTATGCCTGGTGTTTTGTTCCACTCTTGCCGCCCTAGTTTCCATCATATCGGTGTTATGTTCCCGGATTCTGTGTCCCTTACGCGGTTGGGTAATAATGGGAACCCCTTGACAATTCGCCTTGAATAAAACTCTTCCAGCAATGCCCAACATTGGTCTTACCATTCGCTGCCTAGCCTTTTCTTTTCCCTTGGGGGTCGCGCGCCCAAGGGTCATCATTATTTTAAACCCCCGGGCCAGTGCTCCTCTGAGTGTTGGTCCAACTTGTCAGCCGCCGGTGGCCACCAGGGGCAACTCTGGGCTGGCCTACCGGAAGTTTAGACAATCCGGTGTGCCCTGAGAAAGAGATATGTGCAGCTCCTATCGGGATTTGTCGGCACATTCGGGCGGTGTTGCTGGTTTAGTTTTAACATTGTCGAGGATGTCTTGTTGTACCGGGATACCAAGTCTGATCGGAATGTCCCGGGAGGAGGTCTATTCCTTCGTTGACCGTGAGAGCTTGTCATGGGCTAAGTTGGGACAGCCCTGCAGGGATTTGAACTTTCGAAAGCCGTGCCCGCGGTTATGGGTAGATGGGAATTTGTTAATGTCCGGTTGTAGAAAACTTAATTAAAATGAGGAAACTGCGTGTGTAACCGTGATGGTCTCTTTCCGGCGGAGTCCGGGAAGTGAACACGGTTGTTGGAGTTATGCTTGACGTAGGTTGTTTTAGGATCAATTCTTGATCATACTTTTATCGACCGTGCTTTGCCTTCTCCTCTCGCTCTCATTTGCGTATGTTAGCCACCATATATGCTAGTCGCTTGCTGCAGCTCCACCTCTTACCTTTGAAGGAAATATGCCCTAGAGGCAATAATAAAGTTATTATTTATTTCCTTATATCATGATAAATGTTTATTATTCATGCTAGAATTGTATTAACCGGGAACATAATACATGTGTGAATACATAGACAAACAGAGTGCCACTAGTATGCCTCTACTTGACTAGCTCGTTAATCAAAGATGGTTATGTTTCCTAACCATGAACAAAAGAGTTGTTATTTGATTAACGAGATCACATCATTAGTTGAATGATCTGATTGACATGACCCATTCCATTAGCTTAGCACCCGATCGTTTAGTATGTTGCTATTGCTTTCTTCATGACATATACATGTTCCTATGACTATGAGATTATGCAACTCCCGTGTACCGGAGGAACACTTTGTGTGCAACCAAACGTCACAACGTAAATGGGTGATTATAAAGGTGCTCTACAGGTGTCTCCAAAGGTAGATGTTGGGTTGGCGTATTTCGAGATTAGGATTTGTCACTCCGATTGTCGGAGAGGTATCTCTGGGCCCTCTCGGTAATGCACATCACATAAGCCTTGCAAGCATTACAACTAATGAGTTAGTTGCGAGATGATGTATTACGGAACGAGTAAAGAGACTTGCCGGTAACGAGATTGAACTAGGTATTGGATACCGACGATCGAATCTCGGGCAAGTAACATACCGATGACAAAGGGAACAACGTATGTTGTTATGCGGTCTGACCGATAAAGATCTTCGTAGAATATGTAGGAGCCAATATGGGCATCCAGGTCCCGTTATTGGTTATTGACCGGAGATTTTTCTCAGTCATGCCTACATTGTTCTCGAACCGTAGGGTCCGCACGCTTAACGTTACGATGACAGTTATTATGAGTTTATGCATTTTGATGTACCGAAGTTAGTTCGGAGTCCCGGATGTGATCACGGACATGACGAGGACTCTCAAAATGGTCGAGACATAAAGATTGATATATTGGAAGCCTATATTTGGACATCGAAATTGTTCCGGGTGAAATCGGCATTTTACCGGAGTACCGGGGGGTTACCGGAACCCCCCGGGGGGTTATTGGGCCTACATGGGCCTGGAGGGAGAAGAGAGAAGGAGGCAGGAGGTGGCCGCGTGCCCCTCCCTTTCCTAGTCCGAATAGGACAAGGGAAGGGGGGCGGCGCCCCCCCTTTCCTTCCTCTCTTCCACCTCTTTCCCCCCTTCTCCTTCTCCAACTAGGAAAGAAGGGAGTCCTACTCCCGGTGGGAGTAGGACTCCCCCTTGGCGCACCCTCCTTGGCCGGCCGCCCCCTCCCCTTGGCTCCTTTATATATGGGGGCAGGGGGGCACCCTAGAACACACAAGTTGATCCTCGTGATCGTTCCTTAGCCGTGTGCGGTGCCCCCCTCCACCATATTCCACCTCGGTCATATCATTGCAGTGCTTAGGCGAAGCCCTGCGTCGGTAGAACATCATCATCGTCGCCACGCCGTCGTGCTGAAGGAACTCATCCCCGAAGCTTTGCTAGATCGGAGTCCGGGGAGTGTCATCGAGCTGTACGTGTGCTAAGAACTCGGAGGTACCGGAGTAACGGTACTTGGATCGGTCGGATCGGGAAGACGTACGACTACTTCCTCTATGTTGCGTCAACGCTTCCGCAGTCAGTCTACGAGGGTACATAGACAACACTCTCCCCTCTCGTTGCTATGCATCACCATGATCTTGCGTGTGCGTAGGAAATTTTTTGAAATTACTACGAAACCCAACAACCTTTACCTTACCCATAAGCTTAAATAGTCTTGATCGCGAGGGTGCGAGATTGCTGAGTCCCCGTGGCTCACAGATACTTCCAAAACCAGTTTGCAGGTGCCGGTGAGTCTGTGCAGATGACGCAACCAAGCTCAGGAGGAGCTCATTGACGATCTTGTCCTTTGTCGTGCTTCGTTCTAGTTGATCAGTAGTGGAGCTCAGTTGGGGTCGATCGGGGACCTTTGTCGCATTTGGGGTTCTTCTTTTATTTTGGCTCCGTAGTTGGACCTTGATTGTAGTTGGATGTTGTAATGCTTTATTCATGTATTGTGTGAAGTGGCGATTGTAAGCCAACTATGTATCTCTTTTCCTTTATGTATTACATGGGTTGTGTGAAGATTACCTCACTTGCGACATTGCTTTCAATGTGGTTATGCCTCTAAGTCGTGCTTCGACACGTGGGAGATATAGCCGCATCGAGGGCGTTACAAAAACATACAATCATACCATAGGCTAGCTTCTAGGGTTTAGCCTCTATGATCCCGTGGTAGATCAACACTTGTAATACTCATATCATCAAGAACAATCAAGCAGGACGTAGGGTATTACCTCCATCAAGAGGGCCTGAACCTAGGTAAACATCGTGTCCCCTGCCTTCTGTTACCATCCACCTTAGACGCATAGTTCGGGACCCCCTACCCGAGATCCGCCGGTTTTGACACCGACATTGGTGCTTTCATTGAGAGTTCCGTTGTGTGATCGGCAAAAGGATCGATGGCTCGTCTGCAAGTCAACTGCGATGCCGGCATCTTCGTCGCCGGCTCGACTGGTCACCTTGGCTCGACTGAGGGCCGTGCTCCATCTCCGATCGTCATGTTCGGACGAAGGCCTTCATCAACATCAACTCCGATCTCTATCAAGATCATGGAGGAATCATCCATGGAGCTCGGGGGCTCAACGTCAACATTGCCCTCGGGCGACCGTGCTGTTTTTCCGAACAGCGAACTTGTATCCGCTGCCACCACCTCTTAGAGCGTCTCTTTGACGATCCCTTTGGTGGAATTGTGCGGAATTGAGTGTACAACAACCATGCAAAATTATTCGAGTTCCGATGGAGGGATCTCCGGCAATCTACGATATACCGGAGCCCTATCAAATCTGGACAGGAATCTGGACAAGTTTAGGGCGTGGTCTCGAGCACCTAGCTCAGACGTCCTTTGGAAGATCCAACCATTGATCGGCTGCGGAACTCCAATATCTAACACCCCTCAAAATTTCAGCTCGATCCGACCGTCCAAACTCCGGAAACCTTCCGATTAGTGTATCACTTTTCGGGTCGGTTTTCTGCGCGAATACGGATCCGACCCGAATTCATGTTTCTTTATGAACGTGATATGAGACAAGCTTCTTAAAGGAATTTTCTCCTAGGGTATTGTGTGTTGTTTTTAAACACGTGCCCATAAAATTTTAAGCCTCCTCCGAGGTAATCTTCACTATCATGCTGGTGTCAAACCAGTCCTGCAATACTGCTACACGGCTACCGACCTGCGCTAGACATGTTGTCGCCTTTTGAGCCGAACTCAACTTCTTCGGATCATCATCTCGGCGAGCGAATAAGAGTTCAGAATCAACAAGGATAAATCATCACCAACATCACCGCCCCACGGAATACACGGAGCATGGAACACAGGCATCGCCACATGGTCACTTCATCAAACCAGCATTGACCGTGTCACAAGTTACGACCTGCGTCGGCATGGCCGCACTGTTGCTTACTCAAGCCGATGTCCATCACGCCGAACTGCTTCAACACCTCGGCTGACACGGAAGCTGCAATGTCTCCTTACCGACCTGCTCCGTCTCCTCGGCTAGACCGAGGGCTTCACCATCTCTTCATCAACTTACTTCGGAGACTTCGACGTCACCAGCCGACCAGCTTCATCACATTAGCTGGACCACGGGCTTTTCCTCGGCGAGCCAACCTTTGCTAGCATCGCCATGCCATCGCTTCATCAGGCAATGGGTGTGCGGATCGAGCCCCAATTTTGGGAGTAACCTTTCTCCAGATTGCTACAACAGATAAACCAGGTGCTATCAATCCTATTATTTTTTTCTTGTTTGGGTTTATTTTTCCCAAGGAATTATTACTCCGGTTTGTTTCATCATCTATACACAGGTCTATCAAATGGTGGCCGCATTAACAACGGCCGCGTGGTGGTTCGGTCAGTTTTCGTATATAGTTCGGCGAATGCCGCATCTGGAACTCAGACCGGCCTGCGAATTCGGGCTTGGCCATACCTTCACCGCGTCACGCCGACGTCCTGCATCGACATGACTTCGGCGCTAGGCCACATCTCTTTCAATAAATTATTTTTGTGAAAAGCAATTATCCTTTTTGGACCGCACTATTTTATGTGTGTAGGTGATCGACTCCGACGGTGTCACGTAGTCTCTTCGGCAAGCCGACGTCGTCGTCCCAATCGGCGCAAATGAGCTCACGTGATCACCTTGTTGGTCGTGTTGCCATACCGACGTGTTCGGTCGCCTCGGGGACTTCGGCATCGCCGAGAGAGCTCTACCTCATCGAGTGTTCGGCGCACAGGCCATATTTATTTTATTACTCACTTTGCATAAATTATTGATTATGCAATATTTTTATTATTATTATTCCTATTATCTCCGGCTTGCACTATTTTCTGTGCACAGGTAGATAATCCGGGAAGCGCTGTCACCGCGGCATACCGACGTACCACGTCACCTCGGCTGACCGGGGGCTTCGTCATCACTTCATTAACACACGCTGGGGGCTTCGGCGTCACACTGCCGGCCTGCTCTGTCGCCACGGTCGGACTGGGGTTTTCACCTCGCCCATCGACTATGCTGTGTCACCACTTCATCAAGCCGAGTTCTTTACTCGGACATCTAGGGACCGGCTTGGGGGCTGGGATCTCGTCCCACCACAATCTCGGCCTACGTCATTAACATCGAGCACATTAACCAGCTAAGTCGCTTTCATGCTCAAAAACTTTCAGTTTTAAATTTTGTTCGGTTCGACCGAGCATTATACTTTTCGGCACAAAGTTAATTGTGACAAAGTTCCTTGTCTAAACTTTGTTTGTGACTCGCATATTCAAATACCCCATTTATTTGGGGGCTCCCTTGATGGACCTTTTCCTCTTGCATATGATTATACTTGTACGGCTTCGTTCCTTGTTCGTGTATTACGCCACAATATGCACCATATTGACCTAAGCGATTTGCAAGCTGGGTTGCCTCGCTCCTATGTTTACCCCTACATTCCCGATTGTTTGGCTAGGGAGTAAAGGGAGCACCTCTACGATTGTCACGACCGGGTCATCTGAGCTCTGACCTCAGACTGGGTGAAGCCGAAAGCTAGCGCTCTTATTGTTTTCAATCATGGTCGGCACACAACGAAACTCATGAGTACAAAAAATCTATTGCACAAGTCTCGTAGTAATAATGAGCACCGAAGAAAGGTATCGGTGGGGGTACTATTTTCTTCGAAGATGCTTCTTACACTTCGTTGGTAATATAGCATAAGTTCTCTGAGCGCGCTTTGTCTGTTACAGCCTTATGGCATGATTGCCTGGTCATCGGAAACACCATCGATACTCTCGACAGGTGGAGTACATGACACTCTTCGGCCCCTGGCCGAAGAGGGAGAAGCGGATGGTCGGTTAAGACGCATTTAAAGTTCGGGTGAACACATATATGATATAAGTACTTCGGTACATACAATCATTATACATAAAATTCTTTTACCCAAGTCACTTGGGGGCTCTTAAAATTTATATATGAGCTGTAAATGTGTTTTCTTCTTGGTCGTTGTCAAAACATGACGGAAGCACATTTTTTTCTCTTCCAATTTTCGGATTGGCACCACACACTTGATGTTGTTAGGACGTCATGTTTTTACTGACGTTTTTTGGTTTTCCAAGCTTTTGGCACTTTTAAACTATTTGTGTGTTTTCAGCACAAGTCACGCAGTGCAACGCCGGACACCTTTAGAGATTCGGCAAAAACATTCTCGGATATTGCTATATATGCATCGGTTTCGAATTGTGTCTTCGGTCAATAGTTGGGTTGCCCGGCTCCTACACTTGCCTCCTACGTTCCGTTTTGTTCGGCTAGGTGTGCAAAGGGAGAACCACTGCGATTGTGCTTCCAGCTCACATGGTTAAGCACCTCAGTGGAGAAAGCCAAAAACTAACTGTCACAATAAGCGTAAACTGGTCAGCGATCCGATGACTGTGTTAAATGATGGGCCATTCATAACATTGGCCGAAGTGTTTATGGCTTGACCTCGACTGTCACCGAACACTACCGGGGGCTAGTAACTGGCCTCCCAAACTAAATCCTCAATATTTTGCTCTTACATTAGAGCAAAGGTTTCATGATCATGCTTAGCATGACAACCCAAAGAAAGGAACCGATAGGGGGGCTATTTTCTTTGGAAGACATTTCTTATGTTAAACAGTAATATAACATATCTCTCTGCGTACCTTTGTTTATAAAACCGTATGGCCAGATTGCCTTGTTTGTCATAAATCTTTGCCCTCATAAAGGCTTTATAAAGTAGGACAAACACTCCTCGGCTACTGGCCGAGGAGGTGGAAGCAGATGGTCGGTCAACAAAGTTTTGTACAATGCGGATCCGAGCATTAATGATGTAAAGTACTTGGATACATAGAGTCATTACACATAATTTCTGATTTTACTATGGATGTCGATCCTTAATTCAGCCACTCGTGCCCGCATTAAGGCTCGGGGGCTACTGGGCTTCGGGCTTATTATTTACAAATATTAAAGGGGCAGATCGATCCCCTGATTTGGTGTTGCCACCCGACCAGTGTCTCGGGGGCTACTGCATGGCCTGTCCAATGCAGAAAATTTTAAGTGCAATACAGTTTCCAAGGAGATTTTGATCCTAAGGTTGGTCAGCCGCACCCAACCTGAGTCTCGAGGACTGAGCATGCCGCTTTTTGTGTCCCAAAGTATTCTGTCGTGCTAGGACTTGATCCTCGGGCTGATTTTGCAGATCAACCTGAGTCTCAGCGGCTACTGGGATCAGCGGTCTTATGTCATCCTTCAGGCGCATCTCGGGTTTTAGACCGATACACACCTTGAGGGCTACTGGCTATATATCTCGATAGAGAATAAATTGCACCAATCAAAAATATTGACAAAAAATCGGCTCGCAGTCGGGGTGGTGCACCACCTCGGAAGCAGTCCGGCATAAAGCTCGGGCGCTACTGGTTGGCTCCATAGAGGGCATTTCCGGCATTAAGCTCGGCTAAACTCCTTCAACTCTTTTGAACCAAGGTGATTTATGACACCTCGGATATAGTCCGGCGTTGGAGCTTGGATACAGTCCGACGTTGGAGCTTGGACATAGTCTGATGTTGGAGCTCGGATACATTCCGGCGTTGTAGCTTAGAAGCAGTCCGGCGTTGGTGCTCGTCTGCAAAAGATACCACGAATATAGTCCGACATTGGAGCTCAGATGCAAGAGGACGCTGCCGCCCGAGGACAACTTCAAACCCGAGGTGTGGCATAAAAATAACAAGGCATTGATAAAGGCCGGAAACTTAAAGGGGCTCCTCGGATACCCGACGTGTAAACTCTTCGGATGCACTTCGGTGACCCTCAAGATAAAAGATGAGAAGATTTGTTGAACCAGTTTTCAAGACCGACGACCGAAGATGAAGAATAGTTCGGAAGAATCAGGGAGCGTCCCTAACTTGAAGAGCGGTTCATGGGGCTACTGACGGTGTCCTGGACTAGGGGGTACTCACCATGTCATCTCCCGATCTATTAGATTGGGCCGAGGACCCCCATGGCCGTATACTCATGGGCCGGTTCGGACAGCTGCCGCATTCAAGGAAGATTCCACAAGACTTGGCGATCAAGACAAGGACTTCTCCCCACCGGCGTATTCGGCTAGGACTCTTGTTATCCTAGGCCTCTGGTGCATTATATAAACCGAGGCCAGGCTAGTCGATAGATACAAAAACATACAATCATACCATAGGCTAGCTTCTAGGGTTTAGCCTCTATGATCTCGTGGTAGATCAACTCTTGTAATACTCATATCATCAAGAACAATCAAGCAGGACATAGGGTATTACCTCCATCAAGAGGGCCCGAACCTGGGTAAACATCGTGTCCCCTACCTCCTGTTACCATTCGCCTTAGACGCACAGTTCGGGACCCCCTACCCGAGATCCGCCAGTTTTGACACCAACATCCAGGCTTGTCCTTTGCTACAAAAAGGATTGGGCCATCTTGAAGCACTTTATTTACTTTTATTACTTGTTACCCGTTACAAATTACCTTATCACAAAACTATCTATTACCTATAATTTCAGTGCTTGCAGAGAATACCTTACTGAAAACTGCTTATCATTTCCTTCTGCTCCTCGTTGGGTTCGACACTCTTACTTATCAAAAGGACTACGATAGATCCCCTACACTTGTCAGTCATCAATATGCAGCGGAAGATAGACTACACTAGACAAGCCATAGTCAAGTAAGCAATGTAGTGATAGTACGAAGACTATCAGCAGCTAGGTAGTATGGATCAGAATGGAAGATAGTATGAAGCCAAACAAATAATAGTCTTCACAAAGTGAAGTAAAACAGATCAGACAGGCAAGCAATGACTTCGCGAAGACAAATAGTAAAGTAACGGGAAGTGGGGGATAGAACCAGTTGCTTGGTGAAGACAAGGATTTGATAGACCACTTCCAGTTGTTGTGACAACTGTACGTCTGGTTAGGGAGGCTGAGACCGAACTCAGAAGACCGTGTCTTCATCTTATTCCCCTTTAGCTAAGGACACCCAGTCCTCGCCCAATCACTCTGGTAAGTCTTGAAGGTAGACTTCCAAACCTTCACAGACTTCGTTCACCGGCGATCCACAATGACCCTTGGATGCTCAGAATGTGATGCCTAACCGGATGGATGATTCATAGTCCTCAAGTGTAACAAGTCTTCAGGTCACGCGGACAGAAAGACTTCAGTGATGCCTAACACTCTTTGGCTCTAGGTGTTTTGGGCTTTGTCCTCGCAAGGATCTCTCTCTCTCTCAAAGGCTTCGGAGGTGGGTTGCTCTCAAACGACAAAAGCCATGCACTAACTCTGAGCAGCCACCAAATTATGGTGTAGGGGTGGGATATTTATAGCCACGAGGCAACCCGAAGAGATATGTTCGAGATGACCTTGGGTCACTAAGGAACCAACACGTGTCCAACTGTCGGATTTCAAACACGCGCGACAGCTTGACTTGGGCTACAAGTAAAGCTAACCCATCCAGCTCTGGATAAGATTTACTGTCATTGTCCTCTCTCGAAGACATAGGATTTTGGTTGAGCATCACATGAGTCACTTTGACTTTGTTCACTTGGACCCCACTTAATAGTACGATGGTTCCTATGACTCAATAAAGAAGAACAGGAAACTATGAAACAACTATGTTTTTGCACTCCATAGTCTTCAAGTGAATGTCTTCACATGTCATAATCTTCATCGTGAATGTCTTCACGAACCACCATTGTCTTCAATGTCTTCACACATTTTTAGGGGTCATCTCTGGTAGCTAAATCGGATCAATAAGGGACTACTACTTGTGTTATCCTACAATTCTCACAAACACATTAGTCCCTCAATCAAGTTTGTCGTCAATACTCCAAAACCAACTAGGGGTGGCACTAGATGCACTTACAATTAGCCATTAAATCTGGCACACCGTCAGGCTGCTTATGCTTACCATTACTACCCTGGTTATGACCTGTCATGTTTGACTGCCGCCCTTTTCCATTGCCGTTCTTCTTCCCCTTATTGGACCTCTCCTCATCAGACCCAAAATCCTTAGTATTGTCAGAATCGGCGTATTTGATGAGAGCCGCCATGAGCTCTCCCATGTCATTGCAGTGACGTTTAAGCCGCCCTAACTTTTGCTTGAGAGTGGTGAAATGGCATTTTTTTTCTCCAGAATCAGAACAGCAGAGCCGGCGTTGATGCTATCCGATGAGTGGATAATAGCGGAGACCCGATGGACCCAATGGTGGGCCAACACATCCTCGCGCTAGACACAAGCGTCTAGGTCGATGATCGACAGAGGTTGTTTGCACATGTATTTGAAATTCTGAATAAAACACGCTTTCAAATCCGCCCATGAATTGATAGAATTAGGGGGCAATCCCTTCAACCAGGTTCGAGTCAATCCATCCAACATCATGGTGAAGTACTTGGGACACACAACGTCATTGACATCTAACATCTCCATAGCCAACTAGTAGCTCTCAATCCAAGCCTCAGGAGGCTGATCAACAGTGTAATTGGGCACCTTTTGAGGGCCCTTGAAGTCCTTAGTCAAAAGCTCATTGCGTAGAGCCGGTGCTAGGCACGGCACACCCACTGTCCTAGAAGTCATCCCGGCCTCTATAGACGCCGAAGGGTTCAACTGAAGCCGTTGATGAGCCGCCAGCTCCGCCTCTTGACGTACCCTAGCCTGATCCATTAAAGCCTGCACATTTTTATCATCACGCGACGGGTCATGCCCACGTGGTTGGTTCCGACGCCATTCTCTACTGGAAATCGTCGGCGACTCAATGCGCCGGCTGTAACTTCGGCTGGAGCGTGGAGTTGAATGAATTCGCTCGCGGCTATATGAGTAAGTGATATGTCTCCGTTGTATCTGTAATTTTTGATTTTTCCATGCCAATATCCTACAACTTTTTATACTATTTTTGGGACTAACATATTGATCCAGTGCCCAGTGCCAGTTCCTGTTTGTTGCTTTTTTTTGTTCCGCAGAAAATCCATATCAAACGGAGTCCAAACGGGATAAAAATGGACGGAGAATATTCTTCGAATATATGTGAAATATGGGAAGAAAATCAATGTGAGATGGTGCCCGAGGGAGCCACGAGGCAGGGGGCGCGCCCCACCCCCTGGGCGCGCCCCTGACCCTCATGGCCCCCCTGTAAGGCGGTTACTGCTCTTCTTTGGCCGAAAGAAAGCTAATTTTCAGGAAAAAAATCGGGGCGAAGGTTTCAATCCAATCGGTGTTACAGATCTCCGGTTATATAAGAAACGCTGAAAGGGCAGAATCCCAGAACACAGAAACAGGGAGAGACAGAGAGACAGATCTAATCTCGGAGGGGCTCTCGTTCCTCCCATGCCATGGAGGCCATGGACCAGAGGGGAAACCCTTCTCCCATCTAGGGAGAAGGTCAAGGAAGAAGAAGAAGGAGGGGGGCTCTCTCCCCCTCGCTTCCGATGGCGCCGGAACATCGCCGGGGCCATCATCATCACCGCAATCTTCACCAACACCTACGCCATCTTCACCAACATCTCCATCACCTTCCCCCCTCTATCTAAAGAGGTCCACTCTCCCGCAACCCGCTGTACCCTCTACTTGAACATGGTGCTTTATGCTTCATATTATTATCCAATGATGTGTTGTCATCCTATGATGTCTGCGTAGATTTTCGTTGTCCTATCGGTGGTTGATGAATTGCTATGATCGATTTAATTTGCTTGTGGTTATGTTGCTGTCCTTTGGTGCCCATCATATGAGCGCGCGCGTGGATCACACCATAGGGTTAGTTGTATGTTGATAAGACTATGTATTGGAGGGCAAGAGTGACAGAAACTTCAACCTAGCATAGAAATTGATGCATACGGGATTGAAGGGGGACCAATATATCTTAATGCTATGGTTGGGTTTTACCTTAATGAACGTTAGTAGCTGCGGATTCTTGCTAATAGTTCCAATCATAAGTGCATAGAATTCCAAGTCCGGGATGACATGCTAGCAGTGGCCTCTCCCACATAAAACTTGCTATCAGTCTACTAAAGTAGTCAATTGCTTAGGGACAATCTCACAACTCCTACCACCACTTTTCCACACTCACTATATTTACTTTATTGTTTCTTTATCTAAACAGCCCCTACTTTTTATTTATGTTCTCTTTATTATCTTGCAAAACTATCCAAAAACACCTACAAAGTACTTTTAGTTTTATACTTGTTCTTGGTAAAGCGAACGTCAAGCATGCGTAGAGTTGTATCGGTGGTCAATAGAACTTGAGGGAATATTTGTTCTACCTTTAGCTCCTCGTTGGGTTTGACACTCTTACTTATCAAAAGACGCTACAATTGATCCCCTATACTTGTGGGTTATCAAGACCTTTTTCTGGTGCCGCTGCCGGGGAGCCATAGCGTGGGGTGAATATTCTCGTGCGTGTGATACATCTCCAATGTATCTATAATTTTTGATTGCTCCATGCTATATTATCTACTGTTTTGGAAATTTGGGCTTTATTATCCACTTTTATATTATTTTTGGGACTAACCTATTAACCGGAGGCCCAGCCCAGAATTGCTGTTTTTTTGCCTGTTTTAGGGTTTCGAAGAAAATGAATACCAAACGGAGTCCAAACGGAATGAAACCTTCGGGAACGTGATTTTCTCAACGAACAAGACCCAGGAGACTTGGACCCTACGTCAATACACAAAAGAGGAGGCCACGAGGTAGGGGGCGCGCCTACCCCCCTCCCCCCCAGGCACGCCCTCCACCCTCATGGGCCCCCTGTTGCTCCACCGACGTACTCCTTCCTCCTATATATACCTACGTACCCCCAAACGATCAGATACGGAGCCAAAACCCTAATTCCACCGCCGCAACTTTCTGTATCCATGAGATCCCATCTTGGGCCTGTTCGGAAGCTCCGCCGGAGGGGGCATCGATCACGGAGGGCTTCTACATCAACACCATAGCCCCTCCGATGAAGTGTGAGTAGTTCACCTCAGACCTACGGGTCCATAGTTATTGGCTAGATGGCTTCTTCTCTCTTTTTGGATCTCAATACAATGTTCTCCCCCTCTCTTGTGGAGAACTATTCGACGTAATCTTCTTTTTGCGGTGTTTGTTGAGATCGATGAATTGTGTGTTTATGATCAAGTCTATCTATGAACAATATTTGAATCTTCTCTGAATTCTTTAATGTATGATTGGTTATCTTTGCAAGTCTCTTCGAATTATCAGTTTGGTTTGGCCTACTAGATTGATCTTTCTTGCAATGGGAGAAGTGCTTAGCTTTGGGTTCAATCTTGCGGTGTCCTTTCCCAGTGACAGTAGGGGCAGCAAGGCACGTATTGTATTGTTGCCATCAAGGATAACAAGATGGGGTTTTCATCATATTGCATGAGTTTATCCCTCTACATCATGTCATCTTGCTTAAGGCATTTCTCTTTTTTAACTTAATACTCTAAATGCATGCTGGATAGCAGTCGATGAGTGGAGTAATAGTAGTAGATGCAGGCAGGAGTTGGTCTACTTGTCTCGGACGTGATGCCCATATACATGATCATGCCTAGATATTCACATAACTATGCTCAATTCTGTCAATTGCTCAATAGTAATTTGTTCACCCACCATAGAATACTTATGCTGTCGAGAGAAGCCACTAGTGAAACTTATGGCCCCCCGGGTCTATCTTCATCATATTAATCTCCTACTACTTAGTTATTTCCTTTGCTTTTACTTTACTTTGCATCTTTATCACAAAAATACCAAAAATATTATCTTATCATATCTATCAGATCTCACTCTCATAAGTGGCCGTGTAGGGATTGACAACCCCTTATCGCGTTGGTTGCGAGGATTTATTTGTTTTGTGCAGGTGCGAGGGACTGGCGCGTAGCCTCCTACTGGATTGATACCTTGGTTCTCAAAACTAAGGGAAATACTTACACTACTTTGCTGCATCATCCCTTCCTCTTCGGGGAAAACCAATGCAGTGCTCAAGAGGTAGCAAGAAGGATTTCTGGCGCCGTTGCCTAGGAGGTCTATGCAAAAGTCAATATACCAAGTACCCATCACATACCCTTATCTCCCGCATTACATTATTTGCCATTTGCCTCTCGTTTTCCTCTCCCCCACTTCACCCTTGCCGTTTTATTCGCCCTCTCTCTCTCTATCCTCCCTCTCTTTCTCTATTTGCCTCTTTTTGCCCGCTTTCTTTTTGTTTGCTTGTGCGTTAGTTTGTTTGCTTGTCATTATGGCTAGTCCTTTACCTTCTGCCTCTATGTCTAAAATTGGGGAAATTATTGTCGATATGGACAATAATAATATCATGAAATATTCTGATGCTCCTGCTAAAGAACCACCCATCTTACATACAAAAAAATCTGTGTTGGTAGTGGTAATATGATTGGAAAAGGAGTTATTCAAGATTTCTTTATGAAAGCACAAGTGCTCCCTAGGTGGTTTTGGTAATTAATGACAACATATCTCTGTTGGACTAACGTTTCTATCTAGTATGTTTCAGATAAGTTCAACAATGGAGTGGCATGGACTAAAGGTTGTGGGAAATTCTCCAAGATGCTAAGGACAAAGGATTGGCTAAAGCTTAAAGCTCAAGACTCTTCATTTTACATTTTAGTGATCCAAGATCACATTGAGTCCATAGGAAAAGCCAATACTATCAAGGAGGGATGAGGTGTTGCTTAATGAGCCTCTTGCTTCAAGTGCTTAATGATATGCTCCAAAATCCTCAGGCTACTTTCCCACTTCCACATATGACCTAAACCTAAGCCAAACTCGGACCTACCGATTATTTCTATCCGGCGCCACCGAGTTTCACTTGTCATAGCCATTGCCAAACCCTAGCAAATCGGTTCTACCGATAGGGATCTCGGTCTCACCGAGATGGGATTGTAATCTCACTATGTATGTCCATTGCCAAAATTGGTCTCACCGATCTTGTGCAATCGGTACTACCGAGGTTACAATGCAAACTCACTGTGTATGCTCATTACCAAAATCGGTCTCACCGAGTTTGTGTAATCGGTCCCACCGAGTTTGCCTGACCAACCCTCAGGTTAGCTTATTACCAAATCGGTCTCACCGAGTTTGTGTAATCGGTCTCACCGAGATTACGTTATGCCCTAACCCTAACCATATCGGTCCTACCGAGTTGCATGTCAGTCCCACCGAAAATCTCTAACGGTCACAAGGTTTACTATTTCGGTCCGACCGAGTTTGTGATTCGGTCCCACCGAGATTGGTAAATTGTGTGTAATGGTTGGATTTTGTGTGGAGGCTATATATACCCCTCCACCTCCTCTTCACTCGTGGAGAGAGCCATCAGAACACATCTACACTTCCAACTCATATGTTCTGAGAGAGAACCACCTACTCATGTGTTGAGGCCAAGATATTCCATTCCTACCACATGAATCTTGATCTCTAGCCTTCCCCAAGTTGCTTTCCACTCAAATCTTCTTTCCACCAAATCCAAATCCTGTGAGAGAAAGTTGAGTGTTGGGGAGACTATCATTTGAAGCACAAGAGCAAGGAGTTCATCATCAACACACCGTTTGTTACTTCTTGGAGAGTGGTGTCTCCTAGATTGGCTAGGTGTCACTTGGGAGCCTCCGACAAGATTGTGGAGTTGAACCAAGGAGTTTGTAAGGGCAAGGAGATCGCCTACTTCGTGAAGTTCTACCACTAGTGAGGCAAGTCCTTCGTGGGTGATGGCCATGGTGGGATAGACAAGGTTGCTTCTTCGTGGACCCTTCGTGGGTGGATCCCTCCATGGACTCGCGCAACCGTTACCCTTCGTGGGTTGAAGTCTCCATCAACGTGGATGTAGGATAGCACCACCTATCCGAACCATGGGAAAAACATCTGTGTCTCCAATTGCGTTTGAATTCTCCAAACCCTTCCCTTTACATTCTTGCAAGTTGCATGCTTTACTTTCCGCTGCCTATATACTCTTTGCATGCTTGCTTGATATGTATTGTGAATGTTGAAATTGTGCCTAAACTCCACTTAAACCGAAAAAGCTTAAAAACTGCAACTTTAGCATTAAGTGTTTAATCACCCCCCCTCTAGACACATCTACTTCAAGGTCCTACAAGTGGTATCAGAGCTTTGGTCTCCATTGCCTTGGTTTAATCACCATTGGAGGAAGATGGATGTGTCTACTTTAGGGAGTCTTAGACATAGAGTGCCCATTCTTGATGGAGAGTATTTTCATGAGTGGAAAAATGAGATGCTTGTAATTTTCAATCAATATCATTTGAACAAGTATATTGCTAGCCCTTGTGCACCTCATATTGATCCTTTGCATCCTACCCTAGATGAAGATATCGACATAATTCACAATCTTAGATCTATTGAGCTCATCATTAGAGGATTGCCCAAAAATTTGATTGCTAGTTTTCCTACTCTTAATTGTGCCTATACTATATGGAAATTTCTTGAGGAACGATTTCCCGATTATTCCTTGAAAAATTTGGATGAAATTCTAAATAAATCTATTGCCTTGAGTAAGATGAACTCTAGTGATCCTAGTTTTGGTGATTGTCTATTTGAGCTTACCAATCTCAAGCGTGCTAAAGGAGATGTTGGAATCATTATATCCGAAGCTATAAGAATTCATAAAGGTGACCACTTTGATGATCATTTATCTAATGAATTACCCTCTCCAGGAAATGACGAGTCACAAGATCATGGTGAACATGGATACTATGATGATGATGATAGTGACTTCGATCTTGATGATGCAATGAGACATTTTGGTCTTATGGCAAATCTTCGGGGATATGTGTTAGGAGGAAAGGCATGGGTTCTTGATAGTGGATGTACTGATCATATGACCGGAGATGAAGAGATGTTCCGTGAGCTTGCTGAAAATGACGGCCCTTGAAAATATGTCACCTATGGTGATAATTCAAAGGGTAAAGTGGTTGGCCTTGGTAAGGTGGCCATCTCACATGATAGTTCCATTCAAAATGTCATGCTCGTTGAATCTCTCGGCTACAACTTACTTTCGGTATCTAGACTTGCTGATTTCGTTTTGAATGTCCTATTTACTGAGGTAGATTGCCAAGTGTTTCGCCGAGACAATCATAAAATGGTCTTTACCGGTATACGTAGAGGTGACCTTTACATTGTCGATTTCTCTAAAAAGGCACAACCTAAAACTTGCTTTATTGCTAAATCCTCAAAAGGTTGGTTGTGGCATAGACGACTAGGTCACGTTGGCATGAGAAACCTTGACAAGCTTATTAAAGGAAATCATATCCTTGGAGTTAACGATGTCATATTTGATAAGGATAGACTTTGTAGTGCTTGTCAAGCAGGTAAACATGTTGGAGGAAGGCATCCCGTGAAGAACATCATGACCACAAGGAGGCTACTCGAGCTACTTCATATGGATCTTTTTGGTCCCAACGCCTACAAGAGTCTCGGTGGAAATTCTTTTGGTCTAGTTATAGTTGATGATTTTTCAAGATTTACGTGGGTGTTCTTTCTTGATGACAAGTCGCAGGTCCAGAAGATCTTCAAAAACTTCGCTAGGAAGGCCCAAAATCAGTTTGACGTGAAGATCAAGAAGGTTCAGAGTGACAACGGAATGGAGTTCAAGAACGCAAATGTGGACACCTTTCTTGACGAAGAAGGGATTTCACACGAGTTCTCGGCTACGTACACACCTCAACAAAATGGAGTTGTTGAGAGGAAGAACCGGAAGCTCATCAAAATGGCGAGAACGATGCTTGATGAGTACAAGACGCCGAAGCACTTTTGGGCAGAAGCGGTTGAGACAGCTTGTCATGCAACAAATCGCTTGTATCTTCACAAGCTACTCGGCAAGACGGCATACGAGCTCCTCACCGGTAACAAACCCCAAGTTGGATACTTTCGATATTCGGCTCAAAGTTCTACATTCTTGACAAGCACCGTCGTTCAAAGTTTGCTCCTAAATCTCATGAAGGTTTTCTACTTGGTTATGGCTCAAACTCTCACACTTACCGTGTCTACAACAATTTCACCCGAAAGGTTGAAGAGACGGTAGATGTGAAGTTTGATGAATCTAATGGCTCGCAAGTAGAGCAATTGCCAATCGATGTAGGAGACAAAGACCCTTCAGAAGCAATCCAAGACTTGTCTATTGGCAAAATTCGTCCAACGGAGGTGAAGGAGAGTACCTCGTCCGTCCAAGTGGAAGCTTCTACTTCACGACAAGGTGAACCAAGAATTGATACGGAAGCATCCACAAGTGGGACACACCAAGATGAAGAAGACGAGGAAATGCATCAAGATGAACATCAACAACCTCCTTCTCCACCACGACAAGAGAACGACAACGTCAACAATGAAGAAGGCCAAGAAGAAGAACAAGATAAAGAAGATGTTCAACGAAGACCCAAGCAAAAGCTCTCACGAGTTCGAGCAAGAATTGCCAAAGATCATCCCGTCGAGCAAATCTACAATGATATTCAAACCAGGAGAATCACTCGCTCAAAAACTCATTTAGCTAACTTTTGTGAAAACTATTCATTCATCTCTAGCATTGAACCTATGAAGGTTGAAGAAGCATTGGAAGATCCGGATTGGATAAACGCTATGCATGAAGAGCTACACAACTTTGAGAGAAACCAAGTTTGGACATTGGTTGAGAAGCCCGACAACAACCACAACATCATTGGTACCAAATGGGTGTTTCGCAACAAGCAAGATGAAGATGGACAAGTGGTTCGCAACAAAGCACGTCTCGTCGCCCAAGGGTACACACAAGTCGAAGGTATGGACTATGGTGAGACATATGCTCCCGTTGCTAGACTTGAGTCCATTCGCATCTTACTTGCCTATGCTAATCACCATAATATCACCTTGTACCAAATGGACATTAAAAGTGCTTTTCTAAATGGTGAAATAGAGGAGGAAGTTTATGTCAAACAACCTCCCGGCTTTATCAATCCTAAGAAACCAAATCATGTTTACAAACTTCACAAAGCTCTTTATGGTCTTAAACAAGCTCCTAGAGCATGGTATAAATGCTTGACCAAGTTCCTTATTGCAAGTGGTTTTGAAATTGGTAAAATTGATTCTACTCTTTTTACTAAAAGGGTTAATGGAGAACTATTTGTATGCCAAATTTATGTTGATGATATCATATTTGGTTCAACTAACCCTCATTAGTGAAAAGTTTGGAAAGCTAATGTCGAGAAGTTTGAGATGTCTATGATGAGTGAACTCAAATTCTTTCTCGGTTTGCAAATCAAGCAAACTAAGGAAGGTACATTTGTCTCTCAAACAAAGTACACCAAGGACTTATTCAAGAAGTTCAATATGCAAGAATGCAAAGGTATGCCTACACCCATGCCTACTAGTGGACATCTTGATTTGACCAAAGATGGTGAACCGGTTGATCAAAAGGTTTATCGCTCTATGATTGGTTCTTTGTTATACCTATGTGCTTCACGTCCCGACATTATGCTAAGTGTGTGCATGTGTGCACGTTATCAAGCTGCTCCTAAAGAATGTCATCTTAAGGCTGTGAAAAGGATAGTGAGATACTTAATTCATACACCAAATTTTGGCATTTGGTATCCTAAGAGGTCTTCTTTTGATCTTGTTGGCTATTCCGACTCGATTATGCCGGAGACAAGGTTGATAGAAAGTCCACTTCGGGTACTTGTCAATTTCTTGGTAGATCTCTTGTGTCTTGGTCTTCCAAGAAACAAAACTCGGTATCCTTATCCACCGCCGAAGCGGAATACATTGCCGCTGGTTCATGTTGTGCTCAATTACTTTGGATGACCCAAACTCTTAAAGATTATGGGATCTATGTGAAACATGTTCCACTGCTTTGTGACAATGAAAGTGCTATCAAAATTGGTCATAATCCTGTACAACATTCTCGAACTAAGCATATTGAAGTTCGTCATCATTTCATTCGAGACCATGTTGCTAAGGGTGACATTGATCTTAAGCATGTTCGCACCGATAAGCAATTAGCGGATATATTTACTAAACCTCTTGATGAGAAAGTATTTTGCAGGTTGAGAGGTGAATTGAACATTATTGATGCTTCGAACTTGGAGTAGGAACTCCATTGGATACATGCAAGACATGAGCTTATGACTAATCCATGATATATCTCTTATGATGACTATCTTATGTCTTGGATATATTTGTACCTTGCATGTTGTCTAACCCATGTAGGTGCTTGGTTGAATCTAATTCCATGAGATTGCGACTCACTCACATCTTGAGCAATCTCTACATCACCAAGTCTCTACACAATGGTGGTTGAAGACAAGGAAGCACAAAACCATTCAAACATATCCTTTGACAAATTCTATGTTGAGCTTCATGATTGTCATTTTTGGATACACAAGTGCTCTTCCTTGCAAGAACTAACCCATGTAGGTAGATGAACTCAAACTCCAAGTGGTGCTCCCAACTCTTGATGAGCTACATCAACCTTGAGCACCCACACAAGTTCAACTACATGAGCAAGAACCACACCACCACCCAAGGTATGTTATTCCATCTTAGAGAAGCTTTACTCCAAGACATGAGTCAAAGCAACTCAACAAGATGTGAATACATCAAGATGCTTAAACGAAAAATGGTAACCCCATTTTGAGCTTAAACGATGAGTATGACCTATGATCAAGTGTTCTCACTTGACTCCTAAGTCAATATACTCTAACATAGGTGACTATGTCACCGCCCAACTCTAGATGAAGTTCTCTTGTGTTCTTTTCTGTGTTATTGCATTTGTCTCATGCATGTTTATTTTCTTTCTCTTTTCAAAAAAACTTCATCTAGATCTTTCAGTTTCTTCTCTTTTCTTTTTGTTTTTGTTCTGCATTTTCTGCATTCAATTCCTTGCAAATCCTTCAGATAATTCATTGCAAATCTTTGTGAGATCCTACATGTTTAGTGAGCTGAGGTGACAAGTGTTTTTCTCTGTTGAACTCGGTTTCACCGACTTGTAGTTTTCGGTCCAACCGAATCTTTTCGGCCCCACCGAAACATGCCACTCGGTGCCACCGACTTCACAACAGGAAAAACAGTTTGCCACTTGTTCTATATTTCTTCTGATCCAGCTCTACTCAATGAATCTTGTCCTCTACAAGCATCACAGTTTTATCCATTGCTTTGTGCTGAGTCTCAAGGACCAAACCTATACGACGGATTCCAGAAAGCCCTTCTTGGAAATTGATGTCAAAGGGGGAGAGAGAGATCACATCAAAGCTTATCACCTACAAGGGAGAAAGTATTAAGGGGGAGAAAGAGATTTCCAGGGGGAGAGAATACTCAAGGATCCCAGATGCTTGATGTTCAAGAGGAGAGATGTCACATGTCTTTTTGGGGGAAAGACATGTTCATATGTGCTTATTTGCATTAAGTTCTATCCATTTGTATCTTTCAGCTCTGATTTTCTGTTCCCTATCTTCTCCCAATATCCCATGTAAGATTCAGGGGGAGCAAGACACCTAAGGGAAAGAAATCAGTCAAATTCATTGCATATCTTTACTCTTGGGGACATGTTGAATCCATTGTGGTACCTTGTACTCACTCTCTACATGTCATCCCAGTCTTGGTACTCTTGTGGCTTCTTTGGTTTGCTCTGGCTAGTGGAGGTACCTGTGTTATCTAACCTTGTTTGTGCAGGTTCATTCCATCCTAAGCCAGCTAAAGACTACAAGGTAAGTGTATGCATCAAAATCATGAGTATGAGGAATTCTTGCTTATGTACATACTGTTTGCAAGAAGGACTCATGAGCATGAAGGTATTTTCCTTGATAATCTTTTGCTCTGATGCATATGGCCAAGATACATGTAACACATTGCCTACTCTGTCATGGTTATGCTCTCACATGCCTCTATATTTCACATTTACATGAGTGCATACATGTAGGGGGAGCCTATGCTTGTTACATGTCCTTCCAAAGCTTTACTTGCTGTTCTTTATATCTTTATCTAAAGCTTTGATGTATGTTGCCATCAATTACCAAAAAGGGGGAGATTGAAAGCACAAGTGCTCCCTAGGTGGTTTTGGTAATTGATGACAACATATCTCTTGTTGGACTAATGTTTCTATCTAGTATGTTTCAGATAAGTTCAACAATGGAGTGGCATGGACTAAAGGTTGTGGAGAATTCTCCAAGATGCTAAGGACAAAGGATTGGCTAAAGCTTAAAGCTCAAGACTCTTCATTTTACATTTTAGTGATCCAAGATCACATTGAGTCCATAGGAAAAGCCAATACTATCAAGGAGGGATGAGGTGTTGCTTAATGAGCCTCTTGCTTCAAGTGCTTAATGATATGCTCCAAAATCCTCAGCTACTTTCCCACTTCCACATATGACCTAAACCCTAAGCCAAACTCGGACCTACCGATTATTTCTATCCGGCGCCACCGAGTTTCACTTGTCATAGCCATTGCCAAACCCTAGCAAATCGGTTCTACCGATAGGGATCTCGGTCTCACCGAGATGGGATTGTAATCTCACTGTGTATGTCCATGCCAAAATCGGTCTCACCGAGTTTGTGCAATCGGTACTACCGAGGTTACAATGCAAACTCACTGTGTATGCTCATTACCAAAATCGGTCTCACCGAGTTTGTGTAATCGGTCCCACCGAGTTTGCCCGACCAACCCTCTGGTTAGCTTATTACCAAATCGGTCTCACCGAGTTTGTGTAATCGGTCTCACCGAGATTACGTTATGCCCTAACCCTAACCATATCGGTCCTACCGAGTTGCATGTCAGTCCCACCGAAAATCTCTAACGGTCACTAGGTTTACTATTTCGGTCGACCGAGTTTCTGATTCGGTCCCATCGAGATTGGTAAATGTGTGTAACGGTGGAATTTTGTGTGGAGCTATATATACCCCTCACCTCCTTCTCATCGAGAGAGAGCCATCAGAACACATTACAACTTCCAACTATATGTTCTGAGAGAGAACCACCTACTCATGTGTTGAGGCCAAGATATTCCATTCCTACCACATGAATCTTGATCTCTAGCCTTCCCCAAGTTGCTTTCCACTCAAATCTTCTTTCCACCAAATCCAAATCCTGTGAGAGAAGTTGAGTGTTGGGGAGACTATCATTTGAAGCACAAGAGCAAGGAGTTCATCATCAACACACCATTTGTTACTTCTTGGAGAGTGGTGTCTCCTAGATTGGCTAGGTGTCACTTGGGAGCCTCCGACAAGATTGTGGAGTTGAACCAAGGGAGTTTGTAAGGGCAAGGAGATCGCCTACTTCGTGAAGATCTACCACTAGTGAGGCAAGTCCTTCGTGGGCGATGGCCATGGTGGGATAGACAAGGTTGCTTCTTCATGGACCCTTCGTGGGTGGAGCCCTCCGTGGACTCGCGCAACCGTTACCCTTCGTGGGTTGAAGTCTCCATCAACGTGGATGTAGGATAGCACCACCTATCCGAACCACGGGAAAAACATCCGTGTCTCCAATTGCGTTTGAATTCTCCAAACCCTTCCCTTTACATTCTTGCAAGTTGCATGCTTTACTTTCCGCTGCCTATATACTCTTTGCATGCTTGCTTGATATGTATTGTGATTGTTTAAATTGTGCCTAAACTCCACTTAAACCGAAAAAGCTTAAAAACTGCAACTTTAGCATTAAGTGTCTAATCACCCCCCTCTAGACACATCTACTTCAAGGTCCTACACTTTACTTGTGCCGGTGCTTTACCTTCTATAGGTAGTTCTATCCTTCATAGAACTAGTAGTCTTGCGGACGCTATTGCCATGCTTATAGTTGAACTTGAAAGACAATTCATGCACATGCATCCTTGCATACAAAGGATTTTTCCTAGAATTTTATAATATTGAGCATTCTTCTGTTAACCGTGTCGCTACTATCTTTTTGGCTCATGATTTTAGATTCATAATAAAATAGGCCAAAGATATCTTTGCACATTATAGGGTCGACGCTTGCCGTCCTCCCATAGAGGCTATCCTCTTTGATCAAGAAGAAATAATGTGTTTTCAATCTCTAGACTATGTTGCTTTCAATGAAAATCTTAGAAAAAGGGTTCCTACCAATGTTTTAGTTGATAGAATTTCTGAACTTAATGATGATTTGGCTATTCGAAATAATGAACTAGGATATTCTCTTGAATATAGGCTCACAAAATTCTATCAAAAGAATGCTTATAATGATGAATTGGTCGTGCAATATGAAGGACCAAAGGAGGAACCTATACCTCCCAAGGTTGATCTTGGGGAATTTTGTCCCATTAAATTTAGCCCTTTCAATTACTTTTGCTTGCCTCAAAGAAAACTTGCTGCCGAACGTAGAGAATATGAAATGATTTTAATAATCTATCTTACTATTATGGCAATACCTAGATCTATCCTTGCTTGTTATGCCTAGCTAGGGGCGTTAAACGATAGCGCTTGTTGGGAGGCAACCCAATTTTATTTTTATTCCTTGATTTTTGCTCCTGTTTAGTAATAAATAATTTATCTGGCCTCTGTTTTGGTTGTGTTTTTTGTGTTTAATTAGTGTTTGTGCCAAGTAGAACCGTTGGGAAGACTTGGGGAAAGTCTTGTTACAGTTGCTGTAAAAATCAGAAACTTTAGCGCTCATGAGAACTGCTGCCATTTTTTTTGGAAAGTTATATTTAGTTAATTATTTTTTCAGATGATTAATAGATAAATTCCTCACTTACAGCAATTTATTTTAGAATTTTTTGGGTTCCAGATCTTGCGCTAGCTACAGATTACTACAGACTGTTCTGTTTTTGACAGATTCTGTTTTTCGTGTGTTGTTTGCTTATTTTGATGAATCTATGGCTAGTAAAATAGTTTATAAACCATAGAGAAGTTGGAATACAGTAGGTTTAACACCGATATAAATAAAGAATGAGTTCATTACAGTACCTTGAAGTGGTCTTTTGTTTTCTTTCGCTAACGGAGCTCACGAGATTTTCTACTTTGGGTTTTGTGTTATGAAGTTTTCAAGTTTTGGGTAAAGATTTGATGGATTATGGAACAAGGAGTGGAAAGATCCTAAGCTTGGGGATGCCCATGGAACCCCCAAGATAATCTAAGGACACCTAAAAGCCACAGCTTGGGGATGCCCCGGAAGGCATCCCCTCTTTCGTCCACTTCTATCGGTAACTTTACTTGGAGCTATATTTTTATTCGCCACATGATATGTGTTTTTCTTGGAGCGTCTTGTATGATTTGAGTCTTTACTTTTTAGTTTACCACAATCATCCTTGCTGTTCACACCTTTTGAGAGAGCCATACATGATTTGGAATTTGTTAGAATACTCTATGTGCTTCGCTTATATCTTTTGAGTTATATAGTTTTGCTCTAGTACTTCACTTATATCTTTTAGAGCACGGTGGTGGATTTGTTTTATAGAAACTATTGATCTCTCATGCTTCACTTAGATTATTTTGAGAGTCTTAAATAGCATGGTAATTTGCTTAAAATCCTAATATGCTTGGTATATAAGATTAATAATAAAACCTTCCTATGAGTGTGTTGAATACTATGAGAAGTTTGATGCTTGATAATTGTTTTGAGATATGAAGATGGTGATATTAAAGTTGTCCTAGTTGATTACTTGTGAATTTGAAGAATACTTGTGTTAAAGTTTGTGATTCCCGTAGCATGCACGTATGGTGAACATTTATGTGATGAAGTCGGAGCATGATTTATTTATTGATTGTCTTCCTTATGAGTGGCGGTCGGGGACGAGCGATGGTCTTTTCCTACCAATCTATCCCCCTTGGAGCATGCGTGTAATACATTGCTTTGATAACTTGTATATTTTTGCAATCAGTATATGAGTTCTTTATGACTAATGTTGAGTCCATGGATTATATGCACTCTAACCCTTCCACCATTGCTAGCCTCTCTAATACCGCGCACCTTTCGCTGGTATCATACACCCACCATATACCTTCCTCAAAAAAGCCACCATACCTACCTATTATGGCATTTCCATAGCCATTCCGAGATATATTGCCATGCAACTTTCCACCGTTCCGTTTATTATGACACACTCCATCAATGTCATATTGCTTAGCATGATCATGTAGTTGACATAGTATTTGTGGCAAAGCCACCGTTCATAATTCTTTCATATATGTCACTCATGAGTCATTGCATATCCCGGTACACCGCCGGAGGCATTCATATAGAGTCATATTTTGTTCTAAGTATCGAGTTGTAATTGTTGAGTTGTAAGAAAATAAAAGTGTGATGATCATCATTATTAGAGCATTGTCCCAGTGAGGAAAGGATGATGGAGACTATGATTCCCCCACTAGTCGGGATGAGACTCCGGAAAAAAAATAATAATAAAAAAGAGAAAGAAAAGAGGCCATCAAAAAGGAGAAAATGCCCAAATAAAAAAATGAGAGAAAAAGAGAGAAGGGGCAATGCTACTATCCTTTTACCTCACTTGTGCTTCAAAGTAGCACCATGATATTCATAGTAGAGAGTCTCTCATTTGGTAACTTCCATATACTAGTGGGAATTTTTCATTATAGAACTTGGCTTGTATATTCAAATGATGGGCTTCCTCAAAATGCCCTAGGTCTTCATGAGCAAGCAAGTTGGATGCACACCCACTTAGTTTCTTTTTGAGCTTTCATATACTTATAGCTCTAGTGCATCCATTGCATGGCAATGCCTACTCACTCACATTGATATCTATTGATGGGCATCTCCATAGCCCGTTGATACGCCTAGTTGATGTGAGACTATCTTCTCCCTGTTTGTCTTCTCCACAACCACCATTCTATTCCACCTATAGTGTTATATCCATGGCTCACGCTCATGTATTGCATGAAGATTGAAAAAGTTTTGAGAATGTCAAAAGTATGAAACAATTGCTTGGCTTGTCATCGGGGTTGTGCATGATTTAAATACTTTGTGTTGTGAAGATAGAACATAGCCAGACTATATGATTTTGTAGGGATAACTTCCTTTGGCCATGTTATTTTGAGAAGACATAATTGCTTTGTTAGTATGCTTGAAGTATTATTATTTTTATGTCCATATGAACTTTTGTCTTGAATCTTTTGGATCTGATTATTCATACCAGAATTAAAAAGAATTACATTAAAATTATGCCAAGTAGCACTCCGCATCAAAAATTCTGTTTTTATCATTTACCTACTCGAGGACAAGCAGGAATTAAGCTTGGGGATGCTTGATACGTCTGAAGGAGATATGCCCTAGAGGCAATAATAATGTTATTATTTTACTTCCTTATATCATGATAAATGTTTATTATTCATGCTAGAATTGTATTATTCGGAAACATAATACATGTGTGAATACATAGACAAACCAAACGTCAGTAGTATGCCTCTACTTGACTAGCTCGTTAATCGAAGATGCTTATGTTTCCTATGACTATGAGATTATGCAACTCCCGTTTACTGGAGGAACACTTTGTGTGCTACCAAACGTCACAACGTAACTGGGTGATTATAAAGGAGCTCTACAGGTATCTCCAAAGGTGAATGTTGGGTTGGCGTATTTTGAGATTAGGATTTGTCACTCTGATTGTCGGAGAGGTATCTCTGGGCCCTCTCGGTAATGCACATCACATAAGCCTTGCAAGCATTACAACGAATGAGTTAGTTGCAAGATGATGTATTACAAAACGAGTAAAGAGACTTGCCGGTAACGAGATTGAACTAGGTATTGAGATACCGACGATCGAATCTCGGGAAAGTAACATACCGATGACAAAGGGAACAACGTATGTTGTTATGCGGTCTGACCGATAAAGATCTTCGTAGAATATGTAGGAGCCAATATGAGCATCCAGGTTCCACTATTGGTTATTGACCGGAGACGTGTCTTGGTCATGTGTACATTGTTCTCGAACCCGTAGGGTCCGTACTCTTAAGGTTTCGATGATAGTTATATTATGAGTTTATGAGTTTTGATGTACCGAAGTTAGTTCGGAGTCCCGGATGTGATCACGGACATGACGAGGAGTCTCGAAATGGTCGAGACATAAAGATTGATATATTGGACGGCTATATTCGGACATTGGAAGTGTTCCGGGTGATTTCAGAGAAACCGGAGAGCCGGAGGTTTACCAGAACCACCCCGGGAGAAGTAATGGGCCATATGGGCCTTAGTGGAGAAAGAGAGGGGCAGCCAAAGGTGGGCCGCGC
The DNA here is from genome assembly GCF_003073215.2 of Triticum urartu. Classification (NCBI taxonomy): domain Eukaryota; kingdom Viridiplantae; phylum Streptophyta; class Magnoliopsida; order Poales; family Poaceae; genus Triticum; species Triticum urartu. The sequence goes on along the minus strand of NC_053024.1, from coordinate 597,086,209 downwards.
GCCTCCTCCCCCTGGTCCTAATTGGACTAGGAGAGGGGGGCGGCGCCCCCCTTTCCTTCTCCTTCCCCACTTCCTTCCCCCTCCTAGTAGGAGTCCTACTCCTACTAGGAGGAGGACTCCTCCTTGGCGCGCCTATAGGGCCGGCCGGCCTCCTCCCCTTGCTCCTTTATATACAGGGGCAGGGGGCACCCCTAGACACACAAGTTGATCCACGTGATCATATTCTTAGCCGTGTGCGGTGTCCCCTTCCACCATAATCCTCGATAATATTGTAGCAGAGCTTAGGCGAAGCCCTGTGACGGTAGTACATCAAGATCGTCACCACGCCGTCGTGCTGACGGAACTCTTCCCCGACACTTTGCTGGATCAGAGTCCGGGGATCGTCATCGAGTTGAACGTGTGCTAAAACTCGGAGGTGCCGTAGTTTCGGTGTTTGATCGGTCGGGCCGTGAAGACGTACGACTACATCAACCGCGTTGTGCTAACGCTTGCGCTGTCGGTCTACAAGGGTACGTAGATCACACTCTCCCCTCTCGTTGCTATGCATCACCATGATCTTGCGTGTGCGTAGGATTTTTTTGAAATTACTACGTTACCCAACAGTGGCATCCGAGCCAGGTTTTATGTGTTGATGTTATATGCACGAGTAGAACACAAGTGAGTTGTGGGCGATATAAGTCATACTGCTTACCAGCATGTCATACTTTGGTTCGGCGGTATTGTTGGATGAAGCGGCCCGGACCGACATTACGCGTACGCTTATGCGAGACCGGTTCTCCCGACGTGCTTTGCACAAAGGTGGCTAGCGGGTGACAGTTTCTCCAACTTTAGTTGAACAAAGTGTGGCTACGCCCGGTCCTTGCGAAGGTTAAAACAGCACCAACTTGACAAACTATCGTTGTGGTTTTGATGCGTAGGTAAGATTGGTTCTTGCTTAAGCCCGTAGCAGCCACGTAAAACTTGCAACAACAAAGTAGAGGACGTCTAACTTGTTTTTGCAGGGCATGTTGTGATGTGATATGGTCAAGACATGATGCTAAATTTTATTGTATGAGATGATCATGTTTTGTATCCAAGTTATCGGCAACTGGCAGGAGCCATATGGTTGTCGCTTTATTGTATGCAATGCAATTACGCTGTAATGCTTTACTTTATCACTAAGCGGTAGCGATAGTCGTGGAAGCATAAGATTGGCGAGACAACAACGATGCTGCGATGGTGATCAAGGTGTCGCGCCGGTGACGATGGTGATCACGACGGTGCTTCGAAGATGGAGATCACAAGCACAAGATGATGATGGCCATATCATATCACTTATATTGATTGCATGTGATGTTTATCTTTTATGCATCTTATCTTGCTTTGATTGACGGTAGAATTTTAAGATGATCTCTCACTAATTATCAAGAAGTGTTCTCCCTGAGTATGCACCGTTGCGAAAGTTCTTCGTGCTGAGACACCACGTGATGATCGGGTGTGATAGGCTCTACGTTCAAATACAACGGGTGCAAAACAGTTGCACACGCAGAATACTCAGGTTATACTTGACGAGCCAAGCATATACAGATATGGCCTCGGAACACGGAGACCGAAAGGTCGAGCTTGAATCATATAGTAGATATGATCAACATAGCGATGTTCACCAATGAAACTACTCCATCTCACGTGATGATCGAACATGGTTTAGTTGATTTGGATCACGTAATCACTTAGAGGATTAGAGGGATGTCTATCTAAGTGGGAGTTCTTTAGTAATATGATTAATTGAACCTAAATTTATCATGAACTTAGTGCCTGATAGTATCTTGCTTGTCTATGTTTGATTGTAGATAGATGGCCCGTGCTGTTGTTCCGTTGAATTTTAATGCGTTCCTTGAGAAAGCAAAGTTGAAATATGATGGTAGCAATTACACGGACTGGGTCCGTAACTTGAGGATTATCCTCATTGCTGCACAGAAGAATTACGTCCTGGAAGCACCGCTGGGTGCCAGGCCTGCTGCTGGAGCAACACCAGATGTTATGAACGTCTGGCAGAGCAAAGTTGATGACTACTCGATAGTTCAGTGTGCCATGCTTTACGGCTTAGAATCGGGACTTCAACGATGTTTTGAACGTCATGGAGCATATGAGATGTTCCAGGAGTTGAAGTTAATATTTCAAGCAAATGCCCGGATTGAGAGATATGAAGTCTCCAATAAGTTCTATAGCTGCAAGATGGAGGAGAACAGTTCTGTCAGTGAGCATATACTCAAAATGTCTGGGTATAATAATCACTTGATTCAATTGGGAGTTAATCTTCCAGATGATTGCGTCATTGACAGAATTCTCCAATCACTTCTACCAAGCTACAAGAGCTTCGTGATGAACTATAATATGCAAGGGATGAATAAGACTATTCCCGAGCTCTTCGCAATGCTGAAAGCTGCGGAGGTAGAAATCAAGAAGGAGCATCAAGTGTTGATGGTCAATAAGACCACTAGTTTCAAGAAAAAGGGCAAAGGGAAGAAGAAGGGGAACTTCAAAAAGAACAGCAAGCAAGTTGCTACTCAAGAGAAGAAACCCAAACCTGGACCTAAGCCTGAAACTGAGTGCTTCTACTGCAAGCAGACTGGTCACTGGAAGCGGAACTGCCCCAAGTATTTGGCGGATAAGAAGGATGGCAAGGTGAACAAAGGTATATGTGATATACATGTTATTGATGTGTACCTTACTAATGCTCGCAGTAGCACCTGGGTATTTGATACTGGTTCTGTTGCTAATATTTGCAACTCGAAACAGGGACTACGGATTAAGCGAAGATTGGCTAAGGACGAGGTGACGATGCGCGTGGGAAATGGTTCCAAAGTCGATGTGATCGTGGTCGGCACGCTACCTCTACATCTACCTTCGGGATTAGTATTTGACCTAAATAATTGTTATTTGGTGCCAGCGTTAAGCATGAACATTATATCTGGATCTTGTTTGATGCGAGACGGTTATTCATTTAAATCAGAGAATAATGGTTGTTCTATTTATATGAGTAATATCTTTTATGGTCATGCACCCTTAAAGAGTGGTCTATTCTTATTAAATCTCAATAGTAGTGACACACATATTCATAATGTTGAAACCAAAAGATGCAGAGTTGATAATGATAGTGCAACTTATTTGTGGCACTGCTGTTTGGGTCATATTGGTGTAAAGCACATGAAGAAACTCCATACTGATGGACTTTTGGAACCTCTTGATTATGAATCACTTGGTACTTGCGAACCGTGCCTTATGGGTAAGATGACAAAAACACCGTTCTCCGGTACTATGGAGAGAGCAACAGATTTGTTGGAAATCATACATACCGATGTATGTGCTCTGATGAATGTTGAGGCTCGTGGCGGATATCGTTATTTTCTCACCTTCACAGATGACTTAAGCAGATATGGGTATATCTACTTAATGAAACATAAGTCTGAAACATTTGAAAAGTTCAAAGAATTTCAGAGTGAAGTTGAAAATCATCGTAACAAGAAAATAAAATTCCTACGATCTGATCGTGGAGGAGAATATTTGAGTTACGAGTTTGGTGCACATTTGAAACAATGTGGAATAGTTTCACAACTCACGCCACCCGGAACACCACAGCGTAATGGTGTGTCCGAACGTCGTAATCGTACTTTACTAGATATGGTGCAATCTATGATGTCTCTTACTGATTTACCGCTATCATTTTGGGGATATGCTCTAGAGACGGCCGCATTCACGTTAAATAGGGCACCATCAAAATCTGTTGAGACGACGCCTTATGAACTATGGTTTGGCAAGAAACCAAAGTTGTCGTTTTTGAAAGTTTGGGGTTGCGATGCTTATGTGAAAAAGCTTCAACCTGATAAGCTCGAACCCAAATCGGAGAAATGTGTCTTCATAGGATATCCAAAGGAAACTATTGGATACACCTTCTATCACAGATCCGAAGGCAAAATCTTTTGTTGCTAAATTCGGAAACTTTCTAGAGAAGGAGTTTCTCTCGAAAGAAGTGAGTGGGAGGAAAGTAGAACTTGATGAGGTAACTGTACCTGATCCATTATGGGAAAGTAGTACATCACAGAAACCAGTTTCTGTGACACCTACACCAATTAGTGAGGAAGCTAATGATGATGATCATGAAGCCTCAGAACAAGATACTACTGAACTTCGTAGATCAACCAGAGTAAGATCCGCACCAGAGTGGTACGATAATCCTGTTCTGGAAGTCATGCTACTAGATCATGATGAACCTACGAACTATGGAGAAGCGATGGTGAGCCCAGATTCCGCAAAATGGCTTCAAGCCATGAAATCTGAGATGGGATCCATGTATGAGAACAAAGTATGGACTTTGGTTGACTTGCCCGATGATCGGCAAGAAATTGAGAATAAATGGATCTTTAAGAAGAAGACTGACGCTGACGGTAATGCTACTATCTACAAAGCTCGACTTGTCGCAAAAGGTTTTCGACAAGTTCAAGGGATTGACTACGATGAGACCTTCTCGCCCGTAGCGATGCTTAAGTCTGTCCGAATCATGTTAGCAATTGCCGCATTTTATGATTATGAAATTTGGCAGATGGATGTCAAAACTGCATTCCTGAATGGATTTCTGCATGAAGAGTTGTATATGATGCAACCGGAAGGTTTTGTCGATCCAAAGGGAGCTAACAAAGTGTGCAAGCTCCAGCGATCCATTTATGGACTGGTGCAAGCCTCTCGGAGTTGGAATAAACGCTTTGATAGTGTGATCAAAGCATTTGGTTTTATACAGACTTTTGGAGAAGCCTGTATTTACAAGAAAGTGAATGAGAGCTCTGTAATATTTCTGATATTATATGTAGATGACATATTACTAATTGGAAATGATATAGAATTTCTGGATAGCATAAAAGGATACTTGAATAAAAGTTTTTCGATGAAAGACCTCGGTGAAGCTGCCTACATATTGGGCATCAAGATCTATAGAGACAGATCGAGACGCTTAATTGGACTTTCACAAAGCACATACCTTGACAAAGTTTTGAAAAAGTTCAAAATGGATCAAGCAAAGAAAGGATTCTTGCCTGTGTTACAAGGTGTGAAATTGAGTAAGACTCAAAGTCCGACCAATGCAGAAGATAGAGAGAAAATGAAAGATGTTCCCTATGCTTCAGCCATAGGCTCTATCATGTATGCAATGCTGTGTACCAGACCTGATGTGTGTCTTGCTATAAGTCTAGCAGGGAGGTACCAAAGTAATCTAGGAGTGGATCACTGGATAGCGATCAAGAACATCCTGAAATACCTGAAAAGGACTAAAGATATGTTTCTCATATATGGAGGTGACAAAGAGCTCATCGTAAATGGTTACGTTGATGCAAGCTTTGACACTGATCCGGACAATTCTAAATCGCAAACTGGATACGTGTTTACATTAAACGGTGGAGCTGTCAGTTGGTGCAGTTCTAAACAAAGCGTTGTGGCGGGATCTACATGCGAAGCGGAGTACATAGCTGCTTCGGAAGCAGCAAACGAAGGAGTCTGGACGAAGGAGTTCATATCCGATCTAGGTGTCATACCTAGTGCATCGGGTCCAATGAAAATGTTTTATGACAATACTGGTGCAATTGCCCTGGCAAAGGAATCCAGATTTCACAAGAGAACCAAGCACATCAAGAGATGCTTCAATTCCATCCGGGATCTAGTCCAGGTGGGAGACATAGAGATTTGCAAGATACATACGGATCTGAATGTTGCAGACCCGTTGACTAAGCCTCTTCCACGAGCAAAACATGATCAGCACGAAAACTCCATGGGTGTTAGAATCATTACTGTGTAATCTAGATTATTGACTCTAGTGCAGGTGGGAGACTAAAGGAAATATGCCCTAGACGCAATAATAATGTTATTATTTTATTTCCTTATATCATGATAAATGTTTATTATTCATGCTAGAATTGTATTATTCGGAAACATAATACTTGTGTGAATACATAGACAAACCAAACGTCACTAGTACGCCTCTACTTGACTAGCTCGTTTATCGAAGATGGTTATGTTTCCTAACCATAGACATGTGTTGTCATTTGATTAATGGGATCACATCATTAGGAGAATAATGTGATTGACATGACCCATTCCATTAGCTTAGCACCCGATCGTTTAGTATGTTGCTATTGCTTTCTTCTTTACTTATACATGTTCCTATGACTATGAGATTATGCAACTCCCGTTTACCAGAGGAACACTTTGTGTGGTACCAAACGTCACAACGTAACTAGGTGATTATAAAGCAGCTCTATAGGTGTCTCCAAAGGTGAATGTTGGGTTGGCGTATTTCGAGATTAGGATTTGTCACTCCGATTGTCGGAGAGGTATCTCTGGGCCCTCTCGGTAATGCACATCACATAAGCCTTGCAAGCATTACAACTAATGAGTTAGTTGCAAGATGATGTATTACGAAACGAGTAAAGAGACTTGCCGGTAACGAGATTGAACTAGGTATTGAGATACCGACGATCGAATCTTGGGCAAGTAATATAACGATGACAAAGGGAACAACGTATGTTGTTATGCGGTCTGACCGATAAAGATCTTCGTAGAATATGTAGGAGCCAATATGAGCATCCAGGTTCCGCTATTGGTTATTGACCGGAGACGTGTCTCGGTCATGTCTACATTGTTCTCGAACCCGTAGGGTCTGCATGCTTAAGGTTTCGATGACAGTTATATTATGAGTTTATGAGTTTTGATGTACCGAAGTTAGTTCGGAGTCCCGGATGTGATCACGGACATGACGAGGAGTCTCGAAGTTGTCGAGACATAAAGATTGATATATTGGACGGCTATATTCGGACACCGGAAGTGTTCCGGGTGATTTCAGAGAAAACCGGAGAGCCGGAGGGTTACCGGAACCACCTCGAGAGAAGTAATGGGCCATATGGGCCTTAGTGGAGAAAGAGAGGGGCAGCCAAAGGTGGGCCGCGCGCCTCCTCCCCCTGGTCCTAATTGGACTAGGAGAGGGGGGGCGGCGCCCCCCTTTCCTTCTCCTTCTCCACTTCCTTCCCCCTCCTAGTAGGAGTCCTACTCCTATTAGGAGGAGGACTCCTCCTTGGCACGCCTATAGGGCCGGTCGGCCTCCTCCCCTTGCTCCTTTATATACAGGGGTAGGGGGCACCTCTAGACACACAAGTTGATCCACGCGATCATATTCTTAGCCGTGTGCGGTGCCCCCTTCCACCATAATCCTCGATAATATTGTAGCGGAGCTTAGGCGAAGCCCTGCGACGGAAGTACATCAAGACCGTCACCACGCCGTCGTCCTGACGGAACTCTTCCCCGACACTTTGCTGGATCGGAGTCCGGGGATCGTCATCGAGCTGAATGTGTGCTAAAACTCGGAGGTGCCATAGTTTCGGTGCTTGATCGGTCGGGCCGTGAAGACGTACGACTACATCAACCGCGTTGTGCTAATACTTCTGCTGTCGGTCTACAAGGGTACGTAGATCACACACTCCCCTCTCGTTGCTATGCATCACCATGATCTTGCGTGTGCGTAGGAAATTTTTTGAAATTATTACGTTACCCAACAACGTCTCCAACGTATCAATAATTTTTGATTGCTCCATGCTATATTATCTACTGTTTTGGACATTATTGGGCATTATTATCCACTTTTATATTATTTTTGGGACTAACCTATTAACCGAAGGCCCAGCCCAGAATTGCTGTTTTTTGCCTGTTTTAGGGTTTCGAAGAAAAGGAATATCAAACGGAGTCCAAAGGGAATGAAACCTTCGGGAACGTGATTTTCTCAATGAACAAGACCCGGGAGACTTGGACCCTACGTCAAGACACAAAAGAGGAGGCCATGAGGTAGGGGGAAGCGCCTACTCCCCCAGGCGCGCCCTCCACCCTCGTGGGCCCCCTGTTCCTCTTCGGGGAAAACCAATGCAGTGCTCAAGAGGTAGTAGTGTGCTTGTTTGCTTTATCACTAAGTAATTTTTATTTGATGTTCTAAGTTGTTCTGTATCTTTAGTTATGGATATGGAACGCAAAATACCAAAAAAATTATTTGTACCTACTGAACCGATGGTTGAAGAACCACTCAAAATCTATCACACTCCTAAAGCTTTTTACTTGGATCATCTTCGATCCCTTTGTGCTCGTGCTGAAAGCCCAACTAGCTTAGTTGAGGGTAAATCTTTAGATGAGCATGCTTGTTATGTGCGACACCGCTTATCTAAAAAAGGGGAACTTTTACTGGATCAAATTCATCGTTTGCAGTCCTATGCTTGGAATTTATGTGAAATATATGATGTTACTTGTTGTTCTGAAAACCCTAAGAAACACCTTCCTTAACAATGTGAGTTTAGTGATGGAATCGTATCTTCGTATGCCAAGGGTGTTTATAATTACTATGATGTTCAACAAATTGAAGAATTTGTTGCTTTTAATGGTGCTTATGAAATTGCTTCTTTGATTGAAAAGTATGATGCTACTCTTTACAAATCTGAAAATTTTGCCATACTTAAATATTGTTATGATAATTATGCTTCTAATGCCTATGTTAAACCATATATTGAGGACTCCTCCGCTGTCCAAGAAGAGACTAATATTTTGCAGGAGTCTATGGAAGAAGAAGTTGATGACACTTGAGCCCATTGGATGAAAAAGATGAGGAGGAGAGCGAAGAACAAAAGGAGGAAGAGCGGATTGATCACCCGTGCCCACCTTCTCATTAGAGTAACTCTTCAACTCATACATTGTTTAATTTCCCTTCGTGCTTACCGAAGGATGCTTGCTATGCTTGTGACCAAGATGCCAATATGAATTATGCTTATGGAGATGAACTTGCTATAGTTCCTTATGTTAAACATGAAATTGTTTCTATTGCACCCACGCATGATAGTCCTATTATCTTTTTGAAGTCTCCTGACTACACTATATCGGAGAAGTTTGCTCTTGTTAAGGATTATATTGATGGGTTGCGTTTTACTACTACATATGATAATTTTGATAGATATAATATGCATGTGCTTGCTGCTCCTACTTGCAATTATTATGAGAGAGGAACTACATCTCCGCCTCTTTATGTTTCCAACACGAAAAAATTGCAAGAAACTGTTTATACTATGCATTGGCCTTTACTTTGTGTGTGTGAATTGTTCTTTTATGACATGCCGATGCATAGGACGAGAGTTATACTTCGTAATTACATGATATATGTTACTTTTTGCTCACTACTAAATTACAAATCATTGTTAATTAAAATTGGCTTTCATATACCTTGGGATCCGGGTGGATCCATTACTTCAGCACTATATGCCTAGCTTAATGCCTTTAAAGAAAGCGCTGCCAGGGAGACAACCCGGAAGTTTTAGAGAGTCATTTATTTCTGTTGTGTGCTTTTATAAAGTTTAAAAACAAAAAAATAAAGAGGGGAACCCAAAACTTTTTCAAAAAGGAAAGTGAAAGTGAGAGAGATAAGCATTGTTGAAGTGGGGGAGCTCCTTGAACTTTGTTCATGCTCATGGAAACTTTGTGAATCTTGATTACAGAAACTTTTCAACAAAAATAATTGTCCCCTTGTACAATTCCATTGTATTATAAAAATAATGTGCCAAGGTTTGCCTTTAGGATGTTTTAGATGCTTGTTGGTTTGTACGGTGCAGGACAAAAACTTTGGCTGTAGCGCGCGATTTTACATTTTTTACTGGAATGTCAAACGGTTCTGAAAACTTTTGCACTGTATTTATATACAAATTTTTTATTTTTCCTAATTTTGGTATAAATTGTGGAGTACCAGAGGTATGGTGAATGTTCATATTACTACAGATTATCCTGTTTAAGACAGATTCTGTTTTTGATGCATTGTTTGCTTGTTTTGATGAAACTATCAATTTATATCAGTGGATTAAGCCATGTAAAATTTATATCACAGTAGCTACAATGCAAAACAAAATATGAATTGGTTTGCAACAGTACTTAGAGTAGTGATTTGCTTTATTATACTAACCGATCTTACCGAGCTTTCTGTTGAGTTTTGTGTGGATGAAGTGTTCGAAGATCGAGGAGGTCTTGATGTGAGGTGAAGGAGGAGAGGCAAGAGCTCAAGCTTGGGGATGCCCAAGGCACCCCAAGTAAATATTCAAGGAGACTCAAGCGTCTAAGCTTGGGGATGCCCCGGAAGGCATCCCATCTTTCTTCAACAAGTATCAGTATGTTTTCGGATTCGTTTTGTTCATGCGATATGTGCAACCTTGGAGCGACTTTTGCATTTAGTTTTCACTTTTATTTTATGCACCATGCTGGTATGATATAGTCCTTGGTTGATTTATAGAATGCTCATTGCACTTCACTTATATAATTTGAGTATGGCTTTATAGAATGCTTCATGTGCTTCACTTATATCATTTGACGTTTGGATTGCGTGTTTCTCTTCACATAGAAAACCACCATTTGTAGAATGCTCTTTTGCTTCACTTATATTTCTAGAGTGTTGGCATATCTTTTGTAGAAAGAATTAAACTCTTTTGCTTCACTTATATCTATTTAGAGAGATGACAGGAACTGGTCATTCACATGGTTAGTCATAAAATCCTACATAAAACTAGTAGATCACTGAATATGATATGTTTGATTCCTTGCAATAGTTTTGCGATATAAAGATGGTGATATTAGAGTCATGCTAGTTGAGTAGTTGAGGATTGTAGAAATACTTGTGTTGAAGTTCGTGATTCCCGTAGCATGCACGTACGGTGAATCGTTATTTGATGAAGTCGGAGCATGAGGTATTTATTGATTGTCTTCCTTATGAGTGGCGGTCGGGGACGAGAGATGGTCTTTTCCTACCAATCTATCCCCCTAGGAGCATGCGCGTAGTACTTTGTTTCGATGACTAATAGACTTTTGCAATAAGTATGTGATTTCTTTATGACTAATGTTGAGTCCATGGATTATACGCACTCTCACCCTTCAATCATTGCTAGCCTCTTCGGTACCATGCATTGCCCTTTCTCACCTCGAGAGTTGGTGCAAACTTTGCCAGTGCATCCAAATCCTGTGATACGATACACTCGATCACACATAAGCCTCCTTATATCTTCCTCAAAACAGCCACCATACCTACCTATCATGGCATTTCCACAGCCATTCCGAGATATATTGCCATGCAACTTCCATCATCATCATATACATGACTTGAGCAGTTATTGTCATATTGCTTTGCATGATCGTAAGATAGCTAGCATGACGTTTTCATGGCTTGTTCATTTTTTGATGTCATTGCTACGCTAGATCATTGCACATCCCGGTACACCGCCGGAGGCATTCATATAGAGTCATATCTTTGTTCTAGTATCGAGTTGTAATATTGAGTTGTAAGTAAATAAAAGTGTGATGATCATCATTATTAGAACATTGTCCCACGTGAGGTTATCAAAATAAAAGAGGCCAAAGCAGCCCAAATAAAAAAGAGGCCAAAGAAGCCTGCCAAACAAAACAAAAAAAAAACAAAAAAACAAAAAAATGAGAGAAAAAGAGAGAAGGGACAATGTTACTATCCTTTTACCACACTTGTGCTTCAAAGTAGCACCATGTTCTTCATATAGAGAGTCTCATTGAGTTATCACTTTCATATACTAGTGGGAATTTTCATTATAGAACTTGGCTTGTATATTCCGATGATGGGCTTCCTCAAATGCCCGAGGTCTTCATGAGCAAGCAAGTTGGATGCACAGCCACTTAGTTTCAGTTTGAGCTTTCATATACTTATAGCTCTAGTACATCCGTTGCATGGCAATCCCTACTCCTCACATTGACATCAATTGATGGGCATCTCCATAGCCCTTGATTAGCCGCATCGATGTGAGACTTTCTCCTTTTTTGTCTTCTCCACACAAACTCCACCATCATATTCTATTCCACCCATAGTGATATGTCCATGGCTCACGCTCATGTATTGCATGAAAGTTGAAAAGGTTTGAGAACGTCAAAAGTATGAAACAATTGCTTGGCTTGTCATCGGGGTTGTGCATGATTTGAATATTTTGTGTGGTGAAGATGGAGCATAGCCAGACCATATGATTTTGTAGGGATAACTTTCTTTGGCCATGTTATTTTGAAAAGACATGATTGCTTTATTAGTATGCTTGAAGTATTATTGTCTTAATGTCAAATGATAGACTATTGCTTTGAATCACTCGTGTCTTAATATTCATGCCATGATTATATATATGATCAAGATTATGCTAGGTAGCATTCCACATCAAAAATTATCTTTTTTATCATTTACCTACTCGAGGACGAGAAGGAATTAAGCTTGGGGATGCTGATACATCTCCGTCGTATCTATAATTTTTGATTGTTCCATGCCAATATTCTACAACTTTTATATACTTTTGGTAACTTTTTATACTATTTTGGAACTAACATATTGATTCATTGCCCAGTGCCAGTTCCTATTTGTTGCTTGTTTTTTTCGCAGAAAATCCATATCAAATGGAGTCCAAACGGGATAAAAACGGACGGAGAATATTTTTGGAATATATGTGAAATATGGGAAGAAAATCAACGTGAGACCGTGCCCGAGGGAGCCACGAGGCAGGGGGGCGCGTCCCTGACCCTCATGGGCCCCCGTAAGGTGGTTACTTCTCTTCTTTGGCCGCAAGAAAGCTAATTTTTGGGAAAAATTGAGGCGAAGGTTTCAATCCAATCGGAGTTACGGATCTCTGGATATATAAGAAACGGTGAAAGGGCAAAATCCCAGAACGCAGAAACAGAGAGAGACAGAGACACATATCCAATGTCGGAGGGGCTCTCGCCCCTCCCATGCCATGGACGTCATGGACCAGAGGGTAAACCCTTCTCCCATCTAGGGAGAAGGTCAAGGAAGAAGAAGAAGAAGGAGGGCTCTCTCCCCCTCGCTTCCGGTGGCGCCGGAAGGCCGCCGGGGGCCATCATCATCACCACAATCTTCACCAACACCTACGCCATCTTCACCAACATCTCCATCACCTTCCCTATTTATCTACAGCGGTCCACTCTCCTGCAACCCATTGTACCCTCTACTTTAACATGGTGCTTTATGCTTCATATTATTATCCAATGATGTGTTGCCATCCTATGATGTCTGAGTAGATTTTCGTTGTCCTATTGGTGGTTGATGAATTGCTATGATTGATTTAATTTGCTTGTGATTATGTTGTTGTCCTTTGGTGCCCATCATATGAGCGCATGCGTGGATCACACCATAGGGTTAGTTGTATATTGATAAGACTATGTATTGGAGGGCAAGAGTGATAGAAACTTCAACCTAGCATAGAAATTGATGCATACGGGATTGAAGGGGGGCCAATATATCTTAATGCTATGGTTGGGTTTTACCTTAATGAACGTTAGTAGTTGCGGATGCTTGCTAATAGTTCCAATCATAAGTGCATAGAATTCCAAGTCAGGGATGACATGCTAGCAGTGGCCTCTCCCACATAAGACTTGCTATCGGTCTAGTAAAGTAGTTAATTGCTTAGGGACAATCTCACAACTCCTACCACCACTTTTACACACTCACTATATTTACTTTATTGTTTTTTTATCTAAACAGCCCCTAATTTTTATTTACGTGCTCTTTATTATCTTGCAACCTATCCAAAAACACCTACAAAGTACTTCTAGTTTTATACTTGTTCTAGGTAAAGCGAACGTCATGTGTGCGTAGAGTTGTATCAGTGGTCGATAGAACTTGAGGGAATATTTGTTCTACCTTTAGCTCCTCGTTGGGTTCGACACTCTTACTTATCGAAAGAGGCTACAATTGATCCCCTATACTTGTGGGTTATCAATAAGCCGCCTGCTGGACTACCGCTGTTTGAAGAAGCTCCACAGCCTTTCGGGTCTTGACCGCTGCGGGAGACTCGCCTTCCACTGGAAGAGACGCCAGCTGCGAAGCCACGGCAATCATGTTATCCAGAGGGTTGTAATAATGACCCGACGGTGTTAACACTAGCTAAGGCGGGGTTGCGTTCAAACAAGGTGGGTTTGTTATGTGCGGTTGAGTTGTTACCCTAGTTACAGGCGCCTCGGCAGCCCGGGTCGCACCGGGCGGGTTACTTGGTCCTGCCCCAGTTGTATTGAAAAGATTCCTTGCCTCGAACTGTGAAGGTAGACGGCTCTGGTATCTGCGTAAGACAACATTTGATGCATACTGATCCAAATTTAACCGGAAAGCTTCTGCTTGGATCCGTTGTGACTCGGCCTCCAACGAGGCTTGCTTTGTTGCCATCCTAGCATTCTCAGCATTAAGCTCCTCTTTAGCCTGAGCTACATCATCCCGCAGTTTCGTGACTTCCACATTATGCTGTGCTTGAGTCACCGGGGTTACTTCTGCAGCTAACAGAGTCGCCGAACAATCCAAGAGCTCAGAAAAGACCTGAGCCGGCGGGCGCAGAGGGCCGCTCGCCCCGGCCGTCGCCGCAGCCGTTGAACTAGAGGTCGTAGCCACAGTAGTTGATGAATTCAACATATGTTGCTACCGGCCATGAAGATAGCAACCCTGCTCGGCGGCTCATAGGGGTCCGGAATACTGTTGCCATCGAAACAGCCCCAAGCCCGCCATGTTGTAGCTGATAGATTGATTTGGTCTCGCCGGTTGAAGACTCATCACCTGAATAGATGGATGTCTCCTTGCCAGACAACCTTCTCCGAGATCCGCCCCACGAACAAAGCCAATAAAAGCACGCTTCCTGGCGGGTTGGATCTTGGTCAGTTGTGCGCGCTGAGTGATACGTCTCCAACATATCTATAATTTATGAAGTATTCATGCTATTATATTATCTGTTTTGGATGTTTATGGGCTTTACTAAAAAAATTATATTATTTTTGGGACTAACCTATTAACCGGAGGCCCAACCCAAATTGTTGTTTTCTTGCCTATTTCAGTGTTTCGAAGAAAAGGAATATCAAATGGAGTCCAAACGGAATGAAACCTTCGGGAGAGTTATTTTCGGAAAGGAAGCAATCCAGGAGACTTGGAGTAGATGTCAGGGAAGCTCCGAGGAAACCATGAGGCAGGGAGGCGCGGCCTACCCCCTGGGCGCGCCCCCACCCTCGTGGACCCCTCGTGGCTCCCCTGACCGACTTCTTTCGCCTATATATGTCCATATACCCTAAAAACATCAGAGATCAGAATAGATCGGGGGTTCCGCCGCCGCAAGCCTCTATAGCCATCGAAAACCAATCTAGACTCGTTCCGGCACCCTGCCGGAGGGGGGATCCCTCACCAGTGTCCATCTTCATCATCCTGGCGCTCTCCATGACGAGGAGGGAGTAGTTCACCCTCGGGGCTGAGGGTATGTACCAGTAGCTATGTGTTTGATCTCTCTCTCTCTCGTGTTCTTGAGGTGGTACGATCTTGATGTATCGCAAGCTTTGCTATTATAGTTGGATCTTATGATGTCCCCCCCCCCCTCTACTCTCTTGTAATGTATTGAGTTTTCCCTTTGAAGCTATCTTATCGGATTGAGTCTTTAAGGATTTGAGAACACTTGATATATGTCTTGCGTGTGCTTATATGTGGTGACAATGGGATATCAGGTGATCCACTTGATGTATGTTTTGGTGATCAACTTGCGAGTTCTGTGAACTTATGCATAGGGGTTGGCACACGTTTTCGTCTTGACTCTCCGGTAGAAACTTTTGGGCACTCTTTGTAGTTCTTTATGTTGGTTGAATAGATGAATCTGAGAGTGTGATGCATATCGTATAATCATACCCACGGATACTTGAGGTGACATTGGTGTATCTAGGTGACATTGGGGTTTTGGTTGATTTGTATCTTAAGGTGTTATTCTAGTATGAACTCTATGATAGATCAAACGGAAAGAATAGCGTCATGGTATTTTACTACGGACTCTTGAATAGATCGATCAGAAAGGATAACTTTGAGGTGGTTTCGTACCCTACCATAATCTCTTCATTTGTTCTCCGCTATTAGTGACTTTGGAGTGACTCTTTGTTGCATGTTGAGGGACAGTTATATGATCTGATTATGTTATTATTGTTGAGAGAACTTGCACTAGTGAAAGTATGAACCCTAGGCCTTGTTTCCTAGCATTGCAATACTGCTTACGCTCACTTTTATCATTAATTACCTTGCTGTTTTTAAATTTTCAGATTACAAATACTCATATCTATCATCCATATTGCACTTGTATCACCATCTCTTCGCCGAACTGGTGCACTGTCGGGTGGTAGGTGCGACATATGCCAATGGGTGGCTTATCATTGTGGGAGCCAGTAAGGCGTCGCCGGTGCCTGGAAGCGGGATGAGGCGAAGACATGCACGCCGGCGAATCTTACCCAGCTTCGGGGCTCTCCGAGGAGATAACACCCCTCCTGCTGCTCTGCGGGGTCTCCGCATGATCACTAGATGAACGAGTGGCTACAAGATGCTCCTTGAGCTGCTTGGCGAGAGGAAGAAGAAGGGCACGGCTAGCTCTCATCTCTTCTCTATGTGGTGTCTAATGCTAGCTCAGATCAACCCTTTGCATGGGTGCCCCGGGGGGTTTATATAGGCTCACACCCCGGGGGTACAATGGTAATCCGGCTGGGCGTGGGCCCCAGCCGTCTGTGTCTATGCTCGCCGGCTTCTGCGCCGGCTGCTGGGGCCCGCCGGCTGCCGGCGCCTTGGTCGACAGGTAGGCCCCACTGTCCAGGGCCTTGTCAGTGGCTGGTTACTGTTGCCTCGACCTGGTGACGAGGGCTTCGCTGAGGTGGGCATGGCTACAGCGCCGCCGCCCGGCGGGCGATCGCTGTAGCCTCACCGCGTCTTATCTCCTTAATGGGGCGTCTCCTTCGAGGGAGGGGGCAAGCCTGCTGCGGGGAGCTGGCCCTGTCTCGGGCCGACTGGGGGAGGCCTGGCCACCTTCGGGTGTCTCTCTACCTGAAGGGGCCCACCGCCCGTGGGCCGCGCTGGCAGCCCGTCGTGGGTGACATCAGGGTCAACATGGAAACGGTGCCACGCCGGACGGGTCATGGCCACCCCGTATGGCGCACTGTGCCAGGCGTGCTCCGGGATTCGGGGGTGGCAGGCTTTACTGTAGCCACGCCCCGTCACATCACCGTTATGTGGATGCAGACTTCGAGGGTACGATCTTGACCGCTTGGTGGGAGCCAGCCTCTTGGAGTCGGCCTTCTCGTGGCCGGCTTCTTGGAGCCGGCCCTCCCGCGGCTTTCTTCATGAGGGCTATAGTCGGGCCGCCTTCCGATAGTCGGCCGGGGAGACAGCCGGCAAGGGGAAGGCGGCCCCACGTCTTGGATTCTTGAGGGCCGGATCGGCTCGTAATTTTTTTAGAAGGGCTAGGGGGAGCCGGCTAGGCTACCCGTGGTCATTTACTCCGACAGTAGTCCCCGAAGCTGATCGAGCTTCGAGGCTGACAAAGGGACGAGAAGCTTGGTCAGCTTCCTATCCTGAGGAGCCGGCTTTGCTTATGCGCGCCGTCTTCGGAAAGCTCCGTTTCTCGTAGGCGGGAACGTGGGTTGGCCTGCGAGCTGACCACGTGCCATCCCGCGGGGCACGTGGCAAGGAAAACCTGCCAACGCACGCGTGCGATGGGACGCCACCGCAGGCCCGGGCCCGCCACTCCTAGGCCTCGGCCCGAGGGCGGATCCTCTGCGGCCCACACGGACCGCTCGCCTTCCCGCGGCGGTTTTATTACGCCATCAGGGCGCAATAATCGCGGGACGTGGGGGAGTGGGCGCAGTTGATCCCACGTTCCCCCACACCACGCCTCCTTGGCTCCGCCGCGCGGGTCTATAAGTAGGGGGAGGAGGGGAGCGGCAGAGGCTCGCATGCTCTCCCTCGCTACGCCCCTTCTCACCTTCCTTCTTCTTCCCTTCGCCGCCTTAGCGACCCATTGCCGCGCCGCTCCGCCGTCGGACCTCTCGGTTCCTTTGGTCCTGCCGTAGCGGGGTTGTGCGCGTCTCCGCCGTCGCATCGTCTTGTTCCTTGCCGCGTCGCTCCCATGGCGTTGTCGAGCTTGTGGGATGTGTAGGACCTTGAAGTAGATGTGTCTAGAGGGGGGGGGGTGATTAGACACTTAATGCTAAAGTTGCAGTTTTTAAGATTTTTTGGTTTAAGTGGAGTTTAGGCACAATTTCAACATTCACAATACATATCAAGCAAGCAAGTAAAGAGTATATAGGCAGCGGAAAGTAAAGCATGCAACTTGCAAGAATGTAAAGGGAAGGGTTTGGAGAATTCAAACGCAATTGGAGACACGGATGTTTTTCCCGTGGTTCGGATAGGTGGTGCTATCCTACATCCACGTTGATGGAGACTTCAACCCACGAAGGGTAACGGTTGCGCGAGTCCACGGAGGGCTCGACCCACGAAGGGTCCACGAAGAAGCAACCTTGTCTATCCCACCATGGCCATCGCCCACGAAGGACTTGCCTCACTAGCGGTAGATCTTCACGAAGTAGGCGATCTCCTTGCCCTTACAAACTCCTTGGTTCAACTCCACAATCTTGTCGGAGGCTCCCAAGTGACACCTAGCCAATCTAGGAGACACCACTCTCCAAGAAGTAACAAATGGTGTGTTGATGATGAACTCCTTGCTCTTGTGCTTCAAATGATAGTCTCCCCAACACTCAACTCTCTCTCACAGGATTTGGATTTGGTGGAAAGAAGATTGTTTGAGTGGAAAGCAACTTGGGGAAGGCTAGAGATCAAGATTCATATGGTAGGAATGGAATATCTTGGTCTCAACACATGAGTAGGTGTTCTCTCTCAGAACATATGAGTTGGAAGTGTAGATGTGTTCTGATGGCTCTCTCCACGAAGTGAAGAGGAGGTGGAGGGGTATATATAGCCTCCACACAAAATCCAACCGTTACACACAATTTACCAATCTCGGTGGGACCGAATCAACAAACTCGGTCGGACCGAAAAATAGTAAACCTAGTGACCGTTAGAGATTTTCGGTGGGACTGACAAACGTGTAGGACCGATGGTTAGGGTTAGGGCATAACGTACTTCGCTAAGGGTTAAGATACTAATCCATCAAACTGGATTGACGTCGATACTACTCAACCGGTGTGGTACCGAGGAAAAACATCCGTGTCTCCAATTGCGTTTGAATTCTCCAAACCCTTCCCTTTACATTCTTGCAAGTTGCATGCTTTTACTTTCCGCTGCCTATATACTCTTTGCATGCTTGCTTGATATGTATTGTGAATGTTGAAATTGTGCCTAAACTCCACTTAAACCAAAAAGCTTAAAAATTGCAACTTTAGCATTAAGTGTCTAATCCCCCCCCCTCTAGACACATCTACTTCAAGGTCCTACAAGTGGTATCAGAGCTTTGGTCTCCATTGCCTTGGTTTAATCACCATTGGAGGAAGATGGATGTGTCTACTTTAGGGAGTCTTAGACATAGAGTGCCTATTCTTGATGGAGAAGTATTTTCATGAGTGGAAAAATGAGATGCTTGTAATCTTCAATCAATATCATTTGAACAAGTATATTGCTAGCCCTTGTGCACCTCATATTGATCCTTTGCATCCTACCCTAGATGAAGATATTGACATGATTCGCAATCTTAGAACTATTGAGCTCATCATTAGAGGATTGCCCAAAAATTTGATTGCTAGTTTGCCTACTCTTAAATTGTGCCTATACTATATGGAAATTTCTTGAGGAACGATTTCCCGATTCATTCCCTTTTTAGGATAAGTCATTATTGTTGGTAGAGTGGATGAAGTAAGCTGAGGGAATTCTTTTCGGAGCATTCCATCTAATTAAGCACAAATTGTATAAGCAAGTACCTTGAGTAAGATGACTCTAGTGATCCTAGATTTTGGTGATTGTCTAATTTGAGCTTACAATTCCAGTGGCTAAGGAGATGTTGACATCATTTTATCGAGCTGATATTATTCAAACATAATAAGGTGACCCTGTTGATGAATCCAAACCTTGTTATCTCACTCGCTCACTTACCCTCTTCTAGGAAGAATGTGTAGTCACCAAGTAAGTCATTAGGTTGATATGGATGCCATGCGTCATTTATGATTGATTGTGACTCTCGCTTCTTATAGATGATGCAATGGTAGAGCATATGCGTCATATGAGCTAGTAGATAATGGCGTTGATGTGGTATCACTGAAAGTAGTAAAAAGGAAGAGAGTTGAATACTTAGGAGTAGCTGTGAGTGTATGCATTTACTATGACCGGTAAGATGAAGCTTTGTTCCTGATGGAAAGACCCATATTGGTCCCTTGTAGATATGGCCCGTACCGCACGATAAAACTATGTCTACTCTGTTGGTTGATAATCAGAGAAGTTAGTATACCTGCATCTCCACAATGTAGTTCATTCAAATTTACATCGCCGTGTGTTTAGAGTTTATTGCTCCGGTTTTACAATTTGTTATTTGTTTCAGTAACTTATGATCTGTGAGATTTCGGTATGGAGTCCTTTAGCTTTAAGCTTTGGCCAATCCTTTGTCTTACATCTTGGAGAACTTCACAACCTTTAGTCCATGCCACTCATTGTTGAACTTATCTGAAACATACTAGATAAACATTAGTCCAACAAGAGATATGTTGTCATTAATTACCAAAACCACCTAGGGAGCACTTGTGCTTTCAATCTCCCCCTTTTTGGTAATTGATGGCAACATACATCAAAGCTTTAGATAAAGATATAAAGAACAAGCAAGTAAAGCTTTGGAAGGACATGTAACAAGCATAGGCTCCCCCTACATGTATGCACTCATGTAAATGTGAAATATAGAGGCATGTGAGAGCATAACCATGACAGAGTAGGCAATGTGTTACATGTATCTTGGCCATATGCATCAGAGCAAAAGATTATCAAGGAACATACCTTCATGCTCATGAGTCCTTCTTGCAAACAGTATGTACATAAGCAAGAATTCCTCATACTCATGATTTTGATGCATACACTTACCTTGTAGTCTTTAGCTGGCTTAGGATGGAATGAACCTGCACAAACAAGGTTAGATAACACAGGTACTTCCACTAGCCAGAGACAATGCACCAAAGAAGCCAAGTGCAAACTCGCAAGACCTTTACTGCTCGATGACAGAAAAGTAGGATTCTCAGCAACTGGGGTTCTCGGCTACGTACACACCTGTCAACAAAATGACTGAGAGTTTGTAGAGGTAAGATAATCAGCGAGAACGTCGTCACGAAAAGTTAGGCCAACGGACGAGGCAATCGCGAATTGTCATTTGACTGGTCCCAGCATAAGCAAGACTAGTCGAAAGCACTAGTTATGTATTGCAAAGAGGATTTAGACCTGTATTGCTGAGATCAGTCCCTTCATCAACAAAGTCGTCCTTGTATCTCTTCCCCACAGCTGAAATCCTCATGCAGAGTAATCTGGGCAAAGCTGAGCTCTCGGAGACACAGCGCAAAGCAAAGCTGAAAGATACAAATGGTAGGTCTTGGTAATAGCCAATAAACACACTAGTATGAATGGGTCTTTATCTTTCGGCTCTCTCGCCGCTATCAAGACAGTCTGTACATATCTCCTCCTGATCTTCGAACGTCACGTCGTGAGTATCTCACTAGAGTGATATGTCCTCTCACCCTGTGCCAATATCGTTTCTCTATTTCTGCGCTCCCTTATTAGCGTGTCTCCCTCATGATACGCTTCTGACAGTGTCCTTACGGTTCTCTCTCCCCCTGATGCTCATTCATGTGATTCTCTCTCTTCCCCCCTTGACAGAGTATAATGTATCCAAGATAGGGCTCTTCTGTGGATCCTGTTGTATAGGTTTTGATCCTCATATGAGTTCGCGACACAAGCATATAGAGAATTCAAATTAGTCGTCGAATATGTCTCTATTGATGACAAGCAGATCTCAAAGTACTCGCAATCATGTCACTAGACTCACAATCGAAGAACATATGTCTATTTAGAGACGTAGAGCAATTAACTGTCATTATTTCCACTGTTACGCGAAGAGTGCTGGAGTGGCGAGGTAGTAGAGCCCTCATGTTTCCGGGTCTCAGGATACGCTGAGAGAAAGAATCAGGTTGTGACTCCCTGAACTATACATTACAGCTGCGGCTGAGATAGCCAGAGGCTCACACAGAGAAGACCATATTTGTACACAGGCATACGCAGCCACAATGGGTACCACTAAACAACATCGCTAGAGATCTCGAAGCAGGATTCGTAGCAAGTGGAAATGTATCTGATACTATATGCAAGGAATGAATGCAGAACGGTGCACGAACAAATAAGAAAAAAGGAAACGAGAAGACATACTGAAATGATCTCTCTCAGCACCTTTAGAAGTGGTATTTGAAAAAGGAAAGAACAAAATAAATATGCATGAGATCCATAGCACTAACACGAGAAGAACAACAGGCCACATGCAGTACATAGAGATTCGGGCGATGTGAGCGAAATGTTGGTCCCGATCTGATCTCACGCAGAAGATCAATATGACTTAAGACGTCTAGTCCCGTAGAGAGTCATTTATGTGATGAGGATCATACTCATGTGTGTAAATGGCTCCAAAGATCATCCGTCGGCAATCTACAATGATATTTCAACCGGGAGAATCACTCGCCAAAAAAATCATTTAGCTAACTTATAATGTGGGAAATATTCATTCATCTCTAGGCATTGAACCTATGATGTGATTCGATTTTTTACAATGTTACAAGTGGATCTGATGTCTCTGACGGATTCTGTGATATAGAGCGTTATCTTGTGATCGTAATGGTCTTTGTGGCGTTAAAGCTCTCTCTTAAATGATTGAGAGATAATAAACATATACCCTATGGGTGGTTGGGAGCTGTATGTGTGTTGCTGAGATAAGGTAGCTTCGCGCTTAGCACAACCAAAAATCATTAGGTACAAACTGGGTGTTTTCGCCTGTAGCCGTGACATCAACGCGATTGAATATGTAAGGCTATGCAAGAGATATGAGTGGATCATCCAGCATATGGAGTTGAGATTCGCTTACGTGATCTCTGAACTGCGCGATGAATTCTTGCAAGGAAGAGCAGTGTGTTAGCTCACACTAGCTCGCAAAAGAGTTAGGTAGGAACTCAGGTAAGGTTCGCATCGAACACATGAATATTGCTTCCTCGGTCAGAGGACTATGTGATCTGAAGTTCGGTTTTGTGCTTCTCGGGTCTTCTCAATAACCTATGCCATATGTGTAGATTGACAGGTGGTGCAATGATAAGATGATCGCTCTCACCGATTGTGAGTGAGTCGGCGCAACTCTATCAATGGATATTGAGACATTTTCAAACACATGCTCAATCTCTATGAGAGTAGAAGAAGTCAGACAATAGCAATAGGGATGACGAAGTGAGTATCCAAGACAGTGATTGATTAATTCGTTAATAAGATGACTTAACCTATCGGCCCGGCATTTAGTATTAAATGCTCATGTTCCTCTGCATAGGATAGACCAATAGGACCAGTTCCTAACTTCAAATGTTTCGACGCATCAATCATTTCAGTTCAAAAAGTTCTCCTTTTCTCATAGCGTTCGCTTAAATATTATACCACGCTTCTCTGCGTCATTCATGTGGAGTATAAAATGATCATCTCGCTACCATTGCTTAGATCTCATCGTCTGCGTGTGCAACATGCTAAGATTGAATGTCTGCCCTTGTAGAACAACATGAGGTGCTCTAATGACATTTGATTGTGTAACTCGAAAATAGTGCTTAAATGGAAATATGACTTATATTCTGAGTAAATTTGTTAGTAAACATGTGTAGATTTGTTGATAGATATCATATTGGTTCACTAACCCTCTCTTTAGTGAATAGAACCATAGGGGTTTGAAAAACTCTAGCACTACTAATGTCAGAGAAGTCGGTTAACGATGACTGTGATCTTCAATATATGTCATTTCTGAGAGTTGAACTTTCTCGGTTTGCAAATCAAGCAAACTAAGGAAGGTACATTTGTCTCTCAAACGAAGTACACCAAGGACTTATTCAAGAAGTTCAATATGCAAGAATGCAAAGGTATGCCTACACCCATGCCTACTAGTGGACATCTTGATTTGACCAAAGATGGTGAACCGGTTGATCAAAAGGTTTATCGCTCTATGATTGGTTCTTTGTTATACCTATGTGCTTCACGTCCCGACATTATGCTAAGTGTGTGCATGTGTGCACGTTATCAAGCTGCTCCTAAAGAATGTCATCTTAAGGCCGTGAAAAGGATAGTGAGATACTTAATTCATACACCAAACTTTGGCATTGGTATCCTAAGAGGTCTTCTTTTGATCTTGTTGGCTATTCCGACTCGGATTATGCCGGAGACAAGGTTGATAGCCAACCTTGTCTCCGGCATAATCCGAGTCGGAATAGCCAACAAGATCAAAAGAAGACCTCTTAGGATACCAAATGCCAAAGTTTGGTGTATGAATTAAGTATCTCACTATCCTTTTCACGGCCTTAAGATGACATTCTTTAGGAGCAGCTTGATAACGTGCACACATGCACACACTTAGCATAATGTCGGGACGTGAAGCACATAGGTATAACAAAGAACCAATCATAGAGCGATAAACCTTTTGATCAACCGGTTCACCATCTTTTGTCAAATCAAGATGTCCACTAGTAGGCATGGGTGTAGGCATACCTTTGCATTCTTGCATATTGAACTTCTTGAATAAGTCCTTGGTGTAATTCGTTTGAGAGACAAATGTACCTTCCTTAGTTTGCTTGATTTGCAAACCGAGAAAGAATTTGAGTTCAGTCATCATAGACATCTCAAACTTCTCTGACATTAGTTTTCCAAACTTTTCACTAAAGAGAGGGTTAGTTGAACCAAATATGATATCATCAACATAAATTTGGCATACAAATAGTTCTCCATTAACCCTTTTAGTAAAAAGAGTAGAATCAATTTTACCAATTTCAAAACCACTTGCAATAAGGAACTTGGTCAAGCATTTATACCATGCTCTAGGAGCTTGTTTAAGACCATAAAGAGCTTTGTGAAGTTTGTAAACATGATTTGGTTTCTTAGGATTGATAAAGCCGGGAGGTTGTTTAACATAAACTTCCTCCTCTATTTCACCATTTAGAAAAGCACTTTTAATGTCCATTTGGTACAAGGTGATATTATGGTGATTAGCATAGGCAAGTAAGATGCGAATGGACTCAAGTCTAGCAATGGGAGCATATGTCTCACCATAGTCCATACCTTCGACTTGTGTGTACCCTTGGGCGACGAGACGTGCTTTGTTGCGAACCACTTGTCCATCTTCATCTTGCTTGTTGCGAAACACCCATTTGGTACCAATGATATTGTGGTTGTTGTCGGGCTTCTCAACCAATGTCCAAACTTGGTTTCTCTCAAAGTTGTGCAGCTCTTCATGCATAGCGTTTATCCAATCCGGATCTTCCAATGCTTCTTCAACCTTCATAGGTTCAATGCTAGAGATGAATGAATAGTTTTCACAAAAGTTAGCTAAATGATTTTTTGAGCGAGTGATTCTCCCGGTTTGAATATCATTGTAGATTTGCTCGACGGGATGATCTTTGGCAATTCTTGCTCGAACTCGTGAGAGCTTTTGCTTGGGTCTTCGTTGAACATCTTCTTCATCTTGTTCTTCTTCTTGGCCTTCTTCATTGTTGACGTTGTCGTTCTCTTGTCGCGGTGGAGAAGGAGGTTGTTGATGTTCGTCTTGATGCATTTCCTCGTCTTCTCCATCTTGGTGTGTCCCACTTGTGGATGCTTCCGTATCAATTCTTGGTTCACCTTGTCGTGAAGTAGAAGCTTCCACTTGGACAGACGAGGTACTCTCCTTCACCTCCGTTGGATGAATCTTGCCAATAGACA
This sequence comes from Triticum urartu, assembly GCF_003073215.2. NCBI lineage: Eukaryota > Viridiplantae > Streptophyta > Magnoliopsida > Poales > Poaceae > Triticum > Triticum urartu. The sequence goes on along the minus strand of NC_053024.1, from coordinate 597,060,372 downwards.
AGTCTTGGATTGCTTCTGAAGGGTCTTTGTCTCCTACATCGATTGGCAATTGCTCTACTTGCGAGCCATTAGATTCATCAAACTTCACATCTACCGTCTCTTCAACCTTTCGGGTGAAATTGTTGTAGACACGATAAGTGTGAGAGTTTGAGCCATAACCAAGTAGAAAACCTTCATGAGATTTAGGAGCAAACTTTGAATGACGATGCTTGTCAAGAATGTAGCACTTTGAGCCGAATACTCGAAAGTACCCAACTTGGGGTTTGTTACCGGTGAGGAGCTCGTATGCCGTCTTGCTGAGTAGCTTGTGAAGATACAAGCGATTTGTTGCATGACAAGCTGTCTCAATCGCTTCTGCCCAAAAGTGCTTCGACGTCTTGTACTCATCAAGCATCGTCCTCGCCATTTCGATGAGCGTCCGGTTCTTCCTCTCAAAAACTCCATTTTGTTGAGGTGTGTACGTAGCCGAGAACTCGTGTGAAATCCCTTCTTCATCAAGAAAGGTGTCCACATTTGCGTTCTTGAACTCCGTTCTGTTGTCACTCCGAACCTTCTTGATCTTCACGTCAAACTGATTTTGGGCCTTCCTAGCGAAGTTTTTGAAGATCTTCTGGACCTGCGACTTGTCATTAAGAAAGAACACCCACGTAAATCTTGAAAAATCATCAACTATAACTAGACCAAAAGAATTTCCACCGAGACTCTTGTAGGCGTTGGGACCAAAAAGATCCATATGAAGTAGCTCGAGTGGCCTCCTTGTGGTCATGATGTTCTTCACGGGATGCCTTCCTCCAACCTGTTTACCTGCTTGACAAGCACTGCAAAGTCTATCCTTATCAAATATGACATCGTTAACTCCAAGGATATGATTTCCTTTAATAAGCTTGTCAAGGTTTCTCATGCCAACGTGACCTAGTCGTCTATGCCACAACCAACCTTTTGAGGATTTAGCAATAAAGCAAGTTTTAGGTTGTGCCTTTTTAGAGAAATCAACAATGTAAAGATCACCTCTGTGTATACCGGTAAAGACCATTTTATGATTGTCTCGACGAAACACTTGGCAATCTACCTCAGTAAATAGGACATTCAAACCGAAATCAGCAAGTCTAGATACTGAAAGTAAGTTGTAACCGAGAGATTCAACGAGCATGAAATTTTGAATGGAACTATCATGTGAGATGGCCACCTTACCCTTTGAATTATCACCAAAGGTGACATATTTTCGAGGGCCGTCATTTTCAGCAAGCTCACGGAACATCTCTTTATCTCCGGTCATATGATCAGTACATCCACTATCAAGAAACCATTCCTTTCCTCCTGACACATATCCCCGAATATTTGCCATAGGACCAAAATGTCTCATTGCATCATCAAGATCGAAGTCACTATCATCATCATCATAGTATCCATGTTCACCATGATCTTGTGACTCATCATTTCCTAGAGAGGGTAATTCATTAGATAAATGATCATCAAAGTGGTCACCTTTATGAATTGTTATAGCTTCGGATATAATGATTCCAACATCTCCTTTAGCACACTTGAGATTGGTAAGCTCAAATAGACAATCACCAAAACTAGGATCACTAGAGTTCATCTTACTCAAGGTAATAGATTTATGGAGAATTTCATCCAAATTTTTCAAGGAATGATCGGGAAATCGTTCCTCAAGAAATTTCCGTATAGTATAGGAACAATTAAGAGTAGGCAAACTATCAATCAAATTTTTGGGCAATCCTCTAATGACGAGCTCAATAGTTCTAAGATTGCGAATTATGTCAATATCTTCATCTAGGGTAGGATGCAAAGGATCAATATGTGGTGCACAAGGGCTAGCAATATACTTGTTCAAATGATATTGATTGAAAATTACAAGCATCTCATTTTTCCACTCATGAAAATACTCTCCATCAAGAATAGGCACTCTATGTCTAAGACTCCCTAAAGTAGACACATCCATCTTCCTCCAATGGTGATTAAACCAAGGCAATGGAGACCAAAGCTCTGATACCACTTGTAGGACCTTGAAGTAGATGTGTCTAGAGGGGGGGGGATTAGACACTTAATGCTAAAGTTGAAGTTTTTAAGCTTTTTTGGTTTAAGTGGAGTTTAGGCACAATTTCAACATTCACAATACATATCAAGCAAGCAAGCAAAGAGTATATAGGCAGCGGAAAGTAAAGCATGCAACTTGCAAGAATGTAAAGGGAAGGGTTTGGAGAATTCAAACGCAATTGGAGACACGGATGTTTTTCCCGTGGTTCGGATAGGTGGTGCTATCCTACATCCACGTTGATGGAGACTTCAACCCACGAAGGGTAACGGTTGCGCGAGTCCACGAAGGGCTCCACCCACGAAGGGTCCACGAAGAAGCAACCTTGTCTATCCCACCATGGCCATCGCCCACGAAGGACTTGCCTCACTAGCGGTAGATCTTCACGAAGTAGGCGATCTCCTTGCCCTTACAAACTCCTTGGTTCAACTCCACAATCTTGTCGGAGGCTCCCAAGTGACACCTAGCCAATCTAGGAGACACCACTCTCCAAGAAGTAACAAATGGTGTGTTGATGATGAACTCCTTGCTCTTGTGCTTCAAATGATAGTCTCCCCAACACTCAACTCTCTCTCACAGGATTTGGATTTGGTGGAAAGAAGATTTGAGCGGAAAGCAACTTGGGGAAGGCTAGAGATCAAGATTCATATGGTAGGAATGGAATATCTTGGCCTCAACACATGAGTAGGTGGTTCTCTCTCAGAACATATGAGTTGGAAGTGTAGATGTGTTCTGATGGCTCTCTCCACAAGTGAAGAGGAGGTGGAGGGGTATATATAGCCTCCACACAAAATCTAATCGTTACACACAATTTACCAATCTCGGTGGGACCGAATCAACAAACTCGGTCGGACCAAAATAGTAAACCTAGTGACCGTTAGAGATTTTCGGTGGGACCGACTGGATCAACTCGGTGGGACCGATGTGCTAGGGTTAGGGTAAATCCAAAACTCGGTTTGACCGATTACTCAAACTCGGTGGGACCGATTTGGGTAATAAGTGAAACAGAGAGTTGGCCAAGCAAACTCGGTGGGGCCGATTGCATATCTCGGTGGGACCGAGAGTATTGCAATAGGTAACAAAGAGTTTGCAAGCCCATCTCGGTGAGACCGAGATCCCATCGGTGAGACCGAATTGATTAGGGTTTTGGCAGTGGCTATGACAAGTGAAACTCGGTGGCGCCGGATAGAAATAATCGGTAGGTCCGAGTTTGGCTTAGGTTTAGGTCATATGTGGAAGTGGGAAAGTAGCTGAGGATTTTGGAGCATATCATTAAGCACATGAAGCAAGAGGCTTCATTAAGCAACACCTCATCCCTCCTTGATAGTATTGGCTTTTCCTATGGACTCAATGTGATCTTGGATCACTAAAATGTAAAATGAAGAGTCTTGAGTTTTAAACTTTAGCCAATCCTTTGTCCTTAGCATCTTGGAGAACTTCCCACAACCTTTAGTCCATGCCACTCCATTGTTGACTTATTCTGAAACATACTAGATAGAAACGTTAGTCCAACAAGAGATAGTTTGTCATTAATTACCAAAACCACCAGGGAGCACTTGTGCTTTCAATGATGGCTCCAACTTCCACGAGGACCACGTTGAGTTCCTCCGCCGGACGCGGCGTCTGCCGGGCGAGAACTACGTGCGGGTTCGTCAGGCGCCGGCGAGGGAGATTTCACCGGCACCGGAGGAGGGCAAGCGGGTAATCTTCCGCTCGCACTGCCTGCGCAGCTTCGGCCTCCCGGCGAGCGGATTCCTCCGCGCTTTTCTTGAATTCTATCACCTCCAGCCGCATCACCTTACGCCCAATGCGGTGATGCTGCTGTCGGCTTTCGTCACCTTGTGCGAGGGCTTTCTTGGGGTTCTCCCCACTCTTGAGCTCTGGGCAGAATTCTTCCAGAGCAAGCTCGGCACTGTTGTCGCGTGCGTGCCCACCCCCTACGGAGCCTTCATTGCCATGAGGCGGACGGGCGAGAACAATCCGTTCCCGCCCATCCCGCTGATCCAGTCGGTGAAGCTCTGGCAGAAGTCCTATTTTTACGTGAAGAACGTCGCCCAGCAAGGCGACTACGTCAACCTGCCGGCTTACATAGCCGGCCCACCAGCTGGGAGGCAACCCTCGTGGAGCTACCGGGCCAGGTCGTTGTCTCAGGCCGGGAACGCAGCCGTCTCCCGGCTCCGGGTGATGATCCAGTCGGAGGGCCTGACCGGAGCCGACCTGGTGGCCACCTTCGTGGAGCGCCGAGTACTTCCGCTCCAAGGCCGGCCTCACATGATTTGCCAGATGAGCGGCCGCTTCGACCCGTGCCGGCTGAGCACCAGGGAGATGCCTCATGCCGAGGTGTCTTACATGGTGAACTACATCTCCAACTGCAAGCTCGCCGAGGATTGGCGATACGACAAGGGGCCGTATTCTCGCCCCAACCCTCCGCCTGCCGTAAGTTTTTCTTCTTTTCTTCCTTTTTGTAGCTGGCCTCATGATGGCCGACTTCTGATCAGTTGGTTTGCCGTCAGCAGAACCCTCTTCTTCCGCCGACGGCCGGGGCCGCAGGGGTAGAGCGCCAGCTCCTCCCCGACCGCACGGTGGACGACGCCGATGATCCGGACCTGGGAGCGGCCGCCATGGAAGATGCCATTGTGGGGGAAGGCGATGAGGCAGGAGGCGCGGGGCTCGGGGCCGGCCACGAGGACTGGGCGGACGATGACGAGGTCGAAGCCGCCCCGCACCGCCAGCTGGTGCTTGATCATCAAGGCGCGGGACCGTCTGCCGTGCCGGCTGCCCGTGGCGGTGCGCAGAAACGCCGGGCCGCGTCGACCTTCTTCGGCAGCCGGCCGAAGAAATCCAAGGCTTCCACGGCGGCGACCAAGCGGGATGAGGCGGCCGTGAAGGCAGCCCGCTTCCGCAAGGCGGTGAAGCAGGCGCAGGCGATCTCGGCGTAAGTCGTCAAATGTCTTGTATATTTTTTTTGTTGTCCTTTTCGATTTGAGGTTCTTCTAAACCTTTCTTTGCTCGCCGGGCAGGGCACCGCTTTCCCTCGAGCGAGGTCCTGGCGGCTCCGTAGTCGGGCCGACTGGAGGGTCCTCAGGCTCCCGCTGTGTGGATCCCCGCGCCGACCTCATGGAGGCCACGGAGCGGAACGCACGGGAGGTGCGGGAGGAGCGGGAGGCGGCGGAGTGAAGGACCGCCCAGGCGGCGAAGGAGCAGGCCGACGCGGCGGCCAAGGCCCGGGCGGAGGCGGCAGCCGCGGAGACGGAGGCGGAGGCCTCGCACAACCAGCCTCCGCTGCTCATCGTTCCCCTCCGCGCCGTGGCCCCCGACATCCTCGTGCCCCCGTCGGAGGAGGTCGACCAAGACCCGTCAGTGATGGAGAGGAGGGAGGACCACGTGGTCTTCGTGGAGGAGGCGCCACAGACGGCGCCGAGTGGAGCGGTCCAAAGCAGCCAACCAGCCGCGGTGCCAGAGCAGCCAGCCGGGGGCGAGCCGGTGGCAGGGGCCGGCCTCGAGGTGCAGCCGGCATTGCGCCGGCGCGCGGGGGGAGGTACCTCCGTGCCGGAGCCGCACCGAGCTGCGGGCGCCAGCCAGACGGCGGAGGCCCTGGAGCCGGCCAGCGCTAGCACGTCTGAGTGGACTCCCAACGGGGGGACGGGCGAGCTGAACGCGGCGGCCCAGGAGGTCCGGAACCGGCTTCAAGCCCGGGCCGCTTCGCTGCAGCGATATACCCAAGAGTTCCTCGCGACGCGGGCCGTCATCCGGGTGAGCCCTCTGGCCTTGGTTGTTTTGCTCTTTTGATTTCTTCCATTGGGGCGCGTCAGCGCACCCACTAGGTGTAGTCCCCGAGTTCCGAGTCGGCTGTTGAGCAGGCGGCTTGGAACTTACTAGGTCCTAACAGCTATCTTATTCTTGCATCCTGTCTGATCTTCCAGGAATACCATAACCTCCGCGCTGCTGCCTTCAACTCCCAGGCTCAGGAGCTGGGCCAAAAAACCGAGGACCTGACCAGCAGCCGGAGTGCGTGCCTTGTTTCGTTCATCTCCTGTGGGGGCGCGTCAGCGCACCCACTGGGTGTAGTCCCCGAGATTCGGGCCGACTGCTGAGCAATCGGGTCGGATCTTCCTTGAAGACTTCTTCCTTATTGATTTTTCCTTTGTCTTCATGCTTGCAGGAGCCAATGCCGACTTGAGGGGGCAGCTCAGCGGGGCCCAGGCCGGCCTTCGCGCCAAGGAAGCCGAGTACAATGCCTTGGTCCTGGAGCATGACCGTCTGGCCAAGAAGTTGGCCGACCAGGAGGAGAGCCACAAGGCGGCCCTGAAGAAGGCGCAGGACTGCGAGGACGCCCTGAAGGCCGAGTTCGAGACCGAAGCGGCGGGCTGGGCCGAGGCAAAACAAGCGCTGAGCGAGGGCTTCGGCCGGATTGAGGATCTGATCGATGGCCAGCCGCCTTCCTCACTCCTTGCTTGCCCCTTGCCCCCTGATTTGTGTTCTGACTTGTGCTGCTTTTTGTTTTCTGTGCAGACTACTTCCCCGGCTACTCCGTCTTCTCCACCCAAACCATCGAGGCCCATCGCGAGGCGCGCCGGCAGGCGGGGGCTGAAATCGCATCGGACGCGAGCCAGACGCTTGAGGAGCAACTCTTGGCGGTCCAAGCCCGGCTACAGCCGGCTCACCGCATGCTCCGCCGCCTCCAGCGCGCCGGGGTGCAGGTGTTGGCCGCCCTCTGGCTAGGCAAAACGATTCCCCGCACCCCGAGTCGGACTGCCGACTGGCTGGAGGTTGCGGTTGGCTGCTTCGAGGCCTGGAAGGCATCGGCGGCCCAGCCGGAGCTGGGCGGGCGCTGGAGTTCGTCCGAGCCTGGTATCCCGGGCTGAACCTGGATCAGCTGCGCACCTGGCAGCTGGAGGCCGACGAGGAGATGGAGGAGGTTCGGCCGGCTATCGCTCAGCGTGCCTCGACGATCGCCGAGTGCACTGACATCAGCGTCTTCGCTCCTGAAATAAATGACGACGGCGTTGCCCAGCCGGAGGAATGGTTTGGGCTGGACCCGGTAGTGGGTGAGGACTCGGCAGAGGAGATCGCTTCCAGCGATGAAGGTGAAGACGATGAAGGGGAGGAAGGCGAAGACGTCGAGCCGGTCGGTGAAGCGGCCGGCCAGCCCCAGCCTGACCGTGCCTCCAGCAATGAGGCACGTGCTAGCGCGCCCTCTGCGGGAGGTGGTGATCATGCCGAGGTTCGCCAGCCGGCCACTCCTCCAGCCAGCACTGTCGTCTCTACCGACCTACCCGACTCGCCAGTCGCTCCCTTGGCTTAGTCTGCCGTCCTTGCATTTCCTGCTTGTTACTCTTTGAACAATTTTTGTTAAACTTACGCAGTTCCACCCAATGAGGGTGTATTCAAACTATGTTGAATGCTGGCCTTTCGAAGGCCTTTTGTGTAAATATGATCATGTGTGTGTTTGGCTTCCATTCGCGTATGCTTTTTATCTTTAGGCTGTTTCCTTTGCCGCCTTCCCCTAGCTGCTGTCTTCCCAACCGGCAGCTACTCTGCAGCCTGCGGCTAAGGAAGAACTTGGCTATATTTATTTTTTTTATTTTTGGGGAAGACAAGTACTCGAGCTTTCTTAGATTGAAGCGAGGTGACTGGAAGCCAGCCTGCCGGCTACTCTGGTAGTCGGTCGGTGGTGGAGAAAAACCGGCTTTTGTTATATTAGTCCGTTAGTCCCTAGCCGTTTTTCGTGTGGGCGTCCTTTCCTGCCTTTAACTCTTGCCAGCCGGACAGCCGGTTCTTCGAACTGCGACTTTTGGCAAGAGAAGGCTTGGGTGCCGGCACACTACTTGTCTGACCGCGGGTAGGACTTCTAATATAACTCAAGGCGGCCAGTCCCCGGGCCGACTAGTCGAACTCGGTGCCGGACGAAAAAAGTGAATGTAATGACATGATCATAAGCATGATACTCTTCATTTATAGATAAAAGATGGTAGTCCCCGAGCTCTCCTTGGGGGGCCTATTGTCTCGTACTTAGTACAAAAGTTAGCGTGATACATACTGCATTTCAACTGTAAAATCTTCGGAGGAGGTTGGCGTTCCATGGTCATTCCGACTCTTTGCCGGAGTCGTCTCTCTTTCGTGCCTTCGGCTTCTGTGCATCGATCAGGTAGTAGGAGTCATTTCCCAGCGCTCTGCTGATGACGAAGGGGCCTTCCCAAGGGGCTGAGAGCTTGTGTTGGCCGGCTGTTCGCTGGATCAGCCGGAGCACGAGGTCGCCTTCTTGGAAAGATCTTGGTCTGACCTTCCAGTTGTGGTAGCGACGCAAGCCCTGCTGGTAGATGGCGGACCGGCTGAGGGCTAACAGCCAGCCTTCTTCCAGCAGGTCGACACCGTCTTCTCGTGCTTCCTTAGCCTCCGCCTCTGTGTACATGGTTACCCGAGGCGAGTCGAACTCGATGTCGGTTGGGATGACCGCCTCGGCACCATATACGAGGAAGAAAGGAGTGAAGCCGGTTGACTTGTTTGGGGTAGTGCGCAGACTCCAGAGGACGGCTGGCAGCTCATCGAGCCAACAGCCGGCCGAACGTTCCAGTGGCACGACCAGTCGGGGCTTGATGCCGGAGAGGATGAGGCCGTTGGCTCGCTCGACTTGGCCGTTTGACTGCGGGTGGGCAACGGACGCTAAGTCCAACCGGATGCCCTGCGTCACGCAAAAACGTGCCAATGCTCCCTTGGCGAAATTCGTGCCGTTGTCGGTGATGATGCTGTGTGGCACGCCATAGCGAGTTGTTATATCTGCGATGAATGTCACGGCAGTCGGCCCATTCAGCTTCTTGATCGGCTTTGCCTCAATCCATTTGCTGAATTTGTCCACGGCGACAAGCAGATGTGTCATGCCGCCGCGCGCCGTCTTGAATGGGCCCACCATGTCCAGTCCCCAAACGGCGAAGGGCCAAGTGAGGGGAATGGTCTTGAGTGCCGAAGCCGGCATGTGTTGCTTGGAGCTGAAGACTTGGCACCCTTTGCAATGTTTAACTAACTCCTTGGCGTCATCCAAGGCAGTCGGCCAAAAGAACCCATGGCGGAAAGCTTTGGCGATGAGCGATCTTGAGGCTGCATGGTGGCCGCATTCTCCTTGGTGGATGTCTCTGAGGATTGCAATGCCCTTCTCTTGCTCGACGCATCGCTGGAAGACTCCAGTGACACTGCACCTGACGAGCTCTCTGTTGACGATTGTGTATGCTCCGGCTCGGCGTTGGACTTGTCTTGCCTCTGCTTCGTCAGCCGGCAGATCTTGGTTTATTAGGAAGTTGAGGATGGACTAAGCCCATGATGAAGCTGTGACTTCTTCTATTGCCAACACAGCTACTGTGACCGGGGCGGGCGGGCTGGGTGGTGAAATGCTGGAGTTGCCCGCCGCCTGTTGTGTTGGTGCAGTCTCCGGGCCGACTACCGCAGTCCCCGAGCCAGGTGTGGCAGTCCCCGGGTCGGGCGTAACTACGGAAGTCTCCGAGCCGCCTACTGACGTCCCTGGGCCGACTATCGAAGTCCCCGTGTTACCTGCTTGGTTCTTCGAGCCGGACTCGACCGCGTCGGGGTCAGGTGGTACGAAGATGGAATCGGACTCTGGAGACGGCTTGATAGACGGCTTGAGGAGGCGTCGCAGAGAGACACCGGTTGGTATTGCCTGTCGAGTGGAGCCTATTCGAGCCAGGGTATCAGCTGGATCGTTGTTGGCTCGCGGTACGTGGAGGAACTCACATCCTTCAAAGTACCTGCTGATCTGCTGAACGAGGAAGCGGTAGCTTGCCATATTTGCGTCCTTGGCGTCCCAGTCACCGGATGATTGCTGGACTACCAAGTCCGAGTCACTGTAACATAGGATCCGGCGTATGCCGAGCTCTTTGGCAAGCCGGAGCCCGTGTATGAGCGCCTCGTACTCGGCCACGTTGTTGGAGGCGGCAAAGTGAATTTGCAGCATGTATCTGAGCTTGTCGCCTTTGGGAGAGGTGAGGATGACGCCGGCTCCCAAGCCGGTGCGCATCTTGGACCCGTCGAAGTGCATGCGCCAATGAGTGGAGTCAGGAGCTGGCGGTAGGTACTGGGTCTCAGCCCAGTCGACAAGGAAGTCGGCCAATGCTTGGTACTTGATGGCGGTGCGAGGCTGGTAGAAGACCGTGTAGGGGGCCAGCTCGATGGCCCATTTCGCCACCCGGCCGGATGCATCCCGGCTGCCTATGATCTCGGCAAGCGGGGCAGTGCATACGACCGTGATGGGATGCTCTTGGAAGTAGGGCTTCAGCTTCTTGGCGGCGAAGTATACGCCATAGCACATCTTCTGGTAGTGCAGGTAGTTCTGCTTCGAGGTAGACAGCACCTCGCTCAAATAGTACACCGGCCTCTGGACCGGCTGGGCTCGACCCTCTTCTAGGCGCTGGACTACGATGACGATGCTGACCACCCGGCTGGTTGCAGCAATGTAGAGGAGCATGGGCTCTTTCTCGGTCGGCGCCGCCAGGACAGGCGGCGTGGCCAGCATCTTCTTCAGCTCATGAAAAGCTTGGTCGGCTTGGTCGTTCCACTCGAAGTGGGTGGTCTTCTTCATGAGGCGGTAGAGGAGGAGAGCTTTTTCTCCGAGCTGGCTGATGAAGCGGTTCAGGGAGGCCAAGCACCCGGTGAACTTCTGGACGTCTCGAAGTTTGGTGGGAATCACCATTCTCTCAATGGCCTTGATCTTTACTAGGTTGCATTCGATGCCGCGTTCGGAGACCAGGAAGCCTAGGAGCTGGCCGGCTGGCACTCCGAACACGCATTTCTCGGGGTTGAGCTTGATCTGGAACCGGTGCAGGTTCTCAAATGTTTCCTTGAGGTCCCCCAACAAGGTGTCGCGCTTCTCCGTCTTCACCACAATGTCGTCTACGTAGACGTGGGCATTTCTGCCGAGCTGCTTGAGGAGGCACTTCTGCATGCAACGCTGAAAAGTGGCGCCGGCATTTCTCAAGCCGAATGTCATAGTCAGGTAGCAGAAAGCTCCGAATGGCATGATGAAGGCGGTCTTCAGGCGGTCAGCCGGATCTAGCTTTATCTGGTGGTATCCTGAGTAAGCATCCAAGAAACTCAACAGCTCGCATCCGGCCGTGGAGTCTATCACTTGATCAATCCTTGGCAGGGCAAAGGGATCTTTGGGGCAGGCCTTGCTGAGGCTCGTGTAGTCTATGCACATGCGCCACTTGTTGTTCTTCTTTAGCATGAGGACCGGGTTGGCGAGCCACTCTGGAAAGAAAACCTCCATAATGAAGCCGGCTGCCAGAAGCCGGGCTATCTCCTCTCCCACAATCCTTCTTTTCTCCTCCGACAGTCGGCGGAGGGGTTGTTTGACTGGTTTTGCGCCTTCTCAGACGTGTAGCTTGTGCTCGGCGAATTCCTTCGGAACACCTGGCATGTACTTAGGGGACCATGCAAAGATATCCCGATTCTCACGGAGGAAGTCGGCGAGCTCGCCTTCCTATTTGCTGTTTAGGTTTGCCCCAATGACGGCAAACCTTTCAAGGTGCTCGGGGTCAAGAGGTATCTTCTTCGTCTCCTTGGCCGGCTGGAAAGATCCTTGGGCATCACACTCCTTGGGATCGGAGGACAGGGCCGGCTGTTTGCTGGCCATGGCCACGACTCGGTCCAACATCTTCTTTTCTTCGGCAATCACCAGGGACTCGGCTAGCCGGCTGCTGGCTGCAGCGCACTCGGAAGATTTCTTGTAATCGCTGGCTACGGTGAGGATGCCCTTGGCGCTCGGCATCTTCATCTTGAGGTAAGCATAGTGGGGAACAGCCATGAACCTGGCCAGGGCAGGACGGCCAAGCAATGCATGGTAGGGGCTCTCCAGGTCCACCACTTCAAACCAGATCGCTTCTTGGCGGAAATGCTCCTTGTCCCGAAAGAGTACATCAATCTTGATCTTGCCAATGGGGGTGCAGGACAGGCCAGGTACAATGCCATGGAACACAGTCCGAGTAGGCATGAGTTGCTTCGTCTTGACGTTCAACTTCTCCAGGGTGTCACGGTACAGGATGTTGATGCTGCTCCCGCCGTCTATCAGCACTCGGGAGAAATGGGCGGCGCGTCTGTCCATTGCAAGGGTGGCATCCAAAACCAACGCATAAGAGCCGGGAGAAGGCATCACCTCTGGGTGGTCGGCCCGGCTCCAGCTAATAGGCTTTTCTGACCAGTGCATGTGCTCGGCGGGGTTGGCAGCGACCACGTTGACTTCTTGGTGCTCTCCATGTCTGCTACGCCGGCCTTCGGGCTGGCTTGTAAAGACGACGTAGGCGGCATGCTCGTCGGGGAACTCATCATGCACAGCTCCGACTGCTGGCCGAGCGGTCGGCGGCTGTGGAGCCGGAGGCGGCGGACCAGCAGGCGGAGGCGGCGCGAGCCCTTCGCCTTTGGAGATTCGGGTGAGCCACTGGCACTTCCGGGTTGTGTGGTTGGACGGCTTCGCGCCGCTGTGGAACTTGCATGGGGCGTCGAGAGTTTGCTCGTAGGAGAAGGCCGGCTGCCAAGCCGGCCTGCCGCCCTTCGGTTTCTTGGGCGTGGGCCGCCCTTCGGGCCGCTCGTCTTCGACGGTGGCCACCTGCCGACTGGTGGAGATCTGCACGGGGCCCTTGCGCTTGTGGTCGTTCTGGTATGGGCGTCGGCCGGAGTCCCCAGCCGGCGTCTTGGGCGCCGGGTTGATTACCTTCCCGGACGCGTCTACCCGGAGTTCAGTCTTCATTAAGGAGTCGGTGGTGGCGTACTTGTCCGCTATGACCAGAAGCTCGTCGAGGGTAGTCGGCTCGTCGCAGAGGAGCTTGTGCTCAAGGAGGGTGCCTTCTCGGCATCCGACGGTGAAGTACTCTATGGCTTGCACCTCGTGCACCCCTTCGCAAGATTTGCGGAGCTCGGCCCAACGCGTGAGATAGTCGCGAGTGGACTCGGCGGGGCCTTGTACGCACAAGGAGAGCTGTCTGGGCTTGGGACCCCGCTTGTAGGTGCTGGTGAAGTTGCGGACGAAGGCTTCCGTGAAGTCTAGCCAGCTATTGATGCTGTAGGGCCCAAGGCTATTGAGCCAGGTCCGCGCCATGCCTTGCAGCATGAGGGGCACGTACTTCACGGCAACGCGCCTGTTGCCGTTTGCTATGCGAACCGCTGTGGAGTAGTCGATCAACCAATCTTCCGGCTTCACGGAGCCGTTGTACTTGGGCGTGTCTCTTGCGTGCGAGAACCTTTGGGGAAAGGCTCGTCGCGGATGCGGGGGCTGAAGCAAGGCGGGCCGACATCATCTTCTTCTTCTAGCGCCAAGGATCGCACTAGGCAGTCGATCCGATGGCGGGCGTCGTTCTCGCCGACTCCTTCACGGAGACCTAGTTGGCCGTTGAGAGTCGGATGCGTGACAGGCGGCAGGGTGGGATATCTCTCCCCGCGAGGCGGAGGCGGGTTGCCCCGCCGCTCCACGGCCCGGGGACGGCCTTCTGCGTCTCGCTCGATGGAGGTCCGGGTTCGGCTTCGGCTGGGAGCCGGCTCCTTCTCATGTCGCGCGCGGGTTTTACCCGCTGTCGGCGTCCGGGACGTCGCGCCGTGCTCTCAGCGCGGGGGAGGGCTTTCCGCGCGGGCGTCGGCTTCGTGCCGCTGTGCGGCTGCATCGATTAGTTGCTGGATGCGTCTGGTCATGTGGGGGAGTTCTTCGGCCCCCAGTCCGTCTAGCTCGTGTACAGCCGCCTGGGCGGCACGCTGGTTCTCGAGTGGAGTGGCGTAGACTAGGCGGTCGACTCCTAGCGTGTCGGCGAGGGCAGCACCGCTCTGTTTGACAACGCCGGCTCGGCTTGGCCCGCCTGGGGGCGGCGTGCCAAAGGCGGCGCGGTCGGCTTCGCGCTGGTGGGCCTCGGTGAGGCGTCTCATGGAAGCCAACTTCCGGCCCTCCGCGAGGAGGGCGAGGCGGCGAGCCTCCAGTGCTTCGGCGTCGGCATCGGCCGGGAGGGGGATGGACAAGTCTTGGACCGCTGCATGCGGGGCGTCAAGGGCGTTCTCGCCAGAAGCACCGCCGTGGCCGATGACCATCACCTCGGTTGTGGCGTCGTCGCAGCCAACGGCCCGGGAAGAGGGTCGTTGTAGATCGCGACGTCGGTGGGGAAAGCGTCGAGCGAGGCCGTGTCGGAGTCGACAGGCATCGGATCGGTCGAGCCAACACACTCCAAGTCCACAGCAAGCTCGCCGGAGACATGGAGCTGGCCGAGGAGGTTGACGAGGTGGTCGGTGCCCGCGTCAGAGGCGAGCTCGTTGGAGATGAGGGTCTCGTCAAGGAGATCGGCGAGGCCGCTTGCTGCGCAGACGTTGGCGACGCCTTGCAGCGCGTCGTGGCAAGCGCCATCGGGCGTGTCGGGCTGGCTACGCTCGCTGGGGAGGAAGAGGGTTCCCGTCTAGAACAGGTCTCCGGACGAAGGTGCACCTGGCCCCACGGTGGGCGCCAAATGTCGGGTGGTAGGTGCGACATATGCCAACGGGTGGCTTATCATTGTGGGAGCCAGTAAGACGTCGCCGGTGCCTGGAAGCAGGATGAGGCGAAGACATGCACGCCGGCGAATCTTACCCAGCTTCGAGGCTCTCCAAGGAGATAACACCCCTACTGCTACTCTGCGGGGTCTCCGCATGATCACTAGATGAACGAGTGGCTACAAGATGCTCCTTGAGCTGCTTGGCGAGAGGAAGAAGAAGGGCACGGCTAGCTCTCCTCTCTTCTCTATGTGGTGTCTAATGCTAGCTCAGATCAACCCTTTGCATGGGTGCCCCGGGGGGTTTATATAGGCTCACCCCCCGGGGGTACAATGGTAATCCGGCTGGGCGTGGGCCCCAGCCGTCTGTGTCTACGCTCGCCGGCTTCTGCGCCGACTGCTGGGGCCCGCCGGCTGCCGGCTCCTTGGTCGACAGGCAGGCCCCACTGTCCAGGGCCTTGTCGGTGGCTGGTTACTGTTGCCTCGACCTGGTGACGAGGGCTTCGCTGAGGTGGGCGTGGCTACAGCACCGCCACTGTCGGATTCAGGGGTTCCAGCAGACCCTTAAGGTTAGAACACTGGGGTGCGCGCGGAGATCACGCCTTCTACCTCTCCGTCTCGCAAAGATCTAAACTACTGAAAGAACTGCACAGGAGACACAAGATTTATACTGGTTCCGGCCACCATTGTGGTGTAATACCCTACTCCAGTGTGTGGTTGGTGGATTGCCTCTTGGGGCTGGTGATGATAAACAATACAAGGAAGAACAGCCTCGCGAGAGTCTGTTCTTGGCTGGGGTGATGAACTGCTAGGAGGAGTTTAGCTCCCCTTTCTCTCTCTCTCTCTCTCTCTCTCTCTCTCTCTCTCTCTCTCTCTCTCTCTTTCACTTGTTGATTATCCGGACCCTTGGTCTGATTCAGACGAGATGTCCTCTACCATGTGGGTGGCTAGTCCTATTTATAGAGGCCCTGGTCCTCTTCCCAAATATCGAGCGGGAAGGGAGCCAACAATGGCGGGCTAATTTGAAGGGGGACAGCCAGTACACTTATCCTAACTAAAGTTGGTCTCCGCCTGCCAAAGGCTCTGTCGATGACACCGTGCTGGGCTCCATGGTGACCTCCATTTCGTAGTCCTCATGGTCTTGGTCTCGTTGCACCGAAATGGCAACCTTTGCCTGATGCCTCGGTACTCCGCGGCTGCGCTTGTCCCCTTTGCACCAAAGAGGAAATAAGGACGCTGCGCGCGCTGACGCCCGCCTGGCACCCTCGATCGTCATGGCTTACGTCATGAGCGCCTCGCGAGGTACCTCGCCTTGATATCTCCGCCTCCTCGTGAGCCAGCATGAGGAGGCTGCGCCTGAGGATGCGCTGTGTCATCCGCCCCGCGAGGCTTGGCCCCTCGCGAGGGTCTTGAGTCTTGTGTTGATGAAGATGGGCCGCGCTGGGCCCCCATTTGAGCCACGCCGCAGGCCGCAGGCAGGCAAGTCTGGGGACCCCCGTTCCCAGAACACCGACAGTAGCCCCCGGGCCCAAAGCGCGCATGGACTTGGCCGTGCTGAGAGGCGAAAGGGGAAGGGCGAAGCGCCGCGGGCCCTAACAGCCTGCGGCCTTGGGCGCCGCGTGGCGGTTGATTGGACGTAGGTGCCTCAGCAACTGCGCAGGTTGATAAGGGAGCGGCATCTGCCCAGACTTTGCCCTTGCTTTCTCCGGTTGCTGCTCAGATCCCCTTTTTTGCGCCTCCCCCTTCTTCCTCCAAACTTCCAGATCTACTCCGGCTGCGCGACCTAGGAAGCCATGGCGCCTCGCCAACCTCCGGCCGAAGCTTGGTATTCTCCTGCCCTGGACTCGCCGAATGTGTCCAAGGCCAGCCTTGCCCGGCTGCGCCGGATGGCGGCGGCGTAGGGCATCAACGGGACGAAGGTGTTCAAGGCCGGCTCCGCCACCTCTGAGGGCCGAGGTAGCACCTTCTATCCTCTCTTTGTAAGCTCCATTGCTGCGGGCCTGGTGCCTCCCTTCTCCGAGTTCTTCTTCTCTGTCCTCCGCCGTTACAACTTGCAGGCTCTGCATCTCCACCCCAATTCTGTTCTTCTTCTGGCGATCTTCGCTTACTACTGCGAGGCCCACATAGGGGTGCAGCCTTCGGTGGCCTTGCTGCGCCACTTCTTCTCCCTCCGGGTCACTTGCGGTCTTCCTTCCGCGTGCGCGAGCTTCATCGCGTATGGCAGGACCATTGCCATCTCGAGTCCTGGGAAGAGGGTTGAGGGCTTCAGGAGTAAGTGGGTCTTGGTAGATGCCGGGCGCATCCACCCTCGGCTGATCTTGCCCGCGGAGCAGCCCGTGAGCTCCAGCGACTGGTGCCGAGAGGAGCTCACGGATCCCCGCGCGTAATTGGTGTTGGAGAAGATGGACGTGGACTTGAGGCCGGCCAGCATGGCAGCGGCGAAGTTGACCGGTGCGTCGCTGCTGAAGGAGTTCCTGGAGCACCAGCTGGCCCCACTCCGGCAGTACTCACCTCCGATGTGGAGGCCTCATCTGAGCCCCGAGGCTGTGGACGAAGAGGATGTGACCGCGGTTCTTCAGTCTCTGGTCGGGGGCGAGGTGGCAAAGTTGAAGGGCGCTCCCAAGCCCTTGTTCCTTCGCGACGACTGGAAGCAGGTGGTGGAGTCCATGCCTGTTTTTAACGGGGACGGGCTCGTGCCCGTGGCGGCCTCCGAAGGACCGGTGGACGTGCCCTCCGGCAACTCCAGCAAGGAGGAGGACGAAGAGGGGCGGGGAGAGGGGCCCGACTCTAGGGCGACCGATGGAGAGTCGAGGGCTCCCCTTCCCCAGCGCAGGTCCCGTACTCTCCGCCTGAGCGATGATGATGATGATGATGAATATGATGATGATGACGTTCTGGGTAGCGGGAGCTCGCCCCCGATCTCGAAGAGGGGCAAGACCGGGTCGATCCCCCGCGGGTCCGTCCTGACTCCGGGGTGGACTGTGGACACGCCTTCTGCTCCTGAGGTCGACCCCTCCAGCCGGCTCTCGGGCTTCAAGTATGGCCGGAGGCAGCTAGAGCTTTCTGGCGACGACCCGTAAGTGCTTGATCCTTGATCTTTTGTTTCTCGTTCCGCCGACGAGGCTTGATGATTGCTTCTCTTGAATAGGCTGGCGCCCATGGCGAAGAAGCCGAAGGGGGCTCCTGAGGCTCCATCCGCGGCAGCGCCTCCGCCTGTGGAGGGGGATGACCACGGCGCGCGGGCTTCTCCTGCCCGGTCGCCCTCGGGAGGCCTGGCCATGCTGGCTGGGGCGAGCTCAGCCCCCATGGCCCAAGTGACTCCTGAGGTGCCCTCATCTGGCGCCGCTGCTACGGCTGCGGAGGCGCAGCGGACTCCGCCTCGGGACACTGCGGCCTCGCCGCCGCTACCTTCTCCTCCCATTCCACCGACCGTTGCTTCCCCAACTCCTCCTGTTCTCTTGGAGCGCAACGATGTTTCTCCGCCTTCTTCCATCCTGGAGCGTGCCGTTGCTGAGCTGGGCCGGCTGCGGCAGGATCTTCTCGGCGCCGACCCTCGCCTGGTGGCCGGGCGCCTGGAACTGGCTTCGGGGTGGATTCGCTCTGATGCTTTGATTCGAGCAGCGTTGGTTCAGGCCTCGACGGCCTGTGATGAGGAGAGGCGGGTCGTCCTCGAGGCGAAGGCTGCTCGTGACGCAGCCCTGGGGGAAGTGGTTGAAGTTCGCGATCGTTGCAAGGCGTTGGAGGATGAGCTGCAAGGCCTGCGAGGCCAACTTGCGGAGGAGGTCCGCCTTCACCAAGAGCAGGAGAAGGGGGCAAAGGCGCGCGAGGCGGCGCTCGAGGACCGGGAGGCCAAGCTCAAGAAGCGTCGCGACCACCTAGGCACGTTGAAGAAGGAGCTGGAGGTGACGAAGGCCGAGCTGGACGCCAAGGCTCAGGTCCTCGCCGAGGGTCGCGTGGCCTTCGCGGACATGGAGAAAGACGCCCGCGCTTCGCTGAAGATGCTTTACGAGAGCGGCTTGGACAGCCTGCTAGCCGGTGACGGGGACGGCCCCGCCAAGCTGCTTCCCTTCCTGGTTAAGGCCCTTGGAGATGTCGCCCTTGGCATCGGCCCGCGGCCAAGGCCGAGGCGCGCGTCCTGTCTTCTGTTGCGCTGACGTGGGTTTTCGCCCACATCTACCTTCGTGATCCCAGCTCCGACCTCGACGGCCTGCTAGAACCGGTGAGCGGCGAGGGTGCTGCCGATGCTGTCGAAGCCGTGAAGGGGCGCGCGGAGGCGCTGCTGGGGAAGTTCCAGGCCTTCAGCACCAAGCCAAAGCAAGGCACTGCCGGCCCTGCTGCTCCATGAGGCGAAGCTGCTCCATACAGCTTCACCGCCGGCGAGTGACTCCGTTCCATCCCTATTCTTCTTTCAATTCCTGCACATACACCGCGCCTCGGGGAGGCATTTAAACTTGCGTTTGGTACCTAGACGATAGTATGGGTTGTAATATTTGCTTTTAAATTCCTTGAGTTTTATGCTTTTCTTCCCTACTTGCTTGTGTTCTACGCCGGCAGAGCCCAGCCCCGCGCATGCCTCACCCAGCATTAGCCCCGACCAGAAACCAGGACGGGACCAAAGGAGTGAGGGGCCACGTGACAAGTTAGGCTCCTGAGTCGCGATGCTCAGGAGTCCCCCTTGGCGCGCGAACAACAAGTAGGGAGGCGTGATGTAGGTGTATCTTCCGTTCTACGTCTGCAGAGCCCGACTCCGCGCGTACCTCACCCAGCATAGCCTTTCGGAACTAAGGAGTGAGGGGCCACAGAGCCAGTTAGGCTCCTGAGTCGTGATGCTCAGGAGTCCCCCTTGACGCGCGAACGGTGGGCGATGAGGTGCAATGTAAGCGAGGCTACCGTTCTACATCTGCAGAGCCCGGCCCCACACGTACCTCACCCGGCATAGCCTTTCGGAACTAAGGATTGAGGGGCTACGGGACCAGTTAGGCCCCTGAGTCGCGATGCTCAGGGGTCCCCCTTGACGCCCAAACGGCGGGCAATGAGGTGCAATGTAAGCGGGGCTACCGTTCTACGTCTGCAGAGCCCGACCCCGCGCGTACCTCACCCAACATAGCCTTTCGGAACTAAGGAGTGAGGGGCTACGGGACCAGTTAGGCCCCTGAGTCGCGATGCTTAGGGGTCCCCCTTGACGCGCAAACGGCCTTCATACCTTGGCTCCGCTCGAGGAGAGACGCGCGACGAACTAGGCCCGAGGGGCCTGGCTGGGCGGCGTATGTCTGGGCGTGACCCAGTCGTAGCCCCCGTGCCCAGCCCCCTCACGCGGTGCTCCCGAGGGGAGGCGTTGCGATGAGGCCAGCCACTGAGCTCTGGGCTCCCTCAGGTTAATGCGGCCCGGAGGCCACCCTCAGTTGTTTATCACCAGCGCGGAGCATAGTGCTTCCGTATGTGTACGGGCATAGCCGCTCCTCGGCAGTGTCGTCAGCCAGCGCGGAGCATGGTGCTTCCACTGGTACGTGGGAGGGGGTCCCCTCCGGGAGGAGCCCCCGGGGCGTGTACAGCCCCGCCCTGACACGTGGCCGGCACGGTAGGGCTAGGTGAGGTGTATCTGGGCACCCGTGAGCCAGCACGGGACTCACGAGGCCCTACCTCTGGGCCGGTTGCGCCCGGCACTGGGCCGTATCTTGAGATGTGTCCCTACAAAATTTGGTTAGATGCCGGTACTCTACGTCCTCGGGTCCCAGCCCTCGAGCTTGTCTCAGCCGTCGCTGGTATGCCAGGTCGCGATGCCGTGGACAAGGCCAGAGGGTGAGGGCTGGAGAGCCAGTAGGAGCCCTGAGTCGCGATGCTCAGGCACCCCCCCTTTAACGTGCAAGTAGTCGACATGGAGAAGAAGGGATGCCGCGGATGGGCATCAAGTAATCAAGCGCGATAGGCGAATGCATAGTTGTAAATAAACGCGAGGGAGATACCTGCCGCTGGGCCTGGCCCGAGCGGCTTGGGGATGATGCAGCCCGAGGGGCGCCCCCAACAAGGCAAACTAACGACTGGGAAATAAAAGCAGATACATGCCGCAGGGACGGACCCACGCGGCCTGGGAGTGATGCGACCCTGGGAGGGCGCTCCCAGCTGGGAATGAAGCTTGAAAGATGTCACCTGAGGATGTCGTCGGCGAGGTGGCGTTGGTGCAGTAGACTCGGTGGCTGCGGAAGCCGATCCTCACGAGCGCCCAGGCCCCGGGGCCTCGGGAGGCTCCGGAGGCACTGGTGGCTCCTCGCGAGCTGTCTCCATCTCCGCCAGGGCCGCGGAACGCCTGCCTTCCGGAGCCTCCATGATGCCCCTCATGAGGCGCTGGTACGCCGCAGCCATGCTCGGCAGGCCGTAAGGCATGCGAACATAGCTGTGGGGCGGACCCCCGCAGGGCCAGAGGAGCTCCGTCATGGCGATCTGATTGAGTCCTGGTACGTCGACGCAGGAGCGCGGCCCACCATCCTCGCCTGGATGTGGGGCCACAGCTGGTGGACGACGGCAACCTCTCATGATCCTTGACTCCTGTAGTTCTTGAATGGCCTTGTTAATGGACTCGCGCTGGTCTGCCCTTCCTTGCCTGGCTCCTTCTCGAGGGAAATGTGCTTCGAAGCACGCCTCCACATGGTGCCCTAGCGCCTCCCTCGTGGCCCTGGCTAGGTCGGTGGCCCTCCAGGTGAGAGCCCCCGAGCCCTGCCTGAGGAGGGCGCCGGGCGCGCTTTCCTATGCGATGGAAGGAGGTTCCCCCTGGGCGGATGCGGGCCCTGAAGGGCCTGCCTCCTGAGGGGCTGAGCCTGGCGACGTCTTCTTCTTCTTGGGGTGGTCTCAGGAAGCCTTCTGCTTCTGCGATCTGGGTCTTCTAGCGACGCGGCCTGAAAGGCTTGCTCCAGGGAACACACTGCATCCTTCTCTTCACAGGGCACCGTGATGACGCCGCCACTTCCTGGCATCTTGAGGACGTTGTAGCCGTGGTGAGTCACGGCCATGAACTTGGCCAGCGCTGGGTACCCGAGGATGGCGTTGTACGGTAGGCGGATGTGAGCGACATCGAAGTCGATGAGCTCGGTGCGGTAGTTGCTGCGGGCCCCGAAGGTGAGAGGGAGGCGGACCTGCCCGATCGGGACCGTTGATCCGTCGGTGATTCCGGAGAAAGGCTTGGTTGGCTGAAGCTGATCGTAGGGCACTTGGAGGTTGTTGAAGGTTTCCACGGACAGGACGTTGAGCCCTGCCCCTCCGTCGATGAGGGTCTTGGTGACCAGCACGTTACTGATGACTGGGGAGCAAAGCATCGGGAGGACTCCGGCCGTGGCTGCGCACTTGAGCTGGTCTGCTGAGCTGAATGTGATGGCGCACACCGACCACCTGAGGGGGCGCGTTGCTTCGAGATTGGGGAGAACTGCATTCACTTCGCGGGTAAACTGCTTGAAGATACGTTGAGAGGCTGGGGCTTGAGCTCGGCCCAGGATGCAGGCGATTGCGCACGGCTCTTGGAAGCCCCCAGCCCCCTCGTCTTGATGGCGGTCTTCGTTCCTCCTTGGTTGTGGCGGCAGCGGAGGTAGGCCTGCGTTGCCATGAGGGCGATCCTCACGAGGCTGATCCCTCCAGTCCCCCTCGCGAGGCAGGTCCCGCTTGTCACATCCCTAGCTTCAGGTAATGCTCTAGGCTAGCTTCATGTGTGCATCATGTCTATATTCCAAAAATTGAAATGAGGAAATTGAAAGCCTCAGAAATCATTTTAATAAAAGGGCAAGAAACCCTAAAATTGCAATCAGTAAATCCAAAATGCCCTAGAAATAGCTCTGACAATTTTGGCAAGAGTTATAAATCAAACCAAAATTTTGGAACATTTCTAAGGAATTATTTAGGCTCTGATTTTTAAATCAATATTGTATTTGAATTTGGAGTTATATTCATAATATATAATGAATATATTTTCAAATGCCCTGAGATATTTTATGTATTCGGTCGAGCATCCAGATTTCATTCCCTTGGCCTCGCTAAGGTGAAATCTGAGAAAGGGTTGTCTTTCTATGCATCTGCATTGTCCATCACTATTCGTCAAGGTAGTAAGATGTGTTGCCAGGATCCTTGACTCGGATGTTGGTAGAAACTTGATTAATATGGAAATGCTCAAGTTCTTGAGAGCACGCGCAAGAAAAATCATCCCTTGCATTGTCTTCAACAAGGTAGTTCACATCATCCATTCTAGCCCGAGTGTGTCGCTCTCCCGAACTCCGTCAAACGATCGCTCGTAAATTGCCTTTGGCTGGTATAGAGAGTTCCAACGATCTCTGTATCAAAAGTAATTCCTTTTGCCACTTAAGGGATAATTCCACGAGTCACCTTCCTTAAGGTATCATGTTACGAAATCATTGCAATTATCTCCTTGCTACTTGAAATTCATACTCCATCTTAGTCAAGTGTGGAATTGTAACCTGCCAAATTGAAACCTTGTCATTTGTTTCTTTCCTCCCCTCTCGATATGTGTTTTGTGTCTCAGCTCGAGAGATGTTTCAATGTCTCACTCCGTGAGTTGATCCTGAGTTGTTCGACCTTCGATAAGATCGATCCCTCTTGAGTTTTCCTTCTCCTCTCATTGTCATGTTAGTTGGAGTTCTCGGGGCAAGACATTGAGACAAAGATGATGATTGAATCAACGTTCATTCGAAGTGCAATCTGGATCATGAGGATTGCGTTAGTTGCGTTCCCCATCATCTTGCCCTACGCTTGAATCTCGGGACGAGATTCTTGTTTAGTAGGGGTGAGCTGTCACATCCCTAGCTTCAGGTAATGCTCTAGGCTAGCTTCATGTGTGCATCATGTCTATATTCCGAAAATTGAAATGAGGAAATTGAAAGCCTCAGAAATCATTTTAATAAAAGGGCAAGAAACCCTAAAATTGCAATCAGTAAATCCAAAATTCCCTAGAAATAGCTTTGACAATTTTGGCAAGAGTTATAAATCAAACCAAAATTTTGGAACATTTCTAAGGAATTATTTGGGCTCTGATTTTTAAATCAATATTCTATTTGAATTTGGAGTCATATTCATAATATATAATGAATATATTTTCAAATGCCCTGAGATATTTTATGTATATGAGGAGTAGACCTTAAGTGACATAAAATTATCCAGGGGAGTTTTGGCACTGTTTTCAAATTTGTTTGAATTTGAATTCAGTGGCAATTAAATAAAACAAAACAGAAGAAAAATTAAAAAAGAGCAGAAGACCTACCTGGCGCTTACCTACAGCCCAGCGGCCCAGCTATGCTACCGAGCCCACCTGCCCGTGCCAGTCATCACCTACCTCTGCCAGTAGGCAGAGGAGGGAGACAGCGCACGCGCGCCCGCGGTGCCACGCACCTCCCTGCTCGCCTGCCTCACCGGGCGCCTCGAAGCCCCTCCTCGACGCCACACGACCCCTGGATCCCCCCCTCCATCTCTCCCCGTGCTTCTCCCCCTCCTCTGTCTCTCTTCCCCGTTTTCCTCGCTCGCGTCCGAGGCCGCCGCCACCGACGAGCACCACCGTGCCCAGAGCCACTGCCTCGCCTCGCCATTGCGCTCAGAAGCTTTGCCTCGACCCCCTTTTCCTCCCCACCGAGCCACGCCCCGCTGGAAGGCCTGCAACGTCGTCACCACCGCTTTCTTCAACCTCGGTGGCCACCGTTCTTCATCGTCGATCCGTCGCCGTCAAGTCGCCCCCGAGCCCGACGACCAGCTCCTACGACTCCCAGTGAGCACCTACTCCAAATCCCTCTCCTTCCCGCATCGATTTCAAGCTCTAACTAGCCCCGCCACCGAGCCGGAGAAATCATCACCGCCGGCCATGGCGCTGCCGCGGCCACAGCTGCTGCCGCTCCCGTCCGAGCCCATCAGCGCGCTCAACACACTCCCAGAAGCCGAGCAAACCCACCAGATCCTCCTCCCGTACGCTGTAGCGCCGAACCCGCCTGCTCCCGTACTCCGGCCGCCGCCCAACTCGTCGTCCCCGCCGTTACACGCCACCCCAGCACCGCCCGAGGCCACCAACGGACGCGCCTCGTTGCGCCGCTTCCAACGCACCCGGCCGCGCGACCTCTCGCTGCCGGAGTTGGCCGGACGGGCAACCTCGCCGTGCTCTGTTTACGCCGGTGGTTATAACGCCGGCGATGATGACGTGGACGCGTCATTAGCGGCTAATTGAACCACTAACTAACGCCCCTGGCTCACTGACATGCGGGCCCCGCTGCCTAACTAACCAGCTAACAAAAATAGATTAAGATTAATCAAAACGCAGTGGCCCCATGCGTCACCGTTGACCTTGCTGACGTGGCCGTTGACCGGACCCACCTGTCTGTGACACTAAATGTCACTGGGTCACTGACCAGTGGGTCCCACTGGTCAGGTTTGACCTGGACCGTGCCCCGTTGACCTGCTGACGTCATGACGATGTCATGCTGATGCAGTAATCCTTTTCTGGAATTTAAATAAATCTTAAATGATTTATTTATTTCAGAAAATAGCCAAAACTTCTAAAAATCATAGAAATTCAACCGTAACTCCAAATGAAATAATTTATATATGAAAAATTATCAGAAAAATTCAAGGAATCCATCTGTACCATTTTCATGCATGTTTGAGCAAGTTAACCTCACTGTTTAGGATGAAACATGATTAGGGCAAATTCCATAATAGGTTTGGAGTTGGATTTTGATATAGTTTTGAATTCCACTTCAATTAAAATGACTTTCTGTTGCATTAGCCCAAATCACAACATATTGCCATGTCATGATCATGCATCATATTGTTGCATTGCATTGATTGTATTCTTCCTTGTTTGCCGGTAATTGCCCCCTCTCAGTAGACGTTGTTTCCGACGACGTGATCGATGACACCGATGAAGAGCTATACTATCTTCAGAAGTGCCAGGCAAGCAAAACCCCCTTGTTCATTTCGATACAATCCCACTCTCTCGCTCCTGCTCTCTTTTATTGCATTAAGGACAACACCGATTCAACTGTTACATGCTGCGGTAGTTGAACCCCTTTCCTCTGCATGACCTGTCATTGCCACAGTAAATAGATGAAACCCACTAGCATGAGTAGGAATTGTTTGAGCCCTGATGTGCCTACTCATTCATGCTTGTTGTCATGCCTGCTACTGCTTAGAGTTGAGTCCGGTCTGGTTCATCGGGAATGAATTGGAACGTGGTGAACATATCCTACCGTTGCGATCTAAGTGTGTGAACACGATTTGGTAAAGGTAGTGGTGAGAGGCCATGTAGGAGTACATGGTGGGTTGTCTCATTGCAGCCGTTCTCAGGAACTGAGTTCTGTGTTTGTGATCCATGAACAGTTACTACCACACATTGGGTTCCGGTAACTCGGCCCCTCTCAGCTTATTAATCAACTCGATCTCTGTCCAGGAGTTGCAACTAGTTTCTGGTGTTTGTAGGTAGTGTTAGTAGTCTACCAAGTGGCACCCAGTACAGGTGGGCTTGGAACAGACTAGGCACCGTGGCACGGTGTACCAAGTGGCACCCGGATGGTGGGCTTGGGAACCCTGCTCACATTGTTTGGGGCCGTGAACGACACCCCGGCCGGATCTCCTTGCGGATGGAACCCGAATAGGCGATAAACCTGGACTAGAGACTTGTTGGTTAGTCAGGTCGTGGCCGACTCCCTCGCCCGGCTTCCGCTTGAAGGTTGCCGAGGTACATGTCGTGTACAGGGCAATAAGTGGTGAGAGCGTGTGTGAAGAAGTACACCCCTGCAGGGTTATCATTATCTATTCGAATAGCCGGATTCCTCGAATATGGAAACTTGGACCCCTTGCATAGTTCATAGACAAGTGAAAGTGGATACTCTAAAACTCGCAAGATAAGCGTGAGTGCTATGGATGGCCTTCTCGTAGGGAGACGGGAGCGGATCCATAGTGGTGTATTGATATGGTGAACATGTGGACTCGTGTGCGCCACCTCAAAAGAGTTGCTTGCAGTCGTAGTTTAGGATAGCCGCCGAGTCAAAGCTGGCTTGCTGCAGTTAAACTCCACCACCCCCTTTGTTGATACCGATGCATATGTAGATAGTTCTGATGTAAGTCTTGCTGGGTACATTTGTACTCACGTTTGCTTAATTTATGTTTTGCAGAGAGATTTCAGTCCCGCTAGTAGTTCCGCGTGGACTTCGACGTTTAGCTTGTTACCTCAGCTATGATCTTGTGCCCTCGGCAGGATCTGGTAGATAGTCAGGCTTCTCAGCCTTTTTCATTTGTAGATGTCTGTACTCAGACATGTTAAGCTTCCGCATGTGCTTTGACTTGTATGCTCTGAATGTTGGGTCATGAGACCCATGTTTGTAATATCTCGCTCCTCGGAGCCTAATGAATAAATACTTGAGTCATAGAGTCTTGTTGTGATGCCATGTTGTATGTACTCATATCGGGCATATTGTGTGTATGATTGAAATGCTTGGTATGAGTGGGATCCGACAATCTAGTTGTTTATCCTTGGCAGCCTATCATATGGGGAAATGTAGTCTGGTGCTTTCTGAGCGATAGTAGTCCACTACAGCCCGGTTCACCGGAGTCCTGCTAGCCTAGCACTACTGCTCAGGACACTTGACTAGCCGGCATGTGTTTCACTTCGTTCTTGTGTCTGTCCCTTCGGGGAAATGTCACGCGGTGACATCCGGAGTCCTGCCTAGCCTGCTACAGCCCGGGTTACCGGAGTCCTGTTAGCCCAGTGCTATAGCCCGGATTCACACGCTGTTGACCGACATGCTCGAGGTTGATTCATGTATGCATGTCCCCATGGGTTAGTGCCGCTTTGGGTTCACGACTAGCCATGTCGGCCCGGGTTCTTTGTCATATGGATGCTAGCGACACTATCATATACGTGAGCCAAAAGGCGCAGACGGTCCCGGGCCAGGTAAGGTGACACCCGTGGGAATACCGTGCGTGAGGCCGCAAAGTGATATGATGTGTTACATGCTAGATCGGTGTGACTTAGGATCGGGGTCCTGACACCGCCAGCGGTCCTCTCGAGGTTGGTCGCGCCACCCCTGGCGCGGGCCGTGATCTTCCCAGCGTCCTGGGTTTCTTCCTCCTCCTCGGCCGTAGCCCCGGTCAGCTCGGTCAGGGCGACGGCCGATCTTTCCTTCTCGCACAGCATGGAGTTCTTGACATTCGTTGGTGTTGTGGGTGTGGAGGTCGTGGTACACACAGTATTGGCTGCCTCTGGAGGTTCGGGCAGATCCTTGCCCCGTTTGGTGTCTGGTTCGGCTGCGAGTACGGCAGCCCCCTTGCGCTTCACGTCCTTGGCCTTGGGCTTCTTCTCCTCTGGTTCAGCGGCAGGCAGCTCGAGGAGGGAGAGACGCCCCTCCTCAGCCCTGGCGTACTTGGTCGCCAAGTTGAACAGCTCCAGGGAGGTGCAGAGGTCTTCATGCATCGCCAGCTCCTCCTTCATCTTGACATCGCGCACGCCATTGGAGAAGGCCGAGATGATGGCCTCCTCGGACACCTTAGGGATCTTGAGGCGCGCGCTGTTGAAGCGCTGGATGTACTTCTGCAGGGTTTCTCCAGGTTGTTGCTTGACGCGGCGTATGTCGCTCACGGCGGGTGGCCGGTCGCGAGTACCTTGGAAGTTGGCGATGAAGCGGGTGCGCATCTGGTCCTAGGAGGAGATCATGCCCGGGGCCAGATTCAGGAGCCAGGTGCGAGCTCCTTCCTTCAGCGCCATGGGGAACCAGTTCGCCATGACCTTCTCGTCCCCGCTGGCAGCTTCAATGCCCAGCTCATAGAGCTGGAGGAACTCTGCGGGGTCAGTTGTGCCGTCGTAGCGTGGGGGCAAGTCCGGCTTGAACTTGCCGGGCCACGCGACGCTACGCAGCTCGGTGGTGTAGGCGCGGCAGCCTGCGGTGGCCACGAAAGGCGTCGGTTGGTGGAGAGCTTGGCCTTGAGGGTCCCCATGCGCTGCAGCTAGGAGCAGAGCGGGGTCTTGGCGTGCCGGAGCTGGAGCAGGGAGCGCCCGGGCAGCTCCTTGCGGGTGAGGGACTTCTTGGCAGCTCCGTTCTTGATGGGCTGGCACCTGGCAGAGCGGGTTCCGCCCAGGGGCCATGCGCCTTGGAGCCATGGCGTCTTCTTGGAGAGGAGGCGGCTGGTACGCCCCCGGAGCTTCATTGCCCGCGCGGGGCGGAGTGCGGCGCAGCGGAGCGGATGGCGCAGGAGAGCCCCCTGCGGCGCGGACGAGCTCGGCGACGCGGTCGAGCCACTCGTAGATGTCGTCGACGGGGCGGTAGCGCAGGAGCTCATTTGCCGCGATGAGCGCAGCTCGAGCCTCCAAGGGTGCGCGGAGCGCGTGGGACGAAGAGCCGGCTGGTGTGAGCGATGGAGTAGCGGTGCTGCCGTCTTGACGCACGGACGGGTGCTGAGACGATGCTTGCAGCTCGCCCCCTGCCGGGCCGGTGGCGGCGTTGACGGCGAGCGACGGGGAACGACGAGGACACCCACCGATGGGGGCCGTCTGGGCAACGCGAGAAGCGATGGCGGCCCAGCGCTCGGCGCGGGCCCGACGAGCGTCGGACATGGATGCGACGGTCGGAGAAGAGCGGAGCGGTGGAAGACGAATTCCGGCGCACCCCTACCTGGCGCGCCAAATGTCGGATTCAGGGGTTCCAGCAGACCCTTAAGGTTCGAACACTGGGGTGCGCGTGGAGATCACGCCTTCTACCTCTCCGTCTCGCAAAGATCTAAACTACTGAAAGAACTGCACAAGAGACACAAGATTTATACTGGTTCGGGCCACCATTGTGGTGTAATACCCTACTCCAGTGTGTCGTTGGTGGATTGCCTCTTAGGGCTGGTGATGATGAAAAATACAAGGAAGAACAGCCTCGCGAGAGTCTGTTCTTGGCTGGGGTGATGAACTGCTAGGAGGAGTTCAGCCCCCTTTCTCTCTCTCTCTCTCTCTCTCTCTCTCTCTCTTTCACTTGTTGATTATCCGGACCCTTGGTCTGATTCAGACGAGATGTCCTCTACCATGTGGTTGGCTAGTCCTATTTATAGAGGCCCTGGTCCTCTTCCCAAATATCGAGCGGGAAGGGAGCCAACAATGGCGGGCTAATTTGAGGGGGGACAACCAGTACACTTATCCTGACTAAAGTTGGTCTCCGCCTGCCAAAGGCTCTGTCAATGACGCCATGCTGGGCTCCATGGTGACCTCCGTTTCGTAGTCCTCATAGTCTTGGTCTCGTTGCACCGAAATGGCAACCTTTGCCTGATGCCTCGGTACTCCGCGGCTGCGCTTGTCCCCTTTGCACCAAAGAGGAAAGAAGGATGCTACGCGCGCTGGCGCCCGCCTGGCACCCTCGATCGTCATAGCTTACGTCATGAGCACCTCGCGAGGTACCTCGCCTTGATATCTCCGCCTCCTCGCGAGCCAGCCTGAGGAGGCTGCGCCTGAGGATGCGCTGAAGGAAATATGCCCTAGAGGCAATAATAAAGTTATTATTTATTTCCTTATATCATGATAAATGTTTGTTATTCATGCTAGAATTGTATTAACCAGAAACATAATATATGTGTGAATACATAGACAAACACAGTGTCACTAGTATGCCTCTACTTGACTAGCTCATTAATCAAAGATGGTTATGTTTCCTAACCATAGACAAAATAGTTGTTATTTGATTAATGGGACCACATCATTAGTTGAATGATCTGATTGACATGACCCATTCCATTAGCTTAGCACCCGATCGTTTAGTATGTTGCTATTGCTTTCTTCATGACTTATACATGTTCCTATGACTATGAGATTATGCAACTCCCGTTTACCGGAGGAACACTTTGGGTGCTACCAAACGTCACAACGTAACTGGGTGATTATAAAGGAGTACTACAGGTGTCTCCAAAGGTAGATGTTGGGTTGGCGTATTTCGAGATTAGGATTTGTCACTCCGATTGTCGGAGAGGTATCTCTGGGACCTCTCAGTAATGCACATCACATAAGCCTTGCAAGCATTACAACTAATATGTTAGTTGTGAGATGATGTATTACGGAACGAGTAAAGAGACTTGCCAGTAACTAGATTGAACTAGGTATTGGATACCGACGATCGAATCTCGGGCAAGTAACATACCGATGACAAAGGGAACAATGTATGTTGTTATGCGGTCTGACCGATAAAGATCTTCATAGAATATGTAGGAGCCAATATGGGCATCCAGGTCCCGCTATTGGTTATTGACCGGAGATGTGTCTCGGTCATGTCTACATTATTCTCGAACCGTAGGGTCCGCACGCTTAAAGTTACGATGACAGTTATTATGAGTTTATGCATTTTTGATGTACAGAAGTCTGTTCGGAGTCCCGTATGTGATCACGGACATGACGAGGAGTCTCGAAATGGTCGAGACGTAAAGATTGATATATTGGAAGCCTATATTTGGACATCGGAATCGTTCCGGGTGAAATCGGCATTTTTCCAGAGTACCGGGGGGTTACCGGAACCCCCTGGGGGTTTATTGGGACTACATGGGCCTTGAGGGAGAAGAGAGAAGGAGGCAAGAGGTGGCCGCATGCCCCTCCCCTTCCTAGTCCGAATAGGACAAGGGAAGGGGGGCGGCGCCCCCCCCCCTTTCCTTCCTCTCTTCCACCTCTTTCCCCTCTCTCCTTGTCCAACTAGGATTCCTACTCCCGGTGGGAGTAGGACTCCCCCTTGGCGCGCCCACCTTGGCCGGCCGCCCCCTCTCCCTGTCTCCTTTATATACTGAGGCAAGGGGCACCCTAGAAGACACAAGTTGATCCTCGTGATCGTTCCTTAGCCGTGTGCGGTGCCCCCTGCCACCATATTCCACCTCGGTCACATCGTTGTAGTGCTTAGGCGAAGCCCTGCGTCAGTAGAACATCATCATCGTCACCACGCCGCTGTGCTGACAGAACTCATCCCCGAAGCTTTGCTGGATCGGAGCCCGGGGAGCGTCATCGAGCTGTACGTGTGCTAAGGACTCGGAGGTGCCGGAGTAACGGTGCTTGGATCGGTCGGATCAGGAAGAAGACGTATGACTACTTCCTCTACGTTGTGTCAATGCTTCCGTTGCGATCTACAAGGGTACGTAGATCATACTCTCCCCTCTCATTGCTATGCATCACCATGATCTTGCGTGTGCGTAGGAAAATTTTGAAATTACTACGTTCCCCAACAGTGGCATCCGAGCCTAGGTTTTATGGTTTGATGTTATATGCACGAGTAGAACACAAGTGAGTTGTGGGCGATATAAGTCATACTGCCTACCAGCATGTCATACTTTGGTTCGGCGGTATTGTTGGACGAGACGACCCGGACCGACATTACGCATACGCTTACGCGAGACCGGTTCTCCCGACGTGCTTTGCACATAGGTGGCTTGCGGGCGACAGTCTCTCCAACTTTAGTTGAACTGAGTGTGGCTACGCCCGGTCCTTGCGAAGGTTAAAACGGAGTCAAATTGACAAACTATCGTTGTGGTTTTGATGCGTAGGTGAGATTGGTTCTTACTTAAGCCCGTAGCAGCCACGTAAAACTTGCAACAACAAAGTAGAGGACGTCTAACTTGTTTTTGCAAGGCATGTTGTGATGTGGTATGGTCAAGGCATGATGCTAAATTTTATTGTATGAGATGATCATGTTTTGTAACCGAGTTATCGGCAACTGGCAGGAGCCATATGGTTGTTGCTTTATTGTATGCAATGCAATCGCGATGTAATGCTTTACTTTATCACTAAGCGGTAGCGATAGTCGTGGAAGCATAAGATTGGCGAGACGACAACGATGCTATGATGGAGATCAAGGTGTCGTGCTGGTGACGATGGTGATCATGATGGTGCTTCGGAGATGGAGATCACAGGCACAAGATGATGATGGCCATATCGTATCACTTATATTGATTGCATGTGATGTTTATCTTTTATGCATCTTATCTTGCTTAGATTGATGGTAGCATTATAAGATGATCTCTCATTAAATTATCAAGAAGTGTTCTCCCTGAGTATGCACCGTTGCCAAAGTTCGTCGTGCCCAGACACCACGTGATGATCGGGTGTGATAAGCTCTACGTCCATCTACAACGGGTGCAAGCCAGTTTTGCACACGCAGAATACTCGGGTTATACTTGACGAGCCTAGCATATGCAGATATGGCCTCGGAACACGGAGACCGAAAGGTCGAGCGTGAATCATATAGTAGATATGATCAACATAGCGATGTTCACCAATGAAACTACTCCATCTCACATGATGATCGGACATGGTTTAGTTGATTTGGATCACGTGATCACTTAGAGGATTAGAGGGATGTCTATCTAAGTGGGAGTTCTTAAGTAATACGATTAATTGAACTTAAATTTATCATGAACTTAGTCCCTGATGGTATCTTGCTTGTTTATGTTGATTGTAGATAGATGGCTCGTGCTGTTGTTCCGTTGAATTTTAATGCGTTCCTTGAGAAAGCAAAGTTGAAAGATGATGGAAGCAATTACACGGACTAGGTCCGTAACTTGAGGATTATCCTCATTGCTGCACAGAAGAATTACGTCCTGGAAGCACCGCTGGGTGCCAGGCCTGCTGCTGGAGCAACACCAGATGTTATGAACGTCTGGCAGAGCAAAGCTGATGACTACTCGATAGTTCAGTGTGCCATGCTTTACGGCTTAGAATCGGGACTTCAACGACGTTTTGAACGTCATGGAGCATATGAGATGTTCCAGGAGTTGAAGTTAATATTTCAAGCAAATGCCCGGATTGAGAGATATGAAGTCTCCAATAAGTTCTACAGCTGCAAGATGGAGGAGAACAGTTCTGTTAGTGAGCATATACTCAAAATGCCTGGGTATAATAATCACTTGATTCAATTGGGAGTTAATCTTCTAGATGATTGCGTCATTGACAGAATTCTCCAATCACTGCCACCAAGCTACAAGAGCTTCGTGATGAACTATAATATGCAAGGGATGAATAAGACTATTCCCGAGCTCTTCGCAATGCTGAAAGCTGCGGAGGTAGAAATCAAAAAGGAGCATCAAGTGTTGATGGTCAACAAGACCACCAGTTTCAAGAAAAAGGGCAAAGGGAAGAAGAAGGGGAACTTAAAGAAGAACGGCAAACAAGTTGCTACTCAAGAGAAGAAACCCAAGTCTGGGCCAAAGCCTGAAACTGAGTGCTTCTACTGCAAGCAGACTGGTCACTGGAAGCGGAACTGCCCCAAGTATTTGGCGGATAAGAAGGATGGCAAGGTGAACAAAGGTATATGTGATATACATGTTATTGATGTGTACCTTACTAGAGCTCGCAGTAGTACCTGGGTATTCGATACTGGTTCTGTTGTTAATATTTGCAACTCAAAACAGGGACTACGGATTAAGCGAACACTGGCAAAGGACAAGGTGACGATGCGCGTGGGAAATGGTTCCAAAGTCGATGTGATCGCAGTCGGCACGCTACCTCTACATCTACCTTCGGGATTAGTATTAGACATAAATAATTGTTATTTGGTGCTTGCGTTGAGCATGAACATTATATCTGGATCTTGTTTGATGCGAGACGGTTATTCATTTAAATCAGAGAATAATGGTTGTTTTATTTATATGAGTAATATCTTTTATGGTCATGCACCTTTGAAGAATGGTCTATTTTTGATGAATCTCGATAGTAGTGATACACATATTCATAATGTTGAAGCCAAAAGATGCAGAGTTGATAATGATAGTGCAACTTATTTGTGGCACTGCCGTTTAGGTCATATCGGTGTAAAACGCATGAAGAAACTCCATACTGATGGGCTTTTGGAACCACTTGATTATGAATCACTTGGTACTTGCGAACCGTGCCTCATGGGCAAGATGACTAAAACACCGTTCTCCGGTACTATGGAGAGAGCAACGGATTTGTTGGAAATCATACATACAGATGTATGTGGTCTGATGAATATTGAGGCTCGTGGCGGATATCGTTATTTTCTCACCTTCACAGATGATTTAAGCAGATATGGGTATATCTACTTAATGAAACATAAGTCTGAAACATTTGAAAAGTTCAAAGAATTTCAGAGTGAAGTTGAAAATCATCGTAACAAGAAAATAAAGTTTCTACGATCTGATCGTGGAGGAGAATATTTGAGTTACGAGTTTGGTGTACATTTGAAAAATTGTGGAATAGTTTCACAACTCACGCCACCCGGAACACCACAGCGTAATGGTGTGTCCGAAAGTCGTAATCATACTTTATTAGATATGGTGCGATCTATGATGTCTCTTACAGATTTACCGCTATCGTTTTGGGGTTATGCTCTAGAGACGGCCACATTCACGTTAAATAGGGCACCATCAAAATCCGTTGAGACGACGCCTTATGAACTATGGTTTGGCAAGAAACCAAAGTTGTCGTTTCTTAAAGTTTGGGGCTGCGATGCTTATGTGAAAAAGCTTCAACCTGATAAGCTCGAACCCAAATCGGAGAAATGTGTCTTCATAGGATACCCAAAGGAGACTGTTGGGTACACCTTCTATCACAGATCCGAAGGCAAGACATTCCTTGCTAAGAATGGATCCTTTCTAGAGAAGGAGTTTCTCTCGAAAGAAGTGAGTGGGAGGAAAGTAGAACTTGACGAGGTAACTGTACCTGCTCCCTTATTGGAAAGTAGTACATCACAGAAAACTGTTTCAGTGACACCTACACCAGTTAGTGAGCAAGCTAATGATGATGATCATGAAACTTTAGATCAAGATACTACTGAACCTCGTAGATCAACCAGAGTGAGATCCGCACCAGAGTGGTCCGGTAATCCTGTTCTGGAAGTCATGCTACTAGATCATGATGAACCTACGAACTATGAAGAAGCGATGGTGAGCCCAGATTCCGCAAAATGGCTTGAAGCCATGAAATCTGAGATGGGATCCATGTATGAGAACAAAGTATGGACTTTGGTTGACTTGCCCGATGATCGGCAAGCAATTGAGAATAAATGGATCTTCAAGAAGAAGACTGATGCTGACGGTAATATTACTGTCTATAAAGCTCGACTTGTCGCAAAAGGTTTTCGACAAGTTCAAGGGATTGACTACGATGAGACCTTCTCACCCGTAGTGATGCTTAAGTCTGTCCGAATCATGTTAGCAATTGCCGCATTTTATGATTATGAAATTTGGCAGATGGATGTCAAAACTGCATTCCTGAATGGATTTCTGGAAGAAGAGTTGTATATGATGCAACCAGAAGGTTTTGTCGGTCCAAAGGGAGCTAACAAAGTATGCAAGCTCCAGCGATCCATTTATGGACTGGTGCAAGCCTCTCGGAGTTGGAATAAACGCTTTGATAGTGTGATTAAAGCATTTGGTTTTATACAGACTTTTGGAGAAGCCTGTATTTACAAGAAAGTGAGTGGGAGCTCTGTAGCATTTCTGATATTATATGTAGATGACATATTACTGATTGGAAATGATATTGAATTTCTGGATAGCATAAAGGGATACTTGAATAAGAGTTTTTCAATGAAAGACCTCGGTGAAGCTGCTTATATATTAGGCATTAAGATCTATAGAGATAGATCAAGACGCCTAATTGGACTTTCACAAAGCACATACCTTGACAAAGTTTTGAAAAAGTTCAAAATGGATCAAGCAAAGAAAGGGTTCTTGCCTGTGTTACAAGGTGTGAAATTGAGTAAGACTCAAAGCCCGACCACTGCAGAAGATAGAGAGAAAATTAAAGATGTTCCCTATGCTTCAGCCATAGGTTCTATCATGTATGCAATGCTGTGTACCAGACCTGATGTGTGCCTTGCTATAAGTTTAGCAGGGAGGTACCAAAGTAATCCAGGAATGGATCACTGGACAGCGGTCAAGAACATCCTGAAATACCTGAAAAGGACTAAGGATATGTTTCTCATATATGGAGGTGACAAAGAGCTCATCGTAAAAGGTTACGTTGATGCAAGCTTTGACACTGATCCGGATGATTCTAAATCGCAAACCGGATACGTGTTTACATTAAACGGTGGAGCTATCAGTTGGTGCAGTTCTAAACAAAGCGTCGTAGCGGGATCTACATGTGAAGCGGAATACATAGATGCTTCAGAAGCAGCAAATGAAGGAGTCTGGATGAAGGAGTTCATATCCGATCTAGGTGTCATACCTAGTGCATCGGGTCCAATGAAAATCTTTTGTGACAATACTGGTGCAATTGCCTTGGCAAAGGAATCCAGATTTCACAAGAGAACCAAGCACATCAAGAGACGCTTCAATTCCATCCGGGATCTAGTCCAGGTGGGAGACATAGAGATTTGCAAGATACATACGGATCTGAATGTTGCAGACCCGTTGACTAAGCCTCTTCCAAGAGCAAAACATGATCCGCACCAAGGCTCCATGGGTGTTAGAATCATTACTGTGTAATCTAGATTATTGACTCTAGTGCAAGTGGGAGACTGAAGGAAATATGCCCTAGAGGCAATAATAAAGTTATTATTTATTTCCTTATATCATGATAAATGTTTATTATTCATGCTAGAATTGTATTAACCGGAAACATAATACATGTGTGAATACATAG
This sequence comes from Triticum urartu, assembly GCF_003073215.2. Lineage (NCBI taxonomy): Eukaryota > Viridiplantae > Streptophyta > Magnoliopsida > Poales > Poaceae > Triticum > Triticum urartu. The sequence continues at coordinate 597,023,237 of NC_053024.1, read as the reverse complement.
ACAAACAGAGTGTCACTAGTATCCCTCTACTTGACTAGCTCATTAATCAAAGATGGTTATGTTTCCTAACCATAGACAAAATAGTTGTTATTTGATTAATGGGATCACATCATTAGTTGAATGATCTGATTGACATGACCCATTCCATTAGCTTAGCACCCGATCATTTAGTATGTTGCTATTGCTTTCTTCATGACTTATACATGTTCCTATGACTATGAGATTATGCAACTCCCGTTTACCGGAGGAACACTTTGGGTGCTACCAAACGTCACAATGTAACTGGGTGATTATAAAGGAGTACTAAAGGTGTCTCCAAAGGTAGATGTTGGGTTGGCGTATTTCGAGATTAGGATTTGTCACTCCTATTGTCGGAGAGGTATCTCTGGGCCCTCTCGGTAATGCACAACACATAAGCCTTGCAAGCATTACAACTAATATGTTAGTTGTGAGATGATGTATTATGGAACGAGTAAAGAGACTTGCCGGTAACGAGATTGAACTAGGTATTGGATATCGACGATCGAATCTCGGGCAAGTAACATACCGATGACAAAGGGAACAACGTATGTTGTTATGCGGTCTGACCGATAAAGATCTTCGTAGAATATGTAGGAGCCAATATGGGCATCCAGGTCCCGCTATTGGTTATTGACCGGAGATGCGTCTCGGTCATGTCTACAGTGTTCTCAAACCGTAGGGTCCGCACGCTTAAAGTTACGATGACAGTTATTATGAGTTTATGCATTTTTGATGTACCGAAGTCTGTTCGGAGTCCCGGATGTGATCACGGACATGACGAGGAGTCTCGAAATGGTCGAGACGTAAAGATTGATATATTGGAAGCCTATATTTGGACATCGGAATCGTTCCGGGTGAAATCGGCATTTTTCCGGAGTACCGGGGGGTTACCGGAACCCCCCCGGGGGTTTATTGGGCCTACATGGGCCTTGAGGGAGAAGAGAGAAGGAGGCAAGAGGTGGCCGCACGCCCCTCCCCTTCCTAGTCCGAATAGGACAAGGGAAGGGGGGCGGCGCCCCCCCCCCTTCCTTCCTCTCTTCCACCTCTTTCCCCTCTCTCCTTGGGAGTAGGACTCCCCCTTGGCGCGCCCACCTTGGCCGGCCGCCCCCTCTCCCTGGCTCCTTTATATACTGAGGCAAGGGGCACCCTAGAAGACACAAGTTGATCCTCGTGATCGTTCCTTAGCCGTGTGCGGTGCCCCCTGCCACCATATTCCACCTCGGTCATATCGTTGTAGTGCTTAGGCGAAGCCCTGCGTCGGTAGAACATCATCATCGTCACCACGCCGTTGTGCTGACGGAACTCATCCCCGAAGCTTTGCTGGATCGGAGCCCGGGGAGCGTCATCGAGCTGTACGTGTGATAAGAACTCGGAGGTGCCGGAGTAACGGTGCTTGGATCGGTCGGATCTGGAAGAAGATGTACGACTACTTCCTCTACGTTGTGTCAACGCTTCCGTTGGGATCTACAAGGGTACGTAGATCATACTCTCCCCTCTCGTTGCTATGCATCACCATGATCTTGCGTGTGCGTAGGAAAATTTTGAAATTACTACGTTCCCCAACATGCGCCGTGTCGTCCGCCCCGCGAGGCTTGGCCCCTCGCGAGGGTCTTGAGTCTTGTGTTGATGAAGATGGGCCGCGCTGGGCCCCCATTTGAGCCACGCCGCAGGCTGCAGGCAGGCAAGTCTGGGGACCCCCGTTCCCAGAACGCCGACAGCCGCCCGGCGGGCGATCGCTTTAGCCTCACCGCGTCTTGTCTCCTTAATGGGGCGTCTCCTTTGAGGGAGGGGGCAAGCCGGCTGCGGGGAGCCGGCCCCATCTCGGGCCGACTGGGGGAGGCCTGGCCGCCTTCGGGTGTCTCTCTGCCTGAAGGGTCCCACCGCCCATGGGCCGCGCTGGCAGCCCGTCGTGGGTGACATCAGGGTCAAAATGGCAACAGTGCCACGCCGGACGGGTCATGGCCACCCCGTACGGCGCACTGTGCCAGGCGTGCTCCGGGATTCGAGGGTGGCAGGCTTTACTGTAGCCACGCCCCGTCACATCACCATTATGTGGATGCAGACTTCGAGGGTACGATCTTGACCGCTTGGTGGGAGCCGGCCTCTTGGAGTCGGCCTTCTCGTGTCCGACTTCTTGGATCCGGCCCTCCCGCGGCTTTCTTCATGAGGGCTAAAGTCGGGCCGCCTTCCGATAGTCGGCCGGGGAGACAGCCGGCAAGGGGAAGGTGGCCCCACGTCTTGGATTCTTGAGGGCCGGATCGGCTCGTAATTTTTTCAGAAGGGCCAGGGGGAGCCGGCTAGGCTACCCATGGTCATTTACTTCGACATGCACCTATACAATTTACCATTGTATTGGGTGTGTTTGGGACACCAGAGACTCTTTGTTATTTGGTTGCAGGGTTGTTTGAGAGAGACCATCTTCAACCTACACCTCCCACGGATTGATAAACCTTAGGTCATCCACTTGAGGGAAATTTGCTAATTTCCTACAAACCTCTGCACTTGGAGGCCCAACAACGTCTACAAGAAGAAGGTTGCGTAGTAGACATCAAGCTCTTTTCTGGCGCCGTTGCTGGGGAGGTGAGTGCTTGAAGGTATATCTTTAGATCTTGCAATCGAATCTTTTTGTTCCTTGTTTTATCACTAGTTTAGTTTATAAAATAAAATTATAAAAAAATGGAATTGAGGATACCTCATATGCTTCATCTTTTTAATGTGTTTCATGAAAATAAGGATTCCGATATTTGTTCCAAAGTGTTAGAAGAAGAATGCATTAAAATGTTTGGCACTAAATATTTGAATGATGAACATGATTGCAATGTTGTTAGTACGAATTCTTTGAATATTCATGATGCTAATGATATGCAAAGCCACAAGCTTGGGGATGCTATGTTTGATGAAGATGATATTTTTTGTCTCCCAAGTTTTGATGAGCAAATTTATTATGATGATAGCATGCCTCCTATTTATGATGATTATATTCATGAAAGTGGGTTTGGAAGAGTGTCAACTTTAGGAAGTGATGTTCCCACTATTTTGGAGGATATTGAGTCTTATTATGATAATTATAAAAGTGGACTTGGAGAGGTCATGACTTTATTTAGTAACGATTCCACTATTTCGGAAGAGGTTCCAATTGATTATGAGAACAAAGTTGCTATATATGATGATTATTGTGATGACTTGTATGCTATTAAGAATAATGATAACCATAAAACTTGTCATCATGATTTTAGTTTTCAACTGGATTATGCCTCACATGGTAATTATTTTGTTGAGTTCGCTCCCACTATTATTCACGGGAAGAATTTTGCTTATGTGGAGAGTAGTAAATTTTCTATGCTTGTAGATCATGAAAATAATGCTTTATGTGATAGTTATATTGTTGAATTCATTCATGATGCTACTGAAAATTATTATGAGGGAGGAACATATGCTTGTAGGAATTGCAATAATATCAAGTTTCCTCTCTATGTGTTGAAAATCTTGAAGCTATGCTTGTTTTGCCTTCCTATGCTAGTTGATTATTGTTCCCATAAGTTGTTTGCTCACAAAATCCCTATGCATGGGAAGTGGATTAGGCTTAAATGTGCTAGTCATATTCTTCATGATGCTCTCTTTATGTTTCAATTCTTATCTTTTATGTGAGCATCATTGAAATCATCATGCCTAGCTAGGGGCGTTAAACGATAGCGCTTGTTGGGAGGCAACCCAATTTTATTTTTGTTCTTTGCTCTTTTCTCCTGTTTAGTAATAAATAATTCATCTAGCCTCTGTTTATATGTGGTTTTTGCTACCTCTTGAGCACTGCGTTGGTTTTTCCCCGAAGAGGAAGGGATGATGCAGCAGAGTAGCGTAAGTATTTCCCTCAGTTTTTGAGAACCAAGGTATCAATCTAGTAGGAGGCTACGCGCGAGTCCCTCGTACCTGCACAAAACAAATAAATCCTCACAACCAACGCGATAAGGGGTTGTCAATCCCTACACGGCCACTTATGAGAGTGAGATCTGATAGATATGATAAGATAATATTTTTGGTATTTTTATGATAAAGATGCAAAGTAAAATAAAAGCAAAGTAAAAAATCAAAGGAAATAACTAAGTATTGGAAGATTAATATGATGAAGATAGACCCGGGGGCCATAGGTTTCACTAGTGGCTTCTCTCAAGAGCATAAGTATTCTACGGTGGTGAACAAATTACTGTTGAGCAATTGACAGAATTGAGCATAGTTATGAGAATATCTAGGCATGATCATGTATATAGGCATCACGTCCGAGACAAGTAGACCGACTCTTGCCTGCACCTACTACTATTACTCCACTCATCGACCGCTATCCAGCATGCATCTAGAGTATTAAGTTAATGAAAATAGAGTAACGCCTTAAGCAAGATGACATGATGTAGAGGGATAAACTCCTGCAATATGAAGAAAACCCCATCTTGTTATCCTCGATGGCAACAATACAATACGTGCCTTGCTGCCCATACTGTCACTGGGAAATGACACCGCAAGATTGAACCCAAAGCTAAGCACTTCTCCCATTGCAAGAAAGATCAATCTAGTAGGCCAAACCAAACTGATAATTCGAAGAGACTTGTAAAGATAACCAATCATACATAAAAGAATTTAGAGAAGATTCAAATATTGTTCATAGATAGACTTGATCATAAACCAACAATTCATCGGTCTCAACAAACACACCGCAAAAAGAAGATTACATCGAATAGATCTCCACAAGAGAGGGGGAGAACATTGTATTGAGATCCAAAAAGAGAGAAGAAGCCATCTAGCTAATAACTATGGACCCGTAGGTCTGAGGTGAACTACTCCCACTTCATCGGAGGGGCTATGGTGATGATGTAGAAGCCCTCTGTGATGGATACCCCCTCCGGCGGAGCTCCGGAACAGGCCCCAAGATGGGATCTCATGGATACAGAAAGTTGTGGCGGTGGAATTAGGGTTTTGGCTCCGTATCTGATCGTTTCGGGGTACGTAGGTATATATAGGAGGAAGGAGTACGTCGGTGGAGCAACAGGGGGCCCACGAGGGTGGAGGGCGCCCCTGGGGGGATAGGCACGCCCCCTACCTTGTGGCATCCTCCCTTGTTTCTTGACGTAGGGTCCATGTCCCCTGGATCATGTTTGGTGAGAAAATCATGTTCCTGAAGGTTTTATTCCGTTTGGACTCCGTTTGATATTCCTTTTCTTCGAAACCCTAAAATAGGCAAAAAAATAGCAATTCTGGGCTGGGCCTCTGGTTAATAGGTTAGTCCCAAAAATAATATAAAACTATATAATAAAGCCCAATAATGTCCAAAACAGTAGATAATATATCATGGAGCAATCAAAAATTATAGATACGTTGGAGACGTATCAAGCATCCCCAAGCTTAATTCATGCTTGTCCTCGAGTAGGTAAATAATAAAAACAGAATTTTTGATGCGGAGTGCTACTTGGCATAATTTTAATGTAATTCTTCTTAATTGTGGTATGAATATTCAGATCCTAAAGATTCAAGATAAAAGTTCATATTGACATAAAAACAATAATACTTCAAGCATACTAACTAAGCAATATGTCCTCTCAAAATAACATGGCCAAAGAAAGTTCATCCCTACAAAATCATATAGTTTAGTTATGCTCCATGTTCGTCACACAAGAATGCTCTCATCATGCGCAACCCTGATGACAAGCCAAGCAATTGTTTCATACTTTAGTAATCTCAAACCTATAAACTTTCATGCAATACATGAGTGCGAGCCATGGATATAGCACTATGGGTGGAATAGAATATGATGATGGGGGTCATGTGGAGAAGACAAAAAAGGAGAAAGTCTCACATCAACGAGGCTAATCAACGGGCTATGGAGATGCCCATCGATTGATGTTAATGCAAGGAGTAGGGATTGCCATGCAACAGATGCACTAGAGCTATAAATGTATGAAAGCTCAAAAAAAGAAACTAAGTGGGTGTGCATCCAACTTGCTTGCTCACGAAGACCTAGGGCACTTGAGGAGGCCCATTGTAGGAATATACAAGCCAAGTTCTATAATGAAAAATTCCCACTAGTATATGAATGTGACAAAACAAAAGACTCTCTATCATGAAGATTATGGCGCTACTTTGAAGCACAAGTGTGGAAAAAGGATAGTAGCATTGTCCCTTATTTTGTTTCCCCTTTTTGGCCTTTCTATTTTTGGGACAATGCTCTATGAATGATGGTCATCACACTTCTATTTATTTACAACTCAATAATTACAACTCAATACTTAGAACAAGATATGACTCTATATGAATGCCTCCGGCGGTGTACCGGGTTATGCAATGAACCAAAAGTGACATGTATGAAAGAATTATGAATGGTGGCTTTGCCACAAATACTATGTCAACTACATGATCATGCTAAGCAATATGACAATGATGAATGTGTCATGATAAACGGAATGGTGGAAAGTTGCATGGCAATATATCTCGGAATGGCTATGGAAATGCCATAATAGGTAGGTATGGTGGTTGTTTTGAGGGAGATATAAGGAGGTTTATGTGTGAAAGAGCGTATCATATCACAGGGTTTGGATGCACCGGCGAAGTTTGCACCAACTCTCAATGTGAGAAAGGGCAATGCACGGTACCGAAGAGGCTAGCAATGATGGAAGGGTGAGAGTGCGTATAATCCATGGACTCAAAATTAGTCATAAAGAACTCACATACTTATTGCGAAAATCTACAAGTCATCAAAAACCAAAGCACTACGCGCATGCTCCTAGGGGGGATATATTGGTAGGAAAAGACCATCGCTCGTCCCCGACCGCCACTCATAAGGAAGACAATCAAATAACACCTCATGTTTCAAATTTGTTACATAACGTTTACCATACGTGCACGCTACAGGACTTGCAAACTTAAACACAATCATTTCTCAAATTCACAACTACTCAACTAGCATGACTTTGATATTATTACCTCCATATCTCAAAACAATCATCAAGCATCAAATTTCTCTTAGTATTCAAAACACTCATAAGAAAAAAAAATATTCATCTTGAACACCTAGCATATTAGGATTGTTTAAGCAAATTACCATGCTATTTAAGACTCTCAAAATAATCTAAGTGAAGCATGAGAGATCAATAGTTTCTATAAAAAAATCCACCACTGTGCTCTAAAAGATATAAGTGAAGTACTAGAGCAAAACTATATAACTCAAATGATATAAGTGAAGCACATAGAGTATTCTAACAAATTCCAAATCATGTAAAAGGTGTGTACAGCAAGGATGATTGTGGTAAACTAAAAAGCAAAGACTTAAATCATACAAGATGCTCCAAGCAAAACACATATCATGTGGTGAATAAAAATATAGCTCCAAGTAAAGTTACCGATAGAAGTTGACGAAAAGAGGGGATGCCTTCTGGGGCATCCCCAAGCTTTGGCTTTTAGGTGTCCTTAGATTATCTTTGGGGTGCCATGGGCATCACCAAGCTTAGTCTCTTGACACTCCTTGTTCCATAATCCATCAAATCTTTACCCAAAACTTGAAAACTTCACAACACAAAACTTAAAGTAGAAAATCTCGTGAGCTCCGTTAGCAAAAGAAAACAAAAGACCACTTCAAGGTACTGTAATGTACTCATTATTTATTTATATTGGTGTTAAACCTACTGTATTCCAACTTATATATGGTTTATAAACTATTTTACTAGCCATAGATTCATCAAAATAAGCGAACAACACACGAAAAACAGAATCTGTCAAAAATAGAACAATCTGTAGTAATCTGTAGCTAGCGCAAGATCTGGAACTCCAAAAATTCTAAAATAAATTGCTGGAATTGAGGAATTTATCTATTAATCATCTGCAAAAAGAATTAACTAAATATCACTTTCCACATAAAAATGGGAGCAGTTCTCGTGAGCGCTAAAGTTTCTGTTTTTTATAGCAAGATATCAAGACTTTCCCCAAGTCTTCCCAACAGTTCTACTTGGCACAAACACTAATTAAACACAAAAAACACAACCTAAACAGAGGCTAGATAAATTATTTATTACTAAACAGGAGCAAAAAGCAAGGAATAAAAATAAAATTGGGTTTCCTCCCAACAAGCGCTATCGTTTAACGCCCCTAGCTAGGCATAAAAAGCAAGGATAGATCTAGGTATCGCCATAATAGTAAGATAGATCATTAAAACTCATTTCATATTCTCTACGTTCGGTGGCAAGTTTTCTTCAAGGCAAGCAAAAGTAATCAAAAGGGCTAAATTTAATGGGGCAAAAGTCCCCAAAATCAACCTTGGGAGGTATAGGTTCCTCCTTTGGTCCTTCCTATTGCACAACCAATTCATCATTATAAGCATTGTTTTGACAAAACTTTGTGAGCCTATATTCAAGAGAATATCCTAGTTCATTATTTCGAATGGCCAAATCATCATTATGCTCAGAAATTCTATCAACTAAAACATTGGTAGGAACCCTTTTTCTAAGATTTTCATTGAAAGCAACATAGTTTAGAGATTGAAAACGCATTATTTCTTCTTGATCAAAAAGGATAGCCTCTATGGGAGGATGGCAAGTGTCTACCCTATAATGTGCAAAGATTTATTTGGCTTCTCTTATTATGAATCTAAACTCATGAGCCAAAAAGATAGTAGCGGCACGCTTAATAGAAGAATGCTCGATATTAGAAAATTCTAGGAAAATCCTTTGAATGCAAGGATGCAAGTGCATGAATTGTCTTTCAAGTTCAACTACAAGCATGGCAATAGCGTCCGCAAGGCTACTAGTTCTATGAAGGATAGAACTACCCATAGAAGGTAAAGCACCGACACAAGTAAAGAAATCTTGAATAACTCCTTTTCCAATAATATTACCACTACCAACACGGAAATTTTTTTGTATGTAAGATGGGGGGTTCTTTAGCAGGAGCATCAGAATTTTTCATGACATTATTATTGTCCATATCGGCAATAATTTCCCCTATTTCTGATAGAACGGCAGAAAGTGCAAAGGGCAAAAAGAGGCAAACGGGAAAGAGAGGGAGGATAGAGAGAGAGGGCGAATAAAACGGCAAGGGTGAAGTGGGGGAGAGGAAAACGAGAGGAAAATGGCAGATAATGTAATGCGGGACGTGCCAGGCGGTCTTGTTGTAGGTTACTCCGGGCGTGCTTGACGGTGTCCAGACGTTTAATGGCCGGACTGGAGAATTGCCTTGCGAGGTTGCTTTGTATTTCCGCTGCGATAGCCGCCGTATGCTCCTCCGTTCGGAGAGAGCGTTCGGTGTTTCCATTGACCGTGATGATGCCTCGGGGGCCTGGCATCTTGAGCTTGAGGTATGCATAGTGCAGCACTGCATTGAACTTGGCAAATGCGGTTCGCCCGAGCAGTGCGTGATAGCCACTGCGGAACGGGACTATGTCGAAGATTAACTCCTCGCTTCGGAAATTATCCGGAGATCCGAAGACCACTTCAAGTGTAACTGAGCCTATACAGTTGGCCTCTACACCTGGTATGACGCCTTTAAAGGTCGTTTTAGTGGGTTTAATCCTCGAGGGATCGATGCCCATTTTCCGCACTGTATCCTGATAAAGCAGGTTCAGGCTGCTGCCGCCGTCCATAAGGACTCTAGTGAGGTGAAATCCGTCAATAATTGGGTCTAGAACCAATGCGGCGAATCCGTCATGATGGATGCTAGTGGGGTGGTCCCTTCGATCAAAAGTGATCGGGCAGGAAGACCATGGGTTGAATTTTGGGGCGATTGGCTCCATCGCGTATACGTCCCTTAGGGCACGCTTCCGCTCCCTCTTGGGGACGTTGGTTGCGTATATCATGTTCACCGTCCGCACTTGTGGGGGAAAACCTTTCTTTCCACTATTATTCGGCGGGCGGGGCTCCTCCTCATCATCGCTATGCAGCCCCTTGTCTCTGTTTTCGGCATTTAACTTGCCTGCCTGCTTGAACACCCAACAATCCCTATTGGTGTGATTGGCTGGTTTTTCGGGGGTGCCATGTATCTGGCATGAGCGGTCGAGTATTCGGTCCAAACTGGATGGGCCCGGAGTATTTCTTTTGAATGGCTTTTTCCGCTGACCGGGTTTAGAGCCTCTGAATCCGGCATTAACTGTCGTATCCTTAGCATTGTCATCGTTAATGCGGCGCTTTTTCTTGTTGCGACGCGACCTGCCACTGCTGTCCTTGGTATCCGAATTACCAGGGCTGTTGGTCATGTTATTGCTGCGAGCTAGCTAGCTGTCTTCTCCCGCGCAAAAGCGGGTCATAAGTGTCGTGAGGCTGCCATAGATTTCGGCTTTTCCTGTCCTAGGTGCCGTGCAAGCCACTCGTCGCGGATGTTATGCTTGAAGGCTGCTAGGGCCTCTGCGTCCGGACCGTCGATGATTTGAATTTTCTTGGTTAGGAACCGTGTCCAGAATTGTCTGGCCGATTCCTCTGGCTGCTGAATTATGTGGCTAAGGTCATCGGCGTCTGGTGGTCGCACATAAGTGCCCTGGAAATTGTCGAGGAATGCGGTGTCCAGGTCCTCCCAGCAACCAATTGATTATGCTGGCAAGCTGTTAAGCCAATGCCAAGATGGTCCTTTAAGCTTGAGTGGGAGGTATTTGATGGCGTGTAGGTCATCACCGCGGGCCATGTGGATATGAAGGAGATAGTCCTAGATCCATACCGCAGGATCTGTTGTGCCATTGTATGATTCGATGTTCACCGGTTTGAAACCCTCGGGGATTTGATGATCCATTACTTCATCTGTGAAGCATAGTGGGTGTGCCGTGCCTCTGTATTGGGCTATATCACGACGCAGCTCAAACGAGCTTTGTCTACTGTGTTCGGCCCGGCCGGATTTACTATATCCGGAGTGACGATTACCGTCTCGTGCCGTGGGGCGCCCACGCGATCCATAGATCGATCTTGTTTTCCTTGCCTTGTCCTCCAATATGTCTCGCAGGTCTGGCACATTTTCCCGTGCCTTGGTATTGTTTGAGCAGCGCCGGGGTGCGGCTTGAGTGCAGGGCCAAGAGGCCTCTCTGTCGCCTCCACAGGGTGGCCGGTCGGCCGCATTATGCGCTGGTGATGTAGGTTTATGTGCTTCCTCCTCTAATCGTGGTAGCAACCTGCGCTCTGGGTAGCTCTTGGAGGGGCGTTTGAGTTCATACTCTTCGGCCGCAAGGACTTCAGTCCATCTGTCGGCTAGCAAATCTTGATCAGCTCTAAGCTGTTGCTGTTTTTTCTTGAGGCTGCTCGCCGTGGCATAAGCCTGCGTTTGAAATGCTCTTGTTCAACGGGATACTCTGGCACGACAAATTCGTCGTCGTCGAGGCTTGCCTCGTCTTCGGAGGGAGGCATATAATTATCGTCCTCAGCCTCTCTGTCTGCCGCTCTCTCATGAGGGCTGGCTTCTCCATCCTCCTGTGCTGAATCTTGATGGAGGTGGTTGTCTTTGGCACTGTCCAGGGTGTTATTATCTCCCGTGCCGGAATCACCGTTTTTGCTTTGGCGGGATTTAGAGCGGCGCCGCTAACGCCGGCGCTTAGGCTGCTTCTTCGAGGGGTCATCCTCCACTGTTCCATCGCCATTGTCTTCTTTTGGGGTGTCCGCCATGTATATATCATACGACGAGGTGGCTTTCCAGTGCCCTATAGGCGCTGGTTCTTGATCGTCTCCTGCATTGGCGTCCATACCGTTGATGTCTTCGAAGTCGAAGTCGAGCATGTTGGTTAAATCATCGACAGTGGCTACGAAGTGGGTGGTGGGTGGGCTTTGAATTTCATCTGCATCCCAACCTTGCTGACCATAGTTCGGCCAGGGCTCTCCTGATAAAGAGAGAGACTTTAGTGAATTCAGAATATCGCCGAAGGGCGAGTGCTGAAAGATGTCCGCGGCGGTGAACTCCATGATCGGCGCCCAATCGGGTTTGATCGGTAGGGGCGCGGAGGGCTCGGACTTTGGAGACGAGTCCGGCTCCTTGGAGTCACGGGCTTCGTAGAGAATAGGGCTGGTGTTCGGCTTGATCGCCGTAGAGATTGCAGCCTTCAAGGCGGTGTCCAACCACCCATCCTCGATTGGCGCAGTTGGCTCCGAATTAAGGGTCGGAGCTGATGCGGGTGCGGCCTCCAGGGCACTGTTCGGCGGCAGAGCTAGATCATGCCCATCGTGACAGTGCGGCGCGCTCGGCTGCGGCTCGAACTCGTCGAAGATCAAGTCTCCGCGGAGGTCGGCCGTGTAGTTCAAACTTCCAAATCTGACCTGATGGCCAGGGGCATAGCTTTCGATCTGCTCCAGATGGCCAAGCGAATTGGCCCACAGTGCAAAGCCGCCAAATACGAAGATCTGGCTGGGGAGAAAAGTCTCACCCTAGATCGCATCGTCGTTGATGATCGGAGGAGCCATCGGGCCTAAAGGTGACGACACAGAGGAACTCTCAATGAAAGCACCAATGTCGGTGTCAAAACCGGCGGATCTCGGGTAGGGGGTCCCGAACTGTGCGTCTAGGCTGATGGTAACAGGAGGCAGGGGACACAATGTTTTACCCAGGTTCGGGCCCTCTTGATGGAGGTAAAACCCTACGTCCTACTATATTAATATTGATGATATGGGTAGTACAAGAGTAGATCTACCACGAGATCAAGGAGGCTAAACCCTAGAAGCTAGCCTATGGTATGATTGTTGTTCGTCCTATGGACTAAAACCCTCCGGTTTATATAGACACCGGAGAGGGCTAGGGTTACACAGAGTCGGTTACAATGGTAGGAGATCTACATATCCGTATCGCCAAGCTTGCCTTCCACGCCAACGAAAGTCCCTTCCGGACACGGGACGAAGTCTTCAATCTTATATCTTCATAGTCCAGGAGTCCGGCCAAAGGTATAGTCCGGCTATCCGGACACCCCCTAATCCAGGACTCCCTCAGTAGCCCCTGAACCAGGCTTCAATGACGACGAGTCAGGCGCACAAATTGTCTTCGGCATTGCAAGGCGGGTTCCTCCTCCATGTACTTCATAGAAGATTTTGAACACAAAGGTAGTGTCCGGCTCTGCAAAAATAAGTTTCCACATATTGCCATAGAGAGAATAATATTTACACAAATCTAATCTGCTGACGTATTCCATAGCGTGACATCACACCATAGCCAAGTCTTTATTTGAATCGTTTTACTGTCCCACCTCAGCGCTCTTAGCGAGCCGGTTTCCTTGGCACGTCTTGTCAAAGCAGAGACCGTGTCCCCTTATTCCGGGATTCTCATCAATACGGGCGTGGGTAACCCAACCGCGCCATTGATTACGACGCTTGGGAGATAAGCGAGTTTTACCAGGCTGGTGGGGACGCATAGTCGCGTCCACCCATATAAGGGGATGAGGATCCACCTTTTCATCCACGCCTTCTTCGTCCTTTGCCTATCCATTTCCGCGCACTCGAGCTCCAGCGCCCAAGTCCGCACACCCCACCTCAACCTTCTCCAGCCATGTCCGGAGTGGGAGGCAAGTGGATGGTCTCCTCCGTTATGGAGGGACACATCAAAAAACTGAGGAAGGACGGATACTTGTCTAACGACATTGCGCACCGGCTTCCTGAAGAGGGGCAGCTCATCCCCACCCCTAGGCCCCATGAGAGGGTGGTGTTCCTCCCCCATTTCCTCCGCGGACAGGGCTTCCCTCTCCACCCATTTGTCTGGGGGCTCATGTTCTACTATGGCCTGGATTTCCATGATCTGGCCCCGAACTTTGTCCTCAACATCTTGGCGTTTATCGACGTGTGCGAGGCTTTCTTCTGCATCCGCCCCCATTTCGGCCTATGGCTCAAGACTTTCAATGTCAAGCCGAAGGTGGTGCGCGGCACCTAGGCGGAGTGCGGAGGCGCCATGGTGGGCAAGATGCCCAACGTCCTATGGCTCGAGGGCTCCTTCGTGGAGTCCCTAAAGGGGTGGCAATCGGGGTGGTTTTACATCACCGAGTCGCGCGACCCTGAATGGGTCGCAGCCCTCGAGTTCCGATCCAGACCCCCTACGCGGCTCGCCTCCTGGAAAGAGATGGGCCTGTCGTGGGGTAAAAAGGAGAGCTGATCGGACTCCAAACATGCGTCCAAACCCTGGTGGACAAGAAGCTCAAACTTTTCAACATAGTCCAGGTTATGCTCATCCACCGGATCCTCCCGTGTCAACAACGGGCTTTCAACCTGTGGGAGTTCGACCCGGCGCGGCACCGAACTCTGAGCAGGCTCTTCGACACGACGTACGAAGATGCCTGGAAGGTGCTTTTCAAGGGTGCCGAGGCCCCCGCATCCGCTACCGAGGATCGCGGATTCGGCACGCAGCGTCACGCTCGTGCGGTAAGCTGTTTTTACCTTTTACAAGGTATTAGTTTTTCATAGTTTGACTCCATGCGGGATCTAAGCTCCCTTACCTTTGACGGGATTGGCAGGAGATGTCCGGACAGATCAACTGTCCAGCTCCTTTGCCCGAAGGCCCAGCGGACGCTCGCTTGGCGAAGCTGCTGGTTCCGGCACCCTATGTGGTGCTGGAGAAGAAGGCCAAGAAGAAGGCCAGGGGGACTCGAAAGAGTGCCCAGCGCCAGGAGGTGTCGGATTCATCATCCGACGACTCCAAGGCACACTCCTCCCATGAATATGAGGAGGGGGAAGAAGAGACCTCTCCCCCTCCAGCGCGGGAGGGAAGAAAAGGAAGGCCGCCCCAACTGGGGAGGCCAAAGGGTCCAAGAAGGGGAAGACCCCTCCTCCGGACTACTCCACCAACACCGACGACGGCGAAGAGGAGTGGTCGCATAGGGCCAAGCCCCTGGCGAGATCGTAAGTATTCGGATACCAGAGTGATTCATAGTATTCCCCCATTGCACAGCTTTTCCTTACGTCGAACATGTTTATGCAGTCCACCCAAAGACCGGCTCGACGTGTCGTCGGGCGGTTCCCTGGATTCGTCGGATGTCAATTCGCTTCCGACGGCTACCTCCCCCCATCCTACGGACGACGCCGCGGTGGCGTCCCAACAGGTTCCAAGCCAGGAGGAGGTGGTCCTGGAGGCGCCGCAAGGCGACCTCCCGGACTCCAGGCGTAAAGGGGATAGAACCCCCAAGGGCTCCAAGTCCGGCCTTGAGCCGGACACCGCGCCGGAACCTTCAACGGTTCCGGACTCCGGTAGGTAGCTTCCTACCAAGAGGAGCAAGCCTACCGAGCCGGCGACCTCCGTCCAACCGGAGGCACCGGACAATTTGCTGGAGGTGCTTAACGGCTCCTCCATCGACGAGGAGCACCGCACTATTATGTGTGCGGTGATCTAGAAGGTTCAGTCTGCCAAGAGCGGACTGACTGAAGCATGTGCCAGCCTTCTAACAGGCTTTGAGGTAAGTAAAGAATATGTAAAAATATTACCGCATAGACAGTAGCCCCTGATGCTCTGTTCGGCGTTCGGAAAGAAAAGCCGAACAGAGGATCTAATAAAATTCGTAGGAGTCTAACATAATCAAGTCAATATGCGTATGCAGGCTTCGCTGCTGGCCTCCGCCGCACTGACTACGGAGGTGGATACGCTGAAGCAAAACCTCGCGCGGTCCAAGAACGAGCTCGGCCATGCCAAGAGGCAACTCGAGGAGAAGGAAGGTAAGTAATACCTTGCGCAAGTATGTAGAGAAGATGTGGTTTCAAAAAATGACAGGATCATCGTGCTATTATAGGGGCCACGACTGAGGTGGCAACCCTTAAGAAAGCGCTGTCCGAGGCCGAAAAAAGAGCGGCCGCGGAGCGCACAGAGAGAGGGAAGCAGGAGGCGCGGGTGGAGGAGGTGAAGAAAGAGCTCTAGGCTCTTGTGAAAAAACACGAGAGTTTGGAGCTTGGCTCGAAGACGCAAGCGTCCGAGCTTGCGGCAGCCCTCGAAAGCGCGAAGTCTGCCAAGGCCGAAGCCTAGAAAGCCCTCCAAGAAATTGGAGATATGAAGAAGATAGCGGCGGGTAAGGCATTCATTATGCAAAGCAAGCACGTGAAAGTGAATTACTTGTTACTTACCCGAGTCTGGAGCTCTCCAGGAGCATTCGCAGATTTGCCCCGTAGTGCGTCTGATGCCGACGCCTACTACCGAGCCGAGGAGGGGAGCTCAACGGAGAAGGTGTTCTGGTCTCAGTATGCCGAGGCCGGACACCTGGTGCCTTTGAGCGACCAGCTGAAGCAAATGGTCGAGCTCCACAAGGTGGCCGAACAGGCCATAAAGGGCCTCATAGTTCGGCTTTGGCCTGGAGAGGCTCTGCCTGGGAGCTACTTCGGGCTGGTGAGGCGGCTGGTGGATGCCTGTCCACGGCTTGAAGTAATCAAGCGCTCCATCTGCATCGAAGGTGCCCGTAGGGGCTTGCCCGTGCTAAAGTGCATTGGGGCAAGATGGATGCGGAGAAGCTGGTGAAGGACGGGCCGTCGCCGGGCAAGGAGCATCACGTCCCGGAAGCGTATTATGAGGGCGTCCTGAAGGGTGCTCGCCTTATAGCGGATGAATGCTCCAAAGATGTAATATTTGAGTAAACTCGCATTTGTGATCCTGTACGCTGAAAACTTGTTCATATGCGCTAAGCAATGCTTTTGAATTTAAAATATTACCTTCTGTGCGGCCGTTTATCAAATTTGAGAGATGGCGAGTCGTCGGCTTCTGCCCCCATGCCATGAGTGCTGGGGTGTTTGGGATATACATGAGCGCTCTTTTTCCCATTCTTGGGTCCTTCGAGGGAGGCGCTCAACACAACGAACAAGGCAATCAGACTATAATGCTTGAACACTCTCACTTAGCCATAGAATTCTATAATTTTAAATTTCGGCGAAGCCCCTAGTATTCGGAAGACCGAGTTCGGGGCGCTATCCATGCCTAGGCCGGAAAAAGCCGACTCCTCGCTCTAAGCGGCATAAGTCTTTAGGGACTCGAAAACCTCTCGAACAGCGACCAGCTCTCGCCTCATCATGACGGTCAGTTTTAGCTTTCTCTACTGAGGTGCTTAGCCCAGATCAACTGGGGCACAATCGCAGTAGTTCTCCTAGTGCTACCTTAGTCGATATAACGGAACGTAAGGTACCAAAACATAGGAGCCGGGCAAACCCAACTATTGACCCAAGACATGATTCGGAGCCGATGCATATAATGTTATAAGTTCGGGGTGCCGCACTTGTGAAAGTGTACGGACTTCTCACACCATATTGTGGGGTACTTAAGCCCCTGGCATATTGGCCGTACCAAAGTGTACGGGTGCAACATGTCATTAATGAATATATATATTCGTAAAAAAGAGTAATGCAATAATAGCCGGAAGCTATGCATTGTTTATTTAAAAAAGCTGCGATCAAATCAGAACGATGCAAATACTGCAATAAGCAAAAGATGGGACTATTTAACATGTCCTTTCCAGGGGAAGCTGTGGAATGTTATGTGAAACAGGTATACTGCTCGTTATAGAGACCACCTTAGAGTTCCATAGTGCGGCGTAGCTTTCTGCTTCCCTGGTTGTATCGTTTGTGCGGCAATTGTACTGCCGGACAAGCCTTCCGAAGAATGGAGTCCTGTAAATAAGAGAAAATTAAGAAATCGGCAGCCCCTAGTGCAGTTTAAGCCGCGTTTCGGGTGTGCCGTGATGGTGCCCCTACCCCTGTTCCCATGGTATTTCCAGAGTGTAGTTATGTATGCGCGACACTAGTTTCGCAAGTTCGCGAGGGCTGGGGTTGGGGCCGCATTTCTACGCTTGCTCGAAACATGCCAGGCGGTCTTGTTGTAGGTTACTCCGGGCGTGCTTGACGGTGTCCAAACGTTTAATGGCCGGACTGGAGAATTGCCTTGAGAGGTTGCTTTGTACTTCCGCTGCGATAGCCGCCGTATGCTCCTCCGTTCAGAGAGAGCGTTCGGTGTTTCCATTGACCATGATGACGCCTCGGGGTCCTGGCATCTTGAGCTTGAGGTTTGCGTAGTGCGGCACCGCATTGAACTTGGCAAATGCGGTTCGCCCGAGCAGTGCGTGATAGCCACTGTGGAACGGACTATGTCGAAGGTTAACTCCTTGCTTCGGAAATTAGCCGGAGATCCGAAGACCACTTCAAGTGTAACTGAGCCTGTACAGTTGGCCTCCACACCTGGTATGACGCCTTTAAAGGTCGTTTTAGTGGGTTTAATCCTCGAGGGATCGATGCCCATTTTCCGCACTGTACCCTGATAAAGCAGGTTCAGGCTGCTGCCGCCGTCCATAAGGACTCTAGTGAGGTGAAATCCGTTAATAATTGGGTCTAGAACCAATGCGGCGAATCCGTCATGACGGATGCTAGTGGGGTGGTCCCTTCGATCAAAAGTGATCGGGTAGGAAGATTTTGGGTTGAATTTTGGGGCAACTGGCTCCATCGCGTATACGTCCCTTAGCGCATGTCGCTCCCTCTTGGGGATGTGGGTTGCGTATATCATGTTCACCGTCCGCACTTGTGGGGGAAAACCTTTCTATCCACTGTTGTTCGGTGGGCGGGGCTCCTCCTCGTCATCGCTATGCAGCCCCTTGTCTCTGCTTTCGGCATTTAACTTGCCTGCCTGCTTGAACACCCAACAATCCCTGTTGGTGTGATTGGCTGGTTTTTCGGGGGTGCGATGTATCTGGCATGAGCGGTCGAGTATTCGGTCCAAACTGGACGGGCCCGGAGTATTTCTTTTGAATGGCTTTTTCTGCTGACCGGGTTTAGAGCCTCTGAATCCGGCATTAACTGTCGTATCCTCAGCATTGTCGCCGTTAATGCGGCGCTTTTGCTTGTTGCGACGTGACCTGCCACTGCTGTCCTTGGTATCCGAATTACCAGGGCTCTTGGTCATGTTATTGCTGCGAGGTAGCCAGCTATCTTCTCCCACGCAAAAGCGGGTCATAAGTGTCGTGAGGGCTGCCATAGATTTCGGCTTTTCCTGTCCTAGGTGTCGTGCAAGCCACTCGTCGCAGATGTTATGCTTGAAGGCTGCTAGGGCCTCTACATCCGGACAGTCGACGATTTGAATTTTCTTGGTTACGAACCGTGTCCAGAATTGTCTGGCTGATTCCTCTGGCTGCTGAATTATGTGGCTAAGGTCATCGGCGTCTGGTGGTCACACATAAGTGCCCTGGAAATTGTCGAGGAATGCAGTTTCTAGGTCCTCCCAATAACCAATTGATTATGCTCGCAAGCTGTTAAGCCAATGCCGAGCTGGTCCTTTAAGCTTGAGTGGGAGGTATTTGATGGCGTGTAGGTCATCACCGCAGGCCATGTGGATATGAAGGAGATAGTCCTCGATCCATACCGCAGGATCTGTTGTGCCATCGTATGATTCGATGTTCATGGCTTTGAAACCCTCGGGGATTTGATGATCCATTACTTCATCTGTGAAGCATAGTGGGTGTGCGGCGCCTCTGTATTGGGCTATATCACGACGCAGCTCAAACGAGCTTTGTCTACTGTGTTCGGCCCGGCCGGATTTACTATATCCGGAGTGACGATTACCGTCTCGTGCCGTGGGGCGCCCATGCGAGACGTAAATCGATCTTGTTTTCCTTGCCTTGTCCTCCAATATGTCTCGCGGGTCTGGCGCATTTTCCCGTGCCTTGGTATTTTTTGAGCGGCGCCGGGGTGCGGCTTGAGTGGAGGGCCAAGAGGCCTCTCTGTCGCGGCCACGGGGTGGCCGGTCGGCCGCATCAAGCGCTGGTGATGTAGGTTTAGGTGCCTCCTCCTCTAATCGGGGTAGCAACCTGCGCTTTGGGTAGCTCTTGGAGGGGCGTTCGAGTTCATACTCTTTGGCCGCAAGGACTTTAGTCCATCTGTCGGCTAGCAAATCTTGATCAGCTCTAAGCTGTTGCTGTTTTTTCTTGAGGCTGCTCGTCATGGCATAAGCCTGCGTTTGAAACGCTCTTGTTCGACGGGATCCTCTGGAATGACAAATTCGTCGTCGTCGAGGCTTGCCTCGTCTTCGGAGGGAGGCATATAATTATCGTCCTCGACCTCTCTGTCTGCCGCTCTCTCATGAGGGCTGGCTTCTCCATCCTCCTGTGCTGAATCTCGCTGGAGGTGGTTGTCTTCGGCACTGTCCAGGGTGTTATTATCTCCCGTGCCGGAATCACCGTTTTTGCTTTGGCGGGATTTAGAGCGGCGCCGCTGACGCCGGCGCTTAGGCTGCTTCTTCGAGGGGTCATCCTCCACTGTTCCATCGCCATTGTCTTCTTTTGGGGTGTCCGCCATGTATATATCATACGACGAGGTGGGTTTCCAGTGCCCTATAGGCGCTGGTTCTTGATCATCTCCTGCATTGGCGTCCATACCGTTGATGTCTTCGAAGTCGAAGTCGAGCATGTTGGTTAAATCATTGACAGTGGCTACGAAGTGGGTGGTGG
This sequence comes from Triticum urartu, assembly GCF_003073215.2. Classification (NCBI taxonomy): domain Eukaryota; kingdom Viridiplantae; phylum Streptophyta; class Magnoliopsida; order Poales; family Poaceae; genus Triticum; species Triticum urartu. The sequence goes on along the minus strand of NC_053024.1, from coordinate 597,002,848 downwards.
GTGGGCTTTGAATTTCATCTGCATCCCAACCTTGCTGACCATAGTCCGGCCAGGGCTCTCCTGATAAAGAGAGAGACTTTAGTGAATTCAGAATATCGCCGAAGGGCGAGTGCTGAAAGATGTCCGCGGCGGTGAACTCCATGATCGGCGCCCAATCGGGTTCGATCGGTAGGGGCGCGGAGGGTTCGGAGTTTGGAGAGGAGTCCGGCTCCTTTGAGTCACTGGCTTCGTAGAGAATAGGGATGGTGTTCGGCTCGATGGCCGTAGAGATTGCAGCCCCCGAGGCGGTGTCCAACCACCCATCCTCGATTGGCGCAGTTGGCTCCGAATTAAGGGTCGGAGCTGATGCGGGTGTGGCCTCCAGGGCACTATTCGGCGGCAGAGCTAGATCATGACCATCGTGACAGTGCGGCGCGCTCGGCTGCAGCTCGAACCCGTCGAAGATCAAGTCTCCGCGGAGGTTGGCCGTGTAGTTCAAAATTCCATATCTGACCTGATGGCCAGGGGCGTAGCTTTCGATCTGCTCCAGATGGCCAAGCGAATTGGCCCGCAGTGCAAAGCCGCCAAATACGAAGATCTGTCCGGGGAGAAAAGTCTCACCCTGGATCGCATCGTCGTTGATGATCGGAGGAGCCATCGGGCCTAAAGGTGACCACACAGAGGAACTCTCAATGAAAGTACCAATGTTGGTGTCAAAACTGGCGGATCTCGGGTAGGGGGTCCCGAACTATGCGTCTAGACAGATGGTAACAGGAGGCAGGGGACACAATGTTTTACCCAGGTTCGGGCCCTCTTGATGGAGGTAAAACCCTACGTCCTGCTTGATTAATATTGATGATATGGGTAGTACAAGAGTAGATCTACCACAAGATCAAGGAGGCTAAACCCTAGAAGCTAGCCTATGGTATGATTGTTGTTCGTCCTACGGACTAAAACCCTCCGGTTTATGTAGACACTGGAGAGGGCTAGGGTTACACAGAGTCGGTTACAATGGTAGGAGATCTACATATCCGTATCACCAAGCTTGCCTTCCACGCCAAGGAAAGTCCCTTCCGGACACGGGACGAAGTCTTCAATCTTATATCTTCATAGTCCAGGAGTCCGGCCGAAGGTATAGTCCGTCTATCCGGACACCCCGTAATCCGGGGCTCCCTCAATAACCAAGAGCCTAAGCTTGGGGATGCCCGAAAGGCATCCCCTCTTTCGTCTTCGTTCATCGGTAACCTTACTTTGAGCTATATTTTTATTCACCACATGATATGTGTTTTGCTTGGAGCGTCATTTTATTTTATTTCGTTTTGATTGATGTTTGAATAAAATACCAAGATCTGAAATTATTAAATGTTAGAGAGTCTTCACATAGTTACATAATTATTCGACTACTCATTGATCTTCACTTATATCTTTAGGAGTAGTTTGTTATTCATTCACGTGCTTCACATGTATCCTATGAGTAAATGGTTGAATGAATTGAATATAATAAATCTGAAATTATATATGTTTCATATGCTTATCCCATGATGAGTAATGACTTCAGATATAAGAAGTGGAGGTGGTAAACTTATTGAAGGTTAGCAAACATTGTATTGGTCACTTGAACAATTCATGAAAGAATATTGAGGGAAGAGAATTTCACATATAAATATACTATCTTGGACATATTTTGTAATTGTGAGCACTCATTAAAATATGACATGCTAAAAGGTTGATGTTGGACAAAGAAGACAACATAATGGGTTATGTTTTCTTATATCCGAAATAGAGTATATTGTCATGGATCATCCAACATGTTGAGCTTGCCTTTCCCCCTCATGTTAGCCAAATTCTTTGCACCAAGTAGAGATACTACTTGTGCTTCCAAACATCCCATAAACCAGTATTGCCATGAGAGTCCACCATACCTACCTATGGATTGAGTAAGATCCTTCAAGTAAGTTGTCATCGGTGCATGCAATAAAAATTGCTCTCTAAATATGTATGATCTATTAGTGTGGAAAAAATAAGCTTTATATGATCTTGTGATGTGGAAGTAATAAAAGCGACGAACTGCATAATAAAGGTCCCTATCACAAGTGGCAATATAAAGTGACGTTCTTTCACATTAAGATTTTGTGCATCCAACTATAAAAGCGCATGACAACCTCTGCTTCCCTCTGCGAAGGGCCTATCTTTTATTCTTGTCTTATACCTTATGCAAGAGTCATGGTGATCTTCACCTTTCCTTTTTACATTTTATCCTTTGGCAAGCACATTGTGTTGGAAAGATCCTGATATATATATATATATATATATATCCAATTGGATCTAAGGCATCATGAACTATTATTGTTGACATTACCCTTGAGGTAAAAGGTTGGGAGGCGAATCTATAAGCCCCTATCTTTCTCTGCATCTGATTAAAACTTTGAACCCATAAATATCACGTGAGTGTTAGTAATTGTGAAAGACTAAATGATAGTTGAGTATGTGAAGTTTGCTGAATCAAAGCTCTGACATAGACCCTTCCTGAAAATAAGATGAATTGTAATTGTTTGATGACTAATAACACGGTTTGTTAGTTTTCAAGAAAGCTTATAATCTATACTTTAACATGTGAGTAGCTTGTTACTTGATCATGAGAAGTCCTATGAGTTGAGCTACTGTTATGATATATATAATGATGCTAGAAAAGGTGATTGAAATATCATTGATCAAACTTGTGCACCTGCTAGCATTCACACTTCATAAATTCTTTATTTTATCATTTACCTACTCGAGGACGAGCGGGAATTAAGCTTGGGGATGCTGATACGTCTCCAACGTATCTATAATTTATGAAGTATTCATGCTATTATATTATCTGTTTTGGATGTTTATGGGCTTTACTAAACACCTCTATATTATTTTTGGGACTAACCTATTAACCGGAGGCCCAGCCCAAATTGTTGTTCTTGCCTATTTCAGTGTTTCGAAGAAAAGGAATATCAAACGGAGTCTAGACGGAATGAAACCTTCGGGAGAGTTATTTTTGGAACGGAAGCAATCCAGGAGACTTGGAGTAGACGTCAGGGAAGCTTCAAGGAAGCCACGAGGCAGGGAGGCATGCCCTACCTGTAACGCCCTCGATGCGGCTATATCTCCCACATGTCGAAGCATGACTTAGAGGCATAACCGCATTGAAAGCAATGTCGCAAGTGAGGTAATCTTCACACAACCCATGTAATACATAAGGGAAAGAGATACATAGTTGGATTACAATTGCCACTTCACACAATTACATGAATAAAGCATTACATCATCCAGATACAATCAAGGTCCGACTACAGAACCAAAATAAAAGAAGTCTACCCCAAATGCTACACCGATCCCCGATCGACCCAACTGGGCTCCACTACTGATCAACTAGAAAACGGAACAACATAAAGAACACGATCTTCATAGAGCCCCTCCTTGAGCTTGGTTGCATCATCTGCACGGTTCAACGGCACCTGCAAGCTGGTTTTGGAAGTATCTGTGAGTCACGGGGACTCAGCAAACTCACACCCTCGCGATCAAGACTATTTAAGCTTATAGGTAGGGTAAAAAGGTATGAGGTGGAGCTGCAGCAAGCGACTAGCATATTTGGTGGCTAACATACGCAAATGAGAGCGAGAAGAGAAGGCAAAAGCATGGTCGAACAACTATGATCAAGAAGTGATCCTAGAACAACCTACGTCAAGCATTACTCCAACACCGTGTTCACTTCCCGGACCACGCTGAGAACAGACCATCACGGTAACACACGCGGTAGATGTATTTTAATTAAGGTCAACTTCAGGTTTTCTACAAACCGGACATTAACAAATTCCCATCTGCCCATAACCACGGGCACGGCTTTTGAAAGTTCAAAACCCTGCAGGGGTGTCCCAACTTAGCCCATCACAAGCTCTCACGGTCAACGAAGGATATTCCTTCTCCCAAGACAATCCGATCAGACTCGGCATCCCGGTTACAAGACATCCTCGACAATGGTAAAACAAGTCCAGCAACACCGCCCGAATGTGCCAACAAATCCCGATATTAGCTGCACATATCTCGTTCTCAGGGCACACTCAGATTGTCCAAACTTCTGGTAGGCCAGCCTAGAGTTGCCCCTGGTGGCCACCGGCGGCTGACAAGGTGGACCAACACTCAGAGGAGCATTGTCCCGGGGGGTTTAAATAAAGATGACCCTTGAGTCCGCAGAACCCAAGGGAAAAAGAGGCTAGATGGCGAATGGTAAAACCAATGTTGGGCATTTCTGGAGGAGTTTTATACAAGGCGAACTATCAAGGGGTTCCCATTTTAACCCAACCGTGTAAGGAACGCAAAATCCAGGAACATAACACCGATATGACGGAAACTAGGGCAGCAAGAGTGGAACAAAACACCAGGCATAAGGCCGAGCCTTCCACCCTTTACCAAGTATATAGATGCATTAATTAAATAAGAGATATTGTGATATCCCAACAAAATATCCATGTTCCAACATGGAACAAACTCCAATCTTCACCTGCAACTAACAATGCTATAACAGGGGCTGAGCAAAGCGGTAACGTAGCCAAACAACGGTTTGCTAGGACAAGGTGGGTTAGAGGCTTGGCTTAACAATATGGGAGGCATGATAAGCAAGTGGTAGGTATCGCAGCATAGGCATAGAAAAAGAGCGAGCAACTAGCAAGCAAAGATAGAAGTGATTTCGAGGGTATGGTCATCTTGCCTGAGATCCCGCAAGGAAGAAGAACGAGTCCATGAAGAAGACAAACGGACATAGTGAAATGGTTCCTCACAAACGTGACATTATCGGAACCAACCCGAAGAAGCAACACCAGAAAGAAGCACACAACATAGTAAACGACCAACACATGAACATGGCATGATATGCGGGATGCGGTATGCGGTGCATATGCATGATCTGGTAAGGAATTATTGAACCTGGCCTCAACTTGGAAAACCAAGAGTGCCACTGGAAATAGGAGTTGATTTCGGTTGAAATCGATATAAAGATCACCGAAATCGAATGCACGGTTTGGAAATGGCAAGCAAAACATATATGGCACCGGTCTGCGATAAACAAAAGTAGCCATATAAATGCATCAAGTTAAATATGCTACAACACTCCAACGTAGCAACAAAATACATGGAAGGGATCCACTCATGATGCTTGACAAAAGATGAACACTGAGCTACGGCTAATTCACTCATTAACAGGTTCAAACAAGCATGGCAAAAGTGCAAAAGATAACAGGTTTCAGACTTAGTGAAAAAACAACAAATCAGGAATTTATCATCAGGAAGCAATCTTACGAGCATGAAAACTACATGCTACGGGAACATATCATGGCAAAGCAAGGCATGGCATGAAGCTACTCAAAGCATATAACAAAAGTCCCTTAGTGACCATGAACCAAAAGGGATCAGAAAAATACAATTGCAATCATGTGAACATACCAAAAACATAAACAGATTCAGACTTTGTGAAAAACTGGAGCATGCAAAACAGTTAACGAGTAGGCATGTTTACGAGCTCGATGCACTCACTACAAATCATGGCATGATAATCTAAGCATACACCCAGAAAGAAGACATGGCGTAGAAGCTAGACATGGCAAGAACAACAACATAGCATGAACGGATCAATAGCAACAACCTCGGCAAAATTGCTAAACATGTTAACAATCTGCCAGGAACATTTTATAGCAAAAGTAGATCTCGATTAACTCAAGCTAGGGCGCTCCAAAATTGCAAACAAATACTTGAATGTATAGAGCACTAAAATATCTACAAAACATCCTTACTGATCATGCCCAAAAGATGCATGGATCACTAGGAAACAACATGAACATATGGCATAAAAATTACAGCAGGACAAGGACTTAGTGAAATTCTAAGTCCCTGAAATCAGCATCATTGAGTAAGCTACTTTGCATGCTTGTGCTAGTCACCACAAAGATCACAAAAATGCATGGCATACACCCCTGTAAAGATGGCATGGCATTCTACAAAACACATGTAGAGCTCAGGATCATAGCATGCACACATTAACCATGGCAATAATGACAAAAGTGCATCTGCTGAAACAGATCTGACATAATCATCATATAGCCCTCTTCCAACAGCATTTCGGGCATCAAGATGAGCTCAAATGAAAATGATGCAATGAGATTAAAAGATGTACTCATCAAGATGAACATTTTGATATGCTATACGCACGAATCGGAGTCACGATGAGGGAGTTATGACATGATGAAAAGTGCTAGAAATTATGCAGATCTAGGGACTTAGTGAAAAAAACACCCGAGCATAGAATAGCTATATGACGCATGGGCGAGAAAATGGACGGGGCTGCTCACCCATGGGCTCGGCCCAAGTGCAGAGGAGGCGAGGCAGGCCGGCGCTGGAGATGGGCCCACTGTGAGGCCGGTTGGGCTGGGCTGGCTCGGTCGCGGCTGGGACGAGCGCGGGCCCACACGAGGGGAGCTCCTCTCCTACCTCCTGTCGAGGCCGAGGCGAGGCACGACGAGCGGCGGCGGGCCCGATGTGCTCCGGCGAGGAGGAATGGCGCGACACGGAGGGAGTCGGGGCGGGGCGCCCAGATCCGAGGTGGAGGAGCCCGGGGGAGGCGGATCCGGTCACCGGGATCCAGATCCAAGCAACAGCGATGATGGCCGGCGAAGTCTGGCAATATGGCACGGCGGCGCCGGCGAATGGACGGCGGGGCGGCGCGCGCAGCCGGGGTGGAGCGGGCGGCGCGTAGGAGCCGGGCCGGGGAGGGCGGAGCACGGGCCGCGGCGGGCCTCGGTGGCGCGCGGGACGCTCGGATGAGGTGGCAGCGCGTGATTGGATGAGGTAGGCGGCGGTGATGACGTGGCGCAAAGGTATTGGCTGGAGCGAGGTGGAGGGCGGACATGTCCGTCGGTGGAAGAAATGTCCGGTGCGTGCGGAGGAGGAGGTTAGGGTTTGATCTGCGCGGAATTTCGGAGGAGGGCACAAATATATAGGTAGAGGGAGCTAGGAGAGTCCAAATGAGGTGCGGTTTTCGGCCACGCGATCGTGATCGAACGGCCAAGAGGATGGAGGAGGTTTTGGTGGGTTTTGGGCCACTTTGGAGAGGTGTTGGGCTGCAACACACACGAGGTCTTTTCGGTCCCTCGGTTAACCGTTGGAGTATCAAACGAAGTCCAAATGGCACGAAACTTGACAGGCGGTCTACCGGTAGTAAACCAAGGCCGCATGACAAGTCTCGGTCCAATCCGAAAACGTTTAACACCCGCACACGAAAAGAGGTAGAAAGGGACACCGGGTGACATTGGAGCGCCGGATTGCAAAACGGACAACGGGGAAAATGCTCGGATGCATGAGACGAACATGTATGCAAATGCAATGCACATGATGACAAGATATGAGATGCATGACAAACACAAAACACATGGAGACAAAAACCCGACACCAAGGAAATATAATAACTTAGTGCGGGAAACGGCAAGAGTTGGAATACATATAAGGTAAATTACATCCGGGGTGTTACACTACCCCCCTGGGCGCACCCCCCACCCTCGTGGGCCCCTCATGGCTCCCCTGACCGACTTCTTTCTCCTATACATGTCCATATACCCTAAAAACATCATAGAGCAGAATAGATCGGGAGTTCCGCCACCGCAAGCCTCTGTAACCACCGAAAACCAATCTAGACTCATTCCGACACCCTGCCGGAGGGGGGTCCCTCATCGGTGGACATCTTCATCATCCTGGCGCTCTCCATGACGAGGAGGGAGTAGTTCACTGATAACCCACAAGTATAGGGGATCAATTGTAGCCTCTTTCGATAAGTAAGAGTGTCGAACCCAACGAGGAGCTAAAGGTAGAACAAATATTCCCTCAAGTTCTATAGACCACCGATACAACTCTACGCACGCTTGACGTTCGCTTTACCTAGAACAAGTATGAAACTAGAAGTACTTTGTAGGTGCTTTTGGGTAAGCTTGCAAGAAAGTAAAGAACACGAAAATAAAAGTTAGGGGCTGTTTAGATAAAGACACAACTAAATTAGTTTTAGTAGAGAGCTTTTGTCAACAAGAAAGTTATTTGTCCCTAGGCAATCGATAACTAGACCGGTAATCATTATTGTAATTTTATTTGAGGGAGAGGTATAAGCTAACATACTTTCTCTACTTGGATCATATGCACTTATGATTGGAACTCTAGCCAGCATCCGCAACTACTAAAGATCATTAAGGTAAAAACCCAACCGTAGCATTAAAGCATCAAGTCCCCTTTATCCCATACGCAAACAACCTACTTACTCGGGTCAGTGCTTCTGTCACTCACGCCACCCACCATAAGCAAATCATAAACATATTGCAAACCCTACAGCGGGAATCCCTCACGCTTGCGCGACACGGAGAGCACCATAGGACAGCACCAATAATAAAACATACAACTCAAACCAATCATGATCATCAAATAGCCATTAGGACAAAACAGATCTACTCAAACATCATAGGATAGCCATACATCATTGGGAAATAATATATAGCGTTGAGCACCATGTTTAAGTAGAGATTACAACGGGTAAGAGAGAGGTTACACCGCTGCATAGAGGGGGAAGAGTTGGTGATGATGGCGTTGAAGTTGTTGGTGAAGATCGTGGTGATGATGATGGCCCCGGTGGCACTCCGGTGCCACTGGAAGCGAGGGGGAGAGAGTCCCCCTCCTTCTTCTTCCTTGACCTCCTCCCTAGATGGGAAAAGGGTTTCCTCTCTGGTCCATGGCCTCCATGGCGTGGGAGGGGGGAGAGCCCCTCTGTAAGTGCATCTAGTGCCACCCCTAGTTGGTTTTGGAGTATTGACGACAAACCTAGTTGAGGGACTAATGTGTTTGTGAGAATTGCAGGATAACACAGGTAGAAGTCCCTCATTGATTCGGTTTTCCTACCAGAGATGACCCCTAAAAATGTATGAATACATTGATGTCAAAGGTGGTATATGAAGCTATTAACATTGAAGACTATGACAAGAGAAGACATCGCATGAAGCCTATGGAGCTCGAAGACTTAGATCTTTCGTAGTTGTTTTTCTTCTTTTGTTGAGTCATAGGAACCACCGTACTGTTAAGTGGGGTCCAAGAGAACCAGTCAGAATGACTGAAGTGATGCTTAACTAAAACCTATGTCTTTGAGTGAAGACTATGAGAGCGAATCTTGTCCAGAGTCGGACAAGTCAGCTTTGCTTGTAGCCCAAATAAAGTTGTCGTGTGTGTTTGAAATCTGACCGTTGGAACACGTGTCAGTTCCTTAGTGACCCAGGGTCATTTCGGACAACTCAGGTCGGGTTGCCTAGTGGCTATAAATAGCCCACCCCCTACAACCATAAACGGTTGGCTGCTCAGAGTTAGAGTATGGCTTTTGTCGTTTGAGAGCAACCCACCTCGAAGCCTTTGAGAGAGAATTCCTTGCGAGGATAAAGCCCTAACCGCCCAGAGCCAAAGAGTTTTAGGCATCACTTAAGTCTTCCTGTCTGTGTGATCTGAAGACTTATTACACTTGAGGACTGTGAATCCTCCAGCCGGTTAGGCGTCGCGTTCTGTGTTGGAAATATGCCCTAGAGGCAATAATAAAAGCATTATTATTATATTTCCTTGTTCATGATAATTGTCTTTATTCATGCTATAATTGTGTTATCCGGAAATTGTAATACATGTGTGAATAATAGACACCAACATGTCCCTAGTAAGCCTCTAGTTAACTAGCTCGTTGATCAACAGATAGTCATGGTTTCCTGACTATGGACATTGGATGTCATTGATAACGAGATCACATCATTAGGAGAATGATGTGATGGACAAGACCCAATCCTAAACATAGCACAAGATCGTATAGTTCGTTTGCTAGAGTTTTCCAATGTCAAGTATCTTTTCCTTAGACCATGAGATCGTGTAACTCCCGGATACCGTAGGAGTGCTTTGGGTGTACCAAACGTCACAACGTAACTGGGTGACTATAAAGGTATACTATGGGTATCTCCGAAAGTGTCTGTTGGGTTGACACGGATCAAGACTGGGATTTGTCACTCCGTGTGACGGAGAGGTATCACTGGGCCCACTCGGTAATGCATCATCATAATGAGCTCAAAGTGACCAAGTGTCTGGTCACGGGATCATGCATTACGGTACGAGTAAAGTGACTTGCCGGTAACGAGATTGAACGAGGTATTGGGATACCGACGATCGAATCTCGGGCAAGTAACATACCGATTGACAAAGGGAATTGTGTACGGGGTTGCTTGAATCCTCGACATCGTGGTTCATCCGATGAGATCATCGAGGAGCATGTGGGAGCCAACATGGGTATCCAGATCCCGCTGTTGGTTATTGACCGGAGAGTCGTCTCGATCATGTCTGCATGTCTCCCGAACCCGTAGGGTCTACACACTTAAGGTTCGGTGACGCTAGGGTTATAGGGATATGTATATGCAGTAACCCAAATATTTTTCGAGTCCCGGATGAGATCCCGGACATCATGAGGAGTTCCGGAATGGTCCGGAGGTAAAGAATTATATATAGGAAGTGCTATTTCGGGCATCGGGACAAGTTTCGGGGTCATCGGTATTGTACCGGGACCATCGGAAGGGTCCCGGGGGTCCACCGGGTGGGGCCACCTGTCCCGGGGGGCACATGGGCTGTAGGGGGTGCGCCTTGGCCTACATGGGCCAAGGGCACCAGCCCCAAGAGGCCCATGCGCCTAGGGTTTCAAGGAGGGAAGAGTCCCAAAGGGGGAAGGCACTCCTAGGTGCCTTGGGGAGGAGGGATTCCTCCCCTTGGCCGCACCCCCTAGGAGATTAGATCTCCTAGGGCCGCCCCCCCTTGGCCCTCCTATATATAGTGGGGAGATGGAGGACTTCTTACCTTGATCTTTGGTGCCTCCCTCTCCCTCTCCAACACATCCTCCTCCTCCATAGTGCTTGACGAAGCCCTGCCGGAGTACTGCAGCTCCATCACCACCACGCCGTCTTGCTGCTGCTGGAGCCATCTCCCTCAACCTCTCCTTCCCCCTTGCTGGATCAAGAAGGAGGAGACGTGGCTGTTCCGTACGTGTGTTGAACGCGGAGGTGCCGTCCGTTCGGTGCTAGGATCTTCGGTGATTCGAACCACGTCGAGTATGACTCCCTCATCCCCGTTCTTTGAACGCTTCCTCTCGCGATCTACAAGGTACGTAGATGCATCTAATCACTCGTTGCTAGATGAACTCCTAGATGGATCTTGGTGAAACCGTAGGAAAATTTTTGTTTTCTGCAACGTTCCCCAACATTCTGAGCATCCAAGAAACATTGTGGATCGCCGACGAACGAAGTCTATGAAGGTTTGGGAGTCTACCTTGAAGACTTACCAGAGTGATTGGGCGAGGTCTGTGTGACCTTAGCTCAAGGGGAATACGGTGAGGACTGGGTGTCCTGAGCTGCGTGTTCAGGACTGGGTGTCCGGGACTGTGTGTCCTCAGGTTTAAATACCTAGCCGCCCTAACCAGACGTACAGTTGTCACAGCAACTGGAACTGGTCCAACAAATCATTGTCTTCAACGAGTCAATGGTTTCATCCTTCCCTTTACTCACTGTTGGTCCTTGTGAAGTCATTGTATAATTGCACTATCTTTTGTCTTCACTGAGTGACTGTGTGTTATGTTTGTCTTCATAATATCTTCCTACCTGATCCTCACTACATTGCTGCTATTAGTCATTGTGCTTTCACTTCATTGAATACTTGACTATGGTTTGCCTAATGTAGTCTACCTTCCGCTGCATGGTAATAGGTTTATTTCTATCGTTTGTCTTTGAAACTTCCACGTTTTGAAGACTTCCATAAAATCGCCTATTCACCCCCCTCTAGTCGATATAACGCACTTTCAATTGGTATCAGAGCAAGGTACTCCCTTGTTCTGTGTGATTCGGTTTAACCACCTAGAGTTTAGCTATGTCGACTGCAGGGATAATCAAAGTCTCCGCTGCGTGCCCCGTCTTCGATGGAACTGAATATCCCTACTGGAAGAATAAGATGCGCATGCATCTTGAAGCCATTGATGTCGACCTATGGTATGTCGTCAATAATGGCGTTCCCAAGGCTGGAGAAGGTGTCACTACTGCTGACGTCAAGAAGTTCATTCAACTGGACTCTACTGCCAAGAATATCATCTGTGGTCATCTGACCAAAGGACAGTATGGCCGCGTGAGTGCTTTGGAAACATCTAAGCTAGTCTGGGACTAGCTCTCCAAGGTCAACGAAGGCGTCTCAACCCAGAGAGATCAGAGAATCAGTGTCCTTCGCAACCTCTTCAACCGCTTCAAGAGAAATGCCAATGAGAATGTCCAGCTCACGTTTGATCGACTCACTGACATCACAAATGAGCTTCAAGCCCTCGGCGCTACTGAGATCACCAAGCATGAAGTCGTCAAGACACTCCTGAGATCACTTGACAGTTCGTTTGACACCCTAGCCCTGATGATTCAAGAACGTCCTGATTTCAAGACACTCGATCCATCTGACATACTTGAGAGGCTCAACACACATGAGTTTCAGCTTTCTAAGAAAAGAGATATCTACGGTCCCAACTATGGGCGAACTCGTGCCTTGAAGGCAAAAGCTGTCTCCTCATCTGAAGAAGAATCTGACAGCAGTTCTGATGATCCTGAAGACATTGGAAAGGAACTTGCTATGCTTGTGAAGAAGTTCCAAAAATTCACCAAGAAGAAAGGCTTCAGAAAGTCTTCACGATCAAGCTCAAGGAATGATGAAGCTTCTGCTCATGACTACAAGAAGAAAACATGCCACAAGTGCAAGAAACCTGGCCACTTCATCTCTGAGTGTCCGCAGTGGGACAATGAGAACAAAAAGAAGAAGAAGAGCAAGGAATATGACTCTGACGACAAGAAGAAGAAGAAATACTCAAAGTCTTCTTCCAAGTCTTCCTCAAAGTCTTCATTACACAAGAAGAGCTCATCTGGCAAGGCACGTGCGTTTGTTGGCAAGGAAATGGATTCAGAGGAGGAGTCCGCTTCTGAGGAGGCGGAGGTGGAGTCTGAGGAGGAATCCGATTCTGGCGTTGCAAGTCTGGCTACAGCATACGTTGCCAAGTCCATCTTCAACACTGAAGACAATGACTTCATCACCAACACCGATGCAAATGACAAGGACTACTCCGCTCCTACCTACTGCTTCATGGCACGCGGTGCCAAGGTAAACACACGCACTACTCACTATCAAACATCTAGTGAAGATGACTCTGATTGTGGTTCAAGACCCAGCTACAAAACACTTGCTAAAATTGCAACTGAATAACAGAAAGCTATGGAACATATTCAAAAACTGTTAGACAAAAGCGATGATCTGTTAGACGCTGAAATGACTCGATCTGAGTCCTTAATTGAAGACATAAAAAATCTTCACGTTAAGTATGAGGAACTTGAAAGTCGTCATGAAACGCTCTCAACAACTCATGAAAAGCTTTCCTATGATTACCTTCAAAGGAAGCAAGATCTTGAGAAATTGAGAGCGGCTCATGAAGATCTTCAAAAGGAAAACGAGTCACTTCGCGCCTTACAGGTCAGTTCCGCTCAGGAAGGATTTGAACCACCATGTCTTAAATGCATTGAGCGTGATAATGCTACTTCTGTTGTTGAATGTTCTACTGCTGCTACTGTTGCAATATCTTCAACTGTTGATGTGGGAACTAACCCCTCTGCTGAGGATACCACTGCTATTGCTGATGAGAATGCTAGGTTGAAGACATTGCTTGAAACAGGGATGTACAAAAGTCTTAAAGGGCATCAGACACTATGTGATGTCCTCAAAAGGCAGATCCTAAACCGAAACCTGAGGAAAGAGGGTGTTGGGTTCTTAAGGAAAATGAATACTGATGGCTCTTACTGGAAACCTGAGCAGTACCCCAAAACCACATGGGTTGCTGCAAAGGAACCTTCAGCAGATGCATCCACTCTATCTGGATTCACTTGTGCTAACCCCATTGTCATTGATGAATCCTTTGATGCAAACTATAAACTGTTTAAGAATCAGAATGGTGAAGTGTTTGCCAGGTACATTGGTACTAACTGCAGGAATGGACCGCCCATGAAGAAGATCTGGGTGCCGAAAAAGTGTCTGGAGAATCTTCCTGTGAATGTCATCATGACACCACAGGTGAAGAAGACAAACCCCAGACCACAGGCTTCATACGGTCCAAAGGCTTCATACAGACAAAGGACTCACCTGAGTCGCACTAACGCAAATGTTTTGCAGGAAAACCATACCCAGGCCTATGAATATGAGCGCGGTTCATCAAACCGCCATGTTCATAAGACCAAGAACTATTCTTCTTATTCTTATGAGTACTATTGTCCACCTGCAAGACTGTTTGCTAGGGCTCCAAAGCCAAAGTTCTCAGATGCTGCACTTAGACTTATTGCTTCTAAGCCACCCTTGAAGATGTGGGTGGCTAAGAAAGCTTAACTCTCTTTTGCAGGGAAGGGTCTCCAGCAGAAAACCAAAATCGTCTGACGCTATTGCTGGGGACCTTAAACATCTTGTAGGGCGCAAGATCAAATGCCCGAATGGTCTTATTATGTACTTCGTTCCTGAATCGCTTGCTACTCTCGCTATCAGTCCTAATCTGGATCTAAGCTTTCATAACCCACTGGTTCGTCAAATGTTTTTGCTTCACAATTCTCTTCATGAAGCCTATCCCCCTAACTGCACTGTAGGGTACGACACCAGCGTCTTTAGAATGGATTATTGATAGTGGGTGTACCAATCACATGACTGGCAAAAGAAGCCTTCTTATGGACTCAACCTTACGTCCATCCGACAAGAGTCACATCACATTTGCTGACACTGGTAAAAGTAAGGTATTGGGTCTAGGTAGAGTTGCAATCTCAAAGGATCAACACATGGATAAAGTCATGCTTGTTGAATCCCTTGGCTTCAACTTAATTTCTCTCTCAATGCTTTGCGATTTGAACATGATCGTAATGTTTGGAAAATATCGCTGCCTTGTTCTAATGGAATCTGACAAGTCTCTAGTGTTTGAAGGGTATCGGAAAGATGATTCGTACGTGGTAGATTTATCAGCAGGACCACGGCTTGCTGTATGTCTTCTAGCAAAAGCTTCAGAATGCTGGCTCTGGCATCGGAGGCTAGGGCATGCTGGCATGAGGAACCTCCACACCCTTGCAAAGAAGAAGCATGTCATAGGCATCGAGGGCGTCAAGTTCAAGAAATATCACTTATGCGGTGCCTGTGAAGCAGGAAAGATGACGAGGGCCAAACGTCCCTCGAAGACAATCATGACAACAACTCGACCCTTCGAACTGCTCCACATGGATCTTTTCAGTCCCACTCATTACTCAACTCTTACTACTACTTCTTGTCTCTATGGGTTTGTCATTGTTGATGATTATTTTAGATATACTTGGGTGCACATAATCCTCTACAAGACTGAAGTGCAGGATGTCTTCAGACGCTTCGCAAATCAAGCAATGAACAACTATGGCGCCAAGATAAAGCACATCAGAAGTGACAATGGCACTGAATTCAAGAACACTGGCCTTGATACATATCTTGATACTTTGGGCATCACACATGAATTCTCAGCTCCGTACACGCCACAGCAGAATGGCGTCGTCGAACGCAAGAACAGAACACTCATTGAGGTGGCCCGAACGATGCTAGATGAATACAACACTCCAAGAAAATTCTGACCTGAAGCCATTGATACTGCATGCCATACAATCAATCGTGTTTATCTTCACAAGCTTCTGAACAAGACATCTTATGAGCTCCTTACTGGCAAGAAGCCAAATGTCAGTTACTTCAGAGTATTTGGAGCCAGGTGCTGGATCAAGGATCCACATCACACTTCAAAATTTGCACCAAAAGCACATGAAGGTTTTATGCTTGGATATGGAAAGGATTCGCACTCCTACAGAGTCTTCAATCTCTTTCATTATAAAGTGGTTGAAACAGTGGATGTGCGGTTCGATGAGACTAACGGTTCACAAAGAGAGCACCTGCCAAACGTGCTAGATGAAGTTCCATCCAGTGAATCAATCAAACTAATGGGAACTGGAGAAATCATACCCTCTGAAGCTCAACCTGAAGAGGAACTTATCATCTCCGCACCTGATCAACCTGAAGACAATGCTCAGCCTGAAGACAATCCCTCTAACAGTGACAATGATCAACAAGAGCAAAATCTTCGCCCTGTACATCCTCGTGTTGCCAATGAAGTGCAGATTGAGAGAATAATTGATAGCATCAATGCACCCGGTCTGCTCACTCGCTCAAGGGCAACACAGCTAGCAAATTTCTGTGGGCACTTCGCATTCGTCTCAATAACAGAACCCAAGAAAGTTGAAGAAGCATTCATGGAACTTGAATGGATTCAAGCCATGCAAGAAGAGCTTCAACAGTTTGAGCTGAATAATGTATGGGAACTGGTTAAGCGTCCTGATCCTCGGAAGCACAATATAATAGGCACCAAATGGATATACCGCAACAAGCAAGATGAGCATGGTCAAGTTGTCAGAAACAAAGCTCGTCTCGTTGCTCAAGGATATAATCAAGTGGAAGGAATTGAGTTCGATGAAACATTTGCTCCTGTGGCTCGACTTGAAGCCATACGCATACTGCTGGCCTATGCAAATCATCATAACATACTTCTATATCAAATGGATGTGAAGAGCGCTTTTCTCAATGGCAAGATTGAAGAAGAAGTATATGTTGCACAACCGCCTGGCTTTGAAGATCCAAAACATCCTGACATGGTATACAAGCTCAACAAGGCACTGTATGGCCTCAAACAAGCCCATCGGGCAGGGTATGACACACTCAAATACTTCCTGAAGAGAAAAGGCTTCATACCTGGTTCCCTCGACCCCACTCTCTTCACGAAGACATATGATGGTGAACTGTTTGTGTGCCAAATATATGTGGATGACATCATCTTCGGCTGCACCAATCAGAAGTACAGTGAAGAGTTTGGATATATGATGCAAGAGCAATATCAGATGTCCATGATGGGTGAGCTGAAGTTCTTCCTCGGTCTTCAAATATGATAGCAACGCAACGGCATCTTCATATCTCAAGAGAAGTATCTCCAAGATTTCCTGAAGAAGTTCGGTATGCAAGACTGCGAAGGCTTCACGACACTAATGCCAGCCAAACATCATCTGGGTCCCGACGACAATGGTAAAGAGTTCGATCAAAAGGTATACCACTCCATGATTGGTTCTTTACTTTATCTATGTGCATCTAGGCCAGATATTATGCTTAGTGTTTGCATGTGTGCTCGATTCCAAGCGGCACCAAAGGAGTCGCATCACTTAGCTGTGAAGCGAATTCTTCGATATTTGGCTCACACCCCAACTCTAGGATTATGGTATCCAAAGGGATCAGAGTTTGATCTGGTTGGATTCTCGGATGCTGATTATGCTGGTGACAAGGTTGATCGCAAGTCTACATCAGGCACATGTCATTTTCTGGGACGATCACTTGTATGTTAGTCTTCAAAGAAGCAGAATTGTGTATCACTCTCCACTGCTGAATCTGAATACATTGTTGCTGGATCTTGCTGCGCTCAGCTTCTGTGGATGAAGCAAACACTCAAGGACTATGGCATTCATCTGAAGCAAGTGCCACTCTACTGCGACAACGAAAGCGCCATCAAGATTGCCAACAACCTAGTTCAGCACTCGAAGACAAAACACATTGAAATTCGTCATCACTTTCTCAGAGATCATGTTGTGAAGGAAGACATTGATATCATACACGTCAACACTGAAGAGCAATTGGCAGATATCTTCACCAAGCCCTTGGATGAGAAGAGATTTTGCAAGTTACGGTGTGAGCTAAATATCTTGGAATCCTCAAATGTCCTGCGATCAGGCACACATCCTAACCCTTATGCATATTGATGACTTAGATGTGCAACACACGAAGTAAAGTATATCTTCAATCAATGAAGACATACATTCTAAGTGTGAATATATTAATGTGGAATTTGACTTCGGAGCGCCACGATAATTGTGCGCCGTGTCTGGGTCTAATACTTCCTATACGGTGGGTAGCGCCACCACCAAATGTTCTGTTTGAAGTGTTTCACTCATGGCGTTACATTTGCTATGTCTTCACATTTGGTTTGGCTTCAATCTCAACATGTCTTCATGATTATCTTCACTATGTTGAATATATATATACATACTAGTGTTCTGTCCTCTACAGCATTCACTTATAGCTATGTCTTCTTGTTGAATCTTTTGAACTAAGTGAATGTGATCGGACCCTAACCTCTCTATGCTTTCTATCTCAAACTCTATCTCTCCAAATCATATGCATTCTATTGAAACTGTCGAATGTCTTCTCTGCGTCCTTGTCAGCAGAAGATACAGAGAGAAACATTAAGTCCGTTTTCAATGCTCATTCCTTCACCTGAAACCCGGAGAAGTGGGAACGACCACCCGACAATCCAGGCATGCGTGGGACGTGGAACAACCTCCGACATGCTGCATGATGGCCACGTGTTCCTCAGATGTGAATCGCCAGGGGCACCTGTGTAATAACACTGAGCCGCCCCTATCCCTATAAATACGCGCCTCACCGCAGTCATTATCTCTTCTTCCACTCTCGCACGAACCCTAGAGCCACCGCTAGCCCTCGACGACACCGGCGATGAAGCGCTTCGCTGCCGCAACCTCTCCGACGCCGTCTTCACGCTGACCACGGACATCGTCCTCTCTGCCGTCGCCGTAGGTGTCCTCCGTCGCCAAGTTAGGGCACGGACGATCGAACTGCTCGGCCTCCTCTTCCACTCCGTCTAGCAGTTCTTCGTGTGGTAAATAAAACTTCCTTTTTACGGCCCCTTTGATCCTATAGCTTCGTCACTTTCTACCACAAGCAGTTTCTGTTCACACAAGTTGGATCTCTTTCATACTGCATCTCATAATATGCCTAGTATATTCACTTATGCTTCACAAAGTAGTTAGATTCCTCACTTGTACTGATCCATGGATTCGTACAAATCTGGAACCAACTCCTTATCTATGAGTGAATGTCTTCGCACGATGAGGTCAATGTCTTCTAAACTGATTTATCTTCAAAATCTTCTGAGAATGCATATGACCTCTTCCCCTTCCCTCGCACCTTAATGCTGTCACAGGTACATGTCCATGGGAGAATCCCTTGGTTCTCATAGTCTGCATTCATTTGCAGAATTCTTACAGCATCATATAAATTCTCCCGAAGCCAGTTCTTGTTTGTCCAGCAAGCGAAAGCCTTTGAAGCCTTTGAACGTATTGAAGCCTTTCAGTTTAAAGTTCATGGCTTCAGAGAAATCTGCAAGGAAGGGAGGCAGACAGCATCGTGGGGGAACATCAAGAGATTTGCCTGATGACCTCTCAGAACTTTACAAGACAGATCCTGAAGAGGATTATAATCAGCGCAAGACCCGAATCCAGTGGATTCGAAGATATTGGGCAGAATAGTGGTACAAATACAGATTCGTGACCAAGGAATATGCTGAGAAGAGTGCTATCAAAAGTCCTTGGGGTGATATTCTCTTCCGGGGCCTTCCACCCAAGAACAGAGCTGAAGCTATTGCTCAGGGTTTCTACCCCTGTATGGTCCGTGGACCTCAGCCTGAAGATGCCGACCCATCATCATTGCTATGGTGTCGTGACGATAATCTCTTCAAGCGCAACTTCCAGCACGCAAAGGCATCGACCCCAGGATGGCTGCAAAGAAGAAGAGGAAGCCCTCTATGGCCGAACCCGACGTACCAAGGCAGGAAGCAGATCCCATTGTCTTCCCAACTAGCATGACTGGCTCGAAGCCAAAGGCCCATTCAACCGCTTCAGAGCTGAAGAAGACGAGGACTGCTGAGGCTGAAGCCAGAAAGAGGAAACATCCTGAAGCCTCTACTACTGCTCCCTCCAAGAAGAAGCGGAAGACCAAGAAGGAACGGGCTGCTCCCACAGAGCCCTTGATTGTTGAACCCATCTCCATGGTTCGCCCTGACACTGAACCTCAGGAGCACCAACTGACTGTCCATGAGCCTGCTTTCACAGAGGCTCATGAAGCTGAAGACTTTGCAGTAGCTGATCCCATCGCTGCTGAAGACATTGATCACCATGACCATGTTGAAGATGATGCAGTTCTTCCTCAGCTCGAGCACCAATAGGTATCATCGCCTGTGCTAACGCACAGCGAGCTCATTAGCATTGGTCGTCCTCTGACGCCAATTGCTCAGGATGCATCATGGGCTGATCACCCACAAGCACAAGAGGAAGAAGACTTTGAGGCCCAGCCAACTCCAACTCCACAGGCGTCGCCAGCATTACGCAAGCTTCGCAAAGGACCAAGGCCTCCAGTCTCTGAGTCTGAAGCTAAAGCTGCTGAAGACATTACGGTTGCATCAACCGATGAAGAAGAAACCCCAAGCGCTGCTACACCCCCGTCTCACCAAGAAGTTGTTCTCAAGGAGAACGTGACTGTGACCGACCCTCCAGCTCATCAAGTGGAGGTTGAGAATTTTGAGGCTGCCACCGACGCCACTGATGCTGTCATGGCTGAAGCCAATGTGGAGCCTTCACCAACCCAAGCACCAGAAGTCAGTGAAGCCAATAATGCTACTGCTTCTGTTCCTGCGCCTGCTGCTGGTCCTCAGTTTGACTACCCTGTTGAGCACAGGCCTCAGGTACAGAAGCCAATCCCAGATTGCCCAGGTTTCCAGGTCCTGCATCAGCACCTGGATCCTTCAATGTCAATGGCTTCAAAGCAGACAACACTTTCTTCAATAGCTCCAGGAACCCCTATTCAAGGGAAAGAATATCTTCTGATCGGTTCTGGAGCTATCCGCAGTGAAGCTATTACTCCTGCATTCTGTACAATCAAGGTCGCATCTTCCCACATAAGCGTCTTGACATCGAAGCAATAGCTGGTCTGCCCTGTCTGGAAGAAGCTCTAGATTGCTTCAAAGAGGTTGGATTGCTGTTGTTTGTCACCGACTAAGAGCACTGGAATGAAGAGTTTCTACTCCAATTCTATGCCACACTTCACATCCGCGGGTACAACGGAGATCCGAAGACTTGGGTCCTGGAGTGGATGACAGGAAATGTTCATCACGAAGCCAAAGCCTTTGATATCATTGAGCTCACTGGTCTACCCACTCCTGGCGATCTCTACGAACCTGGCTGTCAGCTTCACAGTGAAGCTATGGAGAGCATCTTTCAGAAGCCTGAACCAAACATGAGTCAGATGCTTAGTATGATGAAGCCATTGCCACAAGATGCTGCATATCCTAAGGAGTTCCTTGTTGAAGACCTTGAGTATCTGCCAAGGACTATTTATCACATCATAAGGCGAACTCTCTGGCCCATCAAAGGA
This sequence comes from Triticum urartu, assembly GCF_003073215.2. Classification (NCBI taxonomy): domain Eukaryota; kingdom Viridiplantae; phylum Streptophyta; class Magnoliopsida; order Poales; family Poaceae; genus Triticum; species Triticum urartu. Next base: position 596,981,431 of record NC_053024.1, on the reverse strand, counting down.
CATTCTCCACATGTCAAGCTGGAAGGTGCAATGAAGACTTTGGTCTTCTATATTCTTCATGGAAAATGCTTCAATGCACAGGACTTCTTCATCCACCAACTTGCTGCATCAGGCTCTAACCTTTTTGGCTTGAAGTTCTACGCTCCATGGATAATGCGGCTGATTAAACTCCACTCCGCTATCTCATATCAGCCATCTGCTCACAATCATCGGATCTTTCTGCCTGATGTGGATATGTCTGTTGAAGCCATTTATCCTGAGCCTGCCAAGGAACCTCTAAGTCTTCAGAATGCGGAGCATCAAAGTTTTTCTCAGAACATTGAAGGAGTTGAAGCAGTCACTCGTGTGTATCCTTTGGCTGGAACTACACATGCACCACGTCCTGCCCTTACTGAAGCCAACGATAGCACAATTGCCCAACGACCCAAGAAGCGCACTCATGTTCTCAATGACCGAGAGCTTCTGGTGGCTGTTCATCAGAAATAGGATAGGCATCATGACTGGCTGAAGCGCCAAATGCAAAGCCTCTTGGTGGATGTCAACCGTATTCGAAATCTTGCCACCAAGAATGCCTTTGTTGCACATGAAACCTCTAGACGCACATGGAAAGGGCTGACGCTTATGTGCTCTGAAGATGATCTTCAAGAGGATGGCTTCTATGAACGCTTCTAGTTTGACTCCTGTAGCGACGCAGCCCGAATGGATCAAGTATCTGTGCTTAAGTGTCATCCCTGGATCGGTATGCTGACACACACAGTACTCGAAGGATTTATAACAGAGGTAAATCACATGTATAGAGTAACGTAAATACTATTACCTCAATCCATATAGCGGAAGCAACAAGGTTGTGGATTCCCATCAACACCAACGGCAAAGTTGAGTGTAGAAATCATAACCCTAACGTATCACTTACTCGTCGTAAGCAACCTGCAACATGAGACGTTGCAGCCCGAAACGGGTCAGTACATTGAATGTACTGGCAAATTCACACCATAGAGAATGATGAACAAAGACTATCACTACATGCATATTTGGCCGGTGGAAAAGCTCTATGGTTACAAGATTTTTGCGAAAAGCCAGTTTTTCCCTACTGCAAAGGAATATAATTTAGTTAACTATCATGGTGGTTGTTGAACATTGAGAATGGTTGACAGCATTCTCAATCCCAATTAAGTAACATCATTAAACCCAACAAAATTAATTTAAAGTAACATGATGAGATCAACAGGATAATCCAAGAACTAGATACTCAAGATGTCCATAATCGGGGACACGGCTAATCATGATTAGTTTGTACACTCTGCAGAGGTTTGCGCACTTTTCCCCACAAGACTCGATCTCCTCCGTTGGTTTTCTCGCACTACATGGTGTTTGAGAAACGGATGACCGAGACATAGCCTTTCAGAAGCGCTAGCACCTTACGTTGGATAGACCGGTACACCTACTTTCCCCTACATCTGCTAGTCTACCGTGTAAGAGTTCGCACGACTTAATCAACTATGCCAGAGCCCATAATGGCTTGTGGCTGCACACGGAAGTTTCTAGTATGAATAATCTTATGATCCCTTTGAGCCTGGGTGGCGGTCCAAAAGAAAAACAGGCAAGTCCTGGAATACCCAGGTGCCTAGACAGGCAAGTCCTGGAATACCGAGGTGCCTCAATCCACCCAGATGTGTGTTTAAGTTGCCACCTTAAGTAAACCATTAATTAACAATCTCACATCTGTCATGGATACTCTCAAAACCCAATCCACGTCTACGAGCATAGCATGGCAATATAAGCATAACGTAATAGTAACTCCCAAGGTTTGAATGTAGGGCAATAGGTTCCTACCTCATCAACTACTTCCCATCCCATAATTTAATTAGATCCTAATCATGCAATGTTTGAGGTTTGATCTAATGAAATAAAACTGGGTAGTAAGAGGTATGATAAAAGTGTGAACTTGCCTGCAATGTTGATGAAGATGATTCGCACTCAAAAATCTTGATAGTTCTACTCGTCACACTCCGGTCAATCTATCGTAAGCAAGCAATAGTAACCACACATAAGCAATCACTTCAAAAGATCGAGAAGATCGAAGAAGACGATTCGGAAAACATCAAAACCAAGCAAATAACTCTTGCAACATAAAACAATTTCTAACAGTACCAAAATTATGTGAATTTGGCCTTATTACAATGTTTAGGTCAAGAGCTTCGATTTGCAAAAAGAATCAACTAAATCGGAGCTACGAAACTCAAGTTATGATCAAACGAAGTTTGAATTCAATTCTGATCTAATTCAAATTTTAAACTTTTCAAAAACATGTTTGAGTTGGATTAATGGACATAGGGAATCATAACGAAGACGTGAGCGTTGGTTTCGTTGAATTTGGACAAACGGTGTAAAAGTTATGACTTGTTTGAAGAACAGGGACTATTCGGTAAAAACTTTAATTACGAAGAGGTCCCTATCCTAAATAAAATAGGAAAAAGAAAAACTTAACCGACGAACGTCCGCTATAGAAACATAAGTGACGAATTCGTCCACTACAAAGGCCTAAACAGAAAACGTTCGCTATTTAGAGGATACCGATCGGTTTTTTAGAAGAGAAACCTAATAAAAAAACGGAAAAACAGGGTGGTGGTTTTACCGGTTCGTGACGGTTTTGAAAAAAAACCGGCGGGTCGGGCGGACCGGGGAGCGGATCGGTTTTCGGCAACGGCGGCGGTTTCCGGCGATCTCCGGCGATAAGCGAGGCGAGGCGGCGCGGTGGCTCCGGTGAGGCGACAGCAGCGGCAGGAGGCTGCGCGGGGCGGCTACACGGCGAGGCAGCAGGGCCAGTGGTCGGCGACAGCAGTGGCGGTCGGCGAACCAAAACGGCGGCGGCGGCTCGGATCGGGCGCGGGCGGCGCAGCGAGATGCAGGCGGAGCGGCTGCGGCGAAACGAGAGGAGGCGAGGCGGGGTCCCGGTGCATTTATAGGGGAGAAGGGGGGTGACGCCTTGAGAAGGGGCAAGGGGAGGCCGGGGCGGACACGGCGGGCGGCGATGCCGTGGCGACTCGGGACTCCGTCCCGAGTCGGGGATGAATTGGCGCGGGCGAACGTGGGCTGGCTGGGCCGTGGCCTGGCTGGCTAGCTGGGCCGGCCCAGTTGGTGAGGGGATTTTTTTTAAATAAACACAGACAAAGAAAGAAAGAAAAACAAAATAAAATAAAATATTATATAGGCATATAATATATCAAAATTTTCAGAAAAAGATTTTCTACAACATGGACATTTTTAATATGCCAAATAAAATCCTCACAAAACCAGATAAATCAAAGAGTGCTATTGGTCTATTAAAATCCAACAAAAATCATTTTTTTAAATACCAAAATGATTTCAAATTAATTTTTCTCCAATTTTCTATTGTAGGGAATCATGTTACCCTAATTTCCATATATTTTATTTTTGGAGAAAAATAATTTGAAAAAAAACTCAAATAACTCCAAAATTGAAAATAAATTCAAAAGAACTTTGAATTTAATTCTTTGAAACTCCCAACTCATATTTCATATAATTTGAAGAAGTCATTTTATCTTCTCTCATGAAAATCATTGAGCTGCATGAAGTTTCTGAATTTGAATACTTTCAAATGAAATTCAAATACTTTCAACAACCCTTTGTCATTTAAATAATGGAAGAAGTCATGTCATCTTCTCTCCAGGGTTTTGTGATGAAAAAAATTTGAATTCACGGAGATCACGAATGCAAAATGAAAGTTTGGGAAAGTCCTTTTATTCCCTCTCATTTAGCTTTCAAAAGTTTCGAATTCACTCAATTTCAGACAATCAATCAAATCTATCTATTTATTATAACATTCCAAAATTTAGAATCTTGGGATGTTACAAACCTACCACCCTTAAAATGAATCTCGTCCTCGAGATTCGGAGAGGCTAGCAAGAAAAGGTTAGGGTTTGGGGGTCTCCTCAAAATCCATCGATCATCACACGGGGTCTGGGGTGCTACCACCCTTAGAAGCATGGTTATTGTTCCATCAAAACTCATATACTCCATCCTTATTCTTGACAGTGTCGGTCTTCTCAAATCATAAGAATAATTCCTTCTCTAGCTCTATCGGCAGCGGCATAACCTTTTCCTCAAAAAATTTCTGCCCTTTCCTCTTGGTAAGGTTATTCCGAGATTTGGGTCTTCTTAGCTGACGGGTCTGGCGCCAGTACTAAACAACTAATCGATAACTCATGGTGGTCAACCATTTATGGTTTCTCCTGCAGGAAATGGGTCTGGGTTGATCCTCACCGTATAACCTACGGTTGGCAAAGCTGCCTTGTACAAGGGGAAAATTGCTATACCATTCTAAGGCTTAACCAAGGTTTTGATCGTCGTCTCTCTACTATAGGTAAGTCACTCAGATTTACCATCCCATATAGCAAGGCGAATAATTAGAGTAAGTCAGTATGGTGATCAATCCATCCCACACCCAAATCATTACCATGTATACAGTTTAGCGAATCTCGCATACTAACACTTGGTCATCCTCACAAGCATTGCAGAATTTCTCTTGTCGACGAACCAAGTTGGGATAAATCCATAGATTCTGCAAGCCAAACAAACATCTATCGTCCCTTCACAACTCTCAGGTTTTGCGTAATTCCTATAAGATTGCCTATCGATAAAACATAACTCCTTCCAGGGTTTTTTTCCTTTAGCAAGAGTGTGCTTACTTCTTGGCAGGTCCTGGGGCCTGTGGGTTATGGCCCATCTCATCACTTGTAGTCTTGAACTTATCATCGGGCAACTGATCATTATTCCAACTTCCAACTTCCTAGTTTCTTAAATCCATCCAATTGTACTGTCTTCCTTCCTTCTATTGGCACCAAAACTAGGACATGATTACTCAGACTCATCATGGAATTTTCATTGATCATACCTCCTTTATATCCAATAGTAATTTATCTCTTCATCCTCGTGGGATATCCCACATACCGAGATAAAAACTTATAATTATGAAGTCCATATTCATTTCGTGGAACATCATTATCCTTTCCAGGGTCAAGCGTCCTTACAGGGGAGTATTGGCCATCTCTGCATGGCACTTCTTCAACCGGGAGACATAAAACATATCATGAACTCCTGACAGTCCTACGGGTGACTCCAACTTGTTGGCCACTTCTCCCATACGCTCCAAAACTCAGTATGGTCCTACAAATCTCGGGGCTAACTTTCACTTAACTACAAATCGTTTACCTCCTCGCAAAGGGGTCACACGAAGACATGCTCTGTCTCCAATTTCATAGACTACCTCCTTGAGTTTTTTGAGTCTACATAACTCTTCTGCCTGGACTGAGCTACCTTCAGTCTATCTCGAATAAACTTAACATTCTCCTCTGACTCCTTGATCACATTTGGTCTAAACAACTGACGGTCTCCAACTTCATCCCACATACTCTTGGGGCATCACACATATCGAGACAAAACTCGTATTCCTTTTGTCCGAAATCCATTACAGGGTACTACCACCCTTAAAATGCACAAATCTTCCATAGACCATATTTCTCTTGTCCTCAAAATGGTCAAAATCCTTCTTCATAGAGTAACAACTCATAGAATCCATATCAGTACCAACGATGCTAACTTTATTCATTCTCAAATGATTATCTCTCGCTCCTCCATTACATGTCTCAACTCAACACCTCAATATGGAAGAAAATGTTCTCACTTCTACTACTCCATTTCTTTTGTTGCAAACTCAACTATCAAGCACAAGTTTCCTTCTCCTTGGGGCATTCTCTGGCAAAGTGCCCTGCTCCATTACAACTGAAACATATTACTTCTGACAAGTATCGAGATTTCCTTTTGGGGCAACTGTTGAGGTAGTGCCCTGACTCCTTGCACCTATAACAGGTGATATGACTCAGGTTCCTCCTGGGCTCCAATCGGTTTCTCTTCCTGGACTTTTCCATTCCAATCAGAGCTTCTATTTCCTGTGGGTCATATTCTACTTCCTCTGTCGGGAATTCTACTAGATCCCCATTCAAACAATTTTGGGAGATGTGTCCTTCTTCTCCACATGAATAGCAAGACTTAGTGCATGGTTTTCTCGGGTCTTCTTTAGGTGTGTCCTCCACCTCTTCCTTCATCACGGTTTCTTCTAAAATTTCCATAAGGGCTCCTTTCTTTACTTCTTTCTTCAGCTGTACGGTTCTTCGTACCATGGGGTAAATGTGACACTGAGCAGGATAGTGGGTAGTCCCTTCACACAAGAAACAAGTAATCTGCCTAGTTGGGCATTCTTCAACTGGGTGACTTCCTTCACAATTAGGGCATTCATCCTTGTGTTCTTTATGGGTGTGTCCTATTTCTCCACAAATCTTGCATGCACAAGATTTCTTCATATCCTTTCCATAAGGCTTCAACTTCTGGGACACGAACCGAGACTTTAGCAAAGTCAACTTAAAATCTTTCCAAGTGGTTACTCCTTGCCATCCATTGATGGTTTGGTACATCCTACACCAAGTAGCAGCACCTCTTTCAAAGCACTGAAGAGCATGCTGGGTCATATCATGTCCAACTATAGGGTTATTCTCCATGTGATCCTCCATGTTCTCAATCCATCGGTCTGTCTCCAACTGACTCATCGGTCCAGAAAATACAAGCTCATCTCCATTCATCCTCTATTGGGTCCATGGGTTTTGGGGGGAGATGAGAGAGATAGAGAGGGATACACACAATGCAAACAATAGTTTTGAAAAGGCAGATTTTATTTGTGGCTTTCGGGAAAACATCAAACAAATGACAGCTCACAAACATCGCATCTAACGTAGGTATATAACAGGGGTTTGGTCTTCTAAAGGTCAATAAATCATCAACTCTTCAAACTCTTCAAGCCTTGTTCATGCCTCCAATGGCTTCTTCCGATCATGCTTGTCTTTCTTAAGTTCTTTTGACCGATCAACTCTGTTGATGTGAAGTCTCTCGTGACGTCCTTTAATATTCTGGAGTTGCATTCCAAACTTCTGGGTTGCATCAAACTTGACCTGAACCATGATCCTGCTGCCCTTCAGTTCTTAACGAATCTCTGGTATCTCGAGGTTGTAGCTCCTCCAGCTTGGCTACTTTTAGCCTTTGGTTCCTGAGTTCTTCACGAAATGCTTCCTTGTCTAATACGGCTTCATGGAGCTCCACCTTAAACTTCTTGATGTAACACTCCAGATCCTGGTGATACACTAGCTAAGGTTAAAACTTCATCTTACTAATAGGTGCTCCATCAGCCTTCCTCCATCAAATCCATTCTGAAGAAATGCATCCTTAACTCAGCACGGTGACAATAGCATCAGCGGGCGATGACATCACGGATAACCATGTTTCTGCTCTTGTCATTCCCATGAGCTATCATTCCATAGTTGATATCTCCTGCCTTAGGGTTTTCTTTGACTGAACTTTGAGTTCTAATGCTCCATGTTCCAGTCTTTCTCCAATTTACCTTGATCTCGGGTATTGACAGCTTCCTTAGTCTGTCAAGTTCCATAAGGGTAACCTTCCTAGGTCATGCAAATCTAGAAATTCTTTCGGGTCTTCAAGTCCTCCTCGTCTTCAGAGTCTTCAACAGTTGTAGTTTCCAATATCATAATGTATGGTAAAATCATCTTCACTCCGATTGGTCTTAATTGTACGATATCTGTACTTCTTGGAGTGGTCTCATTAGTCGAATCTTCGTGTGGTAAAAACGGGGAAAGGGTATAGTCTCGCGAAAGGGAATTTTTGAATAAGCTCAGAAGAGAAGAGAGGTAAAAGGTCTTTTGAAAGGGAAAGTTGTAGAGAAAATCCTTGCTATGGGCTTGCCAGTTTCTAGGGTCACGTCCTACAGTCAACATGTGCTCTGATACCATCTTGTAGCGACCCGACCCGAATGGATCAAGTCTCTGTGCTTAAGTGTCATCCCTGGATCGGTATGCTGACACACACAGTACTCGAAGGATTTATAACAGAGGTAAATCACATGTATAGAGTAACGTAAATACTATTACCTCAATCCATATAGCGGAAGCAACAAGGTTGTGGATTCCCATCAACACCAACGGCAAAGTTGAGTGTAGAAATCGTAACCCTAACGTATCACTTACTCGTCGTAAGCAACCTGCAACATGAGACGTTGCAGCCCGAAACGGGTCAGTACATTGAATGTACTGGCAAATTCACACCATAGAGAATGATGAACAAAGACTATCACTACATGCATATTTGGCTGGTGGAAAAGCTCTATGGTTACAAGATTTTTGCGAAAAGCCAGTTTTTCCCTACTGCAAAGGAATATAATTTAGTTAACTATCATGGTGGTTGTTGAACATTGAGAATGGTTGACAGCATTCTCAATCCCAATTAAGTAACATCATTAAACCCAACAAAATTAATTTAAAGTAACATGATGAGATCAACAGGATAATCCAAGAACTAGATACTCAAGATGTCCATAATCGGGGACACGGCTAATCATGATTAGTTTGTACACTCTGCAGAGGTTTGCGCACTTTTCCCCACAAGACTCGATCTCCTCCGTTGGTTTTCTCGCACTACATGGTGTTTGAGAAACGGATGACCGAGACATAGCCTTTCAGAAGCGCTAGCACCTTACGTTGGATAGACCGGTACACCTACTTTCCCCTACATCTGCTAGTCTACCGTGTAAGAGTTCGCACGACTTAATCAACTATGCCAGAGCCCATAATGGCTTGTGGCTGCACACGGAAGTTTCTAGTATGAATAATCTTATGATCCCTTTGAGCCTGGGTGGCGGTCCAAAAGAAAAACAGGCAAGTCCTGGAATACCCAGGTGCCTAGACAGGCAAGTCCTGGAATACCGAGGTGCCTCAATCCACCCAGATGTGTGTTTAAGTTGCCACCTTAAGTAAACCATTAATTAACAATCTCACATCTGTCATGGATACTCTCAAAACCCAATCCACGTCTACGAGCATAGCATGGCAATATAAGCATAACGTAATAGTAACTCCCAAGGTTTGAATGTAGGGCAATAGGTTCCTACCTCATCAACTACTTCCCATCCCATAATTTAATTAGATCCTAATCATGCAATGTTTGAGGTTTGATCTAATGAAATAAAACTGGGTAGTAAGAGGTATGATAAAAGTGTGAACTTGCCTGCAATGTTGATGAAGATGATTCGCACTCAAAAATCTTGATAGTTCTACTCGTCACACTCCGGTCAATCTATCGTAAGCAAGCAATAGTAACCACACATAAGCAATCACTTCAAAAGATCGAGAAGATCGAAGAAGACGATTCGGAAAACATCAAAACCAAGCAAATAACTCTTGCAACATAAAACAATTTCTAACAGTACCAAAATTATGTGAATTTGGCCTTATTACAATGTTTAGGTCAAGAGCTTCGATTTGCAAAAAGAATCAACTAAATCGGAGCTACGAAACTCAAGTTATGATCAAACGAAGTTTGAATTCAATTCTGATCTAATTCAAATTTTAAACTTTTCAAAAACATGTTTGAGTTGGATTAATGGACATAGGGAATCATAACGAAGACGTGAGCGTTGGTTTCGTTGAATTTGGACAAACGGTGTAAAAGTTATGACTGTTTGAAGAACAGGGACTATTCGGTAAAAACTTTAATTACGAAGAGGTCCCTATCCTAAATAAAACAGGAAAAAGAAAAACTTAACCGACGAACGTCCGCTATAGAAACATAAGTGACGAATTCGTCCACTACAAAGGCCTAAACAGAAAACGTTCGCTATTTAGAGGATACCGATCGGTTTTTTTTTCTTTTTTTTGAAGAGAAACCTAATAAAAAAACGGAAAACCGGGTGGTGGTTTTACAGGTTCGTGACGGTTTTGAAAAAAAACCGGCGGGTCGGGCGGACCGGGGAGCGGATCGGTTTTCGGCAACGGCGGCGGTTTCCGGCGATCTCCGGCGACAGCGAGGCGAGGCGGCGCGGTGGCTCCGGTGAGGCGACGGCAGCGGCAGGAGGCTGCGCGGGGCGGCTACGCGGCGCGAGGCAGCGGAAGTGGCGTCGGCGAACCAAAACGGCGGCGGCGGCTTGGATCGGGCGCGGGCGGCGCAGCGAGATGCAGGCGAGGGCGGCGGCGAGACGAGAGGAGGCGAGGCGGGGCCGGTGCATTTATAGGGGAGAAGGGGCAAGGGGAGGCCGGGGCGGACACGGCGGCGGCGGCGATGCAGTGGCGGCTCGGGACTCCGTCTCTAGGTCGGGGATGATTGGCGCGGGCAACGTGGGCTGGCTGGGCCGTGGCCTGGCTGGCTAGCTGGGCCGGCCCAGTTGGTGAGGGGATTTTTTTTAAATAAACACAGACAAAGAAAGAAAGAAAAACAAAATAAAATAAAATATTATATAGGCATATAATATATCAAAATTTTCAGAAAAAGATTTTCTACAACATGGACATTTTTAATATGCCAAATAAAATCCTCACAAAACCAGATAAATCAAAGAGTGCTATTGGTCTATTAAAATCCAACAAAAATCATTTTTTTAAATACCAAAATGATTTCAAATTCATTTTTCTCCAATTTTCTATTGTAGGGAATCATGTTACCCTAATTTCCATATATTTTATTTTTGGAGAAAAATAATTTGAAAAAAAAACTCAAATAACTCCAAAATTGAAAATAAATTCAAAAGAACTTTGAATTTAATTCTTTGAAACTCCCAACTCATATTTCATATAATTTGAAGAAGTCATTTTATCTTCTCTCATGAAAATCATTGAGCTGCATGAAGTTTCTGAATTTGAATACTTTCAAATGAAATTCAAATACTTTCAACAACCCTTTGTCATTTAAATAATGGAAGAAGTCATGTCATCTTCTCTCCAGGGTTTTGTGATGAAAACAATTTGAATTCACGGAGATCACGAATGCAAAATGAAAGTTTGGGAAAGTCCTTTTATTCCCTCTCATTTAACTTTGAAAAGTGTCAAATTCACTCAATTTCAGACAATCAATCAAATCTATCTATTTATTATAACATTCCAAAATTTAGAAGTTTGGGATGTTACAACTCCACACCTCCTCGAAGGGCAATGCTGCGACGAACTCCATCTCTTGAAGACTCTGAGTTCTCTTCCTCTGCTACAACTGTGAATGCCAGAGTGATCGAGGATGAAGACGATGCTAATTCACCGCCACCTCCTTCAGCACGCTTCAACACTCCTCCAAGTTCTTCTGCACCGCCGGACACCACCGACGACCCTGCTGCTTCACCTACTCTTCAAGGGAACGAGTAGATGCTCTATGTCTTCAAACCTTTTTGGTCCTTACTAACAAAAGGGGGAGAAGCATATGAGTTTTATAGTCTTCAAGCGGGTCCACATGGGCGGTTGCTTTATATTTTGCCTCGTGTTTACAACTCTCGTTTTGAAACATTTGGTTCTTTGAGTTGTAACACCTAAACTCGATGGTCGTCTGCTACTTATTTGCTACTTCGTGATGCGACGATAAATTCCGCATGTGCGACGATAAATTCTGCACTTAGATCATTTTGCAGACGTCCATTTTCCATTATGCATGTCATTATCTTCACATACCTTCTCATGCATAATGAGTTGTCATCATAGGTTGAAGAGGATCTCCATGAATACAACCTGCCATGTGCATTTGCATTCCAAAAGCAAATTACTTATATGCACATCTTCAGGGGGAGCCCTTGCAACTAATGAAGACAATTCCTTTACAATTTCACATATTATATTCCCTGTTGAAAACTTCAACTAGTTTGTCATCAATCACCAAAAGGGAGAGATTGTAAGTGCATCTAGTGCCACCCCTAGTTGGTTTTGGAGTATTGACGACAAACCTAGTTGAGGGACTAATGTGTTTGTGAGAATTGCAGGATAACATAGGTAGAAGTCCCTCATTGATTCGGTTTTCCTACCAGAGATGACCCCTAAAAATGTATGAAGACATTGATGTCAAAGGTGGTATATGAAGCTATTCACATTGAAGACTATGACAAGAGAAGACATCGCATGAAGCCTATGGAGCTCGAAGACTTAGATCTTTCATAGTTCTTTTTCTTTTTTTGTTGAGTCATAGGAACCACCATATTGTTAAGTGGGGTCCAAGAGAACCAGTCAGAATGACTGAAGTGATGCTTAACCAAAACCTATGTCTTCGAGTGAAGACTATGAGAGCGAATCTTGTCCAGAGTCGGACAAGTCAGCTTTGCTTGTAGCCCAAGTAAAGTTGATGTGTGTGTTTGAAATCTGACCGTTGGAACACATGTCAGTTCCTTAGTGACCCAGGGTCATTTCAGACAAATCAGGTCGGGTTGCCTAGTGGCTATAAATAGCCCACCCCCTACAACCATAAACGGTTGGCTGCTCAGAGTTAGAGTATGGCTTTTGTCATTTGAGAGCAACCCACCTCAAAGCCTTTGAGAGAGAATTCCTTGCGAGGATAAAGCCCTAACCGCCCAGAGCCAATGAGTGTTAGGCATCACTTAAGTCTTCCTGTCTGTGTGATCTGAAGACTTATTACACTTGAGGACTGTGAATCCTCCAGCCGGTTAGGCGTCGCGTTCTGAGCATCCAAGAGACATTGTGGATCGCCGGCGAATGAAGTCTGTGAAGGTTTGGGAGTCTACCTTGAAGAATTACCAGAGTGATTGGGCGAGGTCTGTGTGACCTTAGCTCAAGGGGAATACGGTGAGGACTGGGTGTCCTGAGCTGCGTGTTCAAGACTGGGTGTTCGGGACTGTGTGTCCTCAGGTTTAAATACCTAGCCGCTCTAACCAGACGTACAGTTGTCACAGCAACTGGAACTGGTCCAACAAATCATTGTCTTCAACGAGTCAATGGTTTCATCCTTCCCTTCCCTTTACTCACTGTTGGTCCTTGTGAAGTCATTGTATAATTGCACTATCTTTTGTCTTCACTGAGTGACTGTGTGTTCTGTTTGGCTTCATAATATCTTCCTACCTGATCCTCACTACATTGCTGCTACTAGTCATTGTGCTTTCACTTCATTGAATACTTGACTATGGTTTGCCTAGTGTAGTCTACCTTCCGCTGCATGGTAATAGGTTTATTTCTATCGTTTGTCTTCGAAACTTCCACGTTTTTGAAGACTTTCATAAAAATCGCCTATTCACCCCCCCTCTAGTGGATATAACGCACTTTCACCCTCCGAGATTGGATCTATCTCTCTGTCTCTCTCTGTTTCTGCGTTCTGTTCTGGCTCTGTTTCACCGTTTCGTGTATATATGGAGATCCGTAACTCCGATTGGCCTGAAACCTTCGCTGTGATTTTTTTCTGAATATTAGCTTTCTTGCGGCAAAAGAAGAGCGTCAACCTCCTTACAGTGAGCTCACGAGGGTAGGGGCGCGCCCTAAGGGGGGGGCGCCCCCCTGCCTCGTGACCACCTCGGGCACTGGTTCGCGTTGATTTTCCTTCTGAATTTTCCATATTTCCAAAAATAAGCTCCGTCCGTTTTTATCCCGTTTGGACTCCGTTTGATATGGATATTCTGCGAAACCAAAAACATGAAACAAACAGGAACTGGCACTGGGCACTGTATCAATATGTTAGTCCCAAAAATAATATAAAAGTTGCCAAAAAGTATATGAAAGTTGAATAAGATTGGCATGGAACAATCAAAAATTATAGATACGACGGAGACGTATCATTCACCCTCGGGGCTAAGGGAATGTACCAATAGCTATGTGTTTGATCTCTCTCTCTCATGTTCTTGAGGTGGTACGATATTGATGTATCGCGAGCTTTGCTATTATAGTTGGATCTTATGATGTCCCCCCCCTCTACTCTCTTGTAATGGATTGAGTTTTCCCTTTGAAGTTATCATATCGGATTGAGTCTTTAAGGATTTGAGAACACTTGATGTATGTCTTGCATGTGCTTATCCGTGGTGACAATGGGATATCACGTGATCCACTTGATGTATGTTTTGGTGATCAACTTGCGAGTTCCGTGAACTTATGCATAGGGGTTGGCACACGTTTTCGTCTTGACTCTCCGGTAGAAACTTTGGGGCACTCTTTGAAGTTCTTTGTGTTGTTTGAATAGATGAATCTGAGATTGTGTGATGCATATCGTATAATCATACCCACGGATACTTGAGGTGACATTGGAGTATCTAGGTGACATTAGGGTTTTGGTTGATTTGTATCTTAAGGTGTTATTCTAGTACGAACTCTATGATAGATCGAACGGAAAGAATAGCTTCATGTTATTTTACTACGAACTCTTGAATAGATCGATCAGAAAGGATAACTTTGAGGTGGTTTCGTACCCTACCATAATCTCTTCGTTTGTTCTCCACTATTAGTGACTTTGGAGTGACTCTTTGTTGCATGTTGAGGGATAGTTATATGATCCAATTATGTTATTATTGTTGAGAGAACTTGCATTAGTGAAAGTATGAACCATAGGCCTTGTTTCCTAGCATTGCAATACCGTTTACGCTCACTTTTATCATTAGTTACCTTGCTGTTTTTATATTTTCAGGTTAAAAATACTCATATCTATCATCCATATTGCACTTGTATCACCATCTCTTCGCCGAACTAGTGCACCTATACAATTTACCATTGTATTGGGTGTGTTGGGGACACAAGAGACTCTTTGTTATTTGGTTGCAGGGTTGTTTGAGAGAGACCATCTTCAACCTACACCTCCCACGGATTGATAAACCTTAGGTCATCCACTTGAGAGAACTTTGCTACTGTCCTACAAACCTCTACACTTGGAGGCCCAACAACGTCTACAAGAAGAAAGTTGCGTAGTAGACATCACTGAGCCGCCTCGATGGTGTCGGTGCAGATATCCGGCTTAGGCTTCGACTCTCCAATCTTGCCGATGAAGACGGGAATTCCGCTGCAGGGGACCCGGTACCCGTACTCAATTGAGTCATCCTCAGGACCCCAGCCAGCATTATTGATGTAGAGATTTCCGCGGTGACTCTTGGTCATCCAGCCGACGTCGTATCCCTCGATCCCTGAGAAGTTGCCCTTCAAGAACTCAAAACTACCGTGCTCTGGCCCCACGGTGGGTGCCAACTTTCGCGGATTTGTCACGACAGATGCCCTAGTGAAAGGACTTAGGTGTGGAGCCATCGCAACTAGGTTAGCTTGAAGGGGTTGAACGGGATAAAGGACACAGAGATTTTACTCAGGTTCGGCCCCTCACAACGAGGTAAAGGCCTACGTCCTGCTTCTAATTGTATTGCTTGAGTTTCGATTACAAGGGAGCGAATACGCTTGACCTAGTTCTCGATTGCTTGTTTCTTGAGTTAACCTGCCGCCGGATCTCACCTTTATATACACAAGTAGAGACCTGGAGGCTTACAGAGTCTCGGCTGGCTCACACAGCGTGGCCGGCTCGGTTTCTAACTAATCCTGCCTTACAGAACAAGTCTTCATATGACAGTTCACAGGCCCAGGTCTTGGGCCTTTACTAGGCCTGCCTCCAAGAGTCGTCGTCTTCGTACTTCTCCTTGGGCCTCCTTGGACCTTCTTCATGTTGAGCCGCCAACTGTGTAACCCGACCCTCCTGGGCGGGTCACACCTAGGAGCTATATACCCAACACTCTCCTTTGATTGTTCATAAATATATATGTGCATTCGATTTCACTTCCAGTATGATAAATGCACAAATTTCGGATGACCTCACACTATATTTGGTTTTCTAGATTTTCTTAAATTTTGGTAATTCTTGCCAATGGGGGGAGGGGTATAGGGTTTTGGAGAAATGGTTCTTGTCATTGATGCATATCAACCTTTGTATGCTTGCTGCATGGATGGCTATATAGAGAAAACTCTGTCGAGTTTATGGCAACCGATTTATGGAATGACACTCAAGTTCATTCACACACACATATATATATAGAGAGAGAGAGTAGCACTATTCGGATCAGAATAACTATTTGGATCACAACACCCCTATATAGACGCGTGCAGGTCCTCCCGAACTCCAGAACCCGCGAGAAAAAAAAGAGCATGCACCGCCTCCCCTCGATCCCCAACTTCCCCAGATCCCATCCTGTCCGAGCTCCCTCTCCGCCATGGCCTCTTCCCCGGTCCCCCCTCGCCGGATCCCGCCTACTCCTGCAGCCACGCGCCGCCCCACCCATAGCGGCGCCCCCATCGGCGCGCCCCTCCCCTGCCGGCGAGCACTGCGCCCCCGGCCCGAAGCCCGCGGTCTACTGACCAGAGATATCATAGGCCGCCGCCGCTGCCGTCATCTGGATTGGACGCCTCCAGGGCCATCTCCGTCGTCGACGCGCCCTGCACCACCAGCATGCGCCATGGATGGCCCTCGCACGATCTTGAGAAGTGTCGCCGTTGCAATTAAAGGGCGCCGGTGCTCTCGAGTCACCGACTGACCACCATCGCGCCCCCAAGTAGAAGCCGCCGGTGTGCCATCTACACCATCCACAAGGGCAGTCCAGCGCCTCGCTGGCGAGAAGTCCTAGCGGGCAGCCATCTCTTCCTGTTGTTCCTTTTCTCATTGCGTTCTCCGTTGGTCCATCTACATCGAGGCCATTCTACCATATTGGCTGCATTTGAGGACAGCTATTTCCTCAGCAAGGTTTCCGATCAAGCCAACCATGCTGTGCTCCATCTTGCATGGCGAAGTAGCAGGTCAGACTCTGAAGAAAAAGCAGGTCGAACTCTGAAGAAGTAGCAGGTCAAGAGATTCAGCTTTCTCCGGTAGGGATGCAGGCCACGGCCTGATGGAGTGCAGGATGTACAAGGCCGAGGACCACGCCGCTGGTGCCCAGGTCACCAAATCCTCCCGAGTTGGTCTGAACGTTGTCGGCCGGGTGCCTGAACCCGAAGTGAAAATGGTTTTCTCTTAACTAGTATGGCCATGAGAACATGGAGGAGAGAGAACAAAAGAATAAAATGTGTGGTGGTGGCTAGTTCAAGAAGATAAGATGTAGAGATAAGGACCAAAAGATGTGGTGTAAAAACAAGCACAAACTTGTATAGAAGCATTTATACCCCACGTCTCCCGGTGCGGCTAGCTTTTTGGTGTCCAAACACTACAACACGGGTGGAGCTACCGAGAGGAATGGATTAGTGTAAAACATGTGGTATAAACACAATCACACATATTTAGTGGCCCCTGGCTAGCTCAAGCGAGGAAAAAGGAGACCTTTTATCTTTTCAGAAGAAATGTTTACCTTGGCGTCAATGATTGGCATAGGATGACAGGGAGTACTATTGTTCTGAAAATAAATTGTCTGCCTTTGTAATTTCTTTCCTATAAATATCTACACAGGGTCACAGGGAGCATACTAACAGTATACTTACTAGATATAAATGCGAAGTTCATGTTTTAGAAATTCATAAGTTCACATGTACCACATACTGAAGAAATTCATCAATAAAAAAAAGGACCACCTAGGCCATTTTACCGACAGCAAAAAAATGCCTAAAAATGTCGCGAGGCAAAAAGAACTTCACAAGTACACCATAGTAAGTTCGTAGAAAGGTGGAAAAACATTTTTTTGTAAGTTTAACCATTTCTGAAAAATACCTTGAACTTCAGTACTCCATACTCATGAAGTAATTGTTTTTTTATTGAGAGGCTCATGAAGTAATTGTTGGTCTCGTAGATCACACTAATTGGCACTTCGGTGATCTCAGGGTCCAAGTTCGGCTAGTATTTCAGCTCAGGAAGATTTGGTATAGATAAATTTTGTCTGGGTTAGTTGTGCATGGATCATTTGTCTACCAGATTTGGAATAGATACTTTGCTCATGTATATATGTGAATGAACCTTCTCTGTATCAAAAACAGTGTTGTGTTGTTTATCATATGGTATGTACCTAAAATATTCTTTTGGACCTTGGTTGATATCTACAGAAGTTTTCTTAGACCAAAAGATGACCTTCTTTCTGCTCGGCTGCTGACCTTCTTCCTTCTGCTGCACCCTCCACCCCTTCAGGATGAAAAAACTTCATTACACAGTGGTGTAGAACTACTGGAATTACTCATCGTATTTTCCGTCGCTCTTTCTATCTTGAAAAAAGTTAAAATAAATATATGGGAGAAGGTCATGTATGTGTACTAGGAAAAAGTTTGCGTAAAAATGTAGAAGACAATATTATCGATGTGCTCATTTATACAAAACACATAGAGAGTTAAGAGCATAAACAATCCTTTAAAAAAAGATGAGGGGTCCATTTCGACAAACAACGGGTATTCGTGAAAAAAGGTTCAACAAAAAGAGAAAAAAGATTTAGCAAAACTCACAAGAGGTTCACGAGTCAAAAAAACAAGAACAATTAAAGTTCAAAATACGAAAATACTTGACAATAAAGAAGAAAAATAACATTCAAACAAATCAAAAAACTTCAGTGAGGTCAACAAGCAGATTTCATTCACTCTCTCACTTCACAAAACATGAGAAAAACCATGTAAAAATTACGCGAGAAGTTCATCATTAAAAAAAAGACGAACTTCAAACGAGAACAAAAGGAAGAAAGTATCACTAGTGAGCACGCCTTCGTGCCGGTCATTGCATAACCCCGCATGATGAAGATGGTCGTGTGACCCTCTTTTCCAAATGGATTTTCCCCATTTTCAAAAATAACATATAGGTTGAAATTTAACTAACGGATAAGTACGTTGTTTATTTCCAAAACCAAGAAGTCCAATTATAAAAAATGAGAAGTTCAAAAAATACAAATGTAGAAGCTCAAAAATAATAATGGAGGAAGAAGTTCAAAAAAAATCAACTTAAAAAAAGCCATTCAAAAAATAATATATAAATGATTTTCCCCATTTAAAAAATAGAAGTTCAAATTAAAATAATGGAGTGGTTTGATCGTTATAAAAAAATAAAAATTTCCCGTTACTAACCAAAAACTTAGAAGTTCAAATTTCAAAAATGGCGAAGTTCAATGCCTATAAAAAATCAAAATTTTCTCGTTATTAAAAGAAAAAAACTCAGAACTTCAAATTTTAGAACATCTTGATGGTTAGATGTGTGTTAAAACCATGTGAGTGTGTGTGTAGGTGCGTGGCAACACAAAAGTTCGGATGAGGAAAAGGTAATAAAATGAAACCTAATTTTTTTCATTGCAACAAGTTCCCTAAAAAAGGAACACAACATCGAAATATCCACAAAATGGAAGGTCAAATTAAAATAACAAAAAAAATCAAAAAATGTAATTAGAAAAATGGATTTCCCCGTTTCCAAACAGATCTAGAAGTTCAAATTAAATTAACAGACCGGTTCAATGTTTACTAAAAACTCAGATTCTAACCGAGAATAGAAAATCAAACCAAGGTGAAGTTCCAATTAAAATAACATAGAAGTTCAGAGTATATTAAAACATAGGATTTACATGTTAAAAAACAAAAAACAAAAGGCCAATTTATCATTTTTCTAAAACAACTCATGAAACGAAAACCTAGGATTTCTAACGGTTATTTCAATCAGTGTTTTAGAAGTTCAAATGAAGACAACCAACGGTCCAACTACTACATAGAATGCGTTTCATATAAAGAAAAAGAATAAAAAGACAA
The DNA here is from genome assembly GCF_003073215.2 of Triticum urartu. NCBI lineage: Eukaryota > Viridiplantae > Streptophyta > Magnoliopsida > Poales > Poaceae > Triticum > Triticum urartu. The sequence continues at coordinate 596,961,896 of NC_053024.1, read as the reverse complement.
AGTGTAAAAAGACTTTTGCTAGAAGTTCATGTGGTCAGGTCAGGAAGTTCAGAAGTTATTGTAAAGGAGGTTTCATCGTGTATTTGCTAGAAGTCCAAATTAAAGTATGAAGTTCAATTTTAAAAAAGTTCATGTACTGCATGGTGTGTGTTTAATATGAGAAAAATGAATTAAAAGGCAATGCTCAATTTTTTGTGTTATAAGTTCAAGTCCTCGATCGGAAAAAATTAAAAAATTTATTATGAGAGTGGTTTGTACAAAAGAAATATAATTTGTGTAACACTGACGAATGGATGAGAAAATTACAAACAAAAATACGTCACGGAAGTTCAACGTAAAACAGCAGGAAGTTCAACTACTACACTGAATGAATTTCAGTTCAAAAACTTTTAAAACCGTCGCGAGTACGAAAAAATGATCAACACGGAAAAGTAGCATGTTTACGGTAGCTTTCCACTGGTATATCACTTGCTCAATTCCGGTGAGTGGATGGAGAGTTACGAGCAGTGGATGGAGACCTACGAGCAAAAAAATCACGTGAAAAATAGAGTGAAGTTCAGGTACACGCGCCGAGAAGTTCAGGTTCTTCACGCGGTGCATTTTCGAAGAATCTGTTTCGCGAAAGGCAGAACGAATGATCTCGCCATTTTCAAAATTACTTGAAAACGGTCAGGATTCAGAGAAAACCATCAACATGAAAAAGTTTCGCATTTTCCGTAGCTTTTCAGCGGTATATTATTTGCGCCATTCTGATAAAGTTTGTAGAAATTACGGCAAAAATACGTTTTTAACCATTTTCAAAACTGACATAAAACCGTAATGAATTAGGAGAAACAATATATACAAAAAAAATTCGCATTTCTTCAAGCTTTCCAACGCCATATCATTTGCTGCATCTGGACGCATGGTTAAAAAATTACCTCAAAAATACGAATTCGGTGGAACTTGTACCGTTTTCTAAATTACTTTTAAACCATTCAAAATTAGAAAAAAACTTTTAACATAAAAAAGTAGCGCATTTTCATAAGCTTTCCAAGGCCATATTATTTGCCTCAATTGGATTAGCAGTTTAGAACTGGCGTCGAAAATACGAACTCAGGTGTTCGGTTTGCGAAATTTTACAATTTTCCGAATTACTCTTTAACCGTAGGGAATTAGAGAAAACATTCAACATGTGGAAGGAGCGGTTTTGCAGCAGCTTTCCAACACCATATTATTTGCCTCATTCCGATAAACGGTTTAAAAATGCGATCGAAAATACGATTCACGTTTTTTATATGAAGAAAAAACGGTTTTCAAAACTGCTCTTAAACCGCTTACATTTTGCCAAAAATTTAACTTGGGTCATGATACTGATGTCCATAGCTATCCAACGATATATAGCAAGCCCCATTTGGACACCTTTTAGCTGAAGTTCAACCTAGCACACGAGGAAGGTCAGGCGCGTTACTCGGGAAGTTCATGTTGTGATTAGAATGTTATTCTGATCCCGTGATCGGAATAGTGTTTATGTATATATATATATATATATATATATATATATATATATATTATGGGAGAGTTTGCTCTATGTATTGCGGTTCTACTAACATCAAATACTCATAGTGTTTTCATGCTAGTACAACTATCTATGATAACATCAAGCATCTTTGTGATATTTGAGGCTATCAAAACCACCTCAAATATAAAATTTATTCTCAGATAAATTACATACTTGTTTAAAAAACATTATAAGAACCCTGTTGTTGAGTTTTTTGTCAATTACCAGGATTGCACAGGCTGAAAGTGCATGTAGCTCCTAAGTGTGATTTTGATAGTTAATGGAAATCTTTGTGGCCTAATGTTTACATTGATATATATATATATATATGAAGGAAAGTTACATGTACAATCCATGAAGAATATTGAATGGGTTTAGGGATGGAAGCCATCAAGATAAGGATATTAATTGATTGTTGGTAATGAATTACTATTCCTATGGAGCAACAATTGTATTGAGTTATTACTCCTACTAGATGACTCGTTGCGCCAATTGGCACAGAGACCAACTGCTGCCAAGAAGCCGAGAGAACTAATTGAAACATGAAAAGGAAGTCATGTGAACTATTCCCATGACATTTCTTGCAAATTGTCTGCAACTGATTATGTTTGTAATGCATTTGTATTTGCCCTGTATATTCACCAACGACGGATAATGATGGTTGCTTTCAGATATCCCTAAGACAAAGATATCAACCGGATAAACAAGGGAAGGAAAAATACAAAATGTATTTTGTTGCTTGCTCAGTTTGATTTCAGAGGGGGCATGTCTGTTACGTGGTTTTCACTCAGATGTTTGATGTCGCCTTGGCTTCTCGGGTTGTTGTGTGCGGTGCACCCTGAGCCATATGGACGGACAGCCAGAGCACGCACCCAGCAACGCTTACCACATGACAATGTCGCGTGGCTGTCGTGGCATAGCCGAGCAAGCGCGTCGGCTCGCGAATGGGTCTGACATGTTAGCATTGTTCACCTTGTGTCGAGTTGGTTCATTCTTGGACATGTGACAGCCGGTTAGGGTCATTCGCCACATGCTGGCTTGGTCTAGGTTGTCTTGCTATGCTCGTTGGTGTACATGCGCGGCTGGTGTAAAGTTCTGGTTGTGTAACAAAAAAGGCTTACATTTAAATTTGGTGAGCTCTGTAGTCCTGTGGGGACTGTGGAGCTTCAGAAATTTTGTAGTGTTTAATAGGTGCACCTGGATATCTATTAAACAAGTCCTAGGGCTGGTTTATTGATATCTAAGAGACTCGACCGGAAACTGAAGATTGGTCAAATCATTCTCTCCAGTGGGAGTAACTGAAGATTGGTCCCCGCCTCCACTCTCCGTCCAGCCTCCATTAGCCCGCTCCTCCCCTTGTCGTCGCCAGAGGAGGCCGTTGGGCGAAGCCCTACAGCGGACGGTGGTGGAGAGGCTACGCACAGCCTCCTCTCCAGCCTACTGCATTGTGTCCTCCTCCCTCAGATCCCAAATCCCCCCACGCCTCCTGCTTCCCTGCTTGCTTGGCTACGGCTGTCGGCTGTCTAAATGCATCGGTTTCTCTTGCTATGGCCCCATGGCTGCCGGATGTGGCTGCTGGTCCTTGTGGACGGGGTGGTGACTGATAAAAATTCAAGCTGGCGGCTTGTGCGGACGAGTGCTCGGTGCGACACTATGGGGCGCGGCTGCGTGGCCGGTGATGGCCGCCGCGGTGGGCCTCCTTCAACAGTGATGGGCTCCCGCCCAGATATGCGGGTTCGATAGCTGGGGGGTTGGTGCCACGGGCCTGCTGGCGTGGGGCATCCTCGTCCTGGGTCCGCGTGGCCCTGGGTGTGTGTAGCCCTGGGTGTGTGGCGCGGTCTGATAACCCACAAGTATAGGGGATCGCAACAGTTTTCGAGGGTAGAGTCTTCAACCCAAATTTGTTGATTCGACACAAGGGGAGCCAAAGAATATTCTCAAGTATTAGCAGTTGAGTTGTCAATTCAACCACACCTGAAAGACTTAGTATCTGTAGCAAAATATTTAGTAGCAAAGTAATATGAAAGTAATGGTAACAGTGGTGGGAGTAATAGTAGTAGTTTTGTAGTGATTGTAACAGCAGCAACACCAAATTAACTTAGCAAAGATCAATATGTGAAAAGCTCGTAGGCAATGGGTCGGCAATGATAATTGTGTTGGATGATATTCATCATGTAGCAGTCATAACCTAGGGTGACACAGAACTAGCTCCAATTCATCAATATAATGTAGGCATGCATTCCGTATATAGTCATACGTGCTTATGGAAAAGAACTTGCATGACATCTTTTGTCCTACCCTCCTGTGGCAGTGGAGTCCTAATGGAAACTAAATTATATTAAGGCATGATACGTCTCCAACGTATCTATAATTTTTTATTTTTCCATGATATTATATTATCTATTTTGGATGTTTTATATGCATTAATATGCTATTTATATTATTTTTGGGACTAACCTATTAACCTAGAGCCAGTTCATGTTTTTTCCTTGTTTTAGAGTTTCGCAGAAAAGGAATACCAAACGGAGTCCAAACGGAATGAAACTTTTGCAGTGCTTTTTCTTGGACGAGAAGACATCCAGAGGGCTTGGAGTGCACGTCAGGAAAGCCACGAGGTGGCCACAAGGTCGGGAGGCGCGCCCAGGGGGTAGGTGTAACGCCACGAGACCGATGTGCCAGGTGTCGTCCAGTTATTCGCTGTTGTTGCCTTGTCATGTGCTTGCGTGTCATGCATTTCATATCATGTCATCATATGGATCGCATTTGCATACATGTTCGTCTCATGCATCCGAGCATTTTCCCCGTTGTCCGTTTTGCATTCTGGTGCTCCTATGTCATCCGGTGTTCCCTTTTACCTCTTTTTCATGTGCGGCTATTAAACGTTCTCGGATTGGACCGAGACTTGCCAAGCAGCCTTGGTTTACTACCTGTAGACCGCCTGTCAAGTTTCGTGCCATTTGGACTTCATTTGATACTCCAACGGTTAACCGAGGGACCGTAAAGGCCTCGTGTGTGTTGCAGCCCAACACCTCTCCAAAGTGGCCCAAACCCCCTCCATCATCTCGATCGTTCGATCACGATCGCGTGGCTAAAAACCGCACCTCATTTGGACTCTCCTAGCTCCCTCTACCTATATATATATATATGTGTGCCTCCCCGAATTTTTCACGGATGAACCCTAACCCCCGCTCCTCTCGCGCCGCCGGACATGTCCGCCCGCCGATGGACGCGTCCACCCCGCCGCCACGTCGCCCCGGCCAACCGGGAGGCGACACGTCACCGCCTCCGCCGCCTCAGCCAACGAGAGGCCGCCACCTTAGCTCCCTCCGCCGCCGACCCTTCGCCGGACCTCCCCGCCTGCCACGCAGGAACACGCCTCCACACCGCCCTTCGCCCCGCGCGCCGTACGCGCCTCCGTCACCGGCGCCATCCGCCGCCTCGTCGGCGTCGTCAGCCACTGCCTCGCCGGTGTCGTCCACTGGCGCCGCCCCCGCACCGCTCGCCGGAATCCGCTCCAGATCCGATCCGGCGAGTGGGATCAGATCCACCCACTCGCTCATCCAAACGCGCCCCGTCCCGATCCAGATCTCGTCGTCCCGGATTCCCCCGTCCCGGGTTGACTTTCCCGCGAGGTCTAATTTTCGACCAAGTCCCCAGCATTTTATGCATACTTCATCGCATCATAACTTTGCACCCGTAGCTCCGTTTTGGGCGTGTAGCATATCGAAATGTTCGTCTCGACGAGTACTTCATTTCATCTCATTGCATCATGTTCATTTGAGTTCATCTTGATGCCCTAAATGCTGTTGGAAGAGTGCTAGTTTATATTAGTTCCAGATTCTTATCAGGATTTGGACATTTGTCATTTTTGCCATGATTGATGTGTGCCTCCTATGATTGGACATTTGTCATTTTTGCCATGATTGATGTGTGCCTCCTGTGAACTTGAGCCCTACATGTGTTTTGAAGTATGCCATGCCATCTTTACAGGGGTGTATGCCATGTATTTTTATGATCTTTGTGGTGACTAGCACAAGCATGTAAAGTAGCCCTCGTGATATTGTTGTTTTCAGGGACTTAGAATTTCATTAAGTCCTTTTCCTGCTATAATTTTTATGCCATGTATTCATGTTGCTACAGAGTGATCCATGCCTCTTTCGAGCATGATCAGTAAGGATGTTTTGTAGATATTGTGGTGCTCTACCCATCCATGTCTTTGTTTGCAATTATTGAGCAGCCTAGCTGGAGTCAATCGAGCTCTACTTTTGCTATAAAATATTCCTCGCAGAATGTTTACATGTTAAGCAATTTTGCCGAGATTGTTGTAATTTATCCATGCATGCTATGATGTTCTTCTTGCCATGTTTAGCTTCTATGCCATGTCTACTTGCTAGGTGTATGCTTAGTTTGTCATGCAATGCCTTGTGGTGAGTGCATCGAGCTCGTAAACATGCCTACTTAATATCTGTTTTGCCATGTTCCAGTTTTCTGCTAATTCTGAATCTGTTAACGATATTGCTATGTTCACATGGATGCCATTGTATTTTCTGATCCCTTTTGGCTTATGGTCAGTAAGGGACTTTTGTTGTATGCTTTGAGTAGCTTCTTGCCATGCCTTGCTTTGCTATGATATGTTCCTCTAGCATATAGTTATCTTGCTCTAAACATTGCTTCCTGATGTTAAATTCCTGACTTGATGTTATTTTCACTAAGTCTGTAACCTGATATCTTTTGCACTTTTGTCATGCTTGTTTGAACCTGCTATTGAGTGATTTAGCCGTAGCTCAGTGTTCATCTTTTGTCAAGCATCTTGAGTGGATCCCTGCCATGTGTTTTGTTGCTATGTTAGAGTGTTGTAGCTTGTTGTTCTTGATGCATTTAGATGGTCTCGTGCTATTAATCACAGATCGGTGCCATATTTGTTTTGCTTGCCATTTGCAAACCGTGCATCTGATTCCGATGATCTTTATATCGATTTCGACCGAAATCATCTCCTATTTCTAGTGGCACTCTTGGTTTTCCAAGTTGAGGCCAGGTTCAATCTTTCCTTTCCGAAACATGCATATGCATCGCATATCACATCCCGCATATCATGCCATGTTTTGCATCATGTTGCTTGCGCATTGCACCGTGGTTGATTGTGTTCTTGCTTTGGGTAGAGCCAGGAGACGAGTTCGTGTTCGAGGTTCCCTTTGAGTACGCTTTCGAGGATCAAGCTTCTGTCTTCTCGGAGAACTTTGCAGGCAAGATGACCATACCCTCGAAATCACTTCTATCTTTGCTTGCTAGTTGCTCGTTCTATTGCTATTCATATGCCGCGATACCTACCACTTGCTTTATCATGCCTCCCATATTGCCATGTCAAACCTCTAACCCACCTTGTCCTAGCAAATCGTTGTTTGATGTTACCGCTTTGCTCAGCCCCTCTTAGCTGCTAGTTGCAGGTGAAGATTGGAGTTTGTTCCTTGTTGGAACATGTTCTTTGTTGGGATATCACAATATCTCTTATTTAATTAATGCATCTATATACTTGGTAAAGGGTGGAAGGCTCGTCCTTATGCCTGGTGTTTTGTTCCACTCTTGTCGCCCTAGTTTCCGTCATACCGGTGTTATGTTCCTTGATTTTGCGTTCCTTACACGGTTGGGTAATAATGGGAACCCCTTGACAGTTCGCCTTGAATAAAACTTCTCCAGCAAGGCCCGACATTGGTTTTACCATTTGCCACCTAGCCTTTTTCTTTCCCTTGGGTCAGCCAACCCAAGGGTCATCTTTATTTTTAACCCCCCCCCCAACCTGAGCGATGTCCGGCGCCCCCTGGGCAACCAGGGTTTATGCCAACCCGACGTCTTGCTCATCCGGTGTGCCCTGAGAACGAGATATGTGCAGCTCCTATCGGGATTGTCGGCACATCGGGCGGCTTTGCTGGTCTTGTTTTACCATTGTCGAAATGTCTTGTAACCGGGATTCCGAGTCTGATCAGATTGTGTTGGGAGAAGGAATATCCTTCGTTGACCGTGAGAGCTTGTGATGGGATAAGTTGGGACACCCCCCCCAGGGTTTTGAACTTTCGAAAGCCGTGCCCGCAGTTATGGGCAGATGGGAATTTGTTAATGTCCGGTTGTAGAGAACTTGACACTTGACTTAATTAAAATACATCAACCGCGTGTGTAGCCGTGATGGTCTCTTTCCGGCGGAGTCCGGGAAGTGAACACGGCGTTGGAGTTATACTTGACGTAGGTTGTTCTAGGATCACTTCTTGATCATAGTTTCTCGAACGTGCTTTGCCTTCTCTTCTCGCTCTCTTTTGCGTATATTAGCCACCATATATGCCAGTGCTTGCTGCAGCTCCACCTCATACCTTTTACCCTTCCTATAAGCTTAAATAATCTTGATCGCGAGGGTGTGAGATTGCTGAGTCTCCGTGACTCACAAATTACTTCCAAAATCAGCTTGCAGGTGCCGATGATATCGTGCAGGTGACGCAACCGAGCTCAAGGAGGAGCTAGATGAAGACCTTGTTTGTTATGTTGTTCCATTTCCAGTTGATCAGTAGAGGAGCCCAGTTGGGGCGATCGGGGATCTGTAGCATTAGGGGTAGTCTTCTTTTATTTTGGTTCCGTAGTCGGACCGTGATTGTATCTGGTTGATCGTAATGCTTTATTCATGTATTGTGTGATGTGGCGATTGTAAGCCAACTATGTATCCCTTTCCTTATTCATTACATGGGGGTGTGAAGATTACCTCTCTTGCGACATTGCCTACAATGCGGCTATGCCTCTAAGTCGTGCTCCAACACGTGGGAGATATAGCCGCATCATTATGCATCTAAGTCGTGCTTCGACACGTGGGAGATATAGCCACATCGTGGGTGTTACAAGTTGGTATCAGAGCCTTCCCTGAATTAGGAGCCCCCTGCTTGATCGAATCATTGGCGTGGTTGAGTCTAGAAATATGTTTTGACTCATTTTGGATTATATATATCGGAGAGTAGGATTATTTTTACTCCTCAGTCCCTTCATCGCTCTGGTGAGGCATCGTGACGTAGAGTTTTGACTCTTCTCTTCTCAAATTTCACTAAAAAAATTTAGGATCACGCGGGTATCTTGGAATCGTTCTGATGGTTTTGTGACGAGAACATTGTTCTTGGTGCCTCCTGACATTTAGGGGTTGTGGCAGTGTCCCGGGGAGTTGAGCTCTGAGGTGTTGTCGTCACAATTTTATTGTTGCAATTCTGGACTACCTGAGTTTCGCCGACATCGAAAATCTCTTTTATGCAGTGTTGGTGAGATAACCTCGACGCCACCCAGTACTGGGGCGGGAGTTCGGGAGTATTGCCATAACTCGTATAACGGATGCTTTTCGAAGGTTGAGGTAAATGATTTCCGAAGGTTTCTTGGTTATGTGTTGAAGGATGGATACAGCTGGATGTAGGATTTGTTAGTTTTGGGTGAGATATTATGCTTCCCCTGTATCCCCAACACCTGATTGCATAATCGGAAAGTTTCGGGAGTTTATAAGTGGGAATTCAAGTAGCTCCTAGGATATCTTTCCGACAGATATATGATATGAAATTGGGGTTCGACGTCTAGTGGTCCGCCTATCCACGGTTGGTTTTAAAGTGGTCTTGTTGTGTCTTAAAGAGTCCTTGGCTATGCTGACTCGGGGACGCTTCGTATGTCATGTGCACTGCCTTGTACATGATGGTGTTGTACGATCGAGCCCGTGTAGGCCCCACCACGAAAACTTCGGACGAAATCTCTATCATATGTTTGTTCTGGCTTATTCTGCAAGCCAATCCTTTATTTTTGTTTTGGTTTGTGGTATTTGAGTTGCTTCGAAGTCAAATGTTGATTCCATACCTTCCCTAATTCGTGTTCTCATATTCCTATGTGAATACTAATCCTTCTTGATCATCGATATTGCTGTGTCAATTCTTTCCAACCGGCGTGCTTCTCTTCGGGATGATCCCATCATTCTCCCCATCCGTAAGATCAATTATCAGTTCTTCTCAATGGTGTTTGCTTCATCCGTCCCAAGTCTTTGATTTTCCCCCCCCCCCCCCCCTTTTTTTTTTCAAGGACTCATATATCTTAATCAAGTATCCATCTTATTGATGTGAAATCTCTCCATTCTTTCTCGCCAATGTTCTTATTTGGTGATTCTCATGAAGATGCTAACGGAGCTTAAGTTCATCATTCGTCATTCTTTTCTTCTCCGGTGGATTCAATGCAAGCTTTTGGTGTTGATCATATCCCTTTTTCTTTGTTTCATATGCTTTCCCATGCCATTGCACCTCATAATCATCCACTTCTCTCTATTCTATTGTTTCGGAGTGCTGAAGATATCGCAGAAGGCTCGTCTTGTCATCCAAGATCCGTTCAACCTATTTCGAGGTGTTATCTCATTCAAGCCATTTAATTCTACCATCGCAATCTCTCTTTTAAATCATTTCGACGTTATTTCTTTTGAGTAGGCCTAACCCACAGGTCTTTTTCCAGGATCTTACCTGACTTCTAATTTTTACCGGCGCTATTCTCAAATTCCTTTCGAAGTTTGAAGTAAGAATGATGTATCATCGGTCAAATGTCTTTCTCCAAGATCTTTCAAATTCTTTTCATCGTTGGTTCAACCTTTCTAATTTTCATCCCGGAGTATCTCAACAATTTGGTGGTGTTTCTCATCGTAATTCTCAGATTTTGATGACCGAAGAAGAGTTTTTCCTCCATATCTTATCCGCTCTCTCAGAGATTCATGGTTCTAGCTTGATGCCTTCCTCTCATAATTGTTTTGTTTATGAGAATTCTTTTCACCCATCCGGAGCAATTCAGGAGTCTTTTCAGTTTGATCCTCCGGAACCCATCATCTCAGAATTATTCATTCTCAGCTTTCAGCTCTCTTTCTCTAAATCTTACAGGTGCATCATTCAAGTTTTATCTAATCAGCTCGTGATCTCTTCGTTCTCATGGATCTAAATTCTCTCAAGCATCTTCATTTATTTGCTAATCCTTCCCGGTGTTTCTTCAGGATTTATTCATTCTTTTTCAATTCTGACAGTGGTTCATTCAAAGATTTCCCTTCCTTCTTTATCATATCAATTCATTCGTTGTTTCAATCCTATAGGTGGTTCGTTGAAGACCCTCTCAAGTTTGTGCTGTATCTATCTCTTAATTTTTTCTACGAGAATAAGTAATATGCCAAATCCGTTGCTTGCCAGCAATTTAAATTGGTAAAGGATACACATAACATAATTCTTATTCTTGCTTCATCCAAATGATGGATTCGTTCCTCCGGAGTTCCAACCTTTTTCAATTATATCACCACGGAGATTCATCTAAAGCGTTACAAGGATTCACCTTGTGTTTTCAACTTCTCTTTCCTTTTGTTTGATCATTCTTTTATTACCGGAGTTCTTCATGGAGGCTCTACATGATGGTTCATCAAGGATTTAATTCCTTTTCGAAGTGTTCATTGAGATTCTTTTCAGAGGAGTTCAAACATTCTTCATCTTCCATTTCTAAGTGCAGTTCTTTCTATTTTATATTTTTGAGGTGGTGTTATATGTCATTCTTGGAAATTTGAGTTCGTGTTTCATGGTTCACATTTTGTCAAGAATGAGATATTGTAAATCCACCAATCTCTTCATTGGCTTTATCTTGGGCTATATTTCACCTAAAGCTTTCCCTAAGGATTTTGCTATTTATGGTGCTTATAAATAACCCAAGTTCTTCACTTATCCTCCCGATGATTTAAGCTTCTCGTCTCCTGTTGATATCAATCCAATCTATTGTTTTTCGTTAGTGGCAGAATTTCAACTCAGTTTTGAGATGTCTTCCATAAGCCCACATGAAGCTTATCCTTTCGTTGTTGATAATCCAACAACTCTGTTCCAGCTTTTTTTGTAAACGTGCTCTCTCAAGACCTTGTTTTTCTCCTCCGTTCATTCCTTTCCATTCTCTCATTTCTTCCGGAGGCATTGTGATGTTCCTCTTTTCTCTCATCATCTCGAATGGTGAGGATCATGTCCTTTTCATGCTTATCCATTTAGCCGGAGTGTTGTGTCGTCTGCTCAAGTCCTTTTTATCCTACCAAGTCTTTCATCTATTTCAACCGGAGTGCTATCCGAATTTGTTCTTAATTGTTATTCTTCCCTACCGGAGTACTTTCAACTTTGTTTCTTCTTTGTTGCATTCTTTCTTTCATTTTGTCAACCTCTCAAGATTCGTTGGTTTCACTCGTTGTCAAAGAAGCAACTTAGATTTACCTCTTCTCTTCCTCTTCTGTTTTCCCTCCGGTGTCATTCTAGATCTCGGGACGAGATCCTCTCGTAGTGGTGGAGTGTTGTAACGCCCCGAGACCGATGTGCCAGGTGTCATCCAGTTATTCGCTGTTGTTGCCTTGTCATGTGCTTTCTTGTCATGCATTTCATATCATGTCATCATGTGGATCGCATTTGCATACATGTTCGTCTCATGCATCCGAGCATTTTCCCCGTTGTCCGTTTTGCATTCTGGCGCTCCTATGTCATCCGGTGTTCCCTTTTACCTCTTTTTCATGTGCCGGTATTAAACGTTCGTGGATTGGACCGAGACTTGCCAAGCGGCCTTGGTTTACTACCGGTAGACCGTCTGTCAAGTTTCATGCCATTTGGACTTCGTTTGATACTCCAACGGTTAACTGAGGGACCTTAAAGGCCTCGTGTGTGTTGCAGCCCAACACCTCTCCAAAGTGGCCCAAACCCCACCTAAACCCCCTCCATCATCTCGGTCGTTCGATCACGATCGCGTGGCCGAAAACTGCACCTCATTTAGACTCTCCTTGCTCCCTCTACCTATATATATGTGTGCCTCCCCGAATTTTTCGCGGACGAACCCTAACCCCCGCTCCTCTCGCGCCGCCGGACATGTCCGCCCGCCGGCGGACGCGTCCACCCCGCCGCCACGTCGCCCCGGCCAACCGGGAGGCGACACGTCACCGCCTCAGCCAACGAGAGGCCGCCACCTCAGCTCCCTCCACCGCCGCGGCCCGCGGGACCCAGATCGGGCCCGCGCGGGCCCAGATCCGCGCCGCCGCTTGGCCGTTCGCCGCCTCCTCGCGCGTCCGCGCCCTCGCCAGACCCGGCTATCGCCGGAGATCTCTAGCCGGCGGAGCTTCGTCATCGAGCTTGCCCCGCCGCCGACCCTTCGCCGGACCTCCCCGCCTGCCTCGCCGGAACACGCCTCCACGCCGCCCTTCGCCCCACGCGGCATACGCGCCTCCGTCGTCGGCGCCATCCGCCGCCTCGCTGGTGTCGTCCACCGGCGCCGCCCCCGCACCGCTCGCCAGAGACCGCCCGCACCGCTCGCCGGAATCCGCTCTAGATCTGATCCGGCGAGTGGGATCAGATCCACCCACTCGCTCATCCAAACGCGCCCCATCCCGATCCGGATCTCGTCGTCCCGAATTCCCCCATCCCGGGTTGACTTTCCCACGAGGTCTAATTTTCGACTAAGTCCCTAGCATTTTATGCATACTTCATCGCATCATAACTTTGCACTTGTGGCTCCGTTTTGGGCGTGTAGCATATCGAAATGTTCGTCTCGACGAGTACTTCATTTCATCTCATTGCATCATGTTCATTTGAGTTCATCTTGATGCCCTAAATGCTGTTGGAAGAGTGCTAGTTTATATTAGTTCCAGATTCTTATCAGGATTTGGACATTTGTCATTTTTGCCATGATTGATGTGTGCCTCCTATGAACTTGAGCCCTACATGTGTTTTGAAGTATGTCATGCCATCTTTACAGGGGTGTATGCCATGTATTTTTGTGATCTTTGTGGTGACTAGCACAAGCATGCAAAGTAGCTCTCGTAATGTTGCTGATTTCAGGGACTTAGAATTCTTCCAAGTCTTCGCCCTGTTAATATTTTTATGCCATGTATGCATGTTGCTACAGAGTGATCCATGCCTCTTTTGAGCATGATCAGTCCTAGCAAATTGTTGTTTGGCTATGTTACCGCTTTGCTCAGCCCCTCTTATAGCGTTGCTAGTTGCAGGTGAAGATTGGACTTTGTTCCTTGTTGGAACATGGATATTTGTTGGGATATCACAATATCTCTTATTTAATTAATGCATCTATATACTTGGTAAAGGGTGGAAGGCTCGGCCTTATGCCTGGTGTTTTGTTCCACTCTTGCCGCCCTAGTCTCCGTCATACCAGTGTTATGTTCCATGATTTTGCATTCCTTTCACGGTTGGGATATAATGGGAACCCCTTGACAGTTCGCCTTGAATAAAACTCCTCCAGCAAGGCCCAACATTGGTTTTACCATTTGCCACCTAGACTTTTTCTTCCCTTGGGTCGGCTAACCCAAGGGTCATCTTTATTTTAACCCCCCCGGGCCAGTGCTTCTCTAAGTGTTGGTCCAACCTGAGCGATGTCCGGCGCCCCCTGGGCAACCAAGGTTTATGCCAACCCAACGTATTGCTCATCCGGTGTGCCCTGAGAACTAGATATGTGCAGCTCCTGTCGGGATTTGTCAGCACATCTGGGTGGCTTTGCTGGTCTTGTTTTACCATTGTCGAGATGTCTTGTAACCGGGATTCCGAGTCTGGTCGGGTCATCCTCGGAGAAGGAATATCCTTTGTTGACCGTGAGAGCTTGTGATGGGCTAAGTTGGGACACCCCTGCAGGGATTTGAACTTTTGAAAGCCGTGCCCGTGGTTATGGGCAGCTGGGAATTTGTTAATGTCTGGTTGTAGAAAACCTGAAAACTAACTTAATTAAAATGGATCAACCGCATGTGTAGCCGTGATGGTCTCTTTTCGGCGGAGTTCAGGAAGTGAACACGGTGTTGGAGTTATGCTTGACGTAGGTTGTTCTAGGATCACTTCTTGATCATAGTTTATCGACCGTGCCTTTGCCTTCTCTTCTCGCTCTCATTTGCGTATGTTAGCCACCATATATGCTAGCCGCTTGCTACAGCTCCACCTCATACTTTTACCCTTCCTATAAGCTTAAATAGTCTTGATCGCGAGGGTGTGAGATTGCTAAGTCCCCGTGACTCACAGATTACTTCCAAAACCAGTTTGCAGGTGCCGATGATATCGTGCAGGTGACGCAACCGAGCTCAAGGAGGAGCTCAATGAAGATCTCGTTCATTGTGTTGTTTCGTTTCAGTTTGATTAGTAGTGGCGCCCAGTTGGGTCGATCGGGGATCTGTAGCATTAGGGGTAGTCTTCTTTTACTTTGGTTCCGTAGTCGGACCTTGATTGTATCTGGATGATGTAATGTTTTATTCATGTATTATGTGAAGTGGCGATTGTAAGCCAACTATGTATCCCTTTCCTTATTCATTACATGGGTTGCATGAAGATTACCTCTCTTGCGACATTGCTTACAATGCGGTTATGCCTCTAAGTCGTGCTTCGACACGTGGCAGATATAGCCGCATCATGGGCGTTACAGTAGGGTGCGGCTCCCACTCTTTGTGGGCCCCTCGTGACTCCACCGACCTATTCCTTCTGCCTATATATTCTCAAATATCCCAAAACCTTCCAAGAGAACCACGAGACTACTTTTCCACTGCCCCAACCTTCTGTACCTGTGAGATCCCATCTAGGGGCCTTTTCTGGCGTCCTACCGGAGGGGGATTCGATCACGGAGGACTTCTACATCAACACCATTGCCTCTCCGATGAAGCGTCAGTAGTTTACCACAGACCTACGGGACCATAGCTAGTAGCTAGATGGTTTTTCTCTCTCTCTTTTCTTCTCAATACCATGTTCACCTCGATGTTCTTAGAGATCTATTCGATGTAATACCTTTTTGCGGTGTGTTTGCCAAGATCCGATGAATTGTGGATTTATGATCAGCTTATCTATGAATATTATTTGAATCTCCTCTGAATTCTTATATGCATGATTTGATATCTTTGCAAGTCTCTTTGAACTATCGATTTGATTTGGCCAACTAGATTGGTTTTTCTTGCAATGCGAGAAGTGCTTAGCTTTGGGTTCAGTCTTGCGGTGCTCAATCCTAGTGACAGAAGGGGAACCGACACGTATTGTATTGTTGCCATCGAGGATAACAAGATGGGGTTTTCATCATATTGCTTGAGTTTATCCCGCTACATCATGTCATCTTACTTAATGTGTTACTCTATTCTTCATGAACTTAATACTCTAGATGCAGGCAGGAGTCGGTCGATGTGTGGAGTAATAGTAGTACATGCAGGCAGGAGTCGGTCTACTTGATACGGATGTGATGCCTATATTCATGATCATTGCCTTAGATATAATCATCTCTTTGAGCTTTTCTATCAATTGCTCGGCAGTAATTTGTTAACCCATCGTAATATATTCTATCTTGAGAGAAGCCTCTAGTGAAACCTATGGCCCCCGGGTCTATTTTCCATCATATAAGTTTTCGATCTACAATTTTATTTTCCTATTTACTTTCTTTGCAATCTTTTACTTTCCAATCTATAAACCAAAAATATTACTTTACCGTCTATCCATCTATATCAGATCTCACTTTGCAAATAACCGTGAATGGATTGACAACCCCTTTGTCGCGTTGGGTGCAAGTTGGTGTTTGTGTGTGCAGGTATTTGGTGGCTTGTGCATTTTCTCCTACTAGATTAATACCTTGGTTCTCAAAAGCTGAGGGAAATACTTACTCTACTTTGATGCATCACCCTTTCCTCTTCAAGGGAAAAACCAACGCAAGCTCAAGAGGTAGCAGGAAGAACTTTTGGCACCGTTGCCGGGGAGATCTACGCCAAGACGAGACATACTAAGTACCCATCATAAACTCTCATCCCTCGCATTACATTATTTTCTATTCGCCTCTTGTTTTCCTCTCCCCCACTTCTGAAATGATTTTTGAAAAGATTTGCCTTTTCTTCGCCCCTCTTTCATTCATCTTCTTCGCTTGCTCGTTTGCTCGTTTGCCAGTTCCACCATGTCTGAAACTAGGGAGGTTATCGCCGAAAAAAGTAGTAGTAATGATGAGGGAAACTTTGATGCTTTTACTAATCCTCATGAAGAATCTACTATTCTACCCAACAAAAAACTTCGCATAGGTAGCGACAATATTATTGGAAAGGGGGTTATTCAAGATTTCTTTACTTGTGTCGGTGCACTTCCCACTATGGGTGGGTCTATTCTCCATAAAACAAGTAGTCTTGCGGATGCTATATCCTTGCTCATAGTTGAACTTGAAAGACAATTTTTTCATATGCATCCTTCCATTCAAAAGATTTTTCTAGAGTTTTCTAATATTGAGCATTCTACTATTAAGCGCGCCGCCACTATTGTCCTAGCACATGAGTTTAGATTTATTATGTAAGAAGCTAGTGAAATTTTTGCACATTATAAAGTAGATGGTGGTCATCCTTGCATAGAGGGAATTCTCTTTAATCAAGAGGACATAATGCGTTTACGATCTTTAGATCATGTTGCTTATAACGAAAATTTAAGAAAGAGGGCTCCTACCGATGTTTAGTTAATAAGATTTCTACGCTTAATCATGATTTTGCTATACAAAACAACGGATTGGGTTTCTCTCTTGGACACAAGCTCGTGACTTTTTTCCAAAAGAATTGCTTATAATGATGAGTTGGTCATACAATATGAAGGGCCGAAGGAGGAACCAATTCCTCCCAAGATCGATCTTGGGGATTCTTATCCCATTAAATTTAGCCCTTTTGATTACTTTTGCTTTCCTCAAAGAAAACTTGCAGCCGAACGGAGGGAGTATGAGATGAGTTTTCTAGATTAGCTTATCATTATTACGATTATACTTAGATCTATTCGTGTTTTATGCCTAGCTAAGGGCATTAAACAATAGCGCTTTGTGGGAGGCAACCCAATTTTATTTTTGTTCTTGCTTTTTAGGTCCTGTTTTGCATTAGATAATTTATCTAGCCTCTGGTTAGATGTGGTTTTTATGTTTTAATTAGTGTTTGTGCCAACTAAGACCTTTGGGATAGCTTATGGTGATAGTTGATTTGATCTTAGTGAAAAACAGAAACTTTTGCGCCCAGGAGATTAATTTTCATTTTTAGGAGAAGCACGATAAAATATAGATTCGTTTCGCAAAAGATTAATAAACAAATTGTGTAGGTCTTCCTAATTTTTTAGGATTTTTGGAGATACAGAAGTATTCGAAATCTCCAAATTGCTACAGACTGTTCCGTTTTTGACAGACTCTATTTTTCGCGTGTTGTTTGCTTATTTTGATGCATCTATGGCTAGTATCGGGGGGTATGAACCATGGAAAAGTTGGAATACAGTAGATATTACACCAATATAAATAAAGAATGAGTTCACAACAGTACCAAAACTAGTGATTTATTTTCTTATACTAATGGAGGTTACGAGATTTTCTGTTGAGTTTTGTGTTGTGAAGTTTTCAAGTTTTGGGTAAGGATTTGATGGAATATGGAATAAGGAGTAGCAAGAGCCTAAGCTCGGGGATGCCCAAGGCACCATAAGGTAATATTCAAGGACAACCAAGATCCTAAGCTTGGGGATGCCCTGGAAGGCATCCCCTCTTTCGTCTTTGTCTATCGGTAACTTTACTTGAGGCTATATTTTTATTCACCATATGATATGTGTTTTTCTTGGAGCGTCTTGTATGATTTGAGTCTTTGCTTTTTAGTTTTCCCCAATCATCCTTTCTGTACGCACCTTTTGAGAGAGACACGCATGAATCGTGGTTTATTAGAATACTCTTTGTGCTTCACTTATATCTTTTGAGCTAGGCAAATTTGCTCTAGTGCTTCACTTATATTTTTTCAGAGCATGGCGGTGGTTTTATTTTATAGAAATTGATGAACTCTCGCACTTCACTTATATTATTTGAGAGTCTTTAAAAGAGCATGGTTATTTTCTTTGGTTATAAATTTAGTCCTAATATGATAGGCATTCCAAGAGGGATATAATAAAAGCTTTCACATAAAGGTGCATTGAATACTATGAGAAGTTTGATTCCTTATGATTATTTTGAGATATAAAGATGGTGATATTAGAGTCATGCTAGTGAGTATTTGTGAATTTTTGAAATACTTGTGTTAAAGTTTGTGAGTCCCGTAGCATGCACGTATGGTGAACCGTTATGTGATGAAGTCGGAGCATGATTTATTTATTGATTGTCTTCCTTATGAGTGGCGGTCGGGGATGAGCGATGGTCTTTTCCTACCAATCTACCCCCCCTAGGAGCATGCGTGTAGTACTTTGTTTCGATGACTAATAGATATTTGCAATAAGTATGTGAGTTCTTTATGACTAATGTTGACTCCATGGATTATACGCACTCTCACCTTTTCGCCATTGCTAGCCTCTCTTGTACCGCGCAACTTCCATTGGTACCATAAAACCACCATAAAACCACCATATACCTTCCTCAAAACAGCCACCATACCTACCTATTATGGCATTTCCATATCCATTTTGACATATATTTCCATGCAACTATCTGCCATTTCGTTTATATGACGCACTCCGTTATTGTCATATTGATATGCATGATCATGTAGTTGACATCGTATTTGTGGCAAAGCCACCGTTAATAATTCTTTCATACATGTCACTCTTGATTCATTGCTCATCCCGGTACACCGCCGGAGGCATTCATATAGAGTCATATTTTGTTCTAAGTATCGAGTTGTAATTCTTGAGTTGTAAGTAAATAAAAGTGTGATGATCTTCATTATTAGAGCATTGTCCCATGTGAGGAAAGGATGATGGAGACTATGATTCCCCCACAAGTTGGGATAAGACTTCGGACGAAAAAAGAAGCCAAAAAAATGAGAGAAGGCCCAAATAAAAAATAAAAAATGAGAGAAAAGAGAGAAGGGGCAATGCTACTATCATTTTACTACACGTGTGCTTCAAAGTAGCACTATGATCTTCATGATAGAGAGTCTCCTATGTTGTCACTTTCATATACTAGTGGGAATTTTCATTATAGAAATTGACTTGTATATTCCAATGATGGGCTCCCTCAAATAGCCCTAGGTCTTCGTGAGCAAGCGAGTTGTATGCACACCCACTTAGTTTTCGTTTTGAGCTTTCATAAACTTATAGCTCTAGTGCATCTGTTGCACGGCAATCCCTACTCACTCACATTGATATCCATTGATGGGAATCTCCATAGCCCGTTGATACGCCTAGTTGATGTGAGACTATCTCCCTCTTTTTTGACTTCTCCACAACCACCTTCTATTCCACATATAGTGCTATGTCCATGGCTCACGCTCATGTATTGCGTGAAAGTTGAAAAAGTTTGAGAATGTCAAAAGTATGAAACAATTGCTTGGCTTGTCATAGGGGTTGTGCATGATTTGAATATTTTGTGTGATGAAGATGGAGCATAGCCAGACTATATGATTTTATAGGGATACGCTTTCTTTGGCCATGTTATTTTGAGAAGACATAATTATTTTTTTAGTATGCTTGAAGTATTATTGTTTTTATGTCAATATTAAACTTTTTTTTGAATCATACGGATCTGAACATTCATGCCACAATAAAGAGAGTTAGATTGATAAATATGGTAGGTAGCATTCCACATCAAAAATTCTGTTTTTATCATTTACGTACTCGAGGATGAGCAGGAATTAAGCTTGGAGATGTCTGATACGTCTCCAATGTATCTATAATTTTTGATTGTTCCATGCTTTTATATTATCTGTTTTGGATGTTTTATATGCATCAATATGCTATTTTATATTATTTTTGGGACTAACCTATTAACCTAGAGCCCAGTGCCAGTTCCTGTTTTTTCCTTGTTTTAGAGTTTCGCAAAAAAGGAATACCAAACGGAGTCCAAACGGAATGAAACTTTCGCGATGATTTTTCTTGGACCAGAAGACATCCAGAGGGCTTGGAGTGCACGTCAGGAAAGCCATGAGGCAGCCACAAGGTTGGCAGGCGCGCCCAGGGGGGTAGGGCGCGCACCCACCCTTGTGGGCCCCTCATGACTCCACCAACCTATTTCTTCCGCCTATATATTCTCAAATATCCCAAAACCTTTCAGGAGAGCCATAAAACCACTTTTCCACCACCACAACCTTCTATACCCCTGAGATCCAATCTAGGGGCCTTTTCCTGCATCCTGCCGGTGAGGAATTCTATCACAGAGGACTTATACGTCAACACCATTGCCTCTCTGATGAAGCGCGAGTAGTTTACCATAGACCTACGGGTCCATAGCTAGTAGCTAGATGGCTTTATCTCTCTCTCTCTCTCTCTCTCTCTCTTTGATTCTCAATACCATGTTCTCCCTGATGTTCTTGGAGATCCATTCGATGTAATACTTTTTGTGGTGTGTTGGCCGAGATCTAATGAATTGTGGATTTATGATCATCTTATCTATGGATATTATTTGAACCTCCTCTGAATTCTTATATGCATGATTTGATATCTTTTCGAGTCTCTTCGAACTATCGATTTGGTTTGGCCAACTAGATTGGTTTTTCTTGCAATGGGAGAAGTGCTTAGCTTTGGGTTCAATCTTGCGGTGCTCGATCCTAGTGACAGAAGGGAAACCAACACGTATTGTATTGTTTCCATCGAGGATAACAAGATGGGGTTTTCATCATATTCCTTGAGTTTATCTTGGTACATCATGTCATCTTACTTAATGCGTTACTCGATTATTCATGAACTTAATACTCTAGATGTACGCAGGAGTCGGTCGATGTGTGGAGTAATAGTAGTAGATGCAGGCAGGAGTCAGTCTACTTGATACGGACGTGATGCCTATATTCATGAACATTGCCTTAGATATCGTCCTAACTTTGCGCTTTCTATCAATTGCTCGGCAGTAATTTGTTCACCCACCATAATATTTTCTATCTTGAGAGAAGCCTCTAGTGAAACCTATGGCCCCCGGGACTATTTTCCATCATATAAGTTTCCGATCTACAATTTCAGTTTCCTATTTACTTTCTTTGCAATCTTTTACTTTCCGATCTATAAACCAAAAATACCAAAAATATTACTTTACCGTTTATCCATCTACATCACATCTCACTTTGCAAATAACCGTGAAGGGATTGACAACCCCTTTGTCGTGTTGGGTGCAAGTTGGTGTTTTTTTGTGCATGTATTCGGTGGCTTGTGTGTTGTCTCCTACTGGATTGATACCTTGGTTCTCAAAAGCTGAGGGAATACTTACTCTACTTTGCTGCATCACCCTTTCCTCTTCAAGGGAAAAACCAATGCAAGCTCAAGAGGTAGCAAGGCCTCCTTTTAATAGAGAACCGAACCAAAGCATTAGCACTTAGTGAATACATGAACTCCTCAAACTACGGTAATCACCGGAAAGAATCCCAATTATTATCACCTTGGGGTATGCAGATCATAACTCATAATAGGTGTCTACAACTTGCAAGATAGGATCTAGAACACAAATATATTCATGAAAACATAATAGGTTGAGATCTGAAATCATGGCACTCGGGCCCTAGCGACAAGCATTAAGCATAGAAAAGTCATAGGAACATCAATCTCAGAACATAGTGGATACTAGGGATCAAACCCTAACAAAACTAACTCGATTACATGATAAATCTCATCCAACCCATCACCATCCAGGAAGCCTACGATGGAATTACTCACGCACGGCGGTGAGCATCATGAAATTAGTGATGGAGGAAGGTTGGTGATGATGATGGTGATGAATTCCCCTCTTCGAAACCCTAAATAGACTCCTGATCAGCCCTCCCGATTAAGAACAGGAGGCGGCGGCGGCTCCATATCGTAAAACGCGATGGACCCTTCTCCCTGATTTTTTTCTCCTCGAATAGGGTTATATAGAGTTGGAATTGAGGTCAGAGGAGCTCCAGGGGGCCCACAAGCCTGCAGGGCACGCCCAGGGGGTGGGCGTGCCCCTAGGGCTTGTGGCCTTTGGGTGGCCCCCTCTGGATAATTCTTGTGCCAATATTTTCTATATATTCCAAAAATATTCTCCGTAAATTTTCAGGTCAATTCGAGAAATTTTATTTATGCACAAAAATAACACTGAGGCAAGTTTGCTGAAAACAACATCATTCTAGGTTAGTTCCATTCAAATCATGCAAACTAGAGTCCAAAACAAGGGCAAAAGAGTTTGGAAAAGTAGATACGATGGAGACGTATCAACTCCCCCAAGCTTAACCCATGGCTTGTCCTCAGGGAATTCAATTGACAAACTAAAAGTGACAAAGAAAAACTTTTACAAACTCTGTTTAATCTTGTTGTTGCAAATATCACTAGTACAACGAGGTGCTATACAAACGGTTTTTAACCCCTTTCCGCGGTGGCATTTGGAACCGTCGCCTAGTGAATGTGGGCGATGGGGGGGTCCTTCCCACACGTCCTAGAAACCGTCGGGGATATGCCCTCCTGGCACACACGCTCGGCAAAATGAGGTCGTGTGCGACCGGCCAGTGACCAAATACGGTTATACATATACAGTAGTGCTTAAAAATACAATTATAAAGGTGAAATCATTTCCGGTCGTAAGTACATCCCACACAGTCAGTCCTCGCTAAACGTTTCCGTTCGTATATACATCCCACACAGTCGCTCCAAGGAAAACGTTTCTGTCCGCAGGTACATCACACACAATTTTCCCCGTTAAATCGTTTGTGATAGCGTTTCCATTGCACACGGTATTAATAATTTTATTGTTTGCGTTATTGAATGCATCACACACGGTGCGTAGAAGAAACTGTGTGGCAAAGGTTGTCCATCACACACAGTTTTTATGTGGTAAATGTTTGCGCCAGGTGGCCTAACGCAAACAGTTTTCAAGAGGATGTCGTGTGTGATTGTTCATTAATCTAACACGGTTTATTCCTAGAAACTGTGTGCATTGCATGAGGTCATCGCCCACGATATTTTCTCAATAACCGTTTGCAATAGAAAAAACCCAATTAGCAGGCTAATTATCCTATTATTAATAATCCATTTATTAATCTAATTGACATTTCATATTAAGCACACAATATATTTCATTTTCATAATTGAAATACATCAGAGTACAACATCATATAGCTTCAGAACTCAGCTACCCCATTACACAACTACACCAGCACCAAGTTTCACATGCAACATCTATAACCTTTCCAAATTAGCATCATAGGCAGTACATAGACAGATGTATCTCATCTGGAAAATTGCTGAAGCAGAAGGCGAATATTGAGCCTTCATTGATGTTAAAGGTCTTTGCAACTTTAGGCCAGTGCATGTGGATGATTGACCGTCCATCCTTCGTCCTCTTCAGGAACACTTCAATATTGAACCGTGGGTGTTGTATGAATAGCTTCCTCGCCTCCTGACCATACAGGTGGTTTGAGAGGTAATCATTAGTGAACTGCATTGGAAAGGCCTGAAAACAAGGATGTGCATAAATATCTTCTCTATATTGGAAATGGGGCAAAGAAATAAAAAGGCAAGTCATAATAGTTAGTACCATCCTGTAGTGAACTAATGTCTTCTTCATTGTGCAGACAAAGATCTTGTTGTTTTTTGTCGCTAATTTCTTTATCCTAACAATCTTTCTGAGTTTCTTGACTTGACTGATATTCATGGACAACTCATTTCCCCATATGCAAAAAGGGTCGAACAGTGGGTCAAAACCTCTAACAGCAGGACCTACATGTGCAAGACCAAATTATTAAAAACATGAATATTAGAATGGTTCCTGCAATTGCACAATAATGTGTTATTAGACAAAGGACCATACATGTGCAAACCTCGATTGTAAACCTCAGTGCTTCCCATTGTTTCCCTACAACACATATAAGGTAGTTAGTCATCTGGTTAAGTGAGGGTTCACATGCTATCAGTAAAATATGTTGATGAAAAATAAGCACATTGAAGATTCATCAGATTAATTCAAGCCACATGGAAAACCCATTTATCCATACCAAGCATGATCAAGAACTAGGAAATATAGCACTTGTATATGTTTCTCATGCATTAAGTGCATCCAAATTTGATTTATCCTCACATGCACAACAATACAAAATTCTACCCACGACAATTGGACATCGCATTGCAGAATTGAACCAAGCAGTTAACTAAACACCACAACAAATGAACCAAACATTAACTGAGCACCACATTGCAAAATATAACATACTCCTAAGAGAAGATCAGACAGTTAACCAAACCAAGCATGCTTAACAACTTGGAAATATAGCAATTGTATTTGTTTCTCATGTATTTAGTACAGTCAAATTCAATTTATTCCTCACATGGTATACAATAACAGAATGCACCCACAACAATTGAACATCGCAATGCAAAACTGAACCAAACAGTTAACTAAACACCACAACAAATGAACCAAACGTTAAGTGAGCACCACATTGCACAATATAACATACTCCTAATAGAAGATCAGATAGTTAACCAAACCAAGCATGCTTAACAACTTGTTAATCTAGCAATTGTATTTGTATCTCATGTATTTAGTACAGCCAAATTTGATTTATTTCTCACATGGTATAGAATAACGGAATGCACCCACAACAATTGAACATCGCATTGCGAAATTGAACCAGATAGTTAACTAAACACCACAACAAATGAAGCAAACGTTAACTGAGCACCACATTGCACAATGTATAACATACTAGAAGATCAGACAGTTAACCAAACCAAGCATGCTTGACAACTTGGAAATATAGGAATTGTATTTGTTTCACATGTATTTTGTAAAGAAAAATTCAATTTATTTCTCACATGGAAGACAATACAAAATTGCACCCTGAATAAATGAACATCACATTTGCAGAATTGAACCAAACAGTTAAGTGAACACGAAAACTAATTAACCAAACAGTTAAAAGGGTGGGCTTGAGAAAACGCCTCGAATTGTCGTTTAAAGCAGCCAACCGTGTCGCATCATCCGCGCGCGAGGCGGCGATGGTGGCCTCTACAACAAGGTGAGCCTCCAAGATCTAAGGGTTGGCACGAATGGCAGCCATCGTGACCTCACCCGCGTGTGCGACCGTGATTTGCTTCTCCGCTGCCAAATGCTCTTTGAGATCCTGGCTATACTGCGTGCACCATGGCTTAGGGCGCGCTTATTTGGTGGAGGGGTCGGTGATTTGGGTGGAAGGTGTCGCACCGGCAGTCGGGGCATGTGGGATGTGGAAGGAGGAGGATGGGGTCGGGTGTGGATTACCTGCCTGGATAGACGAGGCCGAGCAGCGTGAAGGAGGGTCGCCGGCGAGGAGGCGGCACTACAAGCAAGGAGTGAAGGTTTCAACTTGGAAAGGAAGGCGGAAACAGGGGAAATGTGGCTTTTGGTAAGGGGGGAGGCGGGTGAGGGAGTCCTAGATTAGGGGGTCCTCGAGTGTCTGGGCTATGTGATATGGGTCGGACTGATGGGTCGTGAAGATACAAGGCAGAAGACCTTCCCCCGTGTCCGGATAGGACTCTCCTATGCGTGGATGGCAAGATTGGTATCCAGATATGTAATTTTATTCCTCTACAAGCCGACTCTGTACAACCCTAGGCCCCTCTGGTGTATATATAAACCGGAGGGTTTACTCCGTAGAGGCTATCAGAATTCACATAGGCTAGATATCTAGGGTTTAGTCATTATGATCTCAAGGTAGATCAACTCTTGTAACCCCTATACTCGTCAAAGGCAATCAAGCAGGAAGTAGGGTTTTACCTCCATCAAGAGGGCCCGAACCTGGGTAAACACCGTGTCCCCTTTGTCTCATGTTACCTTTGATCCTCAGACGCATAGTTCGGGACCCCCTACCCAAGATCGGCCGGTGTTGACACCGACATTGGTGCTTTCATTGAGAGTTCCACTGTGTCGTCGGCAGAAGGTTCGATGGCTCATTCGATCATCAACAGCGATGCTGTTTCTGGGGAAACTTTTCTCCCTAGTCAACTTTTTGTGTTTGGTGACTTCGCTATGCGTGCCAATTTAATTGGCCACCTTGAATAGATCGATAGCTACGCCCCTGGTCATCAGATCAGGTTCGGAAATCCGAATTACATCGCTGATATCTGAGGAGACTTGATCTTCAAAGGGATTTCGGCCCCGTTCGCTCCTCATCCACAAGAAGGAAACCTGTCGGATCCACCACCTGGCTCCATTCAAGAGTCAACAATCATCCCCGCCCTGGACTTAGATCCAGGGAAGACCACCTCATCCGAAGATGGCAGTTTGAAACCCACTAGACTCTCTCCTACTATGGATCTCCCTACCGGAAACCCAAAGGCCGCCATATTATCGGCAAGCCTGGAATCAAGGAGGACTCTCCCTATCATCGGGGAGCCGAACTCACCTCTGGATGCTAAGTCCAAACTTTCGAGGTCTGCATCCATTGAGCATGGCCAGGTGGCACTTATCATACCTACCTCCGCAGGTCCTCGGTTCCCCGTCCAGCATTCGCTCCTAAACGAGGCCCTGGACTTAATGCGATCCCTCGCCATTACAGATGTATCACCTCCAAATTACGCCCAATCCAAAATAGGGGTAAGAGAGGGGAATTTTGTGTCCCACCCACCACCCACTTAATAGCTACTGTCGAGGATTTAACCGACATGCTAGATTACGCCTCCGAAGACATCGACGATGATATAGACGACGATGTCGGAGACAAACCACGCCAAAACCCGGTATTTACCGGGCGCTGGACGGCCACCTCCACTTACGATGTGTATATGGTAGATACACCTAAAAAAGGACGACGACGTCGGCAGGCAGGACCCGATTGAGGACAAGCTTGCCGAGGCACCACCAAAACATCGTCGTCAGCGGCGCCGCTCAAAATCGTGTCGTGAAAAGGAAAGCAATACCGGCACCAAAGACAACAACACTCTGGATGATGTCGAAGATCCCAAAGACCCCGTCGAGCCTGCGCCCGAGCAGGATGAACAGGAGGGACAAGTTAACCCCGACGAGACTGTGGGAATGAGGATTCGGAGGATAGTAACTATCTACCGGTCCCTGAGGAGGATGTCAGCCTCGGCAACGAAGACTTCATCGTGCCAGAGGAACCCCTCGAACAAGAGCGCTTCAAGCGACAGCTAATTGCCACTGCGTGGAGCTTAAAATAGAAATAGCAACAGCTTCAAGCCAAACAGGATACGCTCAACGACAGATGGACCAAGGTCCTGGCTGCCAAATAATACGGCCTCGAGCGCCCAACAAAGAGTTATCCAGGACGACAGATACTACCACAATTTTACGATGAGCCCCTTGAGCCAATACCATCAAGATATAATCATGCTGACGAACCGGACCAACCACCACGTGGACGAGATAAAGCGGTTGCTTATGCCAAACACCTGCCTGTGCCACCTCACTATCGAGGCAATGAGGTAAGGCTCCGGGCTACACCTATGACCTCCGTCGGGACTTGGATTAGAGCCGGTCAGACCATATCAATCTACGGATCAAGGGGACGTGCCCCAACAAGAGACGACGACCACCAAGCTTGGCGCGGTATGCATAACCAAACTCAGGCTGACAACCGAACACGGATGTCATCCGAGCTCCGTCGTGACGTTACCCGATATAGAGGCGCCGCACACCCCTTGTGCTTCACCGATGAGGTAATGCAACACCAGTTTCCAAAAGGGTTTAATCCCATAAACATTGAAGCATACGATGGAACGACGGATACTGCTGTATGGATTGAAGACTTTCTTCTCCACATTCACATGGCTCGCGGTGATGATCTACACGCCATCAAATACCTCCCCCTAAAGCTAAAAGGACCAGCACTGCACTGGTTAAACAACCTCCCAGAGACTCTATTGGTAGATGTGAAGATTTGGAGGATGCCTTTCGAGACAACTTCCAAGGTACTTATGTCCGGCCACCAGACACCGATGACCTTAGCCACATAGTCCAGCAACCCGGGGAGTCAGCCCGCAAACTCTGGACTTGGTTCTTAATTAAAAAGAACCAAATCGTTGACTGTCCGGATGCCGAAGCCTAGCGGCCTTTAAACATAGCCTCCATGATGAATGGCTCGCCCGACACCTCGGTCAAGAAAAGCCGAAGTCTATGGCAGCCCTTACCGCACTCATGACCCGCTTCTGCATAGGAGAAGATAGCTGGTTAGAACGTAGAAGCAACAACACCAGCGACCCTGGCACCTTTGAAGCCAGGGATGACAACGGACGGCCACAACGTAACAAACATAAGCGTCGGAACAACAATGAAGAAACGGAGGATACGGTAGTCAACACCGGATTCAGCGGCTCTAAACCCGGTCAGCGGAAGAAACCATTCAAAGGAAATAGGGACGGTCCATCCAATTTGAACAAAATACTCGACCGACCTTGCCAGATTCATGGCACCCAGACAAGCCTGCAAATCATTCTAACAGAAACGGTTGGGTCTTTAAATAGGCCGGTAAGTTAAATACCGAACACAAGGGAAAAGGGCCGCCAAGCGAGGATGATGATGAGCCTCACCCACCGAACACAGGGGGACAGAAGATATTTCCCCCTGAGGTGAAAACAATGAATATGATATACGTCACACATATCCCCAAAAGGGAGCACAAATGTGCACTAAGGGACATCTACTACGTAGAGCATGTCGCCCCAAAATTTAACCCATGGTCGGCTTATCCGATCACCTTGGATTGCAGGGATCACCCGACCAGTATCCGCCATGGAGGTTCGGCAGCCCTGGTCCTCAATCCAATTATTGATGGATACCATCTCACCCGAGTCCTTTTGGACGGCGACAGTAGTCTTAACTTGATCTATCAAGACACTATCTGTAAAATGGGTATTGACCTGTCAATAATTAAGCCTAGTAACACCACATTTAAGGGGGTGATACCCGGCGTGGAGGCCCGTTGCACGGGTTCATTAACGTTGGACGTAGTCTTCGGTTCACCAGATAACTTCTAAAGCGAAGACTTGATCTTTAACATTGTCCCCTTTCATAGTGGTTATCATGCACTGCTCGGACGCACTGCCTTCGCCCGCTTCAATGCAGTCCCGCACTATGATTACTTAAAGCTCAAGATGCCCGGACTACGCGGCATTATCACAGTCAATGGAAACATGGAGCGCTCCTTCCGTACTGAGGAGCATACCGCGGCCCTTGCAGCCGAGGTACAGAGCAGACTCATCAAGCCGAACACTTCATTGGCCATCAAGCCCCCGGACACTGTTAAACAAGTCTGGCCTACTCTGTAGAACGACAGCTCGATGGATCCAGAGCTGGACTAGTAGTTAAGCCTCAGTCGATTGCCCCATCTAATCGCGGCATATGTACTACGTGTGCATAACTACATACTTAAAATACCTTGGGCAACGATGGAGGCACACTGAGGACAAGGTCTATAGCGCGGCTCGACCCTATTTGGACCTCAACCATTTTTTCATTTTTTTCTTCTCCTTATATTATAGGCTCATTAAAACCTAATCACCTTACGGTCGTACAAGGGCTCTTTCACCAGGCCCCTTTTATATAAACAATCGTCAATTTTCTTTTCTCAAAGGATCTTGCACCAAGGCGACAACGGCGCAAACGTGCGGCAGGGTGTCAATAGGATCTTCAAGAATACATTTTCTTTTTAGGCCCTGTATACAGCTTCCCCTTGTTTACAAATTCTAGGCATGTAAAATAGCCTGGATGTTTACGGCATTATCTATAATAACACGTTTTGACGTATCAAACATATTATAATGGAAACAATTTTTTTTTCTATCAACCCCTCTTCGGTCTTGGTTTACTTCATAATCTGTATTTCCTCTTTGCTTCAGATTGCCATATATACTTTGGTACGGCTTAAACGGGGGCTCTATTCGGCCATGTATATTTTCAAAAGTCTGAACACTTCTAGAGTATACTTCGGCGTCCCGAATATTTCATTATATGCATCAGCTCCACATCATGTTTTGGTCAATGGTTGGGTTGCCCGGCTCCTGGGATTACCACCTTACGTTCCGCTCGTTCGGCTAAGGTAGTAAAGGGAGAACTACTGTGATTGTGTTTCTGGTTCGTCTGGTCAAACACCTCAGTAGAGAAAGCCAAAAACGGACTGCCATGATATGTCGAGAGCTGGTCAGCGATTCGACGACTTGCTACAAATCTTTTGCGATTTACTCTGTATTATATGAAGGACTGGCCTTCGCCCAGTCATGCGCCTAAGGCATCCTAGTTCGGATAGCCGCATACGCACGAGGGGCTAGTACTTAGCCCCACCGTCAAACTCCTATGGCTAAGTGAAAGTAATAAAGCCGCATAGTCTGATTGCCTGGTTCGCTGCGCAGACACCTCCTTTACGAACCAAGACATTCGGTCAAGTGTGATCGTGCGCTATCTCGAACACCCCAGTAGCATCTACGTGGGGGCTGAAGCCGACGACTGGCAAACTTTCAGAATTACAAATATCCGCATAGGAGGGAAATAATTTCACATAAAGGCATAACTATATTACAAGCCTTGGTTCATAAAACAAAGTCTGGATAACCATAATACATTCACTCAAAGATGATATCCTTTGACCATTGGCCCTCTACTATTCGGGCACCCGCCAGGACATCGTCAAAGTACCGCTTCGGCTTGCGGTGGTCCTTGCCTTCGGGCGGGCCTTCGGTTGCCACGATGGTGGCCTTCATCTTCGCCCAATGCATCTTGACACGACCAAAGGCCATCCGCGCACCCTCTATGCATGCCGAGTGCTTCACAGCTTCAACTCGGGGCAGTGCATCAGCAAGTCACCTCACCAGGCCGAAGTAGCTGCTAGGAATGGGTTCGGCTGGCCAAATCTGGACTATTATGTCCTTCATGGCCAGACCGGACATCCTATGCAGCTCCTACAGTTGCATCATCTGGTTGTTCAATAGCGCCAGACGCTCCGGTGCGAGGAATTGTGACCAGAATAGCTTCTTTGTCATGTTCCCCTCCTGGGCTCGGAAGAACTGCATGGCGTCGACAGCACTCCTCGGAAGATCCGCAAAGGCATTTGGAGAACTCCAGAGTCGAGTAAGCAAGGCATATCTTTGACCCCCAAATATACGCTGCAAAAGAAAGGGCTTACCCGCCGCTATCTGTCCGGCCTGCTGGATCTCTTCACGAGCACCCCGGGACTCAGTCCGTGCCTCCTTGGCCTCATTTAGGGCTTTGGTGAGTTCGAATGCTTGGGCCGTAGTTTTCTCCTCCAAAGCCTCGCATTTGCCGATGGCGTCCTTCAGCTCTTGCTCCACTTCGGCCACCCTCTCTTCGTGCTGGCGGCGGGCGACCCGTTCGGTCTTTAATTCCGCGGCCGCTTTGTCAGCGGCCGCTTTGCTCGCCTTTGCCTCTTCCTTGGCTTGGGCAAGGGCGCTCTCGAGGGTCTCAACCTCGGCCGCGCTACCTGCAATCATCATCATAGCAGTACATGAGGTAAACTCTGAATTCACATATCACTTCAAGATATATACAAAACTCTTTTAAACATACACACATACCTTGTGCCTCATCGAACCGCTTGTTAATGCGGTCGATTTCATCATCAGCCAGCTTCAGCTTCCGATTGAGTTCGGAAACGTCAGCGGCCTAGGCGGTTGCCGCCAACAGGGAAGCCTGTTATAAAAAAGAAAAGTACGTCACCTCCTCCGAGTACTGTTGGAAATATGCCCTAGAGGCAATAATAAATTAGTTATTATTATATTTCCTTGTTCATGATAATCGTTTATTATCCATGCTATAATTGTATTGATAGGAAACTCAGATACATGTGGGGATACATAGACAACACCATATCCCTAGTAAGCCTCTAGTTGACTAGCTCGTTGATCAATGGATGCTTACGGTTTCCTGACCATGGACATTGGATGTCATTGATAACGGGATCACATCATTAGGAGAATGATGTGATGGACAAGACCCAATCCTAAGCCTAGCACAAAGATCGTGTAGTTCGTATGCTAAAGCTTTTCTAATGTCAAGTATCATTTCCTTAGACCATGAGATTGTGCAACTCCCGGATATCGTAGGAATGCTTTGGGTGTACCAAACGTCACAACGTAACTGGGTGACTATAAAGGTGCACTACAGGTATCTCTGAAAGTGTCTGTTGGGTTGGCACGAATCGAGACTGGGATTTGTCACTCCGTGTAAACGGAGAGGTATCTCTGGGCCCACTCGGTAGGACATCATCATAATGTGCACAATGTGATCAAGGAGTTGATCACGGGATGATGTGTTACGGAACGAGTAAAGAGACTTGCCGGTAACGAGATTGAACAAGGTATAGGGATACCAACGATCGAATCTCGGGCAAGTACAATACCGCTAGACAAAGGGAATTGTATACGGGATTGATTAAGTCCTTGACATCGTGATTCATCCGATGAGATCATCATGGAACATGTGGGAGCCAACATGGGTATCCAGATCCCGCTGTTGGTTATTGACCGGAGAACGTCTCGGTCATGTCTGCATGCTTCCCGAACCCGTAGGGTCTACACACTTAAGGTTCGGTGACGCTAGGGTTATAGAGATATTAGTATGCGGTAACCCGAAAGTTTTTCGGAGTCCCGGATGAGATCCCGGACGTCACGAGGAGTTCCGTAATGGTCCGGAGGTAAAGAATTATATATAGGAAGTGCTATTTCGGCCATCGGGACAAGTTTCGGGGTCACCGGTATTGTACCGGGACCACCGGAAGGGTCCCGGGGGTCCACCGGGTGGGGCCACCTGCCCCGGGGGCGGCACATGGGCTGTAGGGGGTGTGCCTTGGCCTATATGGGCCAAGGGCACCAGCCCCAAGAGGCCCATGTGCCAAGAGAGACAAAAAAGGGGAGAGTCCTAAAGGGGGAAGGCACCTCCGAGGTGCCTTGGGGAGGATGGACTCATCCCCCCCTTGGCCGCACCCTTCCTTGGAGGAAGGGGCAAGGGCTGCGCCTCCCCCCTCTCCCTTGGCCCTATATATAGTGGGGAAAAGGAGGAGCAACTATACCTAAGGCCTGGCGCCTCCCTCTCCCTCCCGTGACACATCTCCCTCCTCCCGCAGCGCTTAGCGAAGCCCTGTTGGAATCCCGCTACTTCCACCACGCCGTCGTGCTGTTGGATCTCCATCAACCTCTCCCTCCTCCTTGCTGGATCAAGGCGTGGGAGACGTCTCTGCTCTGTACGTGTGTTGAACGTGGAGGTGCCGTCCATTCGGCGCTAGGATCATCGGTGATTTGGATCACGACGAGTACAACTCCATCAACCCCGTTCTCTTGAACGCTTCCGCGCGCGATCTACAAGGGTATGTAGATCCACTCCTCCCCCGTTGCTAGATGACTCCATAGATAGATCTTGGTGACACGTAGGAAAATTTTGAATTTATGCTACGTTCCCCAACAAATACAATGTGATCCTCTATTCGTCTTTTTTCAAAAACTGGACAGAGTATCTGGGGCTACTATCTATATACAGGTATATTTCCTTCATATGAAAAGCGTCTAAGAGTATTACGTCGCATAGCTCGAAGCCTGTTAGCAGGCTGGTGAAGGCTTCGTTCAGCCCGGTCTTGGCGGACTGAACCTTCTCAACCAACACACCCATCAGGGTGCGGTGCTCCTCCATGATGGAAGCATGTCATAGTGCCTCCACCAGAGCATTCGGCGCCTCCGGATTAGTGGAGGTTGCCGTCGGAGTCGACGCTCCCCCCTCCTTCAAAGGGGGTTGTTCGCTCGATTCTGGAGCCATATGGGTCTTCGGAATAATGTTTGGCTGGGGGCTGGACTGGTCAAGGCCCCCGCCATCGGTCTCCATGGGGACTGCACCCCCCATGTTTTCGGCAGCCGAGGCATCACCCTCGGGTGTCGTCTTGGCAGCCTCACTCAACCCTCCGCGCCCTGGAGAGGCCGTTCGGGAAAACACCTCGATGTCATCCGCGATGGTTGGCGGAGAGGCTCGTGGAGGCATCTCACTCTCTACCATCTCTGGTGCCAGAGAACTCCCCTCAGATAGCGATGGGTTGGGGAGGTCGCGAGCAGGACTGAAATACATGGAACATAATATGTTATATTAAAAACATAAAGGGGCCCGACATGGCGTTTCACCGAAAAGTTGTCAGTTGGCAGACATTATTTTGATTAAGTATTTTGCCTTCGTGGTTGAGGGATGTGACTATCGTACAGAGCCGGATACAGTTCTTTTGTTCAGAAGATTGCTTTGAAGTATTCGGGAGGAGGAACCCGCCTTGCAGTGCCGAGGACAACCTGTGCGCCGAACATATCGTCATTGAAGACTGGTTTAGGGGCTATTGAGGGAGTCCTAGATTATGGGGTCCTTGGGTGTCCGGGCTATGTGATATGGGCCGGATTGATGGGTCATGAATATATAAGGCAGAAGACCTTCCCCCGTGTCCGGATAGGACTCTCCTATGCGTGGATGGCAAGATTGTTGTCCGGATATATAACTTTCTTCCTCTACACGCCAACTCTATACAACCCTAGGCCCCTCCAGTGTATATATAAATCGAAGGGTTTAGTCCGTAGAGGCTATCAGAATTCAGATAGGCTAGACAGCTAGGGTTTAGCCATTATGGTCTTGAGGTAGATCAACTCTTGTAACCCCTACACTCGTCAAAGGCATTCAAGTAGGACCGCCCGCCAAGTTTCATCGCGTTCGGAGTTTGTTTGATAGCCTAACCGTTAAACTATAGCGGCATTATAGCCGGTCTAACGTCGGACGTTTTCGGTCTCCGGAAACAGTCGCCGGGCCTCCCTCTCTTCTCTTCTCTCAGCTCGAGACCGTCTGCACAGTCTACCTCTCACCGCCAGACCCTACCTAACCTCTCTCGTCAGTCCGTGGACCTCCTCACGTGCGCGTCCGAAATTGTCCCGGACCCGACCCGGGTAGTCGTCACCGTTGGATCCGGATCATCCCCAAACGTCTACAAAACATCACCGTTTTCTTATTTGGACTCCCTAGCCTATTTTTCTCGACCGCCCGATTACGATCGGACGGACCGAATACCCCCCTAACCTAATCCAATAACGTATATAAGTGGGCAAGCCTAAATTTTAGGTGACCTGTCCCATCCTCCCAGCCGCGCCGCCAATCCACCAAACCCCCATCGGGATCCATCCCTCCCCAACCATTGCTTGCCACCTACAGCCTCCAGATCCCCTGTCCCTCCTCGATTCCCACCGAACCACCCAATCAATCCATCGATCCAACATTGTTGATCCCTCGATCCAGGAGCTCTTGCCCGAGGCTCCAAGCTTCCCTGCCTCCACAAACACGAGCGCCCATGGCCTTGTGCCCCTGCTGTCCTAGCAACAGCAGCAACAACCTCGCCGGAGTCGCCACCGGGGCTTCAGCCATGCCCGTGCCCTCCTCCACGCGCTGCCCCACCGGACCTCTCCTACAGCCTGAGTCCCTCTCCCCGCGCGTCTGTCTCCTCTTGCTGATCCGCCTCACCACCAGAGCTCCTTCGCCCGAGCACCCATGGAGAGGACCTCCCGAGCCTCCTCGCGTCATGCCAGTGAGCCAGCCCTGCCGGCGACCTCCAGGCCCGTCCCTCGTGCGCCGTCCTTCTCCTCCTTCCTTCCTTCTTTTCCTCTATGCGTCCTGAACTCCCTCTCGACTCTCTCTGTACAGGAAAACACCATGGCCACTGACCCCTCCCTCGCCTTGGATCTCGTCGGGTTACCGCCTCGCTGCATGGATCCGCCGTCCCCGCGCCGCCTGGCCTCCTCCGTGCTCGATTCTCGTCGTTCCCGAGTCCCCCTGCTGCCATGGATGCCAACCCGACCTTCTTCGAGCCCTGCTTCCCTGTAGGCGGCCCCGTTCGTCTCCAGCCGCACGCCTGCATCGATGGGGTCAGCACTCCCGAGCGCGTTGACTACGCCCTGCCTCGCCCCAATCTGCCTGCGTGGCCCGCAGCCAGCGCCAGGCCTCCTCTGCTTCCAGTCGGGCCTCAGCCCATGGGTGAGCTGCTCCCCAGTGCCTCTCTGTTGGCCCAAGTAAAGATTTGGCCCGATGTATATTTTTTTCTGCTATGAACGAATTTTGCTATTTCCAGAAAAACTGCATATTTACAGATTACCCCCCCTAGTTTCATGCATTTGATAACTCATCATCCATGCACCAGATTAAATTAATTTATATGTGAAACTTGTTTAAAATTATGTGTAGATTAATAATATGCCATTTTCATCTATGTTTAAAATGTTGTTTGTTTAAACTTGCTTAAATAACTTGCTAAAATGCTTTAATTCATAACTAAATAACCGTAGCTCCGTTTTAATTAAACTTTGTATGTAAATGGGGTAGAAAAATGCCTAGTTTAACATGATGCACTCATCTAGCATGTTTAACAACTCTAAAATTATGTTTAGGGCAGAACAGTACCAAACCTAATATATGCATATGAGGAGTTTCCGGACTTGTTGTTTTGTTGTTCCGGCCTCATTTAAACTTGCCTAGATTAGATAGTTTCATCATGTTTCACCTCTTGCCATGCTAACATCATTTAATCTTGTTGGGTACATAAACGAGAGAGAACTAAATAAGTCACGTGGTGTTTCATCAATATGCAACTCGTTGCATAGTGAGCTCCACTTAATTTGTAGAATTGCTTGTGCACTTTGCCATGCCATGCTTCATTAAACCGGATATGCATCATACTTGGTTATGCATCATGCCATGTTATGCTTGGTTGTTTACTATGTTGTGTGCTTCTTTCTGGTGTTGCTTCTTCGGGTTGGTTCCGCTAACGTCGCGTTTGTGAGGACCCGTTCGACTATGTCCTTTTTCTTCTTCATGGACTCGTTCTTCTTCCTTGCGGGATCTCAGGCAAGATGACCATACCCTCGAAATCACTTCTATCTTTGCTTGCTAGTTGCTCGCTCTTTTTCTATGCCTATGCCGCGATACCTACCACTTGCTTATCATGCCTCCTATATTGTTGAACCAAGCCTCTAACCCACCTTGTCCTAGCAAACCGTTGTTTGGCTATGTTACCGCTTTGCTCAGCCCCTCTTATAGCGTTGTTAGTTGCAGGTGAAGATTGAAGTTTGTTCCTTGTTGGAACATGGAGATGTTGTTCCTTGTTGGAACATGTTTTCTTGTTGGGATATCACAATATCTCTTATCTAATTAATGCATCTATATACTTGGTAAAGGGTGGAAGGCTCGGCCTTATGCCTGGTGTTTTGTTCCACTCTTGCCGCCCTAGTTTCCGTCATATCGGTGTTATGTTCCCGGATTTTGCGTTCCTTATGCAGTTGGGTTATAATGGGAACCCCTTGACAATTCGCCTTGAATAAAACTCCTCCAGCAATGCCCAACCTTGGTTTTACCATTTGCACTAACAACCTACCACCTTCCCTTGGGTTCTGCAGACTCAAGGGTCATCTTTATTTTAACCCCCACCCCCCGGGCCAGTGCTTCTCTAAGTGTTGGTCCAAACCGAGCTGGCTGCGGGGCCACCTTGGGGAAACTTGAGGGTTGGTTTTACTCGTAGCTAGTCTCATCTGAGTGTGCCCTGAGAACGAGATATGTGCAGCTCCTATCGGGATTTGTCGGCACATTCGGGCGGTGTTGCTGGACTTGTTTTACCATTGTCAAAATGTCTTGTAACCGGGATTCCGAGTCTGATCGGGTCTTCCCGCTAGAAGGAATATCCTTCGTTGACCGTGAGAGCTTGTGATGGGCTAAGTTGGGACACCCCTGCAGGGATTTGAACTTTCGAAAGCCGTGCCCGCGGTTATGGGCAGATGGGAATTTGCTAATGTCCAGTTGTAGAAAACCTGAAGTTGATCTTAAATTAAAATACACCAAGCGCATGTGTAACTGTGATGGTCTCTTCTCGGCGGGGGTCTGGGAAGTGAACACGGTGTTGGAGTTATGTTTGACGTAGGTTGTTCTAGGATCACTTCTTGATCATAGTTGTTCGACCGTGCCTTTGCTCTCTCTTCTCGCTCTCATTTGCGTATGTTAGCCACCATATATGCTAGTCGCTTGCTGCAGCTCCACCTCATACCTTTACCTTACCCATAAGCTTAAATAGTCTTGATCACGAGGGTGTGAGATTGTTGAGTCCCCGTGACTCACAGATACTTCCAAAACCAGTTTGCAGGTGCCGATGATACCGTGCAGGAGACTCAACCAAGCTCAAGGAGGAGCTCGATGAAGATCTTGTCCTTTGTGTTGTTTCGTTCTAGTTGATCAGTAGTGGAGCCCAGTCGGGGTCGATCGGGGATCTGTGTAGCATTTGGGGTAGTCTTCTTTTATTTTGGTTCCACAGTTGGACCTTGATTGTATCTGATTGATGTAATGCTTTATTCATGTAATTGTGTGAAGTGGCGATTGTAAGCCAACTATGTATCTCTTTTCCCTTATGTATTACATGGGTAGTGTGAAGATTACCTCACTTACGACATTGCTTTCAATGCGGTTATGCCTCTAAGTTGTGCTTCGACTCGTGGGAGATATAGCCGCATCGAGGGCGTTACAGGATGCCCAGTCCTATGATCAAAAGATCAAAAACAAAATCACAAATAATTTAAACAAAAATCCCCCAGGATTGTTGATAGTTGGATGGCACCCGTTGTTTCGGACAAGCCATGGAGTGTGATTGTTGGTGGAGGGGGAGTAAAATCTGTACCTTTCTGTTTGGGAACCGCCTATAATGTATCTAGTATGGAAGATATTGGGAACTCTTGGTCGTTATGTTGACAATGAAAGCATACCTCTCAAAATTATTTTCATCTTTGTTTTAAAGCTTCGAGCTCTGGCACCTCTGCAAATCCCTGCTTCCCTCTATGAAGGGCCTATCTTTTACTTTTATGCAAGAGTCAGTAGTATTCCTTCTCATTCCAACCTACTTTTTAGTTGGCAAGCATCATGTGATGGGGAAATATCTAAGCATATATGGCCATTCAAATATATTTGATCATGAATTATTATTCTTGACAATTATCTACATGATAAACATGTTGGGAGGCGAAACATTAAGCCCCTATCTTTCTCTATGTTCGATGGATGCTATTTGTTCTAAAAATATGCTTTGAGTGGTAGCAATCATGGAAGACTATATTATAGTTGAGTATGTGGGATTTGCTAAATCAAAGCTCTTACATAGACCCTTCCTGAAAATAAGATGAATTGCAATTGTTTGATGACTGAGAACATAGCTTGTTAGTTTTCAAGAAAGTTTATGGTCTATGATTTAACATGTGAATAGCTTGTGACTTGATCATGAGAAGTTTTATAAGATGAGCTACTATTATGACATATAATGATGCTAGAAAATGTGACTAAAATTATCATTGATCAAACTTGTGCACCTGCTGGCATTCACATTTCATAAATTATTTCTTTTATCATTTACCTACTTGAGGACGAGTAGGAATTAAGCTTGGGGATGTTGATACGTCTCCAACGTATCTATTATTTATGAAGTATTCATGCTATTATATTATCCATCTTAGATGTTTAATGGGCCTTTATATGTTGTTTTATATGATTTTTGGGACTAACCTATTAACCTAGAGCCTAGTGCCAGTTTCTATTTTTTCCTTGTTTTTGAGTATCGCAGAAAAGGAAAATCAAACGGAGTCCAATTGACCTAAAAATTCACGGAGATTGTTTTTGGACCAGAAGAAGCCCACGGAGTACCGGAGATGGACTAGAGGAGTCCCGTGGCCACCACGAGGGTGGGGGCGCGCCCTACCCCTCTGGGCACGCCCCCCTATCACATGGCCGCCTCGGGGACCCCCGTGACTTGTTCCCGACTTCAACACCTCTTATATATACCTAAACTTCCAGAAAGAAACCTAGATCGGGAGTTCCGCCGCCGCAAGCCTCTGTAGCCACTGAAAACCAATCTAGACCCGTTCTGGCACCCTGCCGGAGGGGGGAATCCATCTCCAGTGGCCATCTTCATCATCCCGGTGCTCTCCATGACGAGGAGGGAGTAGTTCACCCTCGGGGCTAAGGGTATGTACCAATAGCTATGTGTTTGATCTCTCTCTCTCTCTCGTGTTCTTGATTCGGCATGATCTTGATATATCGCGAGCTTTGCTATTATAGTTGGATCTTATGATGTTTCTCCCCCTCTACTCTCTTGTGATGGATTGAGTTTTCCCTTTGAAGTTATCTTATCGGATTGAGTCTTTAAGGATTTGAGAACACTTGATGTATGTATTGCAAGTGCTTATCTGTGGTGACAATGGGATATCACGTGATCTACTTGATGTATGTTTTGGTGATCAACTTGCGGGTTCAGTGACCTTGTAAACTTATGCATAGGGGTTGGCACATGTTTTTGTCTTGACTCTACGGTAGAAACTTCGGGGAACTCTTTGAAGTTCTTTGTGTTGGTTGAATAGATGAATCTGAGATAGTGTGATGCATATCGTATAATCATACCCACGAATACTTGAGGTGACATTGGAGTATCTATGTGAAATTAGGGTTTTGGTTGATTTGTGTCTTAAGGTGTTATTCTAGTACGAACTCTAGGATAGATCAAACAGAAAGAATATCTTCGTGTTATTTTACTACGGAATCTTGAGTAGATCGATCAGAAAGAATAACTTTGAGGTGGTCTCGTACCCTACAATAATCTCTTCATTTGTTCTGCGCTATTAGTGACTTTGGAGTGACTCTTTGTTGCATGTTGAGGGATAGTTTTATGATCCAAGTATATTATTATTGTTGAGAGAACTTGCACTGGTGAAAGTATGAACTCTAGGCCTTGTTTCAACACATTGCAATACCGTTTTCGCTCACTTTTATCATTAGTTACCTTGCTGTTTTTATATTTTCAGATTACAAAAACCTATATCTACCATCCATATTGCACTTGTAGCACCATCTCTTCGCCGAACTAGTGCACCTATACAATTTACCATTGTATAGGGTGTGTTAGGGACACAAGAGACTCTTTGTTATTTGGTTGCAGGGTTGTTTGAGAGAGACCATCTTCATCCTATGCCTCCCACAGATTGATAAACCTTAGGTCATCCACTTGAGGGAAATTTGCGACTGTCCTACAAACCTCTGCACTTGGAGGCCCAACAACGTCTACAAGAAGAAGGTTGTGTAGTAGACATCAACGGATGCATCAACCACAGTTCGGATTTTAGTTGCGTGTGCGATGCAGGGCATATGGTTCAGTTCAATTAACTGTTTGCGATGAGGAGGAACAAAAGAAACGGGCAGCCAGATGAAGGTGTGTGCAATATACAACATACGGTTCACTCAGATGAACTATTTGTGATTAGGCAACACAAAAGAAACGGCAACCAAATGAAGGTGTGTGCGATGTATAGCATACGGTTCACTCGGATGAACTGTTTGTGATTTGGCAACACAAAAGAAACAGTCATCCAGATCAAGGTGTGTGCGATATACGACATGCGGTTCACTCGGCCTTGTCGTCAGTGTGTGACCTCTGTGGCAACTGTTCGCTCCCCACTAGCCTATTATTGTACCGTGGAAACCGTCCACCGCCTCTTCACCTTTCCCTCTCGATTTGGAACTGCTGTCGCACGCTCTTCCTCCCTCCATTTGCCTTCACCCTTCCTTCTGCCATTTTTTGATCCTCTTCTCCACGGAGGGAACAGGCCGGAAACGACCCCGTTATTCTTGCCCCGATCAAAAAGATTACATGGTGGAGGAACTCATTGATCGGTGCGATGTCATCACCTCGGCTAGCATGGCAGGTTCGTTCAAGACCATTCTCGACTCAACTAAAAACATCATTACAAGTAACCCAAGGGTCCAGGAGTGGTTTGATCTCCCCTATCTTCTTCTCCATGACCCTGCTGACTGGCACGGGGATGGCGGAAGCCTCGCCTTGTGCAAGTTGATGTTGCTTGATAATGATACGTGTTATGTTAAGATGCCATCGCTTGAGGGCAAGGCTTGGGCAGGCACAAATGGAGATTGGGTTGTTTATATTGGGTACAACTGCGAGTGGGAACTTGTGAATGTGTACACTTGTCACCGGGTTCCACTTCCAAAAATCTCAGACTGCCCAGAGGTTGAGTACACCGGCATTCTATGTGAGTTCAAATACGATCATGGTGACTGTTGTCTACAGAAGATAGCAATATGTCGAGTTCCCAACCGCTCTTGGAATTACACGAACTATGAAGTTGTCGCTATCTTCGACAAGCTTGTTTCCATCCTTACTTCCACGCCTTGATGGATATTGCTCAAAAATCAATTTATGTATGAGTACTATGATGCAATTCAATACGAGGGTCTTGTGTTTGTTGCCACTGCTCGTGGCGCTGTTTTTGCATTGAATCCTGATGCTTTTAGTATGTTTGTGTTGGGGAACGTAGTAATTTCAAAAAAATTCCTACGTGTTGGAAATATGCCCTAGAGGCAATAATAAAATGGTTATTATTATATTTCTTTGTTCATGATAATTGTCTATTGTTCATGCTATAATTGTGTTATCCGGAAATCGTAATACATGTGTGAATACATAGACCAAAACACATCCCTAGTGAGCCTCTAGTTGACTAGCTCGTTGATCAAAAGATAGTCATGGTTTCCTGACTATGGACATTGGATGGCATTGATAACGGGATCACATCATTAGGAGAATGATCAGATGGACAAGACCCAATCCTAAGCATAGCTCAAAGATCGTGTAGTTCATTTGCTATAGCTTTTCCGAATGTCAAGTATCATTTCCTTAGACCATGAGATTTTGCAACTCCCAGATACCGTAGGAGTGCTTTGGGTGTGCCAAACGTCACAACGTAACTGGGTGACTATAAAGGTACACTACAGGTATCTCCGAAAGTGTCTGTTGGGTTGGCACGAATCGAGACTGGGATTTGTCACTCCGTATGACGGAGAGGTATCTCTGGGCCCACTCGGTAATGCATCATCATAATGAGCTCAATGTGACCAAGTGGTTGATCACGGGATCATGCATTACGGTACGAGTAAAGTGACTTGCCAGTAACGAGATTGAACGAGGTATTGGGATACCGACGATCGAGTCTCGGGCAAGTAACGTACCGATTGACAAAGGGAATTGTATACGGGATCGATTGAATCCTCGACATCGTGGTTCATCCGATGAGATCATCGAGGAGCATGTGGGAGCCAACATGGGTATCCAGATCCCGCTGTTGGTTATTGACCGGAGAGTCGTCTCGGTCATGTCTGCGTGTCTCCCGAACCCGTAGGGTCTACACACTTATGGTTCGGTGACGCTAGGGTTGTTGAGATATTAGCATATGGTAACCCGAAAGTTGTTCGGAATCCCGGATGAGATCCTGGATGTCACGAGGAGTTTCGGAATGGTCCGGAGGTTAAGATTTATATATAGGAAGTCAAGTTTCGGCCATCGGGAAGGTTTCAACGGTAATCGGTATTATACCGGGACCACCGGAAGGGTCCGGGGGGTCCACCGGGTGGGGCCACCTATCCCGGAGGGCTCCATGGGCTGAAGTGGGAGGGGAACCAGCCCCTAGTGGGCTGGTGCGCCCCCCCATGGGCCTTCCCTGCGCCTAGGGTTGGAAACCCTAGGGGTGGGGGCGCCCAACTTGGCTTGGGGGGCACTCCACCCCCTTGGCCGCCGCCCCCCCCTTGGAGATTCAATCTCCTAGGGCCGGCACCCCCCTAGGGGTCCTATATATAGTGGGGGGAGGGAGGGCAGACGGACCCTAGCCCCTGGCACCTCCCTCTCCCTCTTGTGACACTCCTCCCTCTCCCTGAGCTTGGCGAAGCCCTGCCGAGATCACCGTTGCTTCCACCACCACGCCGTCGTGCTGCTGGATCTTCATCAACCTCTCCTTCCCCCTTGCTGGATCAAGTTGGAGGATACGTCTACCCAACCGTACGTGTGTTGAACGCGGAGGTGTCATCCGTTCGGCGCTACGTCATCGGTGATTTGGATCACGACGAGTACGACTCCATCAACCCTGTTCTCTTGAACGCTTCCGCGCGCGATCTACAAGGGTATGTAGATGAACTCCCCTCTCCCTCGTTGCTAGATAACTCCATAGATTGATCTTGGTGATGCGTAGAAAATTTTAAAATTCTGCTACGTTCCCCAACAGTGGCATCATGAGCTAGGTCTATGCATAGTTTCTATGCACGAGTAGAACACAAAGCAGTTGTGGGCGTGGATATTGTCAATTTGCTTGCCGTTACTAGTCTTATCTTGATTCAGTGGCATCGTGGGATGAAGTGGCCCAGACCGACCTTACACGTACGCTTACGTGAGACTGGTTCCACCGATCGACATGCACTACTTGCATAAGGTGGCTGGCGGGTGTCTGTCTCTCCCACCT
Organism: Triticum urartu; assembly: GCF_003073215.2. NCBI lineage: Eukaryota > Viridiplantae > Streptophyta > Magnoliopsida > Poales > Poaceae > Triticum > Triticum urartu. The sequence continues at coordinate 596,917,121 of NC_053024.1, read as the reverse complement.
TAGTCGGATCAGATTCGATGAAAAGGGTCCTTATGAAGGGTAAATAGAAATTGGCATATCACGTTGTGGTTTTGGCGTAGGTAAGAAACGTTCTTGCTAGAAACCTTTAGCAGCCACGTAAAAACTTGCAACAACAATTAGAGGATGTCTAACTTGTTTTTGCAGCATGTGCCGTGTGATGTGATATGGCCAAAAGGATGTGATGAATGATATATGTGATGTATGAGATTGATCATGTTCTTGTAATAGGAATCACGACTTTCATGTCGATGAGTATGACAACCGGCAGGAGCCATAGGAGTTGTCTTAATTTATTTATGACTTGCATGTCAACATAAACGTCATGTAATTACTTTACTTTATTGCTAAAGCGTTAGCCATAGTAGTAGAAGTAATAGATGACAAGACAACTTCAAGAAGACATGATGATGGAGATCATGGTGTCATGCCGGTGACAACAATGATCATGAAGCCCCAAAGATGGAGATCAAAAGGAGCAAATGATATTGGCCATATCATGTCACTATGTGATTGCATGTGATGTTTATCATGTTTTGCATCTTATTTGCTTAGAACGACGGTAGCTTAAATAAGATGATCCCTCGTAATAATTTCAAGAAAGTGTTCCCCCTAACTATGCACCGTTGCGAAGGTTCGTTGTTTTGAAGCACCACGTGATGATTGGGTGTGATAGATTCTAATGTTCGAATACAACGGGTGTAAGCCAGATTTACACACGCAATACACTTAGGTTGACTTGATGAGCCTAGCATGTACATACATGGCCTCGGAACACGGAAGACCGAAAGGATACGTTTAACATGAAGATGTTCACCGATGTTGACTAGTCCGTCTCACGTGATGATCGGACACGGCCTAGTTGACTCGGATCATGTTTCACTTAGATGACTAGAGGGATGTCTATCTGAGTGGGAGTTCATTGAATAATATGATTAGATGAACTTAATTATCATGAACTTAGTCTAAAATCTTTACACTATATCTTGTAGATCAAATGGCCCACGCTAATGTTGCCCTCAACTTCAACGCGTTCCTAGAGAAAACCAAGCTGAAAGATGATGGCAGCAACTATACGGACTCGGTCCGAAACCTGAGGATCATCCTCATAGCTGCCAAGAAAGATTATGTCCTAGAAGCACCGCTAGGTGATGCACTCATCCCAGAGAACCAAGACGTTATGAACGCTTGGCAGTCACATGCTGATGATTACTCCCTCGTTCAGTGCGGCATGCTTTACAGCTTAGAACCGGGGCTCCAAAAGCGTTTTGAGAGACACGGAGCATATGAGATGTTCGAAGAGCTGAAAATGGTTTTCCAAGCTCATGCCCGGGTCGAGAGATATGAAGTCTCTGACAAGTTCTTCAGTTGTAAGATGGAGGAATATAGTTCTGTAAGTGAGCACATACTCAAAATGTCTGGGTTGCATAACTGCTTGACTCAGCTGGGAGTTAATCTCCCAGATGACGCGATCATTGACAGAATCCTTCAGTCGCTTCCACCGAGCTACAAGAGCTTTGTGATGAACTTCAATATGTAGGGGATGGAAAAGACCATTCCTGAGGTATATTCAATGCTGAAATCAGCGGAGGTGGAAATCAAAAAGGAACATCAAGTGTTGATGGTGAATAAAACCACTAAGTTCAAGAAAGGCAAGGGTAAAAAGAACTTCAAGAAGGACGGCAAGGGAGTTGCCGCGCCCGGTAAGCAAGCTGCCGGGAAGAAGTCAAAGAATGGACCCAAGCCTGAGACTGAGTGTTTTTATTGCAAGGGAAGTGGTCACTGAAAGCGGAACTGCCCCAAATACTTAGCGGACAAGAAGGCCGGCAACACTAAAGGTATATGTGATATACATGTAATTGATGTGTACCTTACCAGTACTCGTAGTAGCTCCTGGGTATTTGATACCGGTGCGGTTGCTCACATTTGTAACTCAAAGCAGGAGCTGCGGAATAAGCGGAGACTGGCGAAGGACGAGGTGACGATGCGCATCGGGAATGGTTCCAAGGTCGATGTGATCGCCGTCGGCACGCTACCTCTACATTTACCTAAGGGATTAGTTTTAAACCTCAATAATTGTTATTTAGTGCCAGCTTTGAGCATGAACATTGTATCAGGATCTCGTTTAATTCGAGATGGCTACTCATTTAAATCCGAGAATAATGGTTGTTCTATTTATATGAGAGATATGTTTTATGGTCATGCTCCGCTGGTGAATGGTTTATTCTTAATGAATCTCGAGCGTAATGTTACACATATTCATAGTGTGAATACCAAAAGATGTAAGGTTGATAATGATAGTCCCACATACTTGTGGCACTGCCGCCTTGGTCACATAGGTGTCAAACGCATGAAGCAGCTCCATGCAGATGGACTTTTGGAGTATCTTGATTACGAATCATTTGGCACGTGCGAACCATGCCTCATGGGTAAAATGGCCAAGACTCCATTCTCAGGAACAATGGAGCGAGCAACCAACTTATTGGAAATCATACATACTGATGTGTGCGGTCCAATGAGTGTTGAGGCTCGCGGTGGCTATCATTATGTTCTCACCCTCACTGATGACCTGAGTAGATATGGGTATGTCTACTTAATGAAACACAAGTCTGAGACCTTTGAAAAGTTCAAGGAATTTCAGAGTGAGGTTGAGAATCAACGTGACAGGAAAATCAAGTTGTTGCGATCAGATCGTGGGGGGGAATACTTGAGTCACGAATTTGGCACACACTTAAGGAAATGTGGAATAGTTTCACAACTCACGCCGCCTGGAACACCTCAGTGTAATGGTGTGTCTGAACGTCGTAATTGCACTCTATTGGATATGGTGCGATCTATGATGTCTCTTACCGATTTACCGCTGTCATTTTGGGGCTATGCTTTAGAGACTGCCGCATTCACTTTAAATAGGGCTCCGTCGAAATCCGTTGAGACGACACCGTATGAATTATGGATTGGGAAGAAACCTAAGCTGTCGTTTCTAAAAGTTTGGGGATGCGATGCTTATGCCAAGAAACTTCAACCTGAAAAGCTCGAACCCAAGTCGGAAAAATGCGTCCTCATAGGATACCCTAAAGAAACTATTGGGTATACCTTCTACCTCAGATCCGAAGGCAAGATCTTTGTTGCCAAGAATGGATCCTTTCTAGAGAAAGAGTTTCTCTCGAAAGAAATAAGTGGGAGGAAAGTAGAACTTGATGAAGTATTACCTCTTGAACCGGAGAGTGGCGCAGCTCAGGAAATTGTTCCTAAGGTGCCTGCACCGACTAGAGAGGAAGTTAATGATGGTGATCATGAAACTTCAGATCAAGTTGCTACTGAACTTTGTAGGTCCACAAGGACACGTTCCGCACCAGAGTGGTACGGCAACCTTGTCTTGGAAATCATGTTGTTAGACAACGGTGAACCTTCGAACTATGAAGAAGCGATGGTGGGCCCGGATTTCGACAAATGGCTGGAAGCCATGAAATCCGAGATAGGATCCATGTATGAAAACTAAGTATGGACTTTGACTGACTTGCCCGATGATCGGCGAGCCATAGAAAATAAATGGATCTTTAAGAAGAAGACAGACGCGGATGGTAATGTGACCATCTATAAAGCTCGGCTTGTCGCTAAGGGTTATCGACAAGTTCAAGGGGTTGACTACGATGAGACTTTCTCACCCGTAGCAAAGCTGAAGTCCGTCCGAATCATGTTAGCAATTGCCGCATTCTATGATTATGAGATATGGCAAATGGACGTCAAAACGGCATTCCTTAATGGTTTCCTTAAGGAAGAATTGTATATGATGTAGCCGGAAGGTTTTGTCGATCCTAAGAATGCTAACAAGGTGTGCAAGCTCCAACGCTCGATTTATGGGCTGGTGCAAGCATCTCGGAGTTGGAACATTCGCTTTGATGAGATGATCAAAGCGTTTGGGTTTACGCAGACTTATGGAGAAGCCAGCATTTACAAGAAAGTGAGTGGGAGCTCTGTAGCATTTCTCATATTGTATCTGTATGACATACTGTTGATGGGAAATGATATAGAATTCTTGGAAAGCATAAAGGCCTACTTGAACAAGTGTTTTTCAATGAAGGATCTTGGAGAAGCTGCTTACATATTAGGCATCAAGATCTATAGAGATAGATCGAGACGCCTCATTGGTCTTTCACAGAGTACATACCTTGACAAGATATTGAAGAAGTTCAAAATGGATCAGTCAAAGAAGGGGTTCTTTCCTGTACTGCAAGGTACGAGATTGAGCACGGCTCAATGCCCGACCACGGCAGAAGATAGAGAAAAGATGAGTGTCGCCCCCTATGCCTCGGCCATAGGGTCTATCATGTATGCTATGCTGTGTACCAGACCTGATGTAAACCTTGCCGTAAGTTTGGTAGGAAGGTACCAAAGTAATCCCGGCATGGAACACTGGACAGCGGTCAAGAATATCCTGAAGCACCTGAAGAGGACTAAGGATATGTTTCTCGTTTATGGAGGTGACGAAGAGCTCGTCGTAAAGGGTTACATTGATGCTAGCTTCGACACAGATCTGGATGACTCTAAGTCACAAACCGGGGATACATGTATATTTTAAATTGTGGGGCAGTAAGCTGGTGCAGTTGCAAGCAAAGCATTGTGGCGGGATCTACATGTGAAGCGGAGTACATGGCAGCCTCGGAGGCAGCACAAGAGGCAATCTGGATGAAGGAGTTCATTACCGACCTAGGAGTCATACCCAATGCCTCGGGCCCGATGACTCTCTTCTGTGACAACACTGGAGCTATTGCCCTTGCCAAGGAGCCCAGGTTTCACAGGAAGACCAGGCATATCAAGCGTCGCTTCAACTCCATTCGTGAAAGTGTTCAAAATGGAGACATAGATATTTGTAAAGTACATACGGACCTGAATGTGGTAGATCCTTTAACTAAACCTCTCCCTAGAGCAAAACATGATCAACACCAGAACTGCATGGGTGTTCGATTCATCACAATGTAACTAGACTATTGACTCTAGTGCAAGTGGGAGACTGTTGGAAATATGCCCTAGAGGCAATAATAAAATGGTTATTATTATATTTCTTTCTCATGATAATTGTCTATTATTCATGCTATAATTGTGTTATCCAGAAATCATAATACATGTGTGAATACATACACCACAACACGTCCCTAGTGAGCCTCTAGTTGACTAGCTCGTTGATCAAAAGATAGTCATGGTTTCCTGACTATGGACATTGGATGTCATTGATAACGGGATCACATCATTAGGAGAATGATGTGATGGACAAGACCCAATCCTAAGCATAGCTCAAAGATCGTGTAGTTCGTTTGCTATAGCTTTTCCGAATGTCAAGTATCATTTCCTTAGACCATGAGATTGTGCAACTCCCAGATACCGTAGGAGTGCTTTGGGTGTGCCAAACGTCACAACATAACTGGGTGACTATAAAGGTACACTACAGGTATCTCCGAAAGTGTCTGTTGGGTTGGCACGAATCGAGACTGGGATTTGTCACTCCGTATGACGGAGAGGTATCTCTGGGCCCACTCGGGAATGCATCATCATAATGAGCTCAATGTGACCAAGTGGTTGATCACGGGATCATGCATTACGGTACGAGTAAAGTGACTTGCCGGTAACGAGATTGAATGAGGTATTGGGATACTGACGATCGAGTCTCGGGGAAGTAACGTACCGATTGACAAAGGGAATTGTATACGGGATCGATTGAATCCTCGACATCGTGGTTCATCCGATGAGATCATCAAGGAGCATGTGGGAGCCAACATGGGTATCCAGATCCCGCTATTGGTTATTGACCGGAGAGTCGTCTCGGTCATGTCTGCATGTCTCCCGAACCCCTAGGGTCTACACACTTAAGGTTCGGTGATGCTAGGGTTGTTGAGATATTAGCATAGGGTAACCCAAAAGTTTTTCGGAGTCCCGGATGAGATCCGGATGTCACGAGGAGTTTCGGAATGGTCCGGAGGTTAAGATTTATATATAGGAAGTCAAGTTTCGGGCATCGGGAAGGTTTCGGAGGTAATCGGTATTGTACCGGGACCACCGGAAGGGTCCCGGGGGTCCACCGGGTGGGGCCACCTATCCCGGAGGGCTCCATGGGCTGAAGTGGGAGGGGAACCAGCCCCTAGTGGGCTGGTGCCCCCCCCCATGGGCCTCCCCTGCGCCTAGGGTTGGAAACCCTAGGGGTTGGGGCGCCCCACTTGGCTTGGGGGGGACTCCACCCCCCTTGGCCGCCGCCCCCCTTGGAGATTCAATCTCCTATGGCCGGCGCCCCCTAGGGGTCCTATATATAGTGGGGGGAGGGAGGGCAGACGGACCCTAGCCCCTGGCACCTCCCTCTCCCTCCCGTGACACTCCTCCCTCTCCCTGAGCTTGGCGAAGCCCTGCCGAGATCACCATTGCTTCCACCACCACGCCGTCGTGCTGCTGGATCTTCATCAACCTCTCCTTCCCCCTTGCTGGATCAAGTTGGAGGATACGTCTACCCAACCGTACGTGTGTTGAACGCGGAGGTGTCATCCGTTCGGCGCTACGTCATCGGTGATTTGGATCACGACGAGTACAACTCCATCACCCGGAACGATTCCGATGTCCAAATATAGGCTTCCAATATATCAATCTTTATGTCTCGACCATTTCGAGACTCCTCGTCATGTCCGTGATCACATCCGGGACTCCGAACAGACTTCGGTACATCAAAAATGCATAAACTCATAATAACTGTCATCGTAACTTTAAGCGTGCGGACCCTACGGTTCGAGAACAATGTAGACATGACCGAGACACATCTCTGGTCAATAACCAATAGCGGGACCTGGATGCCCATATTGGCTCCTACATATTCTATGAAGATCTTTATCGGTCAGACCGCATAACAACATACGTTGTTCCCTTTGTCATCGGTATGTTACTTGCCCGAGATTCAATCGTCGGTATCCAATACCTAGTTCAATCTCGTTACCGGCAAGTCTCTTTACTCGTTCTGTAATACATAATCTCACAACTAACATATTAGTTGTAATGCTTGCAAGGCTTATGTGATGTGCGTTACTGAGAGGGCCCAGAGATACCTCTCCGACAATCGGAGTGACAAATCCTAATCTCGAAATACGCCAACCCAACATCTACCTTTGGAGACACCTGTAGTACTCCTTTATAATCACCCAGTTACGTTGTGACGTTTGGTAGCACCCAAAGTGTTCCTCCGGTAAACGGGAGTTGCATAATCTCATAGTCATAGGAACATGTATAAGTCATGAAGAAAGCAATAGCAACATACTAAACGATCGGGTGCTAAGCTAATGGAATGGGTCATGTCAATCAGATCATTCAACTAATGATGTGATCCCATTAATCAAATAACAACTATTTTTTCTATGGTTAGGAAACATAACCATCTTTGATTAATGAGCTAGTCAAGTAGAGGCATACTAGTGACACTCTGTTTGTCTATGTATTCACACATGTATTATGTTTCCGGTTAATAAAATTCTAGCATGAATAATAAACATTTAACATGAAATAAGGAAATAAATAATAACTTTATTATTGCCTCTAGGGCATATTTCCTTCAGTCTCCCACTTGCACTAGAGTCAATAATCTAGTTCACATCTTTATGTGATTAGTTCACATCTCTGTGTGACTAATACCCAAAGGGTTTACTAGAGTCAATAATCTAGTTCACATCTTTAAGTGATTAGTTCGCATCTCCATGTGACTAATACCCAAAGGGTTTACTAGAGTCAATAATCTAGTTCACATCGCTATGTGATTAACACCCAAAGAGTGATCATATTTTGCTTGTGAGAGAAGTTTAGCCTACGGGTCTGCAACATTCAGATCCATATGTATTTCGCAAATTTCTATGTCTACAATGCTCTGCACGGAGCTACTCTAGCTAATTGCTCCCACTTTCAATATGTATCCAGATCGAGACTTGGAGTTATCTAGATCGATGTAAAAATCTTGCATCGACGTAACTCTTTACGATGAACTCTTTTATCACCTCCATAACCGAGAAATATTTCCTTAGTCCTCTAAGGATAATTTTGACCGCTGTCCAGTGATCTACTCCTAGATCACTATTGTACTCCCTTGCCAGAATGATGCTAAGGTATACAATAGGACTGGTAAACAGCATAGCATACTTTATAGAACCTATGACTGAGGCATAGGGAATGACTTTTCATACTCTTTCTATTTTCTGCTGTGGTCGGGTTTTGATTCTTTACTCAACTTCACACCTTGCAACACAGGCAAGAACTCCTTCTTTGTCTGTTCGATTTTGAACTACTTCAAAATCTTGTCAAGGTATGTACTCATTGAAAAAACTTATCAAGCGTCTTGATCTATCTCTATAGATCTTGATGCTCAATGTGTAAGCAGCTTCATCGAGGTCTTTCTTTGAAAAACTCTTTTCAAACACTCCTTTATGCTTTCCAGAAAATTCTACATTATTTCCGATCAACAATATGTCATTCACATATACTTATCAAAAATGTTGTAGTGCTCCCACTCACTTTCTTGTAAATACAGGCTTCATCACAAGTCTGTATAAAACCATATGCTTTGATTACTTTATCAAAGCATATATTCCAACTCCGAGATGTTTGCACCAGTCCATAGATGGATCGCTGGACCTTGCTCACTTTGTTAGCACCTTTAGGATCGACAAAACCTTTTGGTTGCATCATATACAACTCTTCTTTAATAAATCCATGAAGGAATACAGTTTTGACATCCATTTGCCAGATTTCATAAAATGCGGCAACTGCTAACATGATTTGGACAGACTTTTAAGCATCGATACGAGTGAGAAAATCTCATCGTAGTCAACACCTTGAATTTTTCGAAAACATTTTGCGACAATTCGAGCTTTGTAGATAATAACACTACTATCAGCGTTCGTCTTCCTCTTGAAGATCCATTTAGTCTTAATGACTCACCGATCATCGGGCAAGTCAATCAAAGTCCATACTTTGTTCTCATACATGGATCCCATCTCAGATTTCATGACCTCAAGCCATTTCGTGGAATCTGGGCTCATCATCGCTTCCTCATAGTTCGTAGGTTCGTCATGGTCAAGTAACATGACATCCAGAACAGGATTACCGTACCACTCTAGTGCGGATCTCACTCTGGTTGACCTACAAGGTTCGGTAGTAACTTGATCCGAAGTTACATGATCATCATCATTAGCTTCCTCACTAAGTGGTGCAGGAGTCACAGGAACAAATTTCTGTAATGAACTACTTTCCAACAGGGGAGCAGGTACAGTTACCTCATCAAGTTCTACTTTCCTCCCACTCACTTCTTTCGAGAGAAACTCCTTCTCTAGAAAGGATCCATTCTAAGAAACGAATGTCTTGCCTCCAGATCTGTGATAGAAGGTGTACCCAACTGTCTCCTTTGGGTATCCTATGAAGATACATTTCTCCGATTTGGGTTTGAGCTTATCAGGATGAAACTTTTTCACATAAGCATCGCAACCCCAAACTTTAAGAAACGACAACTTTGGTTTCTTTGCGAAACCATAGTTCATATGACATCGTCTCAACGGATTTAGATGGTGCCCTATTTAACGTGAATGCAGCTGTCTCTAATGCATAACCCCAAAACGATAGTGGTAAATTGGTAAGAGACATCATAGATTGCACCATATCTAATATAGTACGATTACGATGTTCGGACATACCATTACGCTGTGGTGTTCCAGGTGGCCTGAGTTGCGAAACTATTCCGCATTGTTTCAAATGAAGACCAAACTCGTAACTCAAATATTCGCCTCTGTGATCAGATCGTAGAAACTTTATTTTCTTGTTACGATGATTTTCCACTTCACTCTGAAATTCTTTGAACTTTTCAAATGTTTCAGACTTATGTTTCATTAAGTAGATATACCCATATCTGCTCAAATCATCTGTGAAGGTCAGAAAATAATGATACCCACCATGAGCCTCAACACTTATCGGATTGCATACATCAGTATGTATTATTTCCAATAAGTCATTTGCTTGCTCCATTGTTCCGGAGAACGAAGTCTTAGTCATCTTGCCTATGAGGCATGGTTCGCAAGCATCAACTGACTCATAATCTAGTGACTCCAAAAACCCATCAGCATGGATTTTCTTCATGCGCTTTACACCAATATGACCTAAAAGGCAGTGCCACAAATAAGTTGCACTATCATTATTAACTTTGCATCTTTTGGCTTCAATATTATGAATATGTGTATCACTACGATCAAGATTCAATAAACCATTCACCTTGGGTGTATGACCATTGAATGTTTTATTCATGTAAACAGAACAACAATTATTCTCTGACTTTAAATGAATAACTATATTGCAAGAAACATGATCAAATCATATTCATGCTTAACGCAAACACCAAATAACATTTATTTAGGTTCAACACTAATCCCGAAAGTATAGGGAGTGTGCGATGATGATCATATCAATCTTGGAACCACTTCCAACACACATCGTCACTTCACCCTTAACTAGTCTCTGTTCATTATGCAACTCCTGTTTCGAGTTACTAATCTTTAGCAACTGAACTAGTATCAAATACTAAGGGGTTTCTATAAACACTAATAAAGTACAAATCAATAACATGTATATCAAATATACCTTTGTACACTTTGCCATCCTTCTTATCCGCCAAATACTTGGGGCAGTTCTGCTTCAAGTGAACACTCCCTTTGAAGTAGAAGCACTTAGTCTCAGGCTTAGGTCTAGACTTGGGCTTCTTCACTTGAGCAGCAACTTTCTTGCCGTTCTTCTTGAAGTTCCCCTTCTTCCATTTGCCCTTTTCTTGAAACTAGTGGTCTTGTCAACCATCAACACTTGATGCTTTTCTTGATTTCTACCTTCGTCGATTTTAGCATCATGAAGAACTTGGGAATCGTTTCCGTTATCCCTTGCATATTATAGTTCATCACGAAGTTCCAGTAACTTGGTGATAGTGACTAGAGAACTCTGTCAATCACTATCTTATCTGGAAGATTAACTCCCACTTGATTCAAGTGATTGTAGTACCCACACAATCTGAGCACATGCTCACTAGTTGAGCTATTCTCCTCCATCTTGTAGGCAAAGTACCGTCAGAGGTCTTCTACCTCTCGACACGGGCATGAGTATGAAATACCAATTTCAACTCTTAGAACATCTTATATGCTCTGAGGCGTTCAAAACGTCTTTGAAGCCCCAATTCTAAGCCGTAAAGCATGGTGCACTAAACTATCAAGTAGTCATCATATCAAACTCGCCAAACGTTCATAACGTCTGCGTCTGCTCCTGCAATCGGTCTGTCACCTAGCGATGCATCAAGGACATAATTCTTCTATGCAGCAATGAGGATAATCCTCAAATCACAGACCTAGTCCGCATCATTGCTACTATCATATTTCAACATAGTTTTTCTCTAGGAACATATCAAAAAAATAACTGGGGAGCTACATCGCAAGCTATTGATCTACAACATAGATATGCAAATACTATCAGGACTAAGTTCATGATAAATTAAAGTTCAATTAATCATATTACTTAAGAATTCCCACTTAGATAGACATCCCTCTAATCATCTAAGTGATCACATGATCCAAATCAACTAAACCATGTCCAATCATCATGTGAGATGGAGTAGTTTTCAATGGTGAACATCACTATGTTGATCATATCTACCATATGATTCACGCTCGACCTTTCGGTCTCAGTGTTCCGAGGCCATATCTGCATATGCTAGGCTCGTCAAGTTTAACCCGAGTATTCTGCGTGTGCAAAACTTGCTTACACCCGTTGTATTTGAACGTAGAGCTTATCACACCCGATCATCACGTGGTGTCTCGGCACGACGAACTTTCGCAATGGAGCATACTCAGGGAGAAAACTTATACCTTGAAATTTAGTGAGGGATCATCTTATAATGCTACCGTCAAACAAAACAGAATAAGGTGCATAAAGGATAAACGTTACATGCAATCAATATAAGTGATATGATATGGCCATCATCATCTTGTGCCTTTGATCTCCATCTCCAAAACACCGTCAAGATCACCATCGTCACCGGCGTGACACCTTGATCTCCATCGTAGCATCATTGTCATCTCGCCAACTATTGCTTCTACGACTATCGCTACCGCTTAGTGATAAAGTGAAGCAATTATTGGGCGATAGCATTGCATACAATAAAGCGACAACCATATGGCTCCTGCCAGTTGCTGATAACTCCATTACAAAACATGATCATCTCATACAAAAATATAGCATCATGTCTTGACCATATCACATCACAACATGCCCTATAAAAACAAGTTAGACGTCCTCTACTTTGTTGTTGCAAGTTTTACGTGGCTGCTACGGGCTGAGCAAGAATCGTTCTTACCTACGCATCAAAACCACAACGATGGTTCGTCAAGTTAGTGCTGTTTTCATCTTCTCAAGGACCGGGGGTAGCCACACTCGGTTCAACTAAAGTTGGAAAAACTGACACCCGCCAGCCACCTGTGTGTGAAGCACGTCGGTAGAAACAGTCTCGCGTAAGCATACGCGTAATGTCGGTCCGGGCCGCTTCATCCAACAATACCGTCGAACCAAAGTATGACATGTTGGTAAGCAGTATGACTTGTATCGCCCACAACTCACTTGTGTTCTACTCGTGCATATAACATCTACACACAAACCTGGCTCAGATGCCACTGTTGGGGAACGTAGTAGTTTCAAAAAAATTCCTATGCACACGCAAGATCATGGTGATGCATAGCAACGAGAGGGGAGAATATCGTCCACGTACCCTCGTAGACCGTTAAGCGGAAGCGTTATGACAACGCGGTTGATGTAGTCGTACGTCTTCACGATCGACCGATCCTCAGTACCGAACGTACGGCACCTCCACGTTCAGCACACGTTCAACTCGGTGACGTCCCGCGAACTCACGATCTAGTAGAGCTCGAGGGAGAGTTTCGTCAGCACGATGGTGTGGTGACAATGTTGATGAAGCTATCCTTGCAGGGCTTCGCCTAAGCACCACTACAGTATGACCGAGGTGGATTATGGTGGAGGGGGCACCAGACACGGCTTGGGAGAGATCAATGATCAACTTGTGTGTTCTAGGGTACCCCCTGCCCCCGTATATAAAGGAGGGAGGGAGGAGGTGGCCGGCCAAGGAGAGGTGCGCCAAGAGGGGGTGAGGGAGTCCTAGATTAGGGGGTGTTCAGATAGCCGGACTATACCTTTAGACGGACTCCTGGACTATGAAGATACAAGATTGAAGACTCCCTCCCGTGTCCGGAAGGGACTTTCCTTGGCGTGGAAGGCAAGCTTGGCGATACGGATATGAAGATCTCCTACCATTGTAACTGACTTTGTGTAACCCTAACCCTCTCCGGTGTCTATATAAACCGGAGGATTTTAGTCCGTAGGACAACATATACATCAACAATCATACCATAGGCTAGCTTCTAGGGTTTAGCCTCCTCGATCTCGTGGTAGATCTACTCTTGTACTACCCATATCATCAATATTAATCAAGCAGGACATAGGGTTTTACCTCCATCGAGAGGGCCCGAACCTGGGTAAAACTTTGTGTCCCTTGCCTCCTGTTACCATCCGGCCTAGACGCACAGTTCGGGACCCCTACCCGAGATCCGTCGGTTTTGACACCGACATTGGTGCTTTCATTGAGAGTTCATCTGTGTCATCGCCGTCAGGCTCGATGGCTCCTACGATCATCAATAGCGATGCAGTCTAGGGTGAGACCTTCCTCCCCAGACAGATCTTCGTCTTCGGCGGCTTCGCACTGCGGGCCAATTCAATTGGCCGTCTGGAGCAGATCGAAAGCTACGCCCCTGGCCGTCAGGTTAGATTTGGGAGTTTAAACTACACGGCTGACATCCGCGGGGACTTGATCTTCGACGGATTCGAGCCACTGCCGAGCGCGCCGCACTGTCACGACGAGCATGATTTAGCTCTGCCACCGAATAGCGCCTTGGAGGCCGCACCCGCGTCAGCTCCGACCCTTAATTCGGAGCCAACTGCGTCGATCGAGGATGGGAAGTTGGACGCCACCTCGGGGGCTGCGATCCCAACGGCGATTGAGCCGAACACCAGCCCCGTACTCTGCGAGACTCGTGACTCCAAGGAGCCGGACTCCTCTCCGGACTCCGAACCCTCCGTGCCCCTGCCGATCGAATCCGATTGGGCGCCGGTCATGGAGTTCACTGCCGCGGACATCTTTCAGCACTCGCCTCTCGGCGACATCCTGAAGTCACTGAAGTCTCTCTCTTTATCAGGAGAGCCCTGGTCAGACTATGGTCAGCAAGGTTGGGGTACGGACGATGAAGAAATTCAAAGCCCACCCACCACCCACTTTGTAGCCACTATCGATGACTTAACCGACATGCTCGACTTCGACTCCGAAGACATCAACGGTATGGACGCCGATGAAGGAGATGATGAAGAACTAGCGCCTACTAGGCCCTGGAAAGCCACCTCGTCATATGACATATACATGGTGGACACCCCAAAAGAGGGAGATGGCGATGGAACAGCGGAGGATGACCCCTCCAAGAAACAGCCTAAGCGCCGGCGTCAGCGGCGCCGCTCAAAATCCCGCCAAAACAAACACGGTGATTCCAGCACGGGAGATAATAATACTCTGGAAAGCGCCAAAAAAAACCCCCTCCAGCAAGATTTAGCACAGGAGGATGGAGAAACCAGCCCTCATGAGAGAGCGGCAGACAGAGAGGTCGAGGACGATAATTATATGCCTCCCTCCGAAGACGAGGCAAGCCTCGACGACGACGAATTCGTCGTGCTAGAGGATCCCGTCGAGCAAGAACGTTTTCAATGCAGGCTTATGGCCACGGCAAGAAGCCTCAAGAAAAAACAGCAACAGCTTAGAGCTGATCAAGATTTGCTAGTCGACAGATGGACTAAAGTCCTTGCGGCCGAAGAGCATAAACTCGAACGCCCCTCCAAGAGCTACCCAAAGCGCAGGTTGCTACCCCAATTAGAGGAGGAAGCACTTGATGCAGCCGACCGGCCACCTCGTGGTCGCGACAGAGAGGCCTCTCGGCCCTCCACTCAAGCCGCACCCCGTACCAAGGCACGGGAATATGCGTCGGACTTACGAGACATGTTGGAGGACAAGGCAAGGCAAACAAGATCGATCTACGGATCGCGTGGGCGCCCCACGGCTCGAGACGGTAACCGTCACACCGGCCACAAATTCGGCGGGGCCGAACATAGTAGACAAGGCTCATTGGAGCTACGTCATGATATAGCCCAGTACAGAGGTGCCGCACACCCACTCTGCTTTACAGACAAAATAATGGATCATCAAATCCCTGAGGGTTTCAAACCCGTAAACATCGAATCATATGATGGCACAACAGATCCTGCGGTATGGATCGAGGATTATCTCCTTCATATCCACATGGCCCGCGGCGATGATTTTCACGCCATCAAATACCTCCCACTCAAGCTTAAAGGACCAGCTCGGCATTGGCTTAACAGCTTTCCAACGGGATCAATCAGTTGTTGGGAGGACCTGGAAGACGCATTCCTCGACAATTTCCAGGGCACTTATGTGTGACCCCCAGACGCCGATGACCTAAGTCACGTAATTCAGCGGCTAGAGGAACCGGCCAGGCAATTCTGGACACAGTTCCTAACAAAGAAAAATCGAATAGTCGACTGTCCGGATGCTGAGGCCCTAGCAGTCTTCAAACACAATATCCGTGACGAGTGGCTGGCCCGGCACCTTGGACAGGAAAAGCCGAAATCTATAGCAGCACTCACGACACTCATGACCCGCTTTTTCGCGGGAGAAGACAGATGGCTTGCTCGTAGCAACAATATGACCAAGAACCCTGGTAATTCGGACACTAGGGACAGTAGTGGCAGGTCGCGTCACAATAAGTAGAAGCGCCGCATTAACGGCGACAATGCTGAGGATATGGCAGTTAATGCCGGATTCAAAGGCTCTAAATCCGGTCAGCGGAAAAAGCCATTCAAAAGGAATCCTAGGGGCCCGTCCAGTTTGGACCGAATACTCGACCGCTCGTGCCAGATACATGGCACCCCCGAAAAGCCAGCCAATCACACCAAGAGGGATTGTTGGGTGTTCAAGTAGGCAGGCAAGTTAAACGCCGGAAATGAAGACAAGGGGCTGCATAGCGATGACGACGAGGGGCCCCGGCCGCCGAACAACAGTGGACAGAAGGGTTTTCCTCCACAAGTGCGGACGGTGAACATGATATACGCAACCCATGTCCCCAAAAGGGAGTGGAAGCGCGCGTTAAGGGACGTATACGCAGTAGAGCCAGTTGCCCCAAAGTTCAACCCATGGTCCTCCTGCCTGATCACCTTTGATCGAAGGGACCATCCCACTAGCATCCGTCATGGCGGATTCGCCGCATTGGTTCTAGACCCAATTATTGACGGATTTCATCTCACTAGAGTCCTTATGGACGGCGGCAGCAGCCTGAACCTGCTTTACTAGGATACAGTGCGGAAAATGGGCATAGATCCCTCGAGAATTAAACCCACCAAAACGACCTTTAAAGGCGTAATACCAGGTGTAGAGGCCAACTGTACAGGCTCAGTCACACTTGAAGTGGTCTTCGGATCTCCGGATAATTTCTGAAGCGAGGAGTTAATCTTCGACATAGTCCCGTTTCGCAGTGGTTATCACGCACTGCTCGGGCGAACCGCATTCGCTAAGTTCAATGCGGTACCGCATTACGCATACCTTAAGCTCAAGATGCCAGGCCCTCGAGGAGTAATTACGGTCAATGGAAACACCATACGCTCTGTCCGAACAGAGGAGCACACGGCGGCCCTTGCAACGGAAGTACAAAGCAGCCTCTCCAGGCAGTTCTCCAGTTCGGCCACTAAACGACTGGACACCGTCAAGCGCGCCTAGAGTAACCTACAACAAGACCGCCTGGCACGATCCGAGCAGGCGTAGGAATGCGGCCCCAACCCCAACCCTCGCAAAAAGGCGACGCCAGTACTTCGCGTACATAACTACGCTCTAGAGATACCATGGGCACATGGGGAGGGGCACCATCACGGCACGCCCAAAACACGGCTTAAACCATACCAGGGGCTGCCGATTTTTTAATTTTCTCTTACTTTCAGGAATCCATCCTTCGGAAGGCCTGTTCAGCAGTTCAATTGCCGCATAAACGATGCAAGAACCAGGGAAGCAGACAAGCCACGCCGCATTATGGAACTCCCAGGTGGTCTCTATCACGAGCAGTATACCCGTTCCGCATACTATTCCACAGCTTGCCCCTGGAGCGGACATGTTAACTAGTCCAACCTTCCACTTATCGCATTACGTGTATCGTTCTGCCTTGATCATACCCCTTTTTATTAAACAATGCATAGCTTTCGTCTATTTTTGCATTACCTTTTTCATTATATATGTTCCTTAACGACATGTTGCACCCGTACACGTTGGTACGGCCAAAATACGCCAGGGGCTTTAGTACCCCTCAATATGGTGTAAGAAGTCCGAACACTTTAACAAGTGCGGCACCCCGAACTTATAGCATTATATGCATCGGCTCTGAATCATGTCTTGGGTCAATAGTTGGGTTTGCCCGGCTCCTATGTTTTGGTGCCTTACGTTCCGCTATATCGGCTAAGGTAGCACTAGGAGAACCACTGCGATTGTGCCCCAGTTGAGATGGGTCGAGCACCTCAGTGGAGAAAGCTAAAACTGACTGTCATGATGAAGTGAGAGTTGGTCGCTGTTCGAGAGGTTTTTCGAGTCCCTAAAGACTTATGCCGCTTAGGGCGAGGAGCTGGATCTGTCCGGCCAAGGCGTGGATAGCGGCCCGAACTCGGTCTTCTGAATACCAGGGGCTTCGCCAAAATTTAAAATTATAGAATTCTATGGCTAAGTGAGGGAGTTCACGCATTATAGTCTGATTGCCTTGTTCGTTGGGCTGAGCGCCTCCCTCGAAGGACCCAAACATGGGAAAAAGAGCGCTCAGGTTTATCCCCGAACACCCCAGCACTAGCGGCATGGGGGCAGAAGCCGACGACTCGCCATCTCTCAGAATTGATAAACAGCCGCACAGAAGGTAATATTTTAAATTCCAACAGCATTGCTTAGCGCATATAAACAAGTTTTCAGCGCACAGGACAAAACGAGCAAGTTTCAATCAAAAATTACATCCCTAGAACATTCATCTGCCACAAGGCAGGCACCCTTCAGAACATCCTTATAGTAATTCTTGGGCTTGCGATGCTCTTTCCCCGGCGGTGGCCCATCCTTCACCAGCTTCTCAACATCTAGCTTGCCCCAGTGCACCTTAGCACGGGCAAGGGCCCTACGGGCACCTTCAATGCAGACAGAGCGCTTGATGACTTCGAGCCTTGGACAGGCCTCCACCAACCGCCACACCAGCTCGAAATAGCTCCCAGGCAGAGCCCCTCCAGGCCACAGCCGAACAATGAGGCCCTTCATGGCCTGTTCGGCCGCCTTGTGGAGCTCGACCAGTTGCTTCAGCTGGTCGCTCAGGGGCACGGGGTGTCCGGCCTCAGCATACTGAGACCAGAACACCTTCTCTGTCGATCTGCCCTCCTCGGCTCGATAGAATGCGGCAGCATCGGACACACTCCGGGGAGGATCTGCGAACGCTCCTGGAGAGCTCCGGATTCGGGTAAGTAACAAGTAACTCACGTTTATGTGTTTGCTTTGCATAAAGAATGCCTTACCCGCCGCTATCTTCTTCACTTCATCGAACTCCTGGAGGGTCTTCTGGGATTCAGCCTTGGCAGACTTGGCATTTTCAATAGCAACCGCGAGCTCGGACGCTCGCGTCTTTGAGTCAAGCTCCAAACTCTCATGTTTTTCCATGAGAGCCTGGAGCTCTTGCCGCACCTTGCCAACCTCGGCCTCATACTTCTCCCGCTCGGTGCGCTCCGAGGCCGCCCTCTTCTCGGCCTCGACCAGCGCCTGCTTAAGGGTCGCCACTTCAGACGTGGCCCCTAAAATAGCCACCATAATCCTGTCATTCTTTTCAATCCCGGACAAATGGGTGGAGTGGGAAGCCCAGTCCGCGGAGGAAACGGGGGAGGAACACCACCCTCTCATGGGGCCTAGGGGTGGGGATGAGCTGCCCCTTTTCGGGGAGCCGGTACGCGATGTCGTTAGACAGGTATCCGGCCTTCCTCAGCTTTTTGATATGTCCCTCCGTGACGGAGGAGACCATCCACTTGCCTCCCGCTCCGGACATGGCTGGAGAAGGTTGAGGTGGGGAGTGCGGACTTAGCCGCTGGATCTCGAGTGCGCAAGAATGGATAGGCGAAGGAGGAAGAAGGCGTATGTGAAAAGGTGGATCCCTATTCCCTTATATGGGTGGATGCGACTACATGTCCCGACCAGCCTGGTAAAACTCGCTTATCTCCAAGCACCGTAATCAATGGCGCGGTTGGGTTACCCACGCCCGTATTGATGAGAATCTCGGGATAAGGGGACACGATCTCTGCTTTAACAAGACGTGACAAGGAAACCGCCTCGCATGACACGCTGAGGTGGGATAATGAAACGACTCGGATAAAGGCTTGGCCGTGGTGTGACACGCTACGGAATACGTCAGCAGATTAGATTGGTGTAAATATTATTCTCTCTATGGCAATATGTGGAAACTTATTTTGCAGAGCCGGACACTATCTTCGTGTTCAAAATCTTCTATGAAGTATTTAGAGGAGGAACCCGCCTTGCAATGCCAAAGACAATCTGCGCGCCGGACTCATCGTCATTGAAGCCTGGTTCAGGGGCTACTGAGGGAGTCCTGGATTAGGGAGTGTTCGGATAGCCGGACTATACCTTCAGCCGGACTCCTAGACTATGAAGATACAAGATTGAAGACTCCGTCCCGTGTCCGGAAGGGACTTTCCTTGGCGTTGAAGGCAAGCTTGGCGATACGGATATGAAGATCTCCTACCATTCTAACCGACTTTGTGTAACCCTAACCCTCTCCGGTGTCTATATAAACCGGAGGGTTTTAGTCCGTAGGACAAAAGATACATCAACAATCATACCATAGGCTAGCTTCTAGGGTTTAGCCTGCTCGATCTCATGGTAGATCTACTCTTGTACTACCCATATCATCAATATTAACCAAGCAGGACGTAGGGTTTTACCTCCATCGAGAGGGCCCGAACCTGGGTAAAACTTCGTGTCCCTTGCCTCCTGTTACCATCCGGCCTAGATGCACAGTTCGGGACCCCCTACCCGAGATCCGCTGGTTTTGACACCGACAGGGGAGTCCTACTCCCACCAGGAGTAGGACTCCTCCTTTCCTAGTAGGAGTAGGAGAGGGGGGGGGGGAAGGGAGAGGAGGAGAAGGAAAGAGGGGCCGACCCCCTTGCCCTAAACCAATTCGGTTTGGGCCTTGGGGGGCGCGCCCCACACTCCCCTTGCTGCCCTCTATTTCCACTAAGGCCCATGTAAGCCCATTAAGCCCCGGGGGGGTTTCGGTAACCCCCGGTACTACGGTATTTATCCGGTAACCCTCGGAAGCCTTCCGGTGTCCGAATATAACCTTCCAATATATCAATATTTATGTCTCGACCATTTCGAGACTCCTCGTCATGTCCGTGATCACATCCGGGACTCCGAACTACCTTCGGTACATCAAAACATATAAACTCATAATACCGATCGTCACAGAACTTTAAGTGTGTGGACCCTACGGGTTTGAGAACTATGTAGACATGACCAAGACACGTCTCCGGTCAATAACCAATAGCGGAACCTGGATGTTCATATTGGCTCCTACATATTCTCGGTCAAACCGCATAACAACATATGTTGTTCCCTTCATCATCGGTATGTTACTTGCCCGAGATTCGATCGTCGGTATCTCAATACCTAGCTCAATCTCGTTACCGGCAAGTCTCTTTACTCGTTCCGTAATGCATCATCCCGCAACTATCTCATTAGTCGCATTGCTTGCAAGGCTTATAGTGGTGTGCATTACCGAGAGGGCCCAGAGATACCTCTCCGACAACCGGAGTGACAAATTCTAATCTCGATCTATGCCAACTCAACAAGTACCATCGGAGACACCTGTAGAGCACCTTTATAATCACCCAGTTATGTTGTGACGTTTGGTAGCACACAAAGTGTTCCTTCGGTAATCGGGAGTTGCATAATCTCATAGTCATAGGAACATGTATAAGTCATGAAGAAAGCAATAGCAGTAAACTTAAACGATCAAGTGCTAAGCTAATGGAATGGGTCAAGTCAATCACATCATTCCCCTAATGATGTGATCCCGTTTATCAAATGACAACTCATGTCTATGGTTAGGAAACATAACCATCTTTGACTAATGAGCTAGTCAAGTAGGCATACTAGTGACACTCTGTTTGTCTATGTATTCACACATGTATTATGTTTCCGATTAATACAATTCTAGCATGAATAATAAACATTTATCATGAAATAAGGAAATAAATAATAACTTTATTATTGCCTCTAGGGCATATTTCCTTCAGTTTGTCTTCCACCGTAATTATAATTGTTTCATCCACATGCATGCGGGCTAGCTAGTTTCCCTTTACTAATTAACCTTCTTGTGTTTCCAAGGTCCTGTGAACATTCCACCACCTATACTTGAAAAAAATTATAACCAAGGGGGAGGTGACGATGCTGATGATCATGAGCATGAGGACGAGCAGAACCCATATACTTAGTGGCGCCTGACAACTTATTCCGATGGATCACCTCTTCTTGTTTGTATATAGGGCACTGCTGATGTTACTAAGGAAGCAGGTGTTGTCTCGCATGGTCGCACTCTCCGGACCTATTCCAACATCCGTTGCAGGGTATTCGGGATAGATACTAGTGTACTAGCTCCAACACCTTCTCCTTGGTTCAGTATTGAAAGTCTTAGAGGAAACTCGCTCTTCCTTGGACAAAACTATCCAATAATGGTGAAAGGCGATCCAGCTACTGTTGACACAACGTTACTGCCATTTATGAGAAGCAACTGTATCTATACCTCGGACAATTCTATGCTTCCCTACCATCCCAGTATGGGTCCTGACATAGGCCGCTTTAGCCTGGATGATAAGTCCTGCGTTGGTCTCGAGATTGACAGTAGCTAGCCCTTCCTAGAGAATCGCTTTTGGTTCAAAGCAAGCGTTTCCAACGCCGACGAGTGGTTGAGCTAAATTTAATTTCATCGCTTTGTTATTTGTTGTGTGAGAAAAACTTTACTTTACTAGAATGTTTTATTGGAAATGATCTATAATCCAATGTGTATCCTTGTTGTCGTTGTGGGTTGTTGACATGTTATATGTAATCAATGGTACATTTGCATATGCATCCATCAATTCACGCCTGCTAGTGGTGTCCATATGAACAGTGCTAGTGATTTTAGTTGCAAAAATTAGATAGTTCTAGTAGTGATTTTTAGCTGCATATTTTGACAAATCGTAGTGTTACAAGGTTGACAAATGGCAATGTTACTAGATAAACAAATGTCAATCTTTCTAGTTTGACAAATGGCAACATACCCAAAATGATAGATGCAAATCTTACCCAATTGTTTCTACGTGGTTGCACATGGGTCATGCATAACAACCGTTTGCGTTGAAGGGATGCAGAAATCCTGCACTGCAGGGGAAAACCATAGCTCTCATTTTGCATACAGGTGTTCTATCTAAAACGTTTGTGATCAAGAGCTGCAGAAATCCTGGTTAGCACATTTTTTCCTTGGCTTCCTGGGGAAGCTGTAGTTTTGCATATGGGTGGTCTAACTAAAACGTTTGCGATGAGTGTTTTCTATTTAAAAACCATTGATGTTTTTTTCATAAGAAAATCGTTTGATAAGTTTGTACATTAAGAGAGAAAAATGCAAGTTCATTCAAACCATATCTTTCATCCAGTCACACCGCGAATTTATGTTCATATGATCGAGAATTCAAGATACTTTATTAAACCCCAAAAAAACTATTCCCAACAGCGGCGGAGGCGGTGTGCCGCGCCGTCTTGTCGTTGTCGTCCTCTGGGACGCCATTGTTGAAATCTTCAAGGCAGCACAAAATTTTCTTCACTTGTAAATCAAATCATGTCGTCGCGCGATCGACGGGCGGGGAGGGAGAGGACGGCAACTGGCGCCGCTGAGCGGTAGCGGTCGACGGTAGTGTCCCGTGCCGCTGAGGGGGGCGCGCGCACGGGCACGGGCGTGGTGGGTGCAGCCAAACGCATGGGGACCGGCACCGCGGTGGGTGGAGGGGCGCCCATAGGCAGGGGCACGAGCGCGGCGGGTGCAGCCAAACGCACGTGGGCCGGCGCCACGGTGGGTGGAGAGGCGCGCACGGGCACTGGCGCTGGCATGTACACGAGCTCGCGCGGGTCTGCGGAGACCTCGCTGACGCCCGCGGCTTCCAACTCTGCGATAGTGCTCGGCGACCAGCCCGTCAATGCTACGGGGATGGTCGCTAGCGCGGGCGTGGGGATGGGAGCTGGGAGGGGAGTGGGGGCAGCAACCCCCGCGGCCAGCTTGTTCTGGGCCATGTCCATGAGGCCCCATTCCTCCTTATTTTCTATCTCCTCCGGCTCGGAGTCGACTTCACCAAACTTGAAGACTAGTGGAAGATGATCATTTTGCGCCATGGCGTTGGTGGAGGTCTGCGGGAGGGAGGGGAATGGGAGGAGAACAGTAAGGCCGCCTGATGTTGCTTGAAGCTACATCGGTATTTCCCCAACGAGGAAGGGATGATGCATCACAGTAGTAGTAGGTATTTCCCTCAGATATGAAACCAAGGTTATCGAACCAGTAGGAGAACCAAGCAACACAATGTAAACAGCACCTGCACACAAATAATAACTTCTCGCAACCCGACGTGTTAAAGGGGCTGCTAATCCCTTCCGGGGTACGGCACCTCAAGATAGGCAAATGGACGTGAGGTAAATTTGTAGTAGATTGATAGATTGGACGCGAACAAAATAAATAACAATAAATTGCAGCAAAGTTATTTTTGGGGTTTTCGATAAATATATCTAAAAATAAAAGCAAATAAAAGGTAGATCGCAAAGGCAAATAATATGAGAAAGAAGACCCAGGGGCTGTAGGTTTCACTAGTGGCTTCTCTCGAGAAAAATAGCAAACGGTGGGTAAACAAATTACTGTTGGGCAATTGATAAAACCTCAAATAATTATGACAACATCCAAGCAATGATCATTACATAGGCATCACGTCCAAGATTAGTAGACCGACTCCTGCCTACATCTACTACTATTACTCCACACATCGACCACTGTCCAGCATGCATCTAGTGTATTAAGTTCATGGAAAAACGGAGTAATGCAATAAGAACGATGACATGATGTGCACAAGATTCGTTTATCTATATGGCGGTAGATATAGATCTCGGTCCTTAGTAGCAACGATACATACGTGTTGGTTCCCTTTCTGTCACTGGGATCAAGCACCGTAAGATCGAACCCACTACCGGGCACCTCTTCCCATTGCAAGATAAATAGATCAAGTTGGCCAAACAAAATCCAAATATCGGAGAAGAAATATGAGGCTATAAGAGACCATGCATATAAGAGATCAAAGAAACTGAAATAACTTTCATGGATATAAAAAGATAGATCTGATCATAAACTCAAAGTTCATCGATCCCAACAAACACACCACAAAAGAGTTACAACATATGGATCTCCAAGAGACCATTGTATTGAGAATCAGAAGAGAGAGATGAAGCCATCTAGCTACTAACTACGGACCCAAAGGTCTACAAAGAACTACTCACGCATCATCGGAGAGGCACCAATGGAGGTGGTGAACCCCATCCGATATGGTGTCTAGATTGGATCTGGTGGTTCTGGACTATGCGGCGGCTGGATGAATATTTCTTCGACTCCCCTAGGGTTCTGGGATTTTTGGGGTATTTATAGAGCAAAGAGGCAGTTCGGGGGTACTCGAGGTGGGCACAACCCACCAGGGCGCGCCAGGGCCTCCTGGCGCGTCCTGGTGGGTTGTCCCCTCCTCGATACTCCCCCCAGGTGCAACCAGGGCCCAACAGCTTCCTTTTGTCCCATAAAAAATCTCTGTAAAGTTTCGTGTCATTTGGACTTCGTTTGATGTTGATTTCCTGTGATGAAAAAACATGCAAAAAACAGGAACTGGCACTAGGCACTATGTCAATAGGTTAGTGCCAAAAAATGATATAAAATGACTATAAAATGATTATAAACATCCAAGGTTGATAATAAAACATCATGAAACAATCAAAAATTATAGATATGTTGGAGATGTATCAGCATCCCCAAGCTTAACTCCTACTCGTCCTCGAGTAGGTAAGTGATAAAAACAGAATTTTTCATGTGGAGTGATGTTCATCATGTCATAACATATTCTTTTCTTTATAGCATGGACATTTGGACTTTTATGCGATTCAAAGCAATAGTCTAGTTTTGACATAATAATTAAGATACTCAAGCATATGAACAAGCAACCATGTCTTTCAAAATATCAATGCTAAAACAAGTTACCCTAGCCCATCATGCTCAAACATTGATCCATTCATGAAACACACTCGAATATTAGCTACAGCCAATACTAAAGTACGATCATATTGCCTCCTAGTTGGTGCTTTTTATGAGAGAAGAAGGAGACTCAAAATAAAAATTGCATAAAGTAAAAGGAAAGGCCATTCGGAGAGGGGAGTAGGGATTTGTAGAGGTGTTAGAGCTCAAAGCGAAAAAATGAGATAAAAACATTTTGGGAGGTGTATCCATCCCACCAACGAAAACGACTTAGGGTTCCAAACACTTTCGATGTTAGATATGCCATAGGAGGTTCCCAAATAGAAAATGAAGTTTATTCCTTTTTCCACCATAACTTTCACTTTCCATGGCTAACCGTATCCACGGGTGCCCTCCATACCAACACTTTCCAAGGAATTTATTATTTGACAATATAAAGCAAATTCATTTATTTTTGCATTTCAGGACTGGGCATCCGTAATAGCTTTGCCTTACTCTCGTGCAATGACAAGTGAATAAACACTCATCTTGAGAATAACACATCTAGCATGGAAAATATTAGCCACCCGTTACCGTTCCGCGAGCAAAGCAAACACACAAAAGAGAAGTTTATTTTGAAAATTAGAGATGGCACATGAAAATTTGCTTAGAACAGCAAAATAATACCGCATATAGGTAGATATAGTGGACTCATGTGGCAAAACTGGTTTAAAGGATTTTGGATGCACAAGTAGAGGTCATACTTGGTGCAAAAATGAAGGCTAGCAAAAGATTGGGAAGCGACCAACCAAGAAACGAATAATCTCATAAGCAAGTATTAAACATAATTAACACCGCATAATGCACCACAAGTAGGATATAATTTTCATTGCATGATTATTGACTTTCGTGCATATTCTTACTAAAGCACAATTACTCATCAACATAATTCACATATCACATCATCATATCTCAAAACTATTACTAAGAATCAAGTTTATTTTGTCCAATGATCTTCCTGCCATTTTTCTTCTGCTTTATCCTTCTTGGATATCTATCGCTTTGGGACTAATTTTCATGTGTTGCTTTTCATAAGCTCAAACAAATTTAAGTGAAGATCATTAGCATAACAAATTTTCTTTCTCTCAAAATAATTTAAGTGAAGCAAGAGAGAATTTCTTCAAAATTTTGCTAACTCTCAAATAAACCTAAGTGAAGCAAGAGAGCATTTCTTCAAAAAGAAAGCACACTGTGCTCAAAAAGATATAAGTGAAGCACTAGAGCAAGTCCTAACTCATAAAAGATTTTAGTGAAGCATAGAGAGCAATTCTAACGAGTCATATAATTTTGGCTCTCTCAAATAAGTGTGTCCAGCAAGGATTGATGACTTAAAACACAAAATAAAACAAGCAAAGACACATATCATACAAGACACTCCAAGCAAAACACATATCATGTGACGAATAAAAATATAGTCTCGAGTAAAATACCGATAGTTGTAAGAAAGTGGGGATGCCACTCGGGGGCATCCCCAAGCTTAGGTAGTTGCTCATTCTTGGATAATAGCTTGGTATTCCTAGGCATCCCCAATCTTAGGCTCTAACATCCTTCCTTCATCCATCGTAAGATAATCCAAAAATTGAAAACTTCAATCACACAAAACTCAACAAAGCCTTCATGGGATCCATTAGTATAAGAATAATAAACTACTACTATAAGTGATGTATTAAAACCAATTCATATTTTGTTTTTGTATTATATCTACTATATTACAACTTTTCTATGGCAAAAATTCATCAAAGAAAAACCATAGAGCCATCAAAATAAGCACACAACACAAAGAAAATAGAATCTGTCAAAACAGAACAATCTGTAGCAATCTGACTATTTCTAATACTTTGATAACTCCAAAAATTCTAAGAAATTAGGACGACCTGAGAAATTTGTATGTTCATCTATTGCAATTTGAATGGGTATTTTATCCCTCTATGGTAAAAGATGAAAATTAATTTCATGAGCGTAAAAGTTTCTCTTTTTTCAGCAAGATCAAACAACTATTACCCAAGAAGATCCTAAAGGCTTTACTTGGCACAAACACTAATTAAAACACAAAAAACACAATCATAACAGTAGCATAATTGTTCTAACACTCAAAAACAGGAAGCAAAAAGCAACAATAAATCTTATTCATTGGGTTGCCTCCCAACAAGCGCTATAGTTTTACGCCCTTAGCTAGGCATAAAGCAAGGATCTAAGTTTTGTCATCCTGCTTCTTCTTAATTTTCTTGGGGGTATTTTTATCAGGAGGTTTTGTAAACACAACATAAAACATATTTTCCATAGAAACTTTAGCATTCCTTAGTTGGTTTTCATCATAACCCCTTTGATTTCCCGCAACAATCCAAGAATAGTGTTGATTAACATTATTAGAAACTTGTTGGATTATATCTAGAACAGGGACTTCCTTTTTAAGATTCACATCAAAGATTTTATTATCCCCAATAAAATGCCTTAGTGCATAGTCACTATTGTAAAGAATTTCATCTATCACGAGTTTTCACGGTTCTTACCATAAAAGTCAAAGATTTCCCTAGCTTCCTGAATTATGTAGTCAAACTTGTTCATAAGAACAAGAGTGGCCAACTTTTTGGCTCTAGGATTCTTTATTTCAGGAAGCTCAAAAAACAATCTTTGCAAAGTCGGATGGGTATGAATAAATTTACTTTCAAATTTCAAAACTAGTGCTCAAATAGCATCCGCATAAGATCTAGTAGTTTTAAGTATAGGAGCATCATCAAGACTCCGATTCCCAACGCAATTGAAAAATTCTTGGATACGTTCTTTTCTCATAACGTTCCCTAGCCCCAAGATAAAAGTTTTAGCATCCAGATTGCCTCTACATCAAATCTTAGGAGTCAGGCCATCATCTATTGGTGCCATACCGAAATCACTCATGATTGCAAGCAGAGAATAGATCTGACGAGAAAACGGCGAACGGAAAAGAGAGGCGAATAAAACGACAAATTTGCGTGAAGTGGTGGAGAGGAAAACAAGAGGCAAATGGCAAATAATTGTGATTAGGAACCTGGTTATGTTGAAGATCCTCCCCGGCAACGGTGCCAGAAATTCCTTTTTGATGTCGCTTGAAGCTACGCCGGTATTTCCCCAAAGAGGAAGGGATGATGCAGCACAGCGGCAGTAGGTATTTCCCTCAGATATGAAACCAAGGTTATCGAACCAAGCAACACAACGTAAATAGCACCTGCACAAAAAAACAACTTCTCGCAACCCGACGTGTTAAAGGGGTTTGCAATCCCTTTCGGGGTACGGTGCCTCAAGATAGGCAAACGAACGTGAGGTAAATTTGTAGTAGATTGATAGATCGGACGCGGACAAAATAAATAACGATAAATTGCAGCAGAGTATTTTTGGGTTTTTGGATAAATAGATCTAAAAATAAAAGCAAATAAAAGGTAGATCACAAAGGTAAACAATATGAGAAAGAAGACCCGGGGGGTAGGTTTCACTAGTGGCTTCTCTTGAGAAAATAGCAAACGGTGGGTAAACAAATTACTGTTGGGAAATTGATAGAACCTCAAATAATTATGATGATATCCAGGCAATGATCATTACATAGGCATCACGTCCAAGATTAGTAGACCGACTCCTGCCTGCATCTACTACTATTACTCCACACATCGACCGCTATCCAGCATGCATCTAGTGTATTAACTTCATGGAAAAACGGAGTAATGCAATAAGAACTATGACATGATGTAGACAAGATCCATTTATCTATATGGCGCTAGATATAGATCTCGTCTTTTTATCCTTAGTAGCAACAATACATACATGTCAGTTCCCTTTCTGTCACTAGGATCAAGCACCGTAAGATCGAACCCACTACCGGGCACCTCTTCCCATTGCAAGATAAATAGATAAAGTTGGCCAAACAAAACCCAAATGTTGGAGAAGAAATATGAGGCTATAAGATATAATGCATATAAGAGATCAAAGAAACTCAAATAACTTTCATGGATATGAAAAGATAGATCTGGTCATAAGCTCAAAGTTCATCAATCCCAATAAACACACCGCAAAAGTATTACATTATATGGATCTCCAAGAGACCATTGTATTGAGAATCAAGAGAGAGAGATGAAGCCATCTAGCTACTAACTACGGACCTGAAGGTCTACAAAGAACTACTTACGCATCATCGGAGAGGCACCAATGGAAGTGGTGAACCCATCCGTGATGGTGTCTAGACTGGATCTGGTGGTTTTGGACTCTACGGCAGCTGGATGAATATTTCGTCGACTCCCCTAGGGTTCTGGGATTTTTGGGGTATTTATAGAGCAAAGAGGCGCTTCGGGGGCACCCGAGGTGGGCACAACCCACCAGGACGCGCCAGGGCCTCCCGGCGCGCCCTGGTGGGTTGTCCCCTCCTCGGGACTGCCCCCAGGTGCAACCAAGGCCCAACATCTTCCTTCTGGCCCATAAAAAATCTCCGTAAACTCAGTGCCATTTGGACTTCGTTTGATATTGATTTCCTGCGATGTAAAAAATATGGAAAACAGGAACTGGCACTAGGCACTATGTCAATAGGTTAGTACCAAAAAATGATATAAATGACTATAAAATGATTACAAAACATCCAAGATTGATAATAAAACAACATGAAACAATAAAAATGTATAGATACGTTGGAGACGTATCACATCCTTCCTTATCTTCATGTTTTCAGCCACGAGATGTGTATCATCGTGATCAGGGATCTTGGACTTTAACTTTTTGAGCACTTGGGCTCCATCTTCCTCTTCTTCTTCAATTTCAGGCACTGGGGCCTTGTTCTTCTCAGCAGTAGGAATATTTCTTGTGCTTCTCTTTGGTGCGGACTTGGTGGCTGAAGCAGTAGCTTTGGGGGCAGTCTTGGTCTTTGAAGGAGCGGCCCCAAACTTGATGGCATCCCCCATCAGCTTCTGAGTCTTTGATGTTGGAGCAGCATCCTATTCTTCCTCTTCTTCCACATCAGATTGAATCATCATTGAAGGCTTTCCAATAACTCTTGCCATAGTTTTCTTGGCCCTCTCCTTCCTCTTCTTTCCTTCAGCAACAGGCTCTCCAACATTTGATTTGGAGGTTTCAAGAGTTGAGGCTCTGGCCTTAGACATGGGCACTCTCTTGGCAAGAGCCTTCTTTTGGAAACCAGGCTTTGTTGAAGCAGCTGTGCCAAATTCCTTCTTAACTACTTTCTTCTTGGAGCTGACCTCCTCCTTAGTAGCAACATAGTCCTCATATTCAGAGTCTGAGTTTCTCTTTCTCCTCTGCCTAGTAGCAGCCTTAGGCAGGTTGCTAGGAGTACTTATGCTCCCATCATCATAGCTGTTAGAGGGACTAGTGCCCTCACTCAGGTTAACTTGCTCCTCAGACTTGTCCTGGCTATCACTTTGATCTTACATGTCTGACACTGCAAACTGAAAGCTGGCCCTGTGAACAGATGTAGATGAGATAGAGTGGATGAGCATCACAAAGTGCAGAGATTTTGCAAAACAATTGAGTCAAAACTTAGTTTTCGTTTTCCACAGAAAGCATTTCGGAGCTACCGATTTGTTAAACTCAGTGCCACCGAAGCAATATTGGAGTCTGAACTAGTGAGATTGGTCAGACCGAGACACAGTTCGGTGAGTCCAAGATTGCTAGGGTTTCACTGAGAGTTGAACTCAGTCACACTGATTTGCAAGTTTCGGTCAGACCGAAAGTTACAAGTGCAATGGCCTGTCGGCGTTCTGGAAATGGGGGTCCCCAGACTTGCCTGCCTGCGGCCTGCGGCGTGGCTCAAAGGAGTCCCAGCATGGCCCATCTTCATCAACACAAGACTCAAGACCCTCACAAGGGGCCAATGAAGGAAATATGCCCTAGAGGCAATAATAAAGTTATTATTTATTTCCTTATATCATGATAAATGTTTATTATTCATGCTAGAATTGTATTAACCGGAAACATAATACATGTGTGAATACATAGACAAACAGAGTGTCACTAGTATGCCTCTACTTGACTAGCTCGTTAATCAAAGATGGTTATGTTTCCTGACCATGAACAAAGAGTTGTTATTTTATTAACGGGATCACATCATTAGGTGAATGATCTGATTGACATGACCCATTCCATTAGCTTAGCACCCGATCGTTTAGTATGTTGCTATTGCTTTCTTCATGACTTATACATGTTCCTATGACTATGAGATTATGCAACTCCCGTTTGCCGGAGGAACACTTTGTGTGCAACCAAACGTCACAACATAAATGGGTGATTATAAAGGTGCTCTACAGGTGTCTCCAAAGATAGATGTTGGGTTGGCGTATTTCGAGATTAGGATTTGTCAGTCCGATTGTCGGAGAGGTATCTCTGGGCCCTCTCGGTAATGCACATCACATAAGCCTTGCAAGCATTACAACTAATGAGTTAGTTGCGAGATGATGTATTATGGGACGAGTAAAGAGACTTGCCGGTAACGAGATTGAACTAGGTATTGGATACCGACGATCGAATATCGGGCAAGTAACATACCGATGACAAAGGGAACAACGTATGTTGTTATGCGGTCTGACCGATAAAGATCTTCGTAGAATATGTAGGAGCCAATATGGGCATCCAGGTCCCGCTATTGGTTATTGACCGGAGATTTGTCTCAGTCATGTCTACATTGTTCTCGAACCGTAGGGTCCGCACGCTTAACGTTACGATGACAGTTATTATGAGTTTATGCATTTTGATGTACCGAAGTTAGTTCGGAGTCCCGGATGTGATCACGGACATGACGAGGAGTCTCTAAATGGTCGAGACATAAATATTGATATATTAGACGACTATATTCGGACACCGGAAGTGTTCCGGGTGATTTTGGATAAAACCGGAGTGCCGGAGGGGTTACCGGAACCCCCCGGGGAAGTAATGGGCCTTATTGGGCCTGAGGGGAGAGAGAGGGCAGCAGCCCAGGAGGTGGCGCCCCCCCATGGGGAGTCCGAATTGGACTAGGGAGGGGGGGCGCGGCCCCTCTTTCCCTCTCCCTCTCCCTCTCTTTCCTTCCCCCTCTTGTTTCCTAGTTGGACTAGGAAAGGGGAGTCCTACTCCCACTAGGAGGAGGACTCCCCCTCCATTTGGCGCGCCCCGTAGGGCCGGCCGGCCTCCCCCTTGCTCCTTTATATACGGGGGCAGGGGGGCACCCTAGGACACACAAGTTGATCTTCGTGATCGTTCCTTAGCCGTGTGCGGTTCCCCCCTCCACCATATTCCACCTCGGTCATATCGTTGCAGTTCTTAGGCGAAGCCCTGCGTCGGTAGAACATCATCATCGTCACCACGCCGTCGTGCTGACGAAACTCATCCCCGAAGCTTTGCTGGATCGGAGCCGGGGGAGCATCATCGAGCTGTACGTGTGCTAAGAACTCGGAGGTGCCGGAGTAACGGTGCTTGGATCGGTCGGATCGGGAAGACGTACGACTACTTCCTCTATGTTGCGTCAACTCTTCCGTTGCGGTCTATGAGGGTACATAGAAAACACTCTCCCCTCTCGTTGCTATGCATCACCATGATCTTGTGTGTGCGTAGGAAATTTTTTGAAATTACTACGAAACCCAACAGCCAAGCCTCGCGAGGCGGACGGCACGAAGCTTCCTCTGGCGTGGCCTCGTCAGGCTGGCTCGCGAGGAGGCGGAGAGATCAAGGCGGGGTACCTCGCGAGGTGCCCGTGACGCAAGCCATGATGACTCAGGGCGCCAGGCGGGTGCCAGCGCGCGCAGCGTCCTTCTTTCCTCTTTGGTGCAAAGGGGGCAAGCGCAGCCGTGGAGTACCGAGGCATCAGGCAAAGGTTGCCCCATTTCGGTGCAACGAGACCAAGACCAGGAGGACTACGAGACGGAGGTCACCAGTGGAGCCCAGGACGGCGTCATCACCAGAGCTTTGCGCAGGCGAAGACTGCTTTTGTCAGGATAGTTGATGCT
Source organism: Triticum urartu (assembly GCF_003073215.2). Lineage (NCBI taxonomy): Eukaryota > Viridiplantae > Streptophyta > Magnoliopsida > Poales > Poaceae > Triticum > Triticum urartu. The sequence goes on along the minus strand of NC_053024.1, from coordinate 596,883,577 downwards.
GTTGTCCCCCTTCAAATTAGCCCGCCATTGTTGGCTCCCTTCCCGCTCGATATTTGGGAAGAGGACCAGGGCCTCTATAAATAGGACCAGCCGCCCACAGAGCAAGGGGGCGAAAAGAGAGAGAGGGGATCGAAACCAGAGCGAGAGAGAGAGAAGAGAAGGGTGACTGAACTCCTCCTAGCAGTTCATCGCCCTAGCCAAGAACAGACCCTCGCGAGGCTGTTCTTCCTTGTATTGTTCATCATCGTCAGCCCCAGGAGGCAATCCACCAACCACACACTAGAGTAGGGTATTACACCACAACGGTGCCCCGAACCAGTATAAATCTTGCGTCCCTTGTGCAGTTCTTTTAGTAGTTTAGATCTTTGCGAGACGGGGAGGTAGAAGGCGTAATCTCCGCGCGCACCCCAGTGTTCGAACCTTAAGGGTCTGCCGGAACCCGAAATCCGACATTTGGCGCGCCAGGTAGGGGTGCGCCGGAATTCGTCTTCCACCACTCCGCGCCCCGTCGCGTCGTCATCACCATGCCCGGCGACCAGGAGGGCAACCCCGACCCATGGGCTGCGTGGCCCAACCGCGCGGAACCGCTCGCCTCGGGCGACCCCGCGCCCCAGGCAGCTCGCGGTCCGCAGGGCGCTGCGGGCCACGAGCGACGCGGACAGACTTCGGAAACTCTTACGCCGCGGCAGGCACGGTCGGCAGCAAGGGCCTCCAATCACGCCACGACCACGACAACCTACACCCGCCGGGAGCAGGCGAACTCGAGGGCCGCGCTCACGGTGGCCCGAGAGCTGCTGCGGTGCAGACTGCTGGAGGGCGGCCACGAAGTGCTGCTGGAGCAAGTGGCGGAGCTCCTGGGCTTCGCCGCCTCGGGGGCTCACCCCTTCTCCACCCAGCTCCCATCTCAAGCCTAGGGCGACCCACGCAGGGGCTCCGCACGCGCCCGCGGACTCCAAGGCTACTCCGACGCCAGCAAAGCTGTCAGCACCGGACCGGCGGCGGCGCTGCCCCCGCCCCCGGCCCGTGAAGAAGAAGGACTCAACGCGACCCGCGGCCCCGGAGGGCGGCCGCGTTGCCACCCCGCAGTAGGCATGACAGGTGGGACCGCGTGGCATGCGGGGCATCACGGTGTGGCACTTGGGATGACGGCGACGGAGGAATACGTGCCTCTCATGATGGACCAAGGACACCCTCACGAGAACGGACAAGGCTCGCTCCTCGGCCCAAGCTGGGGGGACGAGGCAATGGAAGCTGAGCCCTTCCAGGAGCCCCGGGACGAACCCGCTAGCCACGCTGGAGGCAACGATTATCGGTCACCGCTAACTCTTCAGGGGCAGGTATACGCTAACCATGGATCGCAGGAGGTGCAGGTCGCCGCGGCAAGCAGCTGCCCCGCTCCCACAGTCTCCTACCCCTCGGGAGGAGGGCGCAGGGGGCTGCAGGAGAGGGGCCGGGATCCGACATCACCACCGCGGTGTTCAGAGCAAGGCGTTCTCAGGAGGTAGGCCCTCTGCTGGGGAGGTGCCTCAGGGCCTGCCCCTGGCAGAGGACCCGTGGTCGTCGGGGGAACCGCTGGCGACCGCTCTACCCCATCGGGCGACGTCCTGGGTTCCGGTCGTTGCTGATGGCACTAGAGTGCGGCGCAAGGCGGGGCCCTCGTCTGGCGATATGAAGCAAGGCCAGTACCTGTGAAGAAGGCCCAGTGCCTGTGAAGCTCGCCGCCCCGTGACACTCTCATGTAATAATGAGTGGGGCTGTACACGCCCCGGAGTCTCAGGGGTGCCGGCCTCAGGCCCTGGGGCTCCCTCCCACGCCCAGTGGACAGCACTTAGCTCCGCGCTGGTGAGAAGACGTCCAAGACTAGATTAGGTGCCAAACGCGGCCTTTTGTCTGCTTTTCGTTGCCTATCCCTTTAGCTGTAGCTTTTCCCTCGCTGGATTTAAGTTGGATTCGAATTTGAGATTTGCGTGTGTTCGGGGAAGGGGTGCTTATTCTCGCTCGAGCCATTTCTCGCGTTCTGGTTACCGCTTCACCACAGCTGCCTCCCCTCGCGAGTCCGGTCAGGCCTGGCTCATGCGCAACCCAAACTGCTGCTGTTGCTCCCTCTCGGGAGGATCTTCGGGTGCCTGCGGAAGTTGCCCTATTTGGAAAAGGCCCAGAGCCTGTGAAGCAAGGCGAGTGCCTGTGAAGCTCTCGTGCTCAGGAAAAGGCCCAGAGCCTGTGAAGCAAGGCGAGTGCTTGTGAAGCTCTCGCGCTCAGGAAAAGGCCCAGAGCCTGTGAAGCAAGGCGAGTGCCTGTGAAGCTCTCGCGTTCTGGAAAAGGCCCAGAGCCTGTGAAGCAAGGCGAGTGCCTGTGAAGCTCTCGCATTCAGGAAAAGGCCCAGAGCCTGTGAAGCAAGGCGAGTGCCTGTGAAGCTCTCGCGTTCAGGAAAAGGCCCAGAGCCTGTGAAGCAAGGCGAGTGCCTGTGAAGCTCTCGCGTTCAGGAAAAGGCCCGGAGCCTGTGAAGAAGGCCAACGCTTGTGAAGCCCCCCGCTAGCGACACTCTCGTGCCCAACGGATTCAACTAAAGAACACCAAGGGCGTCACGCCCTCCCACAGGCTGCTTCGGGGCTTGCGCGAAACAAAGGTAAACCTGCCAACCGCCCGGCGTGGGCGCTCGTGCTATATGACAACTACTGATACGACAAACACAGGTTCTACATGAGGGGCTTCCCCTCCCAAAATGCTCTCACGGCCATCAGGTCAAAAACCTGAGTTCTATTCATGCAGGGTAAACAAAAAAGACAGGAGAGATACACACTCAGTCGGACCAATCCCCCAATGCGTCCCCGGAAGCACCTCCTGAGCCTTCGCTGGGGTCGCCGAATTCGCCATCGTCGTCTGCGTCGCCGCTAGCAGCGTCAGGGCCGCTCGCCGCGCCGCCCTCGTCAGCACCCACGATCACGTCTTCGTCGTCCAAAGCGAAGGCCCTGACAAGGGCGTCCACGTTGTCTTCCACCCAATGCGCCAGGTCACCTCGGACGGCCTGGGGAACTGGGGCGATGACAGCGTCAAAATCGAAGCGGGAATCCATGTTCAGGAGATGGCTGAATACACGGGAGAAGGCGCGCCCGAGCAGCGCGCGGCTCCTCTCTTCCACCAACCTATCGGCCCTTGCCGAACGCGCCTCCATCTGCGTCACCACGGCAGTGAAGAACTGAAGGTTGCCAGCATAGTTGGCAGTGTGCGGCTCGCCAACAGCCGCCTCACAGATGTTGCCCAAGGCCACGCTAGCTCTCTCCCGAAGCGTGGCGATCATGGGACGGTGCACGTGCTCTAGGACCTGCCGCTGACGTATCTTGTCCGCATTCCGGCGTGCGACGCCCTCAGCCTCCTCCACCCGTTGACGAAGACGGAGCATCTCGGCCTGGGAGGTAGCCAACTCCCCTTGCGCTACCTCAAGGGCGGCCCGGGAGGCATCGGCCAGCCGCGTCCCATCCTCCCGCTTGACCCTCAAGGCTGTGGTCCTCCCTTCAGCTTCGACCCGGATCAACTCCAGTCTCTTCTCGAACCCGCGCTCGAGGTCTTGGCGCGCCATCGCCACCCGACGACCGACCTCCTCTAGGACACAAGCCTCCCGTGCGGCGACATCATCCTTCGCCTGCGTCACCAAGCGCTCCCTCGTCTCCAGCCGCTCGTACTCGCGAGTGCGTTCGGCGGCTTCCAGCGTCAACGCTTCTTCGCGCCTCTGGAGCTCGGCTGGGTCGCCGGAGGCCACCCGCATCGACGCAAGGGCTAGCTCACGCAGCTCCACTTGCTCCTCCAGTGAGTGGCACCGGGCCAGGAGCTCGCGATCCCGCTCCTCCGCCGCCTGTCGCCACCGGTCAGCTCTCCGGGCCTCCTCGGTGGCCTGGGATCGGGCCACTCGAGAGGCCTCCAGCGATGCCTTCGCCTCTTCATCGTCAAGGTCACGCTGACGACGCGCGAGGGCGATGGCGGACTCCAGCTCGCGCCTCCCTGTAGCCAGGCGAAGGCCCTCGGCCTCCAGGCGCGCGTCTTCGTCAGCAAGCTCCTCCCCAAGCAAGTTCACCGCGTCGGCCGCTCTTCGAAGGAACCCTTGGTGGCGAGCGCGGCGCTCCCGGGCGCGCTCAAGCACGTCTTCCACACCATCATCCGCCCCAAGCAAGCGCCGGGGGCCGCGAATCATCGTCCCTCCTCCGGGCAGGGGGCTGGGGGTTGGCGCCCTCGCGACGGCCGGGCGCGCCGCATCAGAAGCCCGGCCTAGGGCCAGCCCGTCTCCAGATGAGGGGCGCAGGAGGCGCCTCAACCAGTCGCAGTCCCCGCCCAGACGGGAAGCCCACGGCAGACTGGCTATTCCCTGAGAGGGTCCGCGGAGGAAAATCGCGGGCAATGAAGGGCCGTGGTGCACCTCGGGATGGTCCACCCCTTCAGACGCCCTCACCACAAGGGCAGAACTGCTCGGGGCATTTGAGGACGGTAGAGGGGGCGAAGCCAAAGGAGGCGGCACCTCTGCTACTTCCACGAGCTCGGCCGGGAGGGGCCTGCGGAGCAAGGATCAGTGAAAGCAACAAGAGGGTCAGGAGCCAGAGAGGAAAAAGACTTACTCGTAAGTGGCGAAGTACTTCCTGCGCTTCAGCACGCGACAAGGGAAGTCGTCACCCAGGGCCTCCCTTTTCCTCCGGAGGGCCTCAAAGTCCACGCGGAAGCGGCCCAAGAGAAGGGCGCAAGGATCAACCTGCGGCGAGGGCGGAGCATCGGAACGATCTGCGTCAGGGACACCTGCCTGGCGCGCGCCGTCCACCACCTCGCCAGAAGACGCGGCTGGGGCCTCCGAGGCCTCAGCCCCGGGCGCTGGGAGCGGCTGCTTGCCACCTTCAGCCACAGCGGCACGGGTCCCAGGAGCTGTCCCCTCGCGAGCATCACCCGGCGCTGCCACCTCATCAGGAGCCCCCTCAGCCTCCGGCGCCCCCTGCCTCCCTGCTCCGCCCCTTGAGGAGGAGTCGCCTTGGCCGATTGGAAGGGCAGTCACCACCATTGGGTTCTCGCGAGGTCCCTGGAGGCCGGCGGGGCGCATCCCCCACTCATTAAAGACGGGCATCTGCTTCACGAAGTCAGCCCTGCTCTGGCAGAGATACAACAAGGCCCCTCCCTGCCGGACATTGCCGGGATTGGGGTCCCCAGCCAGGGTCAAGAGCGTCGACTTCAGCACCGCGGGAGCCAGGTCCTGTTCCTGGAGCGTCATGCTATCCTCGCGCCCACGGAAGGCCCACATCCGGCGAGAGTGGCATTGAAGGGGAGCGACACGGCATAACAGAAACTCCTTCACCACCTTAGCCGCTGTCACGCCAAGCTTCCTCAGGAGCGCGAAGCGGCTCCAGACAAAGACGAGAAGGGGGCTCTTGAGCGTCTCCTGGCCCCAACCCAAATTGGGGACAGCAGGCGAGGTCGGCTCCGATAGCAGGGGCTGGGCACCCCTGCGTCCACGTACAACCACCGCTCGCGGAACCCAACCGCGGGCTGGGGGAGTTTGAAGTCAATCCCAGAGGCCTCGGTCTCAGGCTCGGCAGCAAAGCTCGCGCACGCCCAGCGTTGGGAGGGGTCGACAAGGTGCAGCGAGAAGAAGTGGCGCAGCAAGGCAACCAAAGGAGGGATGCCCACCATGGCTTCGCAAACGAAGGTGAAGACCGAAAGGAGGGTGATGGACTCAGGACTTAGATGCATCAAGTGGATCTGATAATGGGAGAGCACGACATTGAAGAAATCAGAGAAGGGGGGAACCACACCCGCCCACAAGGCGTCGGTAAAACATGGGACCTCGGTTGCTATCCTGTCGATGGAGAAGTGGGACGCAGGCCAGGCCGTCGTCCTCCCGCACTCATTGAAGACGGTGGCCAGAGCCAAGCTGTCCCTGCCCACGCACTCTTGATTGAGTACGGTCGACTGGCCGACGACGGGGGCCACCGATGGCGGCGCACAAGACGGAGGCATGGGTTTCTCCCCTCTCTCCTTCCTCGTCGGAGTCATGGCGATGGGAAGGAGGGGGAAGATTCGAGATTGGATTGGAGGCGGGAGCGGGCGTTCGAAGGAAGGAAGAACAGGGGACGCTCGAGCAACGGGAAGGGGAGCGGCTGTGTGCAACTACAAGTCCGCCTAGCAGGGCGCATAATAAGGAGGCGTGGGGGGAACAGTGCCGCCCACGTCCCATCAACCGCCATGCGGCGCCCAAGGCCGCAGGCTGTTAGGGCCCGCGGCGCTTCGCCCCTGCCCTTTCGCCTCTCGGCACGGCCAAGTCCGGGCGCGCCTTGGGCCCGGGGGCTACTGTCGGCGTTCTGGGAACGGGGGTCCCCAGACTTGCCTGCCTGTGGCTTGCGGCATGGCTCAAAGGAGGCCCAGCATGGCCCATCTTCATCAACACAAGACTCAAGACCCTCGCGAGGGGCCAAGCCTCACGAGGCGGACGACACGGAGCTTCCTCAGGCACGGCCTCGTCAGGCTGGCTCGCGAGGAGGCGGAGAGATCAAGGCGGGGTACCTCGCGAGGTGCCCGTGACGCAAGCCATGACGACTCAGGGCGCCAGCGCGCGCAGCGTCCTTCTTTCCTCTTTGGTGCAAAGGGGGCAAGCACAGCCGCGGAGTACCGAGGCATCAGGCAAAGGTTGCCATTTCGGTGCAACGAGACCAAGACCAGGAGGACTACGAGACGGAGGTCACCATGGAGCCCAGGACGGCGTCATCACCAGAGCTTTGCGCAGGCGGAGACTGCTTTTGTCAGGATAGTTGATGCTTGTTGTCCCCCTTCAAATTAGCCCGCCATTGTTGGCTCCCTTCCCGCTCGATATTTGGGAAGAGGACCAGGGCCTCTATAAATAGGACCAGCCGCCCACAGAGCAAGGGGGCGAAAAAGAGAGAGAGGGGATCGAAACCAGAGCGAAAAAGAGAGAGAGAAGGGTGACTGAACTCCTCCTAGCAGTTCATCGCCCTAGCCAAGAACAGACCCTCGCGAGGCTGTTCTTCCTTGTATTGTTCATCATCGTCAGCCCCAGGAGGCAATCCACCAACCACACACTAGAGTAGGGTATTACACCACAACGGTGCCCCGAACCAGTATAAATCTTGCGTCCCTTGTGCAGTTCTTTTAGTAGTTTAGATCTTTGCGAGACGAGGAGGTAGAAGGCGTAATCTCCGCGCGCACCCCAGTGTTCGAACCTTAAGGGTCTGCCGGAACCCGAAATCCGACATTTGGCGCGCCAGGTAGGGGTGCGCCGGAATTCGTCTTCCACCACTCCGCGCCCCGTCGCGTCGTCATCACCATGCCCGGCGACCAGGAGGGCAACCCCGACCCATGGGCTGCGTGGCCCAACCGCGCGGAACCGCTCGCCTCGGGCGACCCCGCGCCCCAGGCAGCTCGCGGTCCGCAGGGCGCTGCGGGCCACGGGCGACGCGGACAGACTTCGGAAAATCTTACGCCGCGGCAGGCACGGTCGGCAGCAAGGGCCTCCAATCACGCCACGACCACGACAACCTACACCCGCCGGGAGCAGGCGAACTCGAGGGCCGCGCTCACGGTGGCCCGAGAGCTGCTGCGGTGCAGACTGCTGGAGGGCGGCCACGAAGTGCTGCTGGAGCAAGTGGCGGAGCTCCTGGGCTTCGCCGCCTCGGGGGCTCACCCCTTCTCCACCCAGCTCCCATCTCAAGCCTAGGGCGACCCACGCAGGGGCTCCGCACGCGCCCGCGGACTCCAAGGCTACTCCGACGCCAGCAAAGCTGTCAGCACCGGACCGGCGGCGGCGCTGCCCCCGCCCCCGGCCCGTGAAGAAGAAGGACTCAACGCGACCCGCGGCCCCGGAGGGCGGCCGCGTTGCCACCCCGCAGTAGGCATGACAGGTGGGACCGCGTGGCATGCGGGGCATCACGGTGTGGCACTTGGGATGACGGCGACGGAGGAATACGTGCCTCTCATGATGGACCAAGGACACCCTCACGAGAACGGACAAGGCTCGCTCCTCGGCCCAAGCTGGGGGGACGAGGCAATGGAAGCTGAGCCCTTCCAGGAGCCCCGGGACGAACCCGCTAGCCACGCTGGAGGCAACGATTATCGGTCACCGCTAACTCTTCAGGGGCAGGTATACGCTAACCATGGATCGCAGGAGGTGCAGGTCGCCGCGGCAAGCAGCTGCCCCGCTCCCACAGTCTCCTACCCCTCGGGAGGAGGGCGCAGGGGGCTGCAGGAGAGGGGCCGGGATCCGACATCACCACCGCGGTGTTCAGAGCAAGGCGTTCTCAGGAGGTAGGCCCTCTGCTGGGGAGGTGCCTCAGGGCCTGCCCCTGGCAGAGGACCCGTGGTCGTCGGGGGAACCGCTGGCGACCGCTCTACCCCATCGGGCGACGTCCTGGGTTCCGGTCGTTGCTGATGGCACTAGAGTGCGGCGCAAGGCGGGGCCCTCGTCTGGCGATATGAAGCAAGGCCAGTACCTGTGAAGAAGGCCCAGTGCCTGTGAAGCTCGCCGCCCCGTGACACTCTCATGTAATAATGAGTGGGGCTGTACACGCCCCGGAGTCTCAGGGGTGCCGGCCTCAGGCCCTGGGGCTCCCTCCCACGCCCAGTGGACAGCACTTAGCTCCGCGCTGGTGAGAAGACGTCCAAGACTAGATTAGGTGCCAAACGCGGCCTTTTGTCTGCTTTTCGTTGCCTATCCCTTTAGCTGTAGCTTTTCCCTCGCTGGATTTAAGTTGGATTCGAATTTGAGATTTGCGTGTGTTCGGGGAAGGGGTGCTTATTCTCGCTCGAGCCATTTCTCGCGTTCTGGTTACCGCTTCACCACAGCTGCCTCCCCTCGCGAGTCCGGTCAGGCCTGGCTCATGCGCAACCCAAACTGCTGCTGTTGCTCCCTCTCGGGAGGATCTTCGGGTGCCTGCGGAAGTTGCCCTATTTGGAAAAGGCCCAGAGCCTGTGAAGCAAGGCGAGTGCCTGTGAAGCTCTCGTGCTCAGGAAAAGGCCCAGAGCCTGTGAGAAGCAAGGCGAGTGCCTGTGAAGCTCTCGCGCTGGAAAAGGCCCAGAGCCTGTGAAGCAAGGCGAGTGCCTGTGAAGCTCTCGCGTTCTGGAAAAGGCCCAGAGCCTGTGAAGCAAGGCGAGTGCCTGTGAAGCTCTCGCTTCTGGAAAAGGCCCAGAGCCTGTGAAGCAAGGCGAGTGCCTGTGAAGCTCTCGCGTTCAGGAAAAGGCCCAGAGCCTGTGAAGCAAGGCGAGTGCCTGTGAAGCTCTCGCGTTCAGGAAAAGGCCCGGAGCCTGTGAAGAAGGCCAACGCTTGTCCTTTTGTCAGGATAGTTGATTCTTGCTGTCCCCCTTCAAATTAGCCCGCCATTGTTGGCTCCCTTCCCGCTCGATATTTTGGAAGAGGACCAGGGCCTCTATAAATAGGACCAGCCGCCCACAGAGCAAGGGGGCGAAAAAGAGAGAGAGGGGATCGAAACCAGAGCGAAAAAGAGAGAGAGAAGGGTGACTGAACTCCTCCTAGCAGTTCATCGCCCCAACCAAGAACAGACCCTCACGAGGCTGTTCTTCCTTGTATTGTTCATCATCGTCAGCCCCAGGAGGCCATCCACCAACCACACACTGGAGTAGGGTATTACACCACAACAGTGGCCCGAACCAGTATAAATCTTGCGTCCCTTGTGAAGTTCTTTTAGTAGTTTAGATCTTTGCGAGACGGGGAGGTAGAACGCGTAATCTCCGCACGCACCCCAGTGTTCGAACCTTAAGGGTCTACCGGAACCCGAAATCCGACATGGCCTAAGCCAAATCGGTGAGACCGATTGTCGTTGTCAAAACCGGCGGATCTCGGGAAGGGGGTCTCGAACTGTGTGTCTAGGATCGGTGGTAACAGGAGACAGGGGACACGATGTTTACCCAGGTTCGAGCCCTCTCTATGGAGGTAATACCCTATGTCCTGCTTGATTGATATTGATGAATATGAGTGTTACAAGACTTGATCTACCGCGAGATCGTGATGGCTAAACCCTAGAAGCTTAGCCTATATGACTATGGTAATGAATATATCCTTTCCGTACTAACCCCTCCGGTTTATATAGACACCGGGGGGATCTAGGGTTTACATAGAGTCGGTTACATGAGAAGGAATCTTCGTAGTCGGTTGCCAAGCTTGCCTTCCACGCCAAGGAGAGTCCAATCCAGACACAGGTACAGTCTTCGGTCTTCATGTCTTCACAGCCCATCAGTCCGGCCCATGGATAACAGGTCAGACGCCCGAGGACCCCTTAGTCCAGGACTCCCTCGGTAGCCCCTGAACCTGGCTTCAATGACAAGGAGTCCGGCGCGTAGATTGTCTTCGGCATTGCAAGGCGGGTTCCCCCTTCCGAACCCCTAGTTGATCTTCAGATGTAATGATTGTATCCGGACTTGTATGCACAACCGTAGAGGATATGATATTTCATGGGTTCAACCCACCGACCATTTTTTGGTGATATAACACCACGCCTGCCCGGCCTTTGCTTGCGAACCGTTTTAGCCGGCCCGTCGCCCCATGTCCCAGGACGTGGCCTTATTGGCGCATCTTATCCAAACAGAGATCGTGCCTCCCTTTTTTAAGGGATTCCTGTCGAACCGAACGTGGGTAACCCAACCGTCGCTTGGGTACAACTCCTTGGAAACAAGCAAGTTTTTGAGGCCCGAGAGGAGACGTTTGATATTTGCAGTCTTTATATAGGGGTACAGACCCGTCTTTTTTCTTCCACGCTTGCCTCTTCCTCAACCCCTGCTACCCCGAGTTCCAACATCCGGGTTTCGGTCGCCACCGGCCCCAATCATGTCCGGATCTAGCCGTCAGGGCCGGTGGGTTGCCTCTTCTGTTATGGAGGAAGACATTGCAAAGCTTCGGGCGGCGAGGTACCTGACCGCTGAAATCCATCATCGGCTTCCTGCCAAGGGGCAGGTTATTCCCACCCCCAAATCCGGCGAGAGGGTCCTGTTCGTGTCCCACTTCCTCTGTGGGTTGGGGTTTGCACTTAACCCCTTCGCCTGAGGGCTCATGTTCTATTACGGGCTAGACTTCCACGATTTGGCCCCGGACTCTATTCTTCTTATCTCGGTGTTTATCGTCACGTGCGAAGCCCTCCTCCAAACTCCTCTGCACATTGGCTTGTGGCTCAAGACCTTTGATGTGAAGCCACGAGTGGTAGAGGGGGAGTAGGCCGAGTGCCGTGACGCTATAGTCAGCAAGCTTGCTAGCGCCGTTTGGCTGAAAGGATCCTTTGCCAAATCTTCTGATTTGTGGCAGCAGGGGTGGTTCTATATCACCGAGCCCTGCAGCTCCAAGTGGGAAACCGTGCCCGTATTTCGACCCAGCCCTCCAACTCAACTTGCATCATGGATTAATAAGGGGCTAGATTGGGGATCAACAAATGATGTGCGAACTCTGCAAAGTCGCATCCGAAACCTCATTGAGAGGGACATCGGCATAGCCAGCGCTATTCATATAATGCTAGTTCGTCGGACCCTGTCGTGCCAGCGACGGCCTCTCCGCCTATGGGAGTTCAATCCAGAAGGGCCGCGGATTCTTCAGAACTTCTTCGGCACAACGCACGAAGGAATGTGGAGATTAGTCTTCGGGAAACGAAGGCAATGGCCGGACACCACCGAAGATGTCGGCCTTGACTGTAATGATCCGGACACCCTAGTAAGTATTTGTTTACCGAATACCTCATAATCAGATAACCAGTGGCAAGATACCAACAGTATCATCCTTCTTTAGGGCTGGATAAAGAAGGTGGAATTGATTAGGTGTCCGGCTCCCCTTCCCGACGACTCAGCTACTCCTGTGTTAACAAGGATGCTAGCCTCGGTGCCATACCAAGCACCAGCAGGGGAGGGCGAAAAGATCCAAGATGACCTTGGTTCCGAAGGTAAGTCGGACACTGAATCCGAAGAAGTTGACCTTTCCTCGCCCGAAGACGGAGGCGGAAAACGACCCAGTATCCCTTCTCCAAAAAGGAGGAAAAGGGCCGCCTCCGAAGATGGGGAGGGGCGGTCTCCCAAGAAGGGCAAGATGCCACGTTCGACCGGCTTGGGTTTGGAAAGCGATGTCGTTGAGCAGCTCCAACAAGGGGACAAGCCCTCGGCCAAACCATAAGAGAATCCGGAGTACTTTGATAGCGTCCTGCTTCATTATTGTTACCGAAGATACACGTAACGCGTTTGTGTATTTTTACAGGTCGGCACAGAATTTTTCGGGGCGATCCTCTTCTTTGGGGAGTCTCCTCCCAGAGATGATGGAGAGCGAGATGCCTCCTCCGACCTCCTCTCCCAATAAGGTGGATGACTCTGAAGTGTCATCGTAGAGGGTCCCTTTAGACCGGGGACAGAAGAGGCAGTACCCAAAGGTGGATCTTTGACCATCCGGGATTCCGGAGCTGATGATAACCGAGGCCCCGGACTATCGGGTTCACAGCCGACAGCGATTTTGAAGACGAGCGAGCCGATTCTTTCAAAGGATCATTGTGCTTTTGGGGCAGCCTCGGGGAACCCGGAGACTCCGGACATATTGCGGGACATGTTGCGGAAAGCATCTATCTCGGGGGAACAGCGTACCTTGATGGGTATAGTAATTGAGAAGATTTCGTCCGTGAAGAGCGGATTAAATGAAGCCTTCATGAGCTTACTGAAGGGCTTCGAGGTTTGTAACCTAATGTTTTCAGCTATGTTTCATTTGCAAAGATGAGCCTGTGTATAGGTAGTAGCCCCTGATACTCAGGTTGGCTTCCGCTGGGAAGCAAAATGGAGGAACAACAAAGACCGTTTGAGGAGTAACCTAATCAACTTTTAACACAGGCTTCTTCTCCCTTGGCCGCTTCCCGGACTATGGAAATTGCCGATTTGCAGTGGAAGCTTTATGTGGCAGGGGATGATCTTGCTTTAATCAATATGCGTCTTGACGAGTCGCAAGGTGAAAGGATCGATATGGTTGACTAGCGGGGGGGTGAATAGGCAACTAACAATTTTTAGCTTTTCTTTAACAATTTAAACTTTGAATCAAAGTAGGTTGTCTAGATATGCAACTAGGTGAGCAACCTATATGATGCAACAAAGATAGGAACACAAGCAAGCAAGAGATATATCACAAATAAGCTTGCACAAGTAAAGGCACGAGATAACCAAGAGTGGAGCCGGTGGAGACGAGGAGGTGTTACCGAAGTTCCTTCCCTTTGAGGGGAAGTACGTCTCTGTTGGAGCGGTGTGGAGGCACAATGCTCGCCAAGAATCCACTAGGGCCACCGTATTCTCCTCATGCCCTCACACAATGCGAGATGCCGTGATTCCACTATTGGTTCCCTTGGAGGAGGCGACCGAACCTTTACAAACAAGGTTGGGGCAATCTCCACAACTCAATTGGAGGCTCCCAACAACACCACGAAGCTTCACCACTATGGACTATGGCTCCGCAGTGACCTCAACCATCTAGGGTGCTCAAACACCCAAGAGTAACAAGATCCGCAAGGGATTAGTGGGGGGAATCCAATTTCTATTGGTGGAAGTGTAGATCGGGGCCTTCTCAACCACTCCCAAGCAAATCAACAAGTTTGATTGGCTAGGGAGTAAGATCGGGCGAAAATGGAGCTTGGAGCAACAATGGAGCTTAGGGTTGGAAGAGGGAGTCAACTAGAGGAAGAAGACACCCCTTTTATAGCTTAGGACAAAAATCCAACTGTTATCCACCTACCAGGCCGTGACCAGCGGTACTACCGCAAGGCCATGCGGTACTTCCGCTCCTGACAAGTGGTACTACCGCAAGGCCATGCGGTACTACCATGAGGAACCGCGGTACTACCGCAGCAGCAGCAGTAGCTAGGGCAGACTTGAAGCACAAGGGCTGAGGACGGTACTGCCACAGGCACGGTACTACCGCTCCCCCTTGAGGTACTACCGCACGGCGGGAAACCCCTAGCCTAGGAAGAGCATGGATAAATATACATCTGTGCCTACTTCCGCTAGAAAACGGACGAAGCAAAAATCCGATACAGTACTACCGCAGAGGAGCGGTACTACCGCCTGGTAGCTGAGCCAGGCCGCACACGGTACTACCGCGCAAGGGATGTGGTACTACCACGGTGGCGCAGATGTAAAAAAATTACATCCGCCCCTACTACGGCGAAGGAGCGGTACTTGGCCTGGGGGCCACGGTACTACGGCTCGAGAGGAGCGGTACTACCGTGGGCACGTGAGGTACTACCGTGCCGAAGTACGGTACTACCGCGGGTGCCTGCGGTACTACCGCTCAACAAGGAGCAGTACTACCGCAAGCCCATCATTAGCAGCCACGACAAGGTAAAGAGGATAAACGGAGGATGCTCCAAACTGCAGGGGAAAGGAGGGGACAAGGAAGAAAACATGTTGAAAGTGCAACTATCCCTAGGTGGTTTTGGTAATTCATAACAACATATAGCTCATTGAGCTAATGCTATTCCAAGATGATCATTTCAGGAAAGCTCAATGATTGGCATGGCATGGATGGTGAAAGTGGAACCCTCAAAATGCTAAGGACAAAGGATTGGCTCTAGCTCATATGCTCAAGACTCTTCATTTTACATTTTAGTGGTCCAAGATCACATTGAGTCCATAAGAAAAGCCAATACTATGAAGGAGGGATGACGTGTTGCTTAATGAGCCTCTTGCTTCATGTGCTTAGTGATATGCTCCAAAATCCTCAGCTACTTTCCCATATCCACATTTGACCTAAACCCAAAGCCAAACTCGGCCCTACCGATTCTTTCAACCCGGCGCCACCGAGTTTCACTTGTCATAGCCATTGCCAAACCCTAAGCAAATCGGTTCTACCGATAGGGATCTCGGTCTCACCGAGATGGGATTGCAATTTCTCTGTTTCCTTTTCGTAACTTTTCGGTCTCACCGAAAGAGCGGATCGGTCCCACCGAGATTGCAATGTAAACTCACTGTTTCCTTTTCGTAACATTTCGGTCTCACCGAGAAGAGCGAATCGGTCCCACCGAGTTTGCCTGACCAACCCTCTAGTTAGCTTATTACCAAATCGGTCTCACCGAGTTTGTGTAATCGGTCTCACCAAGATTACGTTATGCCCTAACCCTAACCATATCGGTCCTACCGAGTTGCATGTCAGTCCCACCGAAAATCTCTAACGGTCACTAGGTTTACTATTTCGGTCCGATCGAGTTTGTTGATTCGGTCCCACCGAGATTGGTAAATTGTGTGTAACGGTTGGATTTTGTGTGGAGGCTATATATACCCCTCCACCTCCTCTTCACTCATGGAGAGAGCCATCAGAACACATCTACACTTCCAACTCATATGTTCTGAGAGAGAACCACCTACTCATGTGTTGAGGCCAAGATATTCCATTCCTACCACATGAATCTTGATCTCTAGCCTTCCCCAAGTTGCTTTCCACTCAAATCTTCTTTCCACCAAATCCAAATCCTGTGAGAGAGAATTGAGTGTTGGGGAGACTATGATTTGAAGCACAAGAGCAAGGAGTTCATCATCAACACACCATTTGTTACTTCTTGGAGAGTGGTGTCTCCTAGATTGGCTAGGTGTCACTTGGGAGCCTCCGACAAGATTGTGGAGTTGAACCAAGAAGTTTGTAAGGGCAAGGAGATCGCCTACTTCGTGAAGATCTACCGCTAGTGAGGCAAGTCCTTCGTGGGCGATGGCCATGGTGGGATAGACAAGGTTGCTTCTTCGTGGACCCTTTGTGGGTGGAGCCCTCCGTGGACTCGCGCAACCGTTACCCTTCGTGGGTTGAAGTCTCCATCAACGTGGATGTAGGATAGCACCACCTATCCGAACCACGGGAAAAACATCCGTGTCTCCAATTGCGTTTGAATTCTCCAAACCATTCCCTTTACATTCTTGCAAGTTGCATGCTTTACTTTCCGCTACCAATATACTCTTTGCATGCTTGCTTGAATTGTGTGATGATTGCTTGACTTGTCCTAAAATAGGAAAAGGCTAAATTTTTATTTGGTCAAGTAGTCTAATCACCCCCCTCTAGACATACTTTCGATCCTACAAGTGGTATCAGAGCTTTGGTCTCCATTTGCCTTGATTTCCATAGCTTTTGGTGGTCATAGCCTTGGTTTCACAACCTAGGAGAGTATGGCATCTTGCGAGGGAAATTATCACCGTAGAGGTCCTTACTTTGATGGTACTAATTTTGCTAGTTGGAAGCATAAAATGAAAATGCATATTCTTGGACATAACCCCGCCGTTTGGGCTATTGTGTGTGTTGGTTTGCAAGGTGACTTCTTTGATGGGAGAGAACCAAAGCGTGAAGCTACCGCGGATGAGTTGAAGATGTTGCAATACAATGCTCAAGCTTGTGATATTCTCTTCAATGGATTGTGCCCCGAAGAATTCAACAAAATCAGCCGTCTTGAGAATGCAAAGGAAATTTGGGACACTTTGAATTGATATGCACGAAGGTGTCGCTGAAATGTACTCTAGGCTTGCTCTCATCACAAATGAGATTGCCGGCTTAGGAAGTGAAGAGATGACCGATAGATTCATCATCAAGAAGATTCTAAGAGCCTTGGATGGAAAATATGATACCGTGTGCACATTGATCCAAATGATGCCCAATTACAAAAATCTCAAGCCAACGGAGGTAATTGGAAGAATTGTTTCTCATGAGATGTCACTTAAGGATAAAGAGGAACTTCACAACAAATCAAGTGGTGCCTACAAAGCCTCATGTGAATCCCCTACATCATCAAGTGAGAAACAAAACTTCAATGAAGAATTGAGCTTAATGGTGAAAAACTTCAACAAGTTCTACAAGAGTAGAAGCAAAGATAGAAGCTCCAAGTCAAGGTCCTACAATGACAAAAGATATTCTAGTCGAGAGCGAAACTGCTACAATTGTGGAAGACCCGGACACTATTCCAATGAGTGTACGGCTCCCTACAAGAGAAGAGAAGACTCTCCAAAAAGAAGGAGCAAAAGAGAAGAATCACCACCAAGAGAGAGAAGGAGTAGAGATGATCGTTATGAACGAATACACTCACGGAGAAGCAAGGATTCGGAAAGGAAGGAAAAATCATCAAGGAGCTACACAAAACGAAGACATCAAGCTCATGTTGGTGAATGGGTATCCAGCTCCGACTCCGACAACCACTCCGAGAGAAGTTATCACTCCGATTCTGAATATACTCAAGATGAAGGTGTTGCCGGTCTAGCACTTGTGTCAACCAACTCCTACGATTATTTGACTCACCAAATGAAGGAATTGGAAGATGCTTCATGGCCAAAGGTCCTAAGGTAACACACCCCGAGTATGTTGATTTTAATAGTGATGAAGATGACTTGTTAGGTGATGATGATTTACTTGTTGACAACTCTAGTAATGAATACTATGATGAAACGACCATTAATCATGCTAATCAAGATAAAACGAATGACAATGATAAGGAGAAGATTGAGGCTCTAACTAAAGAACTAAACACTCTTAAGTTAGCTCATGAAACTATCTTCGAAGATCATCGAGAACTTTTAAGAGCTCATGAGAAGTTACGCTTTGAAAAGCTCAATCTTGAGCAAGAGCATGAGTTTTTAAAGGCAATCAATGATGATCTCCGCAAGAAAAGTTCTTCTTACATTGCCAAGCGTTTACTCTTATCCACTTACATGCCTCAAGTCAAGTCTAGTAACAAGAACAAGAAAGATTCTTCCTCTAGTAGTAACAATGATCATGCTAAATCCAATATTGTTGCTTCTAGTAGTTCTATTGATTCCACTAATGATTCTCTTAGCCAAGTTACACTTGAGCAAGAAAATAGCTTATTGAAGGGAATTATAGAGAAAGGAGTGTACAAAAGCCTTGCCGGGAGTAAGCAATTCGAGGAAATTGTGCGCAAGCAAGGAAGGCACCGAAAGAATCAAGGTGTTGGTTTTGAACAAAAGTTCAATGCCAATGGAGTTGAGTGGGAAGAAGATCAATACCACAAGACAAAGTTTGTTCCTCAACAAGAGAAGTATGATCCTACTTCCTTCAAGGGGACACAAGCTCAAGATGATCTTCCACCACAAGACTACAAGCAAAAAGGCAAGGACAAGCTTCAAGAGGAAATTGATGCATTTGAAGAAGGTCCTAAGACCTTAGTCAAGTGGGTTCCCAAGACCACTTCAAGTTCCACTTCATCAAGTACGACTACAACTCCAAGGATTCCCATCAAGATGGTGTGGATCCAAAAGAAGAAGAACTAGAGAGTTCTTGAGGGTGACTCTGCCAACATACTTCACTCTTATCATTTTGGCAAGAACAAGTGCAATCAACTTCCACATCTTGCACTAGTTCAAGGAGTCACACACCCTCTTGTTGGTAAGACAAGGGACAAGGTAACCTAAAAGTTTTCATGGACATCATCTTGTGTGTGCATCACTCTATGTCTATGGATATCCTTGTTTGTTCCTTGTGGGACTAACCCATGTAGGTATTGAAAGTGCAATTCACTCAAATGGATAGCTCCAAGTGATCTACATCAACATTGAGCATCCACATCTTCAACATCTACATGAAGTCATCATCGACAAAACCCAAGGTTAGTTCATCCCTCTTAGGGGGGATATCACATCTAGGGGGAGCTTTACTCTAAGACTTGAGCTAAAGCAACTCTAAAGATGTGAACACAACAATGCTTTATGTAAAAGTGGTAACCCCACTTGAGCTTAAACGATGAGTATGACCTATGATCAAGTGTTCTCATTTGACTCCTAAGTCAATATACTCATATATAGATGACCTAGTCATCGCCAATTGCTTGATAGATTCTAGAATTGGTTGTGCATGCTTTGTCACATATTTCAATTGCCATTTTATTGTGTGAGCATGTTGGTTGCATATTTTACTCATTCGAGGACATCCACTTGTTGTTTTGATTGTTTGGTTTTATTTCCTTTTGCCAAGTGGATGGACAAGAATGCCTAAGAACCTCCTCTAGCTATCTATGCTTTTCTCGTCTCAAACTCTATTCATGCTACATCACAAAATTTGATCAAGTCAGATTCGAACCACTCTGTGTGAGGAGCACTCGGAGTCCCCGATTCGTCATAGACTTAAACTTCCAAAACCTCTTTGTGATTCTCGGTCTGACCAATATCCTACTTTCGGTCCTACCGAGATCATTAAGTTGATCTGAATTTTCGATCTCGGTGCAACCGATTTGAACCATTTGGTCACACCGAGTTGCAATAACTGTATACAGTTTTGCATCTCGGTGCCACCGAGTTGTTCCACTCGGTCACACCGATAGGGTCGGGCTATATATAGTCACGGGCAAAAATTTGGAAATTTCTCCGAACCCCTTCGCCCGTGCGATAGCTCGCTCTGCCAACGTGGTCTCCGGATTGTCTCCTCGCCGCCAGCCGCCTCCAGTCGCTGGTCTCCATCGCCGTCAACGGAATTCAACCCCGCCGTTGCCGCCGTAGCGAGTCTCCGCCGGACTAGGGTATGGACTTGATCTTTGTGCTATCCCCAATCTGATTCCTAGCACATTGTGATCTTATTGTTTCTAGCCACGATTGAAACACTCCTATCCAGTCAATGCGTTCGTAGAATAGGATTGATTCAAAAAATTTAGGGTTAGGTTTCTGCCGAAACCATCTCGGACCCACCGATTTGGCTCATGCCATTGCACAAGTGAGACTCGGTCTGACCGAGAATTACTAATCGGTGTGACCGATTTTGGAACTTTGTGAAACCCTAGCAGTCTCGGTGCCACCGAACTGTGACTCGGTCTGACCGAGTTCACTAGTTTAGGTTCCAAAACTGCTTCAGTATCACCGAGTTTAAAAATCGGTAGATCCAAAATGATTTCTGTGGGAAACTAAAACTAAGATTTTGAATCATTCTTTTGCAAAAATCTCTGCATTTTGTGATGCTCATCCACTCTACCTCATCTATAAACTCTTCACAGGGTCAGCAGTCAGCTTTTACATCATGTCTGATCAGAGTGATAGCCAAAACCTGTCAGAGCAGCAAGTGCACATGAGTGAGGGCACTAGTCCCTCCAGTTCCTCAGATGAAGGCAGCAGGAGCACTCCTAGTAACTTGCCAAAAGCTGCCACCAGACAAAGGAAGAAAAGAACCTCAGAATCAGAGGATGAGGACTATGTGGCAGAAGAAGAAGCTACTTCCAAGAAAGTAGTACTCAAGAAGGAATATGGCTCAGCACAGAGCACAAAGCCAGGCTTAAAAGTCAAAAGGCCAGCAGGTAGGCAGCCTATGCCAAAGGCTAGAGCCTCAACTCAGATTCCTGAAAAGCCTGAACCCAAAGAGGCTACTGCAGAAGGGAAGAAGAGGAAGGAAAGGCTAAGTTTTTATTTGGTCAAGTAGTCTAATCACCCCCCTCTAGACATACTTTCGATCCTACAAGTGGTATCAGAGCTTTGGTCTCCATTTGCCTTGATTTCCATAGCTTTTGGTGGTCATAGCCTTGGTTTCACAACCTAGGAGAGTATGGCGTCTTGCGAGGGAAATTATCACCGTAGAGGTCCTTACTTTGATGGTACTAATTTTGCTAGTTGGAAGCATAAAATGAAAATGCATATTCTTGGACATAACCCCGCCGTTTGGGCTCTTGTGTGTGTTGGTTTGCAAGGTGACTTCTTTGATGGGAGAGAACCAAAGCGTGAAGCTACCGCGGATGAGTTGAAGATGTTGCAATACAATGCTCAAGCTTGTGATATTCTCTTCAATGGATTGTGCCCCGAAGAATTCAACAAATTCAACAAAAGCTATGGAAATCAAGGCAAATGGAGACCAAAGCTCTGATACCACTTGTAGGATCGAAAGTATGTCTAGAGGGGGGTGATTAGACTACTTGACCAAATAAAAACTTAGCCTTTTCCCAATTTTAGTTCTTGGCAGATCTCTCCCAAGTCAGCCTTTTCCCAATTTTAGTCCACCCGAACATAAGCGATCTCTCCCAAGTCAGGCAGAGGCCCGACGAAACAGTACATCATTACTGGGCCAGATTCCTCCTGGTTATGAACAGGATAAAGGATGGCCGCGAGGGAGACGCAATATCAATCTTCTGCAGTAATTGCACGGATGACGGAATCCTTAACGCCATAAGTCGTCGTGATATTACACGCTTCGCTGACTTGGTGTCCATAGTACAAAAGTACTATGCGATGGAAAGTGCCTGGAAAAAGGAAATAAAATTTTGGGATAATCCGGCCTTGAATAGTAATCCCGTCCGAACTAAGAGGGTGCATCATCATAAGACACCCGGGATAAATAGCAAAAAGCCAAAACCCTTTACAGGGCATGGAACCGTACTGGAAAGGTGGCTTGATGGACCCTGTAGAATTCACAGTATAGAGGATGCCACACCAACTCACAGCCTTAGAGCATATTGGATACTCCGGCAGGTAGCCAAAATTGGCGAGGACCTCTTAAATCGGGAGGCCGCAGAAAGCCAGCCCGAGGACAACAGTACCGTTCTCACAGTCTTCGAGACTTTCGCATCAAACAATATGCGAAAAAGAACACTCCGCAACCTCGCCGAAGTCTATCAAGTTGCAACAATAAATCCATGGAGCGACACTGCCATTACCTTCAACGCAAGTGATGAACCTAGATTCCGAACAGCCCGAGCACCAGCCGCATTGGTCCTCAGTCCCATAGTGGACGGCTTTCGCCTCACCAAGGTGCTCATGGATGGAGGCAGCGGACTGAACCTCATTTATGAGGAGACCCTTCAAAAAATGGAAATAGACTGGAACCGCGTCGAGCGAAGCAGCACAACCTTTAGAGGAATAATCACCAGTCGGGAAGCGCACTGCACAGGAAAAATCACACTAGATGTGGTGTTCGGCACGCCGGATAATTACAGGTCCGAAGAAGTCACGTTTCAGGTGGCCCCGTTTAAGAGCGAACATCACGCCTTACTAGGGCGGGAAGCATTCACAATCTTCCAAGAGATACCCCATTACGGGTACATGAAGCTTAAGATGCCCGGGCGAATGGAATTATCACTCTAGCTAGTGATCCGGACATAGCACTCCATGCCGAAAACAAGACGGCCGCATTAGCCATTGAGGCACTATCCAAAGCCTTAGCGGGCAAGGAACTGACTGCGCTGCGCTCCGCGGTTAACAGGGATGATGTGATACTCGACAAAAGATCAAAATCCACATCCTTCAAGCCAGCTGACGAAATAGTCAAATTCCAGGTCCATCCAACAGACCCCAATAAAACAGCTTCCATCGGGGCACGACTGAACCCCGATGTAGACGCCGCACTGCGAGAGTTCCTACGAGAGAATTGGGACATTTTCGCCTGGCACCCTTCAGACATGCCAGGGATCCCACGCAGGCTGGCCGAACACAGCTTAAATATCCTAAAAGGATTCAAACCTGTCAAACAAGCCCTTCGGCGTTTTTCCGAACCCAAGAGACAAGCTATGGGAGAAGAGCTAGCCAAGCTATTGGAGGCCGGATTCATTAGAGACATAAAACATCCGGACTGGCTAGCAAACCTAGTGATGGTACCAAAGAAGGACAAATCCTGGCGCCTGTGTGTTGACTTTAAAGACCTTAACAAGGCTTGCCCAAAGGATCCCTTCCCCCTCCCCCGTATCGATCAAATTGTCGATTCCACCGCAGGACACGACTCGTTGTGTTTCCTCGACGCATACTCCGGTTACCATCAAATCAAGATGGCAGAATCAGACCAAGCTGCAACAGCATTCATCACACCATACGGCCCATTCTGCTTCAACATAATGCCCTTCGGGCTAAAAAAACGCCGGCGCAACATATCAGCGCATGATCCAGACATGTCTGGCAAATCAGATCGGCAAAACAGTGGAGGCATATGTGGATGATGTGGTCATCAAATCAAGACATGTCGAATCTCTAGTAGACGACTTGAGGCTCACATTCGATAACCTCCGAAAATACGACATCAAGCAATTGAAGAAAATCCAGCCAAGATCCGAGCTTTGTCACAATTGGATATCCCAAAGGACCTCAAACAAATACAAAAATTAACCGGATGCGTGTCGGCTCTAAGCCGCTTCATCTCCCGCTTGGGAGAAAAGGCACTGCCCCTTTATCGCCTACTCCGGCGCACCGAACACTTCGAGTGGATGGATGCCGCCACGACCGGACTCGATGAAATAAAAGCCATATTGGCAACAAACCCAGTCCTGGCCGCGCCTAACACCGGCGAACCAATGCTATTGTACATTGCAGCAACACATCAAGTTGTCAGTGCAGTGCTCATTGTCGAGCAGGAAACGGCCGGACACAAATTCCCCCTTCAAAGGCCGGTCTACTACGTGTCCACTGTCCTCACTCCATGCAAATCACGGTACCCGCATTATCAAAAAATTGCATACGTGGTATTCATGGCATCCCGAAAGCTACGACACTACTTTCAAGAGTGTTCCATAACAGTAGCCTCGGAAGTACCACTTAACGATATTATCAACAACCGCGATGCAACGGGCCGGATCGCAAAATGGGCCATCGAGCTCCTCCCGTTTGATATAACCTATAAGCCACGGCAAGCTATCAAATCGCAAGTTTTGGCCGACTTCGTCGCAGAATGGACGGAGGCCGAACTCCCTAAAGAGTACGGCACATACTCAAACTGGATCATGCATTTCGACGGCTCCAAAATGTTGGCCGGACTGGGGGATGGCGTCGTTTGGACGTCCCCCACAGGAGATACAGTCCAGTATGTACTCCAAATTATGTACACGGACTCCAACAACGCAGCCGAATACGAGGCCCTTCTACATGGCCTCCGGATGGCAGTATCCATGGGCATTCAACGCCTAGAGGTACGCGGGGATTTGAACCTCGTGATATCCCAAATAAATGGCGACTTCGACGCCAAGGACCCAAAAATGGCAGCTTACCGCAACGCCGTCCTAAAAATGTCAGCTCGGTTCGAAGGGCTGGAGTTTCACCATATAGCCCGAGAAAACAATCAAGCAGCGGACGTCCTGGAACGCATCGGTGCAAAACGCGATGCAGTCCCCCCCCCCCCCCAACATCTTTTTGGAAAGACTGTTCAAGCCATCTGTAGCATGGGAGGGGTGAGGGATCCATCGGGTAGCCTAACCCTCGAAGGAGGTGAGACATGAACACTACGCTCTCGCCAGGCTGGGATTGGGAATAGCCTGCCCTTGAGCAGGCAACCTATGCGGAATTTTGGCGGTCAAGAACTTAGCCTCTCTCAACTTTAGCACGTCCTCCTCCGTGACGGAGGAGGGCATCCATCGGCCTTGAAGGTCCGAACCGGACATTGTCAAAGGTCCGAAGCGCCCGGAATCTGAAGCCTAGGGTGTTGAACTCGAGGCGACGGGCGAACTCGTTTGAGATTGGAAAAAGGAGTAAGGTCTTGGTCTCTTTATAAGAGGTCGACTACCAGGAGCCCTCCCCGTAACCGTTTGGGACTCGCCTTTAATCGAGAAAAAGTGCTGACGGGCACGATTGGGTTACCCACGTCCGTATTGATGAGAATCCCGTGAAAGGGGGGTACACGATCTCTGCTTTGACAAGACGTGCCAAGGAAACCGCCTCGCAAAACATGCTGAGGTGGAAAAGTAAAAACGAATCGAGTAAAGGACTTGGCTGTAATGTGATGGTGCACTGCAGAATACGTCAACAGATTTGGTTTGTGTTAATATTATTCTCTCTATGGCAATATGTGGAAACTTATTTTACGGAGCCGGACACTACTCTTGGTGATTACAATCTTCTATGAAGGACTTGGAGGAGGAACCCGCCTTGCAATGCCGAAGACAATTTGCGCGCCGGACTCGTCGTCATTGAAGCCTGGTTCAGGGGCTACTGAGGGAGTCCTGGATTAGGGGGTGTTCGGGTAGCCGGACTCCTGGACTATGAAGATACAAGATTGAAGACTTCGTCTCGTGTCCGGATGGGACTTTCCTTGGCGTGGAAGGCAAGCTTGGCGATGCGATATTCAAGATCTCCTACCATTGTAACCGACTCTGTGTAACCCTAACCCTATCCGGTGTCTATATAAACCGGAGGGTTGTAGTCTGTAGGACAGAATCAACTCCATACACAACAATCATACCATAGGCTAGCTTCTAGGGTTTAGCCTCCTTGATCTCGTGGTAGATCTACTCTTGTACTACCTATATCATCAATATTAATCAAGCAGGAGTAGGGTATTACCTCCATCGAGAGGGCCCGAACCTGGGTAAAACAAAGTGTCCCCTGTCTCCTGTTACCATCCGGCCTAGACGCACAGTTCGGGACCCCCTACCCGAGATCTGCCGGTTTTGACACCGACATTGGTGCTTTCATTGAGAGTTCCTCTGTGTCGTCGCCTTTAGGCTCGATGGCTCCTTCGATCATCAACAACGATGCAGTCCAGGTTGAGACTCTTCTCCCCGGACAGATCTTCGTCTTCGGCGGCTTCCCACTGCGGGCCAATTTGCTTGGCCACCTTGAGCAGATCAAAACCTATGCCCCTGGCCATCAGGCCAGGTTTGGAAGCCTAAACTACATGGCTAACATCCACGGGGACTTGATCTTCGATGGATTCAAGCCACAGCCAAGCGCGCCGCACTGTCTCGATGGGCATGATATAGCTCTAACGCCGAACAGCGCTTTGGAGGCCGCACACGCACCAGTTCTGACCATTGATTCGGAGCCCACTGCGCTAATCGAGGATGAGCGGTTGGACGTCACCTCAGGGGCTGTGATCCCAAAAGCGATTGAGCCGAACGCTAGCCCCGCACTCTACACAACCCGTGACTCCAAGGGTCCGGACTCCACCCCGGACTCCGGACCCCCCGCGCCCCTGCCAATCGAATCCGATCGGGCGCCGATGATGGAGTTCACCGCCGCAGACATCTTTCAGCACTCTCCCTTCGGCGACATCCTGAATTCTCTAAAGTCTCTCTCGTTGTCAGGAGAGCCCTGGCCGGACTACGGTCAGCAAAGTTGGGATGCGGACAATGAAGAAATCCAAAACCCACCCACCACCCACTTTATAGCCACTGTCGACGATTTAACCGACATGCCTGACTTCGGCTCCGAAGACATCGACAGCATGGATGACGATGGAGGAGATACCGACGAACCAACGCCCATAGGGCATTGGACAGCCACCTCATCTCACGATGTGTACATGGTGGACACCCCTAAAGGGGGCGACAACGAGGAAAAAGGGGAGGGGACGAGAGATCAACCCCTCAAAAAGCAATCAAGGCGTCGGCGTAAACGCCGACCCAAGCCCCGCCTCGACAAAAACCCAGGCATAGAGCAGGATGAGCCGGTAGACGACGGGCAGGCCTTAGAGCAACCGTCCGAACAGGGCAACACGGATAGAGAAACCGAACATCCCTCCTCCGGCGAAAACGGCATTCCGGACGACCTCACGCCTAATAAACTCATGGAGCAGAAGAATCTCCACGAGAGGCTCGTTGCAACTGCATGCAGCTTAAAAAAGCAGAAGCGGAAGCTAAAAACAGCGGAAGATGCACTCCAGATCAGATGGAGCAACGTAATCAATGCCACAGATAAGTACGGCAACAGTCGCCGCACTAGAAGCTATCCGAAAAGAAAGCTACTGCCTGAATTCGACGAAGAGGCCTTAGAGCCCTCGCATTCAAAAAATGAAAAAGCCACACGGTCGGATAGACGACCCCATAAAGCGACAAGCGGCACCGCACTTAAATCAGCATGCGACCCACTTAAGGATTCGCATCATGGCCCAGTCAGGTCCATTTATGGGACAAGAAAGCAAGCTCTCGTAAGCAACGCTATGAAGCCATCATCAGAATCCGGCATACCCAAATACAGGGGTGCCGCACACCCCCTATGTTTCACCGATGAGGTCCTGGGCTATGAATTCCCAGAAGGATGCAAACCCGTAAACATAGAAGCATATGATGGAACAACAGACCCTAGAGTCTGGATCGAGGACTATATCCTCCACATACACATGGCTAGAGGAGACGATCTCCATGCCATAAAATATCTACCCCTTAAGCTTAAAGGGCCAGCCCGGCATTGGCTTAAAAGCCTTCCAGAAAATACAATTGGAAGCTGGGAAGAACTCGAGGATGCCTTCCGAGCAAACTTTCAAGGGACCTATGTCCGTCCTCCGGATGCAGACGATCTTAGTCACATAACTCAACAACCCGGAGAATCAGCTCGGCAGTTCTGGAATAGATTCCTCACTAAAAAAGAATCAGATAGTCGACTGTCCGGACGCTGAAGCCTTAGTAGCTTTCAGGCATAACGTCCGAGACGAATGGCTCGCCAGACACCTCGGCCAAGAAAAACCAAGAATGATGGCCGCACTTACAAGCCTCATGACCCGCTTTTGTGCAGGGGAGGACAGCTGGTTGGCAAGGTGCAGCCCCAGCGACCCAAGTACATCCGAAACCAGGGATGGAAACGGAAGACCGCGACGCAACAAGGACCGTCGCCGGACTAAGAACAAAAGTCCGAAGAGCACGGCAGTCAACGCCGGATTCAAAGGCTCATGACAAAATCAGGAAAAATCGCCCCCCCCCCAGGATAACAGGGACGATCCATCCAACCTAAATAAAATCCTGGACAGGATATGTCACATACATAGTACTCCCGCGAAGCCTGCGAACCATACCCACAGAGACTGTTGGGTCTTCAAACAATCCGGCAGACTCAATGCCGAACACAAGGGGCTCGACACACCAAGCGAAGACGAGGACGAACCCCAACAGCAGAGCACCAGGAAACAAAAGAACTTCCCGCAAGAAGTAAAAACAGTGAACTCACTTCACATAACAAAACGTGCGGTGCCCATAAAGGTACGCACCACACGGCCCATCCCCAAAGGATCCTGCCATTGGTTGACAAAACCGATCACCTTCGATCAGCTAGATTATTCTAGGAATATCAAGAATGTAGGATGGACTGCCTTGATACTCGATCCAATAATTGGCGGACTCAAGTTTTCAAATGTCCTTATGGACGGCGGCAGCGGAATAAACCTGATATATCAGGATACAATACAGCACATGGGGGTAAACCCAGCAAGAATCCGTCGCAGCAAAACCTCCTTTCAAGGGGTAATACCTAGTCCGGACACCCATTGTACGGGTTTTCTCCGGCTCACAGTCACATTCGGCTCTGCCGATAACCTCCGCCGCGAAAAGCTGGCCTTCCACGTTGTCCCGTTCTCAAGTCGCTATCAAGCACTACTGGGACGCGAAGCTTTCGCTCGATTTAACACAATACCGCATCATGCATCTCTTACGCTTAAGATGCCCGGTCCACGAGGCATCATCTCTTTGATGGGAAAGCACTAAAGTGCGCCTCCCCAAGCGGAGGACAGTGCGGCCGCTTAAACAGCCCCAGAGCAAAATGGCCTCACCGGCCAAAAAACGTCAAAATAGGTCATTTAAAGACCACGAACGCGGATAGACGAGTTCGGTGCAAAATCATCATTGATGCAGGCCTAGAAGCCACATACCCCCGCACAAGGGGCTCCATGCATATACAATAAGAGACAATAAAGCTCAAACTTCCATATCTTACTTTATACTTTGCTTATTTTAAACTTTTTTGGCACGACCCATTCTCAACTCAGTTCCTCTCTTTTACAGATGAACGTCATGCGGCGCCCGTCCAGGATACGGCACAACAGAGACACTGGCGCAGACGGGCAGTAGGGACCCGTCCTAAAGGATTCTTTTTAGATTAAGACCCTGCGTAAACCTTTTTTACTGTCTCTTGTTGCTACACATCCCCTGGTTTTTTCTTTCCAGTATAACCAAGGAGGAGGCTGGCGTCTTGGCATGTGGCCATGTCAGAATTTTTGCACGTACCTGGACACTAGGGCTTTTTTAATAAAGAGTGTTGTTTGGCCCGCACTCATAAAGACCGAACACCTTAGGGAGTGTTCGGCGTCACGAGTTTTGGCATTATATGCATCAGCTCCGAATCATGTCTTTGGTCAAATGTTGGGTTGCCCAGCTCCTGAGTTCGGCTACCTTACATTCCGCTCTATCGGCTAAGGTAGCACCAGGAGAACTACTGCGATTGTGCCCCTGGTTCGGCCAGGGCGAGCACCTCAGTAGAGAAAGCCGAAAACTGACTGTCATGATGTAGCGTGAGACTGGTCAGCCACTTGATGACCGATCGGAATCTATCGGATTCCTCCGCTTTAACAGAGGGCCGCTTCCCGGTCAGGCACATACGCGCCCCGAATTCGGACAAGTGCAGTTGCCACCAAGGAGCTACCTAAAGAGTCTCATTTTCAAACTCCTATGGCTAAGTGAAAGTGTTAAAGCATTATAGTCCGGTTGCCTGGCCCGCTGCGCTATCACCTCCTTTGTAGGACCAAGACGTTAGGTTAAGTGTGAAAATGCGTCTTCTACGAACACCCCCGCACTATGTGCGTGGGGGCTGAAGCCAACGACTGCCACTTTCAGATTCTATATATATATATATATATATATATATATATATATATCTTAAAACGGCCGCATAGAAGGTGTTTACAATACTTGGAGGCACAAGTATAAAAAAAAGGCCACTACAGTTTATTAAAATATTACTTTATAATTACATATGCTATCATAACATAGCATCTTTCGGGCACTGTGTCTCTATTACACAAGCGCCTTCAAGAACTTCCTGAAAATAGTGCTCAGAGGGTACTCGGCTTTGGTCCGAATCTCGGGACGCAACAACGGTGGTCTCCATCTCTGCCCAGTATGTCTTAACACGGGCTAGAGCCATCCTAGCGCCTTCTATGCATGCTGACCTCTTAATTGCATTTATACGCGGCACCGCGTCAAGGAATTGTTGCACCAAGCTGAAATAACTCTTCGGCTCCGAACTCCCCGGCCACAGGTGACCCACGACGTACTTCATGGCGAGTCCAGACAACCTATTCAGTTCGGCCCATTGAGCCAAACGATCATCCACTGCCAGTGGACGCTCTGGATTGTGAAACTGCGACCAGAAAAGCCTTTCCACTTCGCGATCTTTCTGATCTCGAAAGTGTTCGGTCGCATCAGCAGCACTCGCTGCCAAATCCAGATAGGTGTCCTCCACACTCCACATCCGGTCCAACGGAGCAAACTTCGGATCACAAACCTTCCTTCGCAGCATAAAGGGCTTTCCAGCCACAATCTGTTCGGCCTGACGCAGCTCCTCCTTCGCAACTCTCATCGCAGAGCGCGCGTCCTTGGCATTGGCGACGGCCTTCTCTAAGTCCGTCTGTTTCGCCTGGTTTTCTTTTTCAAGAAGTCTGCAACGGTCGGTAGCGCTTTTTAACTTTTTGGCCATCTCAACCATCTCCTCTTTGCTTCGACAATGAGCAGCCTGTTCGGCTCTCAGCTCTTCAAGGGCCTTCTGGGCAGCCGCATCGCTTTTTCTGGCTTGCTCCTTAGCTCGGGCAAGTCCTGCCCTAAGATTCTCCACGGCGGCCGTACCATCTGCGTCAAGCACACACATTGTAAGACACTGGCATGAAGCTCCTCTTACCTGGCGCCGCCCGAAGAATTACATACCTTGAGCCTCATCAAGCCGCTTGTTGACAAGCGCGATATCGGCATCTGCCACGTCCAGTTGCCACTTTAGTTCGGCAAATTCATCAGTTCGGCTCGATTCCGAACACCTCGCCACCTAAATTCATAGGCGACATCTTAGACCTGGGATTATGATCCTCCGCGTGCCGTCATTTCTTGACAACGCGCAGAGTCTCAGGGGCTACTATCTACACAGGGCGCATCTTACTTATGCGCACCTGACAAAAGTGTACATTATCTAACGTACCTCAAAACCCGTCAGTAAACTTTTGACGGCCTCATGTAATCCGTTTTCTGCGAATGAAATCCTTTCAATCACCATGCCCATCAATGCACGGTGCTCCTCTGAGATAGAAGTTCGCCCCAGCAGAATCTTTAGCTCCTCCGGCCGAGCACCAGACGGTGCCGGACTTGTCCTATGGCCTCTTTCGAAGGCCGGACGCGGAGAACTTCGGGGGGGCCGCACTGCCACCTTCCGCCCCTGCCGGATTCGGAGAAACCCTCCACGACGACACCTCAGGGTCGCCCGCCTCGCTAGGTGGCACGGCAGGGGGAGGCGTCCCGCTCTCCATCATCTCCGGAAGAAGATCCCCCGAAGACGAGCTCTGCTGAGAAGGGCTGAGGTCCGAGCTACAAGGTAAAATTTCGGTTAATCTTCTCAGATATAAATCAAAGATTTCTCTCATCCCTTAAAAGGAAAAAACCTTTCTCTACTTACGGCTCGCTGGAGGGCTGATCCCCTTGAGGGCATAGTCCGGCCGAGGAACTCCCCGGCGCCGGACCCTCTGACGAGGATTTTCTCCCCCGTTTCGAGACCACGGTTTCCGGGTCATCAGAGGCGGCTCTCTTCTTCCCCTCGGGAGAGGAATTGTCGGTTCCTCCCTTTGGAGCAGCCTCCTTCGAGGAGGCCATAGCTTCCTTGTCCTCCCCCTCCAAAGGCATTATCTCCAGCATCCTGACCAGCACGGGATCCGGCCTGGTTTCAGGAAGGGGAGCCAGACACCTGATCAGCTTTGCTTTCGCTATCCACTCCTGTTTAAAAGGACGACTCTTTTAGGGGCAAGTTTATGACAATTATACGCATAGAAGGTCCGAGCACAAGGTTGCTTACTTGAGTATCCGGGCGATTGTGGCTTAGACCTGCGTCCTCGGTTAAATCCGGACACATCTCTTGTGATCCGAAGAACAGTCTATACATCTCCACGGGCATTGCGCCCATGAAGTTCTGGAGAGCTCGCGGTCCCTCTGGATTAAACTCCCACAGGCGAAGGGGGCGACGTTTGCCGGGCAATATTCGGCGAATCAGCATGACCTGCGTCACCTTGACCAGGTTGAGGTCTCCTTCTAAGTGATCCCTAATGCGGCCCTGCAACAGGGGCACATCTTTGGATAACCCCCAATCTAATCCTTTGTTAACCCATGACGCTAGCCGTGGTGGGGGACCTGAGCGAAAGGCAGGAGGCGCCACCCACTTGGCGCTCCTAGGAGCGGTGATATAGAACGACTCTCGTTGCCACAAGCCGAGCTCCTCTTGAAAGGAGCCCTCAGGCCATGGAGCATCGGCATTCTTACTTATGACAGCACCTCCGCACTCTGCGTGTCGTCCCTCGATCATCTTCGGCTCCACTCCAAAAGTCTTGAGCCATAATCCAAAGTGAGGAGTAACACGGAGGAATGCTTCGCACACGACGATGAATGAGGAAATGTGGAGGATAGACTCCGGGCTAAGTCATGAAATTCCAGCCCGTAATAAAACAGCAGCCCCCTCACGAAGAGATCCATCGGGAAACCTAACCCCCGAAGGAGGTGAGACATGAACACTACGCTCTCGCCGGGCTGGGGATTGGGAATAGCCTGCCCTTGAGCAGGCAACCTATGCGGAATTTTGGCGGTCAAGAACTTAGCCTCTCTCAACTTTAGCACGTCCTCCTCCGTGACGGAGGAGGGCATCCATCGGCCTTGAAGGTCGGAACCGGACATTGTCTAAGGTCCGAAGCGCCCGGAATCTGAAGCCTAGGGTGTTGGAACTCGAGGCGACGGGCGAACTCGTTTGAGATTGGAAAAAGGAGTATGGCCTTGGTCTCTTTATAAGAGGTCGAATACCAGGAGCCCTCCCCGTAACCGTTTGGGACTCGCCTTTAATCGAGAAAAAGTGCTGACAGGCATGATTGGGTTACCCACGTCCGTATTGATGAGAATCCCGTGAAAGGGGGTAGACGATCTCTGCTTTGACAAGACGTGCCAAGGAAACCGCCTCGCAAAACATGCTAAGGTGGAAAAGTAAAAACGATTCGAGTAAAGGACTTGGTTGTAATGTGATGGTGCACTTCAGAATACGTCAGCAGATTTGGTTTGTGTTAATATTATTCTCTCTATGGCAATATGTGGAAACTTATTTTACGGATCCGGACACTACTCTTGGTGATTACAATCTTCTATGAAGGACTTGGAGGAGGAACCCGCCTTGCAATGCCGAAGACAATTTGCATGCCGGACTCGTCGTCATTGAAGCCTGGTTCAGGGGCTACTGAGTGAGTCCTGGATTAGGGGGTGTTCGGGTAGCCGGACTCCTGGACTATGAAGATACAAGATTGAAGACTTCGTCTCGTGTCCGGATGGGACTTTCCTTGGCGTGGAAGGCAAGCTTGGCGATGCGATATTCAAGATCTCCTACCATTGTAACCGACTCTGTGTAACCCTAACCCTATCCGGTGTCTATATAAACCGGAGGGTTGTAGTCTGTAGGACAGAATCAACTCCATACATAACAATCATACCATAGGCTAGCTTCTAGGGTTTAGCCTCCTTGATCTCGTGGTAGATCTACTCTTGTACTACCCATATCATCAATATTAATCAAGCAGGAGTAGGGTATTACCTCCATCGAGAGGGCCCGAACCTGGGTAAAACAAAGTGTCCCCTGTCTCCTGTTACCATCCGGCCTAGACGCACACTTCGGGACCCCCTACCCGAGATCCGCCGGTTTTGACACCGACAAGGGGGAACCCCCAAATAACAACCCGGACCCAGCCGCACCACTCGACGCCGAACAATCTGACACAATTGGAGGCTCTGCCAATAAAATTACACCTTCAGCCCACGTAATAATGGTGGTCATCGCCCCGTGGACAGAACCATTCCTAGCCTACCTTACTAGGTAGGAACTCCCGGAGGATCAAAACGAGGCCCGCTGCATAGTGCGGCGATCTAAAGCCTATAGAGTCCATGAGGGAGAGCTTTATAAGAAAAGCACTACCGGAGTCCTTCAAAGGTGCATCTCCGAAGAGGAAGGGCGGAACCTTCTGGCTGAAATTCATGCCGGACTCGATGGTCACCATGCCGCTGCTCGGTCCCTTGTTAGCAAGGCTTTCCGTACAGGCTTTTATTGGTCGACGGCCCGGGCAGACGCTCAGGACTTAGTCCAACGATGCGCTGGTTGCCAACTTTTTGCCAACCAAAGCCATATGCCACCCACCGCACTCCAAACTATACCAATCACCTGGCCTTTTGCGGTCTGGGGGCTTGACATGGTCGGACCCCTTAAAGGCGGGACCGATAGAAAGAAATACTTACTGGTCATGGTGGATAAATTCACCAAATGGATAGACTTCAT
The DNA here is from genome assembly GCF_003073215.2 of Triticum urartu. Lineage (NCBI taxonomy): Eukaryota > Viridiplantae > Streptophyta > Magnoliopsida > Poales > Poaceae > Triticum > Triticum urartu. The sequence goes on along the minus strand of NC_053024.1, from coordinate 596,849,401 downwards.
ATCCGGGGTTGTACACCGTTATGGCGTCCCCCACAGCATCATAACTGATAACGGCACAAACTTTACCGTAGACGAGGTAAAACTCTGGTGCAAAAACATGGGCATCAAGCTCGATTATGCTTCCGTCTATCACCCACAAACCAACGGCCAGGTCGAACGTGCAAACGGTCTTATTATGAGCGGCATCAAACCCAGATTAGTGCGGTCCCTTAAGGAATCTAATGCACACTGGGTAGAGGAGCTCGACTCCGTACTCTGGGGGCTGCGGACCACGCCAAATTGCACCACCAGATACACACCATTTTTTATGGTGTACGGCGCAGAGGCAGTTCTGCCCTGCGATATAATTCATGACTCACCTAGAGTGCGCATGTACGAAGAAAGAGAAGCCAAGCTCGATCGGCAGGACAACTTGGACGCCTTGGAGGAGGAGCGTGACGTGGCAAAAGCCCGTTCCGCATTTTATCAACAGCAGGCCCGAAGATATCAAAGCAGAGAAGTACGGGCCAAAAATTACAATGTTGGCAAACTAGTTCTACGCCTGCCGGATAAGAAAAAGGACAAACTCAAGCCCAAGTGGGAAGGTCCATTCATAATCGACCAAGTCCTGACTGGCGGGGCGTACCGCCTGCGAGATGCGTCGGATAACCGACTCGAGCCGAACCCGTGGAACGCCACCCGTCTCCGAAGATTCTATGCCTAGCGCCGGACTCTGTGTTCGTCTCCTTCCTCTGTCCATTTTTTTGCATTTTTTTCTTTTTTTGTCTTACATTTCTCTCCTTCCCCTCTTTTCTTTTATAGCCCTTAAAGGCTTATCTAGTGACGCGCCACTCGCGCTCATTAAACCTGGGGGCTTCTTTAACAGAAGCTTATTTATACGGGCTTCATGCCCAACACATACGTCAAACTTCCGCATGTACCTTTTTCTTCACCATTATATGCATCGATATGACTTAAGTTTTGGCCAAGCTAGGTTGCCTGGCTCCTGTGCTTACCCCTACGTTCCCGATTGTTCGGCTAGGAGGTAAAGGGAGCACCTCTGCGATTGTTACTGCCGGGTCAGCCGGATGTGTACCTCAGACTAGGTGAGGCCGAAAGCTAGCATTCTTAAGGGAATATTCGGTCGGTGAGATAAAAGATGATCTTTTCACCCATTTTATGCGCCCCCAGATGCTTTTTCTGCGTCTTTTTACGCAGTCCGGACATGCACTTTAGGGCATGCCTCCCAGCGAAAGGAACCCCTAACGGAACTATTCTCTCTGGAAGATGTTTCTTACTAACCATGTAATATAACATAACTAGTTGGGCACTTGTCTGATAAAGCACTAATGACCCCTATGCCTGGTCTCCACGCATACCACGGTTTTCATATAACCGCTATGGTATTCGGACACACTCCGGACCGTCAGGTCCCGAGGTTGAAGCGGAAAGGTCGGCAACGACAAACGATCTACAATCCGGCTAGAAGGCATTACACATGTCAATTCAAACTTACATAGTCATTCTGACTGATTGTATTCCTCTTCTATACCATCTAATAGGCTGTCTAATTTACAGTCCTGCTGGGAATACTTCGCGGCCAACTCTACTTGGCCGTATAATAAGCTCACAAGGATCTCCTTCCCGTCAGGCCCCACTGGTCCGACCTCGGCCATGTGGTTTGGGTCAGACTTCGTAAAACGGGTCTTCACCATGGCCCAGGCTTCCCGAGCGCCTTGTCGGCAGGTCGATATCTTCCACAAACGGAAGCGCCGCCGAGCTCCCTTCAGCTTCTCCGCAAGCTCTCTAAGGCCCTCGAGCACGGAGTGGGCAGGCCATAAGGCTTGGGCAACGCCTCGCATCGCCTGCCGAACTCGCTCGTGCAGTTGCATGAGTTCGGGAAGAAGGTCACCCGTAGAACCGGGCATCTCCTCTGTAGGACGACCTGTAAGCATACCTACAGACATTACTCTGTTAGTCGACTTCCTCGCCGAACTCTTTTTTCAACGTTCGTTCAAGCACTTACTAAAAATGCCGCGTCGAAGCCGCTGATTCTCCTTCGTGGAGTCCAAAAGCTGGCCACGAACATCTTTAAGTTCGATGTCCAGCTTGGTGTTGGCATCCTGAAGATCATGCCTCTCTCGCCTCACCCTCGTCAACATACTCTCACCGGCCTTTAGCTGGCGTAAGAGTTGTTGCTTGTCCGGATCGAGTCCGGCGCCATCTGCAATTTGATTTGTCAGATTTACACCCACACCGCACAATACTAATCTTTCGAAGTGTATTTTACCTAAGGGGGTCCCTTTGGGCTCCCCTGCTGCGGCTAGTGCGGCCTCTAGTTGGGCCTTGCACTTTTCCAGCTCCTGGGACAGTACAGTATTCTTCTCTGTAAGAACCTGCATATTAAATGATCCTTAAATTAGTTGCTCTAACTGTTTCAAGTCTCGGGGGCTACTGGCATATATATATAATTAACCAAAATTTTCTTACCCATATGTCTTTCACATACTGCTCCGTGGCTCTAGCTAAACCATTTTGAGCGGCACGGAGGTACGCATCTCCCGAATTAAAGGCATCTAAAGCCTCTTGAGAGAAACAAGCGTCGCGTAGAATTGTCCGGCGACGCCTGTGGTTCATGGCGCTCTCCACTTCTGAATTTGTGGCGGACAGCCTATCCGCAACCTCTGTCGGAGGAACGTCTGGTGCGCGCCTTGTACTCGCCTCCGCTTCCTGGCCAGACGTTGGAGCCTAGCTGGTGGAGGCGCGATTGGCAACCTCTCCGGATGTAGTCCGGCGAGGTCTCTTCGTCCTGAAGATAGCACGAGCGTTAATATGCCCTGATAGAATAACTCCAGGGAAACAGATGGTGCACTATACCTTTGCGCCGGCATTTCAGTCCGGACTTCATTCCTTTTTGCCCTACGGGGCTCTGCGGCCCCTCGTTGGCTGGCCGCCGTAGGTTCGGCCCCCTGCCTCAGAAATCTCCCCTGCAAAACACGGTTGACGTCAGAAAAACCGAAATACGCGAGAGTGGAATCCCTCTCAAGGGAATGAGACTCTGGTTTCCGTCACCTGGGAGGCCGGGATTAACCCTGGGTAATCAGCCGTGATGGCTACCAAGGTATTGTCCTTGCTTAGCTGATAAAACACCCCGTCGATAAGCTCCACCGATATGTCCGGATCCTCTTCGAAGTCCGGATCAAGGGACCGTTCTGGGTCCTCGAGCTGTGGAGGGCGGCTGCTTATATTCTTTACCTCCTGTCACAGTTCCTGCAGTGAAGTCGTTAGACTACCTATCTAACCACGGGAGTATCAAACAAACGGGCAAGCGCAATTGTTCACTTACCCAACTTGGAGGATCGTACATACTGAATCCGGCCTGCGGGTTGACGCGGAGGAATTCCTCCTTTTCTCCCTTGTACAGAGAAGATAAGATCTTTTCTAGAGCAGCGGCTGAGTCCGGCCCTTTACGACCGTAACGGGTGGCGTCATCCTCCCC